>NC_139822.1:14022017-14664517 GCF_963457635.1 Microchirus variegatus | reverse complement strand
ATATATGGACAAACGGGCCCTTTGGTGTTGGAAAGGACAACAAGACGCGCGCACAGAGGCGCACCAGCTGATCAGGGCACATTTTCTTGACATCTTTGAGAGGGGGAGTCTATTTTTGAACATTACAGAAATGGCTCGTGCCCTTGAAGGCAATTATGTCGCTTTCTGGACCTTTTGTAATCCATGTTTTTTTTTTTTTTCTTTCTGGGACCTTCCTCATGATGATGATGATGATGTTTTAAAAAACGTAAAGTTGCTCAAACAAAAAGGGGAAAAAACATGCTGCTTCACTTGAGCTCGGACTGGTGAGAAGAGGATCAGGTTATGAAGTATACACTAAAACCACAACTCCTCATTATTTTTTATTTTTTATTTTTTTTGTTGCGGTGATATTGATGACCTGGTATTTTATCATATTAATATTGTAAACTAATGTATTCATTTAGACTTATTGAATAAAGTAGGGAGACATGTATATTTGGCTAACACTCAAGAATGCGTTTAACTGTATAATAATCGTTATTGCGTCCACTTTTCCTGTTTTTCTTTATTCTTTTGTAAGTTAAAAAAAAAAAAAAAAGAGGAACAAATGCGTGATGGCTGCTGTATATGTTTCAAAACCCAAGTGAACGTTAACAATAAATAACTTGAAGTGTGAGAGCTATTCCTGAAGAAGTAATTTTTTTTTTTTTTACAGGCATCTGTTTTGGAGTGCATTTTCATTATGTTGTGATTGAGACCAAATTGAGCTGGAAAGCAAGGTCGATGAGGGAGCCAGCATTGTTCAGGTGACATTTTGGAGGGGCTGCCTTTCAGGGAGGATGTCTGCAAGTGTCTGTAGAAGACGCGGCAATCAGTCTTTATTTAAAAAAAAAAAAAAAAAAAAAAAAAACACTCACCAGGAAGTTAAATGTGTACATTAATTTATACATTCTTACATTTTATTCTCCTATTTTCCAATATATGTATTCACTTTAAGTTTTAATTATTTGTTTTGCCGCATTGTGTTATTGGAATGTCAACCTCTCAAAAAATACAACAAATTAATTTAATAAGGACTATTTTGTCTAATGGACATGCCTCGTTTTATTATTATTATTGTGTATTTATTATTTTATTATACATCATAATTATTATTATTACTATGCTGCATTAAAGTAAATTTCTCTGTCATTATTGTTATTATTATTATTATTATTGTTCACATGCCTTTTACTAAATCATTGCATTATTTATTAAATTAATATACAATTGGACGCTTTCCAGCATTAATTGTAATATCAAATTCAGATGATTTGTTTATTTAATATTGCAGTTATTCCAGAGGGCTACTTTGAATTATTATAGTATATTTTATTATATCATATATATATTTCTTTTATTTTACTTTATTTGAATGAGAGCGTAAATTAAGCATAAATTAAGCAAAAAATAAGGAATAATATTATGTTGTTAGAAAAAAATCAATGTTTGAGTGTCATATTTAAAAAATAATAATAATATTAATACTGTTTCTGGACTTAATTATATCTTTATTTCCAATAACCGTTTAATAAAAATGTAATTTATATAATTATCTTTAGGTAGAAATGATGTAAATCATCTGTATATTTATTTAGTAATAATGTTAATTTGCACCCTTTTTTTTCTTCTGCACTGAAAGACGTTGTAAATGCTAAAGCAGCAGCAGTGTGTGTCACACACACACACACACTCATATAGCCTCATTCTGATCAATTTCTCCAGAAGGTGGACGATTTGCGGCCAACAAACTCTAAAGTGTTTAAGGTCATCACTTACAGCCTCTGCCCTCCAAAGCCCTTTAGCAGCAGCAGAAGCAGCAGCAGCTGATAATAGGATCGAACGTTTCATTTCCTGTGGTCATTTAAACATGTTTGTAAATTACTTCTCAATCCCCTCTGCTGATGACACCCTGTGATGATGATGATGATGATGATGATGGCTATCAGTGTGTCTCAATGGAGACCTTGGAGAGCCTCCATTTCCAGCCCCTTCACATACCTGACAGCTGTATGTATATGTGCCATCATCCACACACTCGAAGGAAGCATCACAGCCCAATATGCACCTGACATTTGGAACCGAGCACGGGCAGCTCGATCAGAAAGAGAGTTTGATAAGAGCATTAAAAAAAAAAAAAAAAAAAAAGGAGAAAAGGCATTCCATAATATACACTTTGATGCTACAAGATGTTTCTGATAGATTTTGTCTGTAAATTGAGGGCGTGAATGAGCTGTCAACAAAGCTTTTGATGGTGGACCACATGAAATGAAAGTGGAGGTGAAGCCATTCTCTTCTCCTTTCAATAGCCATAGTTATGGCACACTAATAGGCTATGCTTGGTAATCACTGGCTATTGTGCCTGTTGCTTCTCTCCGTTTATTGGAGGCTAGCTCTCTTTGAAAGGACTCATGAGACAGACTACTGGGCTACTGTAATTGGTGCTGGCATCATCATCATCGTGTTGCTTCTGTAAAGTTTTTGGTGATATGCTTTTGATGTACGTCGTTGCAGAAACTTGCATCGCCGGTGGTGTCCACACACGGATGACGAGAGGCCTGTGCATGCACGCATGCACTCGCCTATAAACAAAGCAGCCGCAGGAGTATGTAAATTATGACACAAAATTGCCTCTATTACACGAGGCAGATATTTCTATCAGAGCGAGAGGTCACGTACCACTACCTCAATGCCATGCAGCGAGCACAAAGCATGAAGCAGAGGATATTCTATTTTGATGATGTAAAGAATTTTTTTTTTTAGACCATTCTTGCCAGGTAATTGCAGGTTGCAGTGCATAATGTGAACGTAAAAAGGAAGCCTTGATTCAGTCTCTAAAGGCCCCCACCACCACACACACACACACACACACACACACACATACAAACTCCCTTCCTCCCCTTTATTCTACTTAATATGTCAGAAGGTCTGATCGCAGGAGAAACCTTTTCAAGTCCTATTGATGTGTTCCTCAATTGACCATGGCGACCTAGCAACCTGGAGAGCACTAATTGGCAAGGGCTTAGCATTATTGGCTGCATAGTTTACGCAGAAATGCAGGCCAAATATATAGTAGCCATCATAAACAGGTCAGTGTTTTGCTTGTTTTTCCAATGTTGGTCTGGAGTAAAAGGAGAAAAAAAGCCTTTAAAGGAGACACTGAGTGTGGCCTAGTTTCTGTGAAGACAGAGGGAAGTGGACGATTTAAAGTGACACATCATAAAAGCATAAATCCTAAATTAGTCGCGATATCGCGACTTTGCTCGCGCAGTCGGCGCCGCCTCTTCCCTCGAAATTTTAATTAGTATAATTGCCCTCGTGATCCGCCAAGAAATATTTTCTCTTTTAAGTTTGGTTCGTTTCGATTTCCACAAGTCGTTGACCCCCGCCGGGCAAAAAAAAAAAAGTTCCTTAAATCCTGTCATTTTCAAAACACTATACCTGCACATAATTATCTTGCTAGTGAGTAAAAAAAAAAAAAATTTCAAGAAGGTCATAGGACTCTAAAGCAATTCTCACTCTAATAGATTTCCATGAAATTAAATACATGAAACCACATTGCTTTGGTTTGACGATAACATAAATTCACACACACACACACACACACACACACACACACACACATAGAGAGCGATGCAGGCAGTTGCACTGGGTAATTCCATTGCTTGCTATGAATACCATTTTAGCAATATGAGGCTGTGCAACCTTTTTGAAGTCTATTCACAACAATCTATACTGAGAAGGGGAGGTGGGGGGTGAAGGATGAAGGACCAGGTTAGGTGTGTGTGTGTGTGTGTGTGTGTGGGGGGGGGGGGGGTCAGCATCCCTTATTAGAAAACCATGTCACATTCTCTCCTGCGCCGGGACGGAGACTCGCTGCACAGCCAGTAATCCTCCTCCTCCTCCTCCTCCTCCTCCTCCAAGTTCCTCCCCGTGCATTTCTTTTTTTTAAATTCAATTCACTCATAAGTAGTTAGAGAAACTGTTTTCAGTCGCCCACTAATAACTACTGACCTCCAGTGACACGGGACCACAATAGGTTTGTCCGGCCTGAAACGCACGAGCAAAGAAGCTGATTAAGAACTCGAGAGGTTTTAGAAGCAAGAATCAATGGCCGCTCTGTCCCGTCCATGGTGCTTCCAGCATGGCACTGGTGACTGTGGGAGCTCCATTAGTTATGCCTCATTAAGTCCCACAAACTCCTCTTTAAGAAAATGAGTGGAGCCAATTTTGAAATCTGTTACGGCACTGGTGGGCCCTCACTGAGAGGGGGCTCTCGTCCTTATCTGTTTGTCTAATTCTTCCATGCATTCAACACGTTAACTATTCAACATTAATGTCGTTCTACTTTGTGTTCGTTAGCCTAACATAGACCCAGACAGTCAGTAGCCCAAAAAATAAATAGATAAATGCATTATTTTTTTGTCCAAATTGAACACGCGTATGGCGCCTTTAAATAAATGGAAACACAATCATTTAAAGGTGCATTATGTAATAAATCTAAAGCAACAGGTCATAAAATCCTCCTAATATGTCACAGAGACTCAGGAATAATGTTCATATAACAAACTGAACTCACCAACAACAACAGTACAGACAAAATATTTGCATTAAAAAAAAATATTTTGCAGACTGCGAATCATGTTTATGTTTTGAAATCATGTTTTGGCATGTGGCGCCACCTACCGCCGTCTACTAATCATTGCAGTCAGTAGAGTCTCAGCTGCAGAGCAACCACGGGTTGCCAGTTACGTCAGAAAACGAAACCTAAAAGACCCCGGTATTTTGAATTTGAATGTAGTAACCGTTTTTGGCCACATTCTTACATATGGCACCTTTAAATCCAGCGTTTTTACCAACCAAGTTTCTTAGGGTATGAGGATGAATTACATTAAATACAAAACTTACCTTGACAGTAAGTTCGAGTCAAAACAAAACTATACTGAGACGTGTTAATGGCCCATTTTGACATTTTGATTGTTGCCTCTGTAATATAGTTCACATTATTGACCCCAAACCAAACATTTACAGTTCGTGTGTGTGTGCCACTTTGCACTCAGGTCCTCCAGAAGTGCAGTGAGCCACATTCTCCACAAAGAAACTATCAAGTACAACTTTATTATTACTGTATAAAGACTAGAGAAATGAGTCACAATCATTTCCCAGGACATAAAGAATGAGCGCGCCATGTGCATCTCCTGTCTGTCTGTCTCTATGTGCCATGTCTACGGAGCGAGACATGACATAAATGTACTCCATCCTTGGAACGGTCTTTCAATCTGGCACAAACGACGGCAAGAAAAAAAAAAGAAAAAGGGAAAATCGAATGTGCACAAAGGACATTTAATTGTCACCTCCAAAACTACAAAAAATGTAAAGGGGTGAAGTGAAAAGAGTAAGGCATGGAATTTTCTATTATAAGACACATTTACAGGATAAAGGAGTTCATCTCCGTCCTTCACAACACTCCTCTTTACTTTTGAACCAGCGAGCAGTTCTCTCCCAACTCGCCGTTGCCACGGTAATGGCCAGCTGCCAGTTTGCGGATTACTGGTTAATAGGGCCGGAGCTGGAGAGCGGTTCATTGAAGGTACGCAAACGGATAAGATCAGTGTGTGTTGCCTTGGACATAGTTCTGTGTATGTGTGTTTTTTTTTTCCCTGTTGTACTGTTTCTCAGACACACATGAATCTGTATTGTGTGAAGACAACACTCACAAATACATATGTGTGTGAAGACGCAGTGAAAACTCAATGAAGGACGTCAGCAAACAGTTGCGCGCAAACATGACGCGAATGGCAAAAGACAACAGAATCAGCCACCACTCCATAGCTTTGTCTGTCAAATTAAGCCCAGAAGGACATAATCGTTTTTTCAAATATAACATTCAGTAATCTTCCCCCCTTCAAAAACGAGCAGGAGTCTCTATATAACTGTCCCAGAGGGCTGCAGGGGCCAAAGAGGACCACCCACTTTCTTTTCAATTATCATCTTGCAGCAACCTGTCTCCTCTCCAGCATTCAGCAGGAGACACTGACTGCTCTCCAGAGGGAATTACAATTAGACTGCTGTTTGTCCCTCGAATAAACTTCCAGACTGTAGCTCGGGCAATCTCGGCTCTGTGGAGCATGTGACCCCCGAGCGCAAACAGGATTACGCCCCAAATCCCATGTTCCTTTACTCCTTTTTCCCGCTTCCTCTTGAGCTGCTGTGGTCAGGGGGTCTCAGGGTTGGAGGCAGTGGGGGGGGGGGGGGGGGGCGAGGGAACTGTGGGAGCACAGGGGAGTTAGTGGAGGTAGAGACGTCATAGGATGGGGCAAAGAGGTTAAAGCACTCGTATATGTGAGGACTTGGATATGGTCAACAATTTAAAGGTGCATTATGTAATAAATCTAAAGCAACTGGCCATAAAATCCTCCTAATATGTCACAGAGACTCAGGAATAATGTTCATATAACAAACTGAATTCACCAACAACAACAGTACAGCCAAATATATATTTGCATTAAAAATACATATATTTTGCAGACTGCAAATCACATTTATGTTTTTGAAATCATGTTTTGGCATGTGACGCCACCTACCGCCGTCAACCAATCATTGCAGTCAGTAGAGTCTCCGCTGCCGAGCAACCACGGGTTGCCAGTTACGTCAGAAAACGAAACCTAAAAGACCTCGGTATTTTGAATTTGAATGTAGTAACCGTTTTTGGCCACATTCTTACATATGGCACCTTTAACATCTTACATTTATGAAAAAAAAAAATTGCAATTGCAATTGAAAAAGCATCAATATCCACTCTAAACTGTATCAACAAGGTCCATATACTGTTTGTATTAGCTTTACAGTAACACTCTGGTGAGGTCTGGATTGGTTACAATGCTGCTTAAGTATTAATCATTGTATTTCTATACCAAGGTTGTTGCTCCAAAATGATTTGAGTAAATTAAATGACATTGCATTTTCCCTGTCATCTGTCTCCACAGTGGGAAAAAAAAAAAAACCTCCCACTGTTCATCCCGCAGGCTGCAACTGCTCTATTATTTACTTGTAACTTGTATCTTCTGTGTATTATCTGTCTGTTAAAACCTCATCAGTGCAAATAACAATCACACTGAGAATTTGTTCAGGGACACCAATTAGAGCACAATCCACATGGGACAAAGGCTCCGTTTTCAGATGGGAGGCGCACACTGGCCAGTGGATCTGGAGTGTTTATTTGCCCTGCTGTAGCCAGCTGGTCATACGAAGGTACAGAAAGGCTACATTGACTCCACCCCGCAGGGGGTAGTGGCACAGCTAAAGGGAAACGGGACTCTTTTTCAGCTGCCATTCTCCACAATGCAGCACACCCCCCCCAATCAAAGAGCCCCAGACCCTTTTGTGGGGGTGGTGAGTGGACGAGCAAAGGACAGCGGCACAGGGTGGGTGATGAGGAGGAAGAGGAGGAGGAGGAGGAGGAGGAGGAGGGGGCGAGTCTGGGGGAGCCAACCCCTCCTCCTCGCACTGCTGTCCTGTCTGTGCGGCCAGCCACACTTCACGGCTAATTAGCGGTCAGATTCACTGGCCCCTAATCAGCAGGACATGTTAAAACTGCCCTAATCAGGCCTAATCCTGGCTTTGTGTGTCACACACACACACACACACACACAACCCTCCCTCTGCCTACTTATCCCGTCTGCTGTATTGATTAAGGCATCATTTGGGGATTTGGTGGTCAATACACTGCAATCCGCGGTAGTAGACTATATAGGTGTGCGCACAGAAACAACACGGTATGAATGAAAGTTGGAGATAATGTGCCACAGGTGGCGTTAGGAGGATTTCTTACATCCGTAGCCGTGAGTTTGCACCTTTTATCTCACGTTCATCATTATCACGTCTTATCAAAAAAGCGGTGAGATCCTCAGAAAAACAGTAATGGATTTTAATTAAAAAAATAGCTTATAATTTGGGACTGAATTTGATTAAGGTTGAGCTTGAGTAGAATATGGCTCCGTTTCTTGCTGCTGTTTTACATGGATTCTGAATAATTATGTTATAAATAACATCTAACTAATCTCCTCTCCTAACTTTATACATCGTCACTATCTGTATAAGTTATTGGTGTCAAGTTCCTATACATTCTTAGAAATAAGGGTTCCAAAAGGGTCCTTTTGTAAGGGCTGGGGTTCTACCTGCAAAAATTTGCTTCTAAAAAAACCCTTTCCCAAAGAAAGGGTTTTTCAAGGGTTCTTGGTAACGCTAATGGCTCCAGTAAGAACCATTTTGATCCAGAGAACCCTTTAAAACCCCTTTCCTGAATAAACGGTTTTAAGAGGGTTCTTGGTGGAACCCTCCAAAAGGGGTTCCAGGTGGAACCTTTATTTAAAAAAAGGTGCCAAAAAGGGTTCTCCTATGAGGACAAGCCAAAGAACCTAATATGGTTCTACTTAGCACTTTTATTTCTAAGAGTGTATACTCTCTTCGAAATAAGGGTTCCAAAAGTGTTCTTCTACAAGGGCTGAGGTTCTACCTAGAACCATTTGCTTCTGAAAAACCCTTTCCCTGAATAAAGGGTTTTAAAAGGGTTCTTGGTAACACTAAGGGTTAGGTCTACCTGGAACCAAAAAGGGTTCTCCTACACTCTTAGAAATAAAAGTGCAGTAGAAAGTAGAACTATATAAGGTTCTTCGGCTTTTCCTCATAAGGTTAGGGTTAGGCTAACCTTTTTGGAGAGAAGAACCCTTTTAAAACCCTTTCTTTGGGAAAGGGTTTTTCAGAAGCAAATAGTTCCAGGTAGAACCCCAGGCCTTGTAGAAGAACCCTTTCGGAACCCTTATTTCTAAAAGTGTATGAGGACAAACCGAAGAACCTTATATGGTTCTACTTAGCACTTTTATTTCTAAGAGTGTATGTTATACCTCTTTAAACACAGTACACTCTCTTTTGGTGCATACTTGAAAAGTAAGTGGAATGTTTTTTTTGTTTTTTTTTGTTTTTTAAATATGTTGAAGACCAACTGTGATGTGGACTCAAGCTTTAGTGAACGCAAACATATCCTCAATAAATTGGAAATGTGTCATGAAAACTGTGCAGGAACTTGTTTTGTCTTCTTGGAACTATCTCTTATACGGCTCATACATAATTTACAAACCTGATAAAAAACTTTTTTTTTTTAAACCAGATTGCCTTGCATTGCATTTGAAATAACCTTTAATATAAAACGTGAACTAGCAATTTGGTTGCATAAGGAGTGCAGTAATTTATCACTTACGGCAGCCTTTTACCCATTAACCGGCCTTTAATGTTAATTAGGATCTAATGCAGACACTCAGAGATGGGCGTGAATAATAAGACTTGTTTCCATATGCAGATTATTCTGTGAACCATTCATGAGTAATGAGCTTGTTGCCCGAGACAACAGCATGCAAGCTACACACAGATATATCACCATATATTACTGGACAGGAAATAAATTAACCATGCAAGAAGATAATCTTAATTATTAATCAAAACACTACTTGTGCAACCCCTTTTTTTTGTATTTTGGTGCTAGCGCCACCTACATCCCAGCTGTGTCTAAGTGGGGCCAGTCTAGTTAGCTTGATTCATCTGATTTAGAGATTATCGGGACATTTTATAGGTGGAAAGATTAGGTTGTTGAACACTGACAGCATGGATTGAGTTTTAATCCAACTGCCGAACGGTGGAGAATGGATTTGCTAATTACCATACTTTGCAGCAATATAAGGCCATAAATTAAACTCTCCAACAACTTCTCAAGTGACAACTCATCTAATCAGGGGGACAATCATGGAGAGGCCTTGCTGTTTACTGATTGCTCTAATCAAAAATGGCTTCTTCAAACACAGCTAATTGGTCAGTTTACTCACGGAGCGGGCAGGCAAATGTAGAGGGGCTACTGTCGTGATTTGAAGGACCCAAATATCTCCTATTTGCATTGAGTGCCAGCAGAACACACTTGACTCCCACAAGTTATCAGCAAACCAGACAATTATTCATCAGGCACAAATTGGCACATCAAAGTCAAATCAGAGAATTACTGTCAGGAAGACCTCAAACGCAAGGACTGAGAGAGAAAAGGTGGCTTTTTGATTGACCGCGTTGCCCTTCGCGCTCCGTCGAGCTCGCTGTCAGACTTCTCAGAAAGCTTCACACTGCCTCGCTGCTAACAGTTCAGTTCGTTTTTCATAGTATTTGGCTCATGTTGGCACCTATTTACAAAACTATTTCTAAATCAGAGACACAGTCCTTGACTGAAACGAGAGCAGGTCATTAAAACTTTAATTACCTACGTCTTTCACAGAAATAATATCACACAAAAACAGTTT
This sequence comes from Microchirus variegatus, assembly GCF_963457635.1. NCBI lineage: Eukaryota > Metazoa > Chordata > Actinopteri > Pleuronectiformes > Soleidae > Microchirus > Microchirus variegatus. Next base: position 14,654,162 of record NC_139822.1, on the reverse strand, counting down.
GCACAAAAACAGAATCGTTTAAAGCTGTAGTGTGCAACTTGTGGCGATTTCTATTGACACCGTCTGAAAATGGGCTCGGTCAAGCAATACTATCAGCCTGATTTAAGCCAAATTTATACTCCTGCGTAGGTGCTCTACATAGGTTACACAGAGCCTGTCGGAGAGACTATGCGTCGGCTGCACAAAAAAATTTTTAATTGTACGTCACTCCGTCAACGGAGACGGCAAGAGCTGCGATTGGTCCTCAGGACAGGCCGAGCTAACGCTGCTCTGTGCCGGCCACAGTGTGCGCACCGAGCGTCCACAGAGGCTGAGCTGATCACCGCCGACAACGTCGCTGCCAAACTATAAATACGTCATATCTTAATACACAAATAACATGTTTAGACTCTAAATGGCCAATTTCTCGCCTCAAATTAGCTTAAAACTGCGTTCCGGGACACAGAAAAGTGAGAAACGGCCACTGTATCAATGTTATTCAGCTGCAGCGACAACAACAACAGTTTTTCTCTCTCGGACGCCATTGCTCACTGTAGCAAGAAGCGCAACAACCTTGCGTAGCGACCCCTACTGATCGGGTGGGAAATTGCAGTGCGAATCCGTCACCACGACGGAGAAGTGTGAAGGCTCGAAGGGGTCCCCCTTGGTTACGCAGCCGAATAACGCATTACGCAGTCGGAGAAGTATAATGTGGCCTTTAGGGAGCGTTTGTGTGTATACAGTGGCAGAGCAGGGGCGGGTGGGGGAAAAGAAGTGTTTCTCAGTCTTAATCAGCATCGAGTGAATATGAGAGACATTTGTTTTTATTTAAAAGCTACGCTCTACAGTTGAACCACATGGATTCATTCATCTTCAACCCATCAGGCACATTATAGTTACTGACTGTTGCCCTCCCTACTGCCACCCACTGACATGGAGGAGTATTACACTGCATTGCTGCCACCAGCGCTGAACAATCACATGCAGACAGTGGCTAAAATAATGTTTTTTGGACCTATTTAAATTGGATAATTCCCCACATCAGAGTTGTGGAGACATAAAAGGCTTCCTTCAATGTCCTGCCACACTAACACCTGAGCAAAGATATTTTTGATGCGTAAAGTTATGTCTCAAAACGTGTACAGGTTGATCTACTTGTACTTGTTTTCAAGGGCTGTAATTTACTAACATTCCTACAAAAGGACCAGAATATTCTCCAGGTGAAATAAAAACACTTCAAGGATATTCCAGCTTGTGTGTGTGTGTGTGTGTATCGAGTCCACACACAATTTACCTTTTTATACCATGTTTTTTTTTTATATGCTTTTTAAATCCTCACTCAATAACATCATTGAAATGATTGCATTTTTCAGCTGACGGGCTAAAAGGACGACTTCACGTTTGAATTTTTCCCATTCTTGTTGTCACTTTATTCAAGAAGTTATTAAATATCTCCTTTACAGTCGGAGCTTATATTCACAGTGTTAGCCGTGTCAAGATTAGGTAAAGAATGTCAGTAATGTTGATACGCAATTTTGAATTTTGAAGGAGGAACAACACTTTCGAAGGAGGGACAACACGTTCAAAGTCAAAGTCTGCTCGTCTGTTAATGTCTAATATTGTTAATGTGTCATTTTTGATTCATTCTGAACGATTAGGGGAGTTCAATAGTTCTCGGGTCGTATTGTACTTAAACATCCTGCATAACTTTTTCATTATCACATACTGTTATCTAATAGTGGTGGAAGTTAATCTTCAAGGATTTTATAAACCATCTGAGACACTTCTAACCTTTTACCTTGTTGCAAACATCCCACACTCACATTGTTTCTCACCAAATTCATTAATATATATATATATATATATATATATATATATATATGTAATAATAATAATAATAATTATGCATTATATTTAAGGCGCCTTTCAAGACACTCAAGGTATACCGGTATATGTGTATATATGTATATATATGTATGTGTATATATGTATATATATATGTATGTGTATATATGTATATATATGTATATGTATATATATATATACATATATACGTATATATGTATATGTATGTGTATATATATATATACATATATATGCATATATGTATGTATAAACATACATGTATACATACATGTATGTATATACATATATGTATATACATACATGTATATACATGTATGTATACATATATATATATTTATGTATATGTAAATATATATAAACATATACATGTATATATATTTTATATGTATATATACAAATATATATACATATATATGTATATATATATACATATACCTAAATATAAATATATAGATAAAGTGGTAGAAAATGAATGGGATACTTAACTTTTTCTTTAGTTTGTGTTTTTTAGTTCTCAGGTCTGGTTTCCTGTTTTATTTTGAAGTGCGCACCTTGTTGAGTTTTCCTTCCTGTCCTGTCTGCTCTGTTGATTGCCAGCTCCGCCCTCATGTGTTTCACCTGAGCCTCGTCAGTTCCACCTGCCTCTCTTGTGTATTTAGTCTCCGTGCTCCGCAGTGTCTTTGTGGGTTCATTTAGTTTGGGTCACGATATACTGAGTCTTGTTATTGCCTGTGTTTCTGCTGCTCCATGTTGTGTGTTTTTTTTGTGTGTGTGTGTTTGAGTTTGTTGGGGTTTTTTAAAAATGCATTTTTAGGTCCTCCCAAAATTAACAAATTGCGGCACATGGTGATAATAAGTGTCTGAGGGCTCATCTGAGGACATAGTGGGGTTTTATCAGCCAGTCGAATGCTCTTAAAATTAAATTTTCTACTTAAAAGATGCCAGGAATGACCGAATTAAACAAAAAGGACACGACTTCACCTTGAAGAGATTATTTCTCTTGCTCTGTAACTTAGATTTGAATTTGAAACCCTGGCTGGAATGACTGACAGATGACTGGACTGGCCTCAATACCACACCTCCATCCATATCCATTGTATCACAGACCTTCATATACACTCATACAAGCCACTCTATAAGGTTTATTTATACAAATATGGACATGGAGATTTGAATTGTTTCAATTTAACGTTTAAGATTGTTGTCTACTGAGGAAGAACGTCCTCCTCCTCGATGTATTTTACATTTATACCAAAGCAAATGATTTAAAGGAACATAAAACAACTCCACTGTGGTGAATTAGGTGGTAATGAGTGGCTTCATACTTTGAATTCTGTCACATTTTACGCAGTAAATTAATTCAAAGTTGTAACAAAACAAATAAATAGTGTCACCCGATTGCCGCACACGCCAACGTATTAAAGTTTGTTTACTCCAAGACCTATGAATAGTTTTTTAATTGCAGGAATCTGGGCTACTTTTATTCCTGCTGAGTGATGAACTAGACGTAGGAAAAGCTTATGTTTGCTCGTGGAACATCTTTGAAGGGCATTATCTCTGCACAGTATTGAGCAAGTACATAACAAAGCAGGGGGCTAATGAATAAGCCGACTGCTTGGCCTTCCTTTTGCGGAGTATGGCGGTTTTTGAAAAGCAAACTGAATGTCATACGTTGCTGCGTTCAGATCAGTGTTTGTATACAAAGAGCTTCACTTTTTTTCCTTTTTTTTCTTTCGTGAGCCAGACTGTGGCAGTCGAGACAAATTTAGCTGATCAAATGTTCATCACAATCAAAATCGTAACATTTTTTTTTATTTATAAATAACCAGGTTGTGCTTTCACCCGTGTCTGGACCCAGTTAAAGGGACAAATCCAGATTTGTTGTTTTGGATCTTGCAATGGTTGATTTTTGTACAGTTCAGTCCAGATGATCAAATATCTTTCCCTATTTAAATGAGGGTTAAATAGATGTAAAAGTACCACGATGTTTCTTTAAAATTGTACTTTTATAGACTATGAATTCTGTAAAAAAAGCAAAAAAAAAAAAATACACATATTTATGTATGGCGGTTAAGTGGATGACCTGCTATTGCTGCATGGATTCATCGGTCACTTGGTCAAGGTTGCTGTAGTTTTGCACTTCTACTCTTTTTTTGCTGCTGTTCTATTCATCCTTCTGCTAAACTCACGCTCTGTATTGTTTGTGTTTTTTTTTTTTTATGTTTGAGTGAATGACGGGAACACAAAAGAAAAGTGCGTTGGCACGACAATCAAATGTGAAGCCAGGCTTTTTGAGTTTAGTGTTGGATACTCGCCTTTTTAACCCTTTAAGGTGCGCACCAAGAAAAAAGCAAAGGAAAAATAATTTCTTTATATATATATATATATATATATATATATATATATATATAAACCCAAAAAGTATTACGTTCAGAACAAGTGACATTAAGTGTTAGTGAGTTCAGCTTGATGCATTTTTCAATGAGATACGGTCGACCAAATGGTTGAGTCGTCCCCTTAAAAGGCTAATGTTATGCATTCTACAATTTTACACACATTGTTGTGCAGAATTCTTCCCCTTACCTAAACCCAATTCTAACCGGAACCCTAAAACCAAGTTTTAACCCTCAAAAAGCCTAAATTGTCCTCACAGCCTAATACAGACACACACACATATGCACATGTTTGCACATCATCTTAAGGATTGAATTCCATTCATTTGCATGGATTAACTAAAGCCTTATCCCTAACCTTAACTTAACTTAACTGCAATTCACAACTTCACCTTAACTTTAACCAGTTTGTCAAAAAATGACCTCACTAGGACCGGTTTGAGCAGCTATTCCTGATGGACTATACACAATTCACAATTCACAACCTAGCTTTAAGGGTTTAAGGCTGCACACACTCAGCACTTTCACTTGAATGATGCCATACTCTACCTTTGTATGTTCGCGTTTTGGCCAGTTCTTATATCTTTTCTGCTCCGATGGTGCAACTATTGGCACTTTCCAAAGGAAACACAGCCAGTTGGCCTCCGTCTGGGACGAGCATTTGTTTGTATTGTGTAATGAAATATTGATTGCACTCGTGTTTCGATGCCAAGGGAAACCAAATTCATAGGGGCTAATTGTAAAAATACCTCCTCCGTTCAAGCGGTGCACGGCTTGAGGGCCCTTGTTTGCCTCCGCTGCTCTGATCATGAAATAACTCGGAAACAAGTTTGCAGCCTCGGGAGTGATAGCACTCGTGTGTGTTTTGCAGGCTCATGCTTCCTTTCATCGCGGTAAGAGCTGAGGGGATGTGCGAAGCTCTCAGCGACGAGTCCTGCCGTACGTCTGCAAAAACAATTATAGTATTAGTTGTATTAAACGCAGACTTTTACAATACATGTAAGTGTTTTAGTCCGACTGTAATTGTGCTAAAATCGAATTTCTTTAAGTCAGATACCAGTTCATGGATGGTAGGAAGGCGACTCGTCATGCCAACAACTTAGAGTTGCCAACTGCCTGATAAGAAAATCAGGATTTTTGCTGTTTTACAATAGCATTTCTAGTGTGTAACTTTCTATCAACCAAATATGAGTTTTGCCATTTTACCTTTACATCTCGCCGCGTGCCCTGCGATGGACTGGCGAACTGTTAGTGTACCCCCGCCTATCGCCCTATGTCAGCTGAGATAGGCGCAGCGACCCTGCGGTGGAGGGTAAAGCGGTAGATGATGGACCAATTAAAAGTGCCAGTTTTCTGTTGGGTAGTATGGATGGAGAGGCCCTGACAACAGGCTCTCACAATCTTCCTTAGTGGACTAATCTGTGTTGTTTTTGTCATGGTTTGTTCCTCATCTGTTCAATATGGAACATGTGTTTTTTATTTATTGAAATAGCTGCTAGTTTTGTGCAAAAAAAAGGTAAAAGTAACAAAACCACCAACATTCAGGTACAATACAATTTGCGTATAGTGCAAAGAATTATACAGTACAGTACCACCAACAGTCACAATTGGCTCTTACAAAATTAGAGGTAACAACATAAACAACATTCAGGTGCAATGGCCACAATAGGCTATTTTTGCAGAAATATAAGTAACAGTACAAATAATATTCAGATAAAACTGCTACAGTTGGCTCTTAGTGCAAAATATTCTGGTACATACACAGGCTGCCTACAATTACAACTCTACTAGTATTTGCCAAAAAGGGACGTCTTATTGGCTTTTAAATAATACATTCATTATTTATGGGTTAATAGGCCACAGGCCGGTCCAAATTGCTTGAAGGGCCGGTTCTGGCCCCCGGGCCTTAAGTTGAATAGCCTTGGTATAGTGCCACGATATGGTTGGTCTGTGTGGAGCTGCAGCTGCAGATCTCAGTTGAAATTAGAAATTGGAAGGCTGAAGTGAGGATTCCATGGGTCAGTCGTTCCTAAGTGAATGCGAAAAACACCGACCGCTTGTGTTTGTGGTGCTTTACAGGTTAAAACGTGTCACGCAGGCGGAATATGTGATGTCATGGTTCAGCCTCGTGGCACAAAAAAAAGGCCATGTTCAGAATCAGATTTATTGGCCGCGCGTACCGTTTTCATAAAGAAACGACAAAAATGAGTGATTTTTTTTTTTTTCTTCTTTTTTTGCATTTCCTGAACAAACCATACCCACAAGGCTTTTCACAGAGCCAGTTCACCTGTTTGTGTCACTGGCTAATAACAGCTTTGAAACCCCAGCAGTGCATAAACGGTGGCAGTCAGTCAGGGGTCTGTTGATTCAAGTCGAGCATTAGCATTTCAACTCCATGCTAATGGCTGACCCTGTATTCCCCCGTGCGAGGACTAGCGAGTGTGCCGACTCCCAGATAACAGCCCCGTGTTAATGACGGGGAGTCAAAACAATCCCCCTGCTGTTTCTTGGGCTAATCTGCTTTGATCACCTTCGCTAACATCTCTATTATCAACAGACTTCAGCCACCAACAAGGAATTACCATTAATGCCACGCTCTGTGACCCAGCTGCACCGAGCGGCACGGACATGTGTGCGTATACATTTGTTAACATGTGTATTCCCGCGGGGAGGGGGGGGGGGGGGAGAATGGAAGGGGTTTGGCAGAGGTGAAGATTTGCAATAACATCCACATCCGCCTGACATTATGCACTATCTTTATTTCAGAGACATGATGTGCGGAATGGAGGCAACCCAGTCACCCAGAGATCACCGGGGTCCCTGCGTGGATAGGAATATAAGACACTGCAGCAACTCCCTTAGATCATTTAGTATTATTTGTGCATTCGGGGGGGAAAAGATGCAGAGCAGGGAATCTGTGTGCGTGTGTGTGTGTGTGTGGCAGGCGGGCACAGACACGTCTCTAGTGGCTGTGGGAGAGCGTACCATGAATAAATTTAGCGCTGTCCCCAGGAGATTGCCTTCAATCACGAAGCATAAGGTGTCAATGCTGCGCCCTGTGTGCATGGAGCACCAAATTACCTTCCACCAGATTGCTGAGCCGGGTCTAATAGGAACAGGGGAATGGGCTGAAGAGGACGGACTGCTAATTAATCTGGCCAAAGTCAGAGCCCATGTTCTGGACCTGCTGGTCAATGGCTCAAATTATCTTGTAAGCTTTGAGTCATGGAAGAAAGTCTATATTATGTTGTGTTCTTTTGTATAAAAAACAAACTAGGGGAGGCTATACCTGTAAACTTCGACAAAATGGTGCACAATTTCAGGCTAATTTATCGCACGATTATTTGACATAATCAAATATTCCACACAGCAACGCGGCTCCATAATCACTGCAGTGTTTTACGCAGCATTAGACGTCCTCGGTAAATCCTATGGTGTATGAACCATAACATTAAAGGCCATATCCGGTGTTCGGCACAAGCTGAAAATATTAACATCTCAATTTACATACAAATTTCCATGCATCTAAAAGCAAAAAAAAAAAAAAAAACTCTTTACCAACCCATTTTGAATAATGGCGTGGTTTTCTGAGACCCAGTTGATTGACTAAACAAAGACATGACTGGTGCATTAAAGCAAATTGTTTATCGCCACTATCGTACGTATAATTTCGCTGTAAATGGTTATTAACGGATACAGAAACCATGGATTTGTATAATGGCTGGTAATCATTCTACCTCAGGATATGTTTCCTCCCCTCATACACAGGGTTAAAGAATTAGAGTGTAGTCAATTACATTTAGCAGGTCACAGAAATTGATTTACTGTCTCAGGAATGTGTTATATATTTTTTTTTTTTTTCCTGCTGGTGCTGCTTTGACTCTGTGGTGGCATTCTGCTCACATAATCAAGGACGAGTATAGCCCGTCTACCCAATCTACTACTTGGTCCCACAGGGAAAAGTGACTTGCAACGGGGAAAAACCTGCATGAATACTAATTTGCCTACTTGGCTTTAACAGCTTTTGCAAGCCAATCTCATAGGAATTTGCAGAATATGATGCCGTTCCATCTCTCCATATTAATTACCCCCCCAACTGGAAATGGGGACAGCAAGAGATGGAGGAAGAGAGTGACGGAGGAAGAGTTTGTGAGGGAGAGAGAGAGAGGGCCACCGCGGGGGAATAGATTTAAGCAGGGACTCTGCTCTCTATCTTAAATGTGGTTAATTATAATGTGATGGGGAATCTTCTCGAGCCAGGAATCTAGATTTGGAGCTGTTGTAAGACCATGTTTTCAGTTTGGGTCTCTTCATTATGGCTCAGTCTATAGCTGTAACCTTCCCTGAGCATGTGGATGACATAAAGGAGAAGAAGGACAGGAGTAAAAAATCAAGTTTACTTCATTCTGCCGATGAGGAACCAAGTAAATTGTGTGTTTAAATACGTGTGGTACGTTAGGTTTCGCTGTAAAAGCATAAACAAACACAGAGATGGTGTTATCTCTCGGACATATTTGAATTTATCAGTCAGCTGATGTGCAATTTATACTGTTAACATCAATCTGTGCTGATTAGCAAGAAAAGGCAAGTGCTGGAGATGTCCTTCCTATAGTGACAACATGATATGGCCAATATGGTTGTTTTTAGTTTAAATATTCATAGTTTGTACTGTTAAGTTGTTTGAATTCTGCTCTCAAATGATCACTCTTTCTCTCTTTTTTTCATTCATGCCTTGAGAATTTAAAGGTGCATTATGTAACAAATGTAAAGCAACTGGCCATAAAATCCTCCTAATATGTCACAGAGACTCAGGAATAATGTTCATATAACAAACTGAACTCACCAACAACAACAGTACAGACAAAATATTTGCATAAAAAAAACATTTTGCAGACTGCAAATCATGTTTTCAATCGTGTTTTGGCATGTGGCGCCACCTACCGCGGTCTACCAATCATTGCAGTCAGTAGAGTCCCAGCAGCCGAGCAACCGCGGGTTGCCAGTTACGTCAGAAAACGAAACCTAAAAGACCTCGGTATTTTGAATTTGAATGTAGTAACTGTTTTTGGCCACATTCTTACATATGGCGCCTTTAATTTATACCTTGGGATATTAAATGCACCTCATTTTGAATCGTTCACACATTTCTGTGCTGATGAAGAAAGTGGATTTTTTTTATTAAATCTTCAGGACTGGGTAGAATAACGCATAATCTCGTAAAAAAAAAAATAATAATAATAATAACACTCAAGAATAAAGATAATTTGGTTGGCGAATGCACATGTTTCGAGAATATCAAGAATAAGAATTTAGATGTTCTACTCCACTCCACAGTTAGTATGTTCAAAGTGCAGCAGTATAATCCTTAAATTGGGCATATTTAACAGGACTTTAAATTGTAAGATAATTAAGGTAGTATTGGTTATTTTACTTGAGAACAAAAACAAATACCCACATTACCAAATTACCTTTGTCTCAGTTATGAGTGTGTGAGTCTGTAATTAAGCAGTGTCAGCAGTGTATATACATCTTACTGTCAACATACTATACTTATTATATCAGTGATTTATCCCAGATGCTTAACAATGTTAGTTTTTGAACATTATGGAGATTTGGGAAATGAAAGCACAGCCTTTAAGAAGAGGCTCACAGAAATTGCATCCGTGTGACCCATACTGTGCAATACTGTACGGCAACACAATATAGTCGTTGTTATCAAAAGATCAAAGCCATATATTCGCAGCAATCCATATAAACATGGCATCCGCCTGCAGAAGGGACTAACCCGGCGCTTTTTTTTTTTTATATACGTCCAGCGAAATCCGCCCGAAACACATCACCATAATAAGGGTTTTAGGTGTCCATGCTGAACAGATTCTCACTTGGCCCCTTTTGTGTTGGAGAATCTCACCTGGTCTTTGGAGTGGGGGGCAGAGGGGAGCGAACCTCCATGCTCCCGACTGTGGAGAGACAGCCTTCGTCTGTAACCCACTCTCATTCACAGACGTCATTCATGTGCAAATCATCCTTGGACCTATTGTTCGGGCCACATTTGCTTTTGGATACTTGCTGAATCAAGTGATAAATGTAATGGCAAGGGGCTGCAGATATGTTCCCCCGAAAAAAAAGTGCAAAAAGGGAATAAAAAGATTCAAATGTGTACAAAAAGCGAGGGGGGTGCGACTAGTTAGAACACCTAGGAAAATTCATTTTTTTTTTCCATTTGTTTATCTGACGTGTAACGTTCAGGGAGCACAATCCTTTTCTCATGCCTCTATATGACATTTGCTGACAGGATCAAAATACATGATACGGTACTTGGAGTTTATAGTGACTCATTTATTAGGAAACTTTAATTAGAAAGGAATGACTTTGACGGAAAAAATGCAAATCCTGAAGTGCACATTGAAATATTGAAGGATAAACAAATGCTGTAACATCCAGACGTGGCTCACGTCTTCTACTCCGTAAAAAACAAGAATGTCATCGTTCTCAGGTAAAGAGTGGCGTTATGATGAGAAAGTGGCGTCCGTTTTTCATTCCACTGGCAACAAATCAGCCTCGGAATCAAATGGGAGTCATTTGGACATAATACAGTAGCTGTGATATTGTGTAAATGTGCATATGGAGCCATCTATCGCACTTGAGTAGACTCTCGTCGTCTTTATATTGAAAAGTCTGGGTTTGCGTGGTTGCATAGATGAGCAGAATGACACTGTACAACGGTCATTTTAAAGAAATTCGATTGCGGCTGCAGCTGGTGAAACTAGGGACTAAATACCAGGGAAAAACTGGAATCTAAATATAATTCTACACTCTTAGAAATAAGGGTTCTTCCACAAGGGCTGAGGTTCTATCTGGAACCATTTGCTTCTGAAAAACCCTTTTCCCCAAAGAAAGGGTTTTTCAAGGGTTCTTGGTAACACTAATGGTTCCATTTTGATCCAGAGAACCCTTTAAAACCCCTTTCCTGAATGAAGGGTTTTAAAAGGGTTCTTGGTGGAACCAAAAATGGGTTCTGAGGACAAGCCGAAGAACCTTACATGGTTCTACTCAGCACTTTTATTTCTAAGAGTGTATCGTCTTCTACTCACACAGTTATATGGAGTTTTATGTTGCCGTGTAACACATCATTATTATTTCATGTTTACTTGACAGATTGACAGAATAAAGGTTACACTTTTGTTGGTTGGAAACCAAAAAAACGGGGCGAAGTCGCGTATAAATCGGTGACATTCAGAACGAAGCGGTGCAGCATGAAACATGAAATGGAAGCCTTAGAGACGCAAGCTTGATTAAGCTTTTACAAACCTGAATACATTGTTTTTGTCTCAACATTCAAGGACAAAATCACTAATCCCAAACCAAAGTAAACATTTTTTTTTTTTTTTTTTTAACCAAGAACTCGGTTGATTGGTGGAAAAGATTGTTTAACTCTATATAATGGTGCCTGATCTCTTTGAAAAAGCCCAAGCTTGTGTAATCAAAAGCACAGCCTTTTGTCTCCTTAACACACATACCAAAGAAGCTGCTGAAGAGGCCACATCAGAATGAATGAATATTTAATTGAGGCCTATTGAGGCAGAAGATCAAAATGACCTCGCTTTAAATGATTATTCACAAACAAAAATAAAAGTAGGAGCGAGGAGGAGAATGGGAAGCGCGACAGCCTCGAGAGCCCTGGTTTGTCCAGCAAACGGGAATACATTACACCGACATATGAGAGCAAAACCATACCATTGTTAATGTTCGTCTTTAACCTGGCTACATGATTTTATTTACTGTATATGTCCAATCATTTACTCTTGGGATTTAATTATAATTAAACATGGTTTTGACTCCTTAAAGGGAAACTATTCAGCAGTGATGCTTACAATACCTCACATTAAATCCTTATGGACTTGAACAAACGCAACTTTTCACAAACATTTTAGGCCTAAACCCAGTATTTTGCAGGGCCGCGTGTGCGGTCAACGTTCCAAATAGGGAGTCAATGCAATCGGCCCAGAGAAAGCTGATCTTGTTTGATTTTGTCTTTTTATCGAGTGTATTTCTTTTCGCTGATGGATCACGATGACTGGATTGCAGAGACGAGATATCATTTGCTGCTTTCTGTTCCATATGCCCGTACTGAATTGGGTAAAAAGGGCTTGTTGCAGAAAAGACCGGAAACTAACCCAGTTAATTTCATTGAGTGCTTTCAAATCCAAACTGAGGATTCTTGAGCCCAACGCCACAATATCTACTTTTTCTTTTTTTTTGATCATTTTATTTGTTTTCTGTTTGTGTTTTAACTGTGTACGTTTGTATTGTCGGCTGCCTACCTTGGCCAGGAACTCTCTTGAAAGAGAGGTTCATGATCTCAATGGGATTGTCCTCATTAAATAAAACAAATGAAATAACGTGCTGCAATGGAGGTTCTGCACAGAAACATTGCACTCAAATACATTATAAACATGTCCCACTTTTATGTCATTTTGCTGATTTACAACATTCATCCCTGTCATTGGAAACTAACCACATATTTTAGATTTTTCATCGAGAAGTTTAACCCTTAGAACACAGAGCATTTAGGCTGCTATGTTTAAAGGCGCCATATGTAAGAATGTGGCCAAAAACGATTACTACATACAAATTCAAAATACCGAGGTCTTTTAGGTTTCGTTTTCTGTCGTAACTGGCAACCCGTGGTTGCTCGGCAGCTGAGACTCTACTGACTGCAATGATTGGTAGACGGCGGTAGGTGGCGCCAAATGCCAAAACATGATTTCAAAACATAAACATGATTTGCAGTCTGCAAAATATTTTTTTTAATGCAAATATTTTGTCTGTACTGTTGTTGATGGTGAGTTCAGTTTGTTAAATGAACATTATACCTGAGTCTCTGTGACATATTAGGAGGATTTTATGGATGATGAATATATTTATATATTTTTTTTAATATTCACCAAGCATACCTGCGCAAAAAGTACTCACAATGTTTATAACCGGACGGAATTGGTGAAATTTGGAAATACGTCACAGGTCAAAGTTCACTTGGGCTCGTTTTTAAGAACACGAAGAAACGTCTGCACAATTATCGCTACTTTAGCTCAAATGAATCACAACTTTGACTCAACAACACATGAAGAAGATAACAGATCTGAGCACCTAAGGGTTAACTAAGAAGTATTTCTAGTGCCGACTAATGAGATTAGCAACGTTCATTCATTTCATTAACTAATTATATACACATAATAATGTATAATAATGATAATGAGTCATTGTGTTCTGGTAGCTGAATTACACCAGTTTCATCTCTTACTGTTGGGGTTCTTATAAGTTCATTTTTCCTACATTAAGCCACACAACATCCAATTAAAAGGTTATGTTCCAGCTTGAGATCCAAAACATCAATCTCTGAAGTTAAATTATGTTGTTTTTTTTTCCTTTCTTGAAGCCGCTGCCAATATGCAAAACTCAGAAACTTAAGTTACCCATGGAACTTTTTTTTTAGCGACAGAATATGAATTAAAACATTGTGTAAGTCTTGACATTGCCTCTCACAGATGTTCTGTTTAAGTTTCCTTGTCGCAACAATTGCACTTTTATTTTTTTTGTATTATTTATATTTCCATCTGAAAAGGAAACAGCGTTTGCAGTCAAGCAGTCTCTGTGCCCTCTGGTTTCACATTGAACCAGTGGGAATAATTTGAATATTACTCTTGGATTGACATGTTATTATAGTTATCAAGGACAGAGGAGTCTAGATTGGTGATACCTTCACATTTTTTTTTTGTAAAGAGACAAAGCCTTGAGTTTCTCATTTTATAGAAATGCACAAGAAACAAGAGTCCACACCCACCCGTATATCAATTTTTTTTTTTTTTTTACCATTGCAATGTCAGGCTTCTCAATCTCTGCCCCAGTCATATGATAAAAGCATTAATAATGGCCCTGATTTGCAATGTAGAAATACAATTTGATGAATACCTCTTTTGCTTTTATACAAAAACACCCACATTACATGACTTCAATCAAAGACCCCCGTGTTGATGCAGACTTCATGGCATTTACAACAATAACGCCAACCCAGTTTTGAACCTATTATAATCAGAGTTTTATTAAAGGAGGAAATGCTTCCATGCATTGAAATAATTGATCATATGTGAGTTTATTCTTCAATCTGGAGACGAATCCGCGTTTAAGAGACTGACGTAAGAGTGGAACATTGTCATTATCGCCATTGTCTCTCTGGCGTGGAATAAAACACGTTTTTTTTTTTTATAAAATGTTATTGTGTTAGTACACATTAGTACAATATTACTCCACTTCCACCACCAGCTATCTGTCACACACAAGTATCTGTTGACATGCTCCTTAACATGGATATTATGTTAGGGAGCCTTTTAGCAGACTCCAAATTATTCCGCTACGGTCCCTTTTCTGCGGTGGGTCAGGGTCTGTCTGAAGCCATTATTGGTAATGAATGTGGAGTCCTACTTTAAAAGGTTCAGGCATGTAAAGTCACCTAAAGCTGACTAATGGAATCCTGCTGACACTAAATGCCAGGGGCTTTTACCACATCCCAGAATAGGAGTTTTGGGGAAATTTACACCGCAGAAATAATGAACTATAAATGTAAACTTTGGGAGCGTCGCTGCCCACACAGTAGCTCCAAGTTATTAATAGATACTGAATGTTCAATGTGCTGTAAAATGATATATCCTGAGACTCATTTGTCAGTTTAGAGATGCATTTTTTTTTTGTATTTCTTTGAGCACAATCCTGAAAAGAAGCAGCTGTGAAATATGTGGCGGTGGAGTAAATATTACGAGTTTGTTGGCGGAGCAACACTTTGTGTCCTGGGAGATGTGCCTCTTCAGCGGGGTTCACAGGTCGCGCAGCAGCACGCCGAGTGGCCATTGTGCTTTGTCGTTTTCACAGGTGACTCACATCACTACACTCGAGCACGCGGGAGGCAGAGCACTCGGAGAATGCTTGCTGCATTCAAAATGCATGATTTCCAGCCTAGTGCAAACAAATCGCTTTAAAAGATCCGTTTAATCTATTTCGAGCTGTTATTATGAGCCGCGAGAGTTGTTCAGATAAAGAGACTGAAGCAGGGTTAACATCAGAGTGTTGGACAACTCTTCACGCACTTCTACCCAGCGTGAGAGCTGTCAACTTTTATTATTTGTTTTCACGATACGGCGTGCGTGTGATTTACAATGCGGGCCGCTAGAATAACGGTCAGGAGGTGAAACGCTGTGAGCCAAACTGCCGGGGGAAATTTGCAGCCAATGAGCAGCGTCGTTTAAAAAGAAATATCTCCGAAGAAAAACGTCAGTCATAGAAGTCGTCAATGTCATTGTTGTGTGTGTTGAAAGGTTGAGGACGTAAAGCTGCTTCAATCTCTGAGTTGCTGTCATCCGAATCCTCCCAGAGCGCTGAACAAATAAGGCACATGGGGGGGGGGGGGCAACAAAAGATTAAATGATTAATTCAGCTCCTTTTCGAAAACAGTGTCACATTTTTTTTATATATTATTTAGTTATACAACCTTTTGAAATAATTCAAGGAATTAAATTAAATTCATTTAAGCTAAACCGACCTTGAGTTTCAGTTGGCCGCTAAAGTCTTAGCTGTGCAGCTTTTGTGCAATCTCGCACATTGTCTTCTTTCATAGCAATAAAACGCATCCGTGAGTGATGTAATCACACATACACGTAAAAATCAGATTTCACAGTAGCACCCGAAAGTGTCACAACATGGACACTACAAACCCCCACCCCCCCCAATCACCGTATCTGTTCATGAATCACCCACAGCGCATCATCCTTGGACTTTTTGTTAAAAGTTTGATCACTTGCGCACACACACACACACACACACACACACACACACACACACACACACACACACACACACACACACACTTGCAAGAACGGATTATTATTAATCATTTACCGGAGGATTAGCTCGTGCTCACCAAAGTCATGAATCTATGCTTTCAAGATTTGGCTCCAAGGTTAGGGTTTTTCATGTACACATCTTCAAAAGGCATCGCTGTATTTACAGAACATTTTCATAAAACCGCCGGCACACTTAGGAAGTTCAAGTTTATAATAACTTCATATTTGTTAATGCATGAACCCTCTCTATGGTTCAGTGTAATTAACCTTTTTTTCATACAGTGTCTTAACACACATTTCAAATGCTGATTTCTTTCTTTTCTCACCTTTTGACTGCATGGCAGAATGAGCCTTTGAGTTAGTCTTTTCTCTCCTGGAAACACAGACAGTTATTAGACATGTGAAGTTATGATTTCCCTCCTGAAAAATACCTGCAAAAAAACATAACTAAAAGGTGATTATTTTACATAAATATAGAATAAGAAAACACACACACAGCAGTGGAAATACAGTAATTAAGAAATATTTCACCAGAACTAGTTTTTGTGATGTAAAGTGAATGAATGATCTTATAGAAGACAAAAGATAAGTCGTGCAACTATGACAAAAATTGACTTGTGACAAACCCAGTGAATGATAGCGGGAGGACTAGAGGGAACTTCCTTGACTTCTGTTCTAATTGTGCCAAAGGACTTCCACAAGGCCCTCTTTATTCTAAAACAGTCCAAAGACCAGGGTTGCCAGGTTCCCATAGCTCTGGTGATATCGCTATGTAAATGTGTGCCCTCTGAAAAGGCTTTGATCTATCTCAATGCATATGCAATCAGGCCTCCCGCTTCCCAATTTTAAAGGCCTCCTCTTTAATTTACATCATCACAGAGCCTATTCAAAAAAACACAAAAAAAAACCACAATATATCCTCATCATCTCCCAGGTTAGCATACACATCCATATGGCTTATTTGTTTGGTCCTTGTATATCAGAGATGAGCTGATGTTTTCCTTAGAAAGAAAGAAAGAAAGAAAAAAAGATGCACAGTTTTAAGCAGCACAAAAAAAAAGGCAACCATCGGGCGTGTTCCTCCATCTGCATCAATTCAGACCCATGACCTCTCTGATTGTCATCCTCTCAATCACTCTCATCTCCCCATCTCTCTCTCTCTCAGCTAAGTCTTGGCACATGTGACTGTACATTGAGGATAAGGACCAAATTACTCTGGCTGCGTTCCCGTTGCTATCTTGTAAACTATATATTGCTGCTTTGCACCACTCAAGACAGAATGAGCTGGAGGAGAAAAAACACAACGCCACCTCCCCTTCCTAACTGTGAGCAGATTGCTTCGTGCTATAGGCAACACGCCACTGAGCCACCATAAACATTAGAATATAACCTTTACAGTCGCATGCGGATACAAACTTCCTGCTAAATCCACACAGAGGCTGTGCAAGTGAAAAAATAACCCCGAAAGGTTTTGTTTGCCATCTGAGCAATGTTATAATCCAGTCCTGTGGAAAACATTTGAGTGATTCTGTGCAGCGTTATTAGAAAGAATCATGTACTTCTATTAGTTTTTGTGATTTTCATATCTCTACAGGCACACACTAAATGCTTTAATATACACTTGTCATGTACATTTTTAGTGTAATATATGTGAGTGGATATCATGGTGAGGAATGCATAAACATGAAGGGGGAACTAAGGATTACGATTACTGCTATCCACGTTCCGCTTTTTTGGAGAGACTGAAAACACTGAAGCGCAAACTAAACCGCAGGGAGAAGAGCATCCATTTACAACTGTTAGGCAGCAGATCTTCACCAGACTCTCCAGCCGCAAAAAATACAGCAATAATCTGATACGATTACTTCCTCTCCTTTGCCACAATAATAGCTGTTACGGGGAGTAAATTGGGCTTTTCTTTTCTCCAACTTCCCCCCGCAATGGGAATGGTCTATCAGCTGTTCCACTTCACTGAGGGACAGAGCTGATTTCAAGACAGGGCTATTATCATAGGCAGCCTAGTCTGGATCTGACCCCACCGATCTAATATTCTGTTTCCATAAACATTATGCCAGTTCATCTTCTGCTGAGTTTCCCTTAACTGAGGCAATAATCGGAATATGTAAGACTGGGGACAGACAGTGTTTTACAAGCTGCGGCAGACAGAGTTGAATGTAATGTGTAAAATGATGCAAATTATAGCTATTGTAACGTCTATTTCTCCCCCCCCCCCCGCCCCAAAATGCCTCGCTTGTTCTCATTCTATGGCCTTTTGCAATCGTTTCATATTGTTGTTTATCTCATGTATTGATTTCAAAGTGACCTTTTAAAACGGTCTGAATTTTAAACACGGCGCACTCCGCCGTCGTTTAATTTATTTGTTTAGTAAACGCGACGCCTCAATTTGCATATCTCAGACATTGTTATCAAATCGGGGTTTGTTGCGTTGTTTTCTAATGAAGTGGCGAACTAGGGAAACTAAATGTGAAAAGTATACATAATCACACGACTGTTTACCATAACTTACTACACTCTTAGAAATAAGGGTTCCAAAAGGGTTCCTCAACAAGGGCTGAGGTTCTTCGTGGAACCATTTGCTTCAGAAAAGGGTTTTTCAAGGGTTCTTGGTAACACTAATGGAACCATTTTGATCCAGAGAACCCTTTAAAACCCCTTTCCTGAATAAAGGGTTTTAAAGGGGTTCTTGGTGGAACCCTCCAGAAGGGTTCTCCTATGAGGACAATGAGAAGAACATTATATGGTCCTACTTAGCACTTTTATTTCTAAGAGCGTATGTACACACCGAACGATGTTGGTGTATTGTTTTGGAACAGAGAAAATGTTAAATCAGCAGACTCAAACACAACAACTCCTGCTTTGCTTGATCCTGGTTCTGTTTTACAAAGTGCTGCATCGTTAGAAAGATGAACTGTGCAGCTCAGACGGCACACCGTAGAAAAATACAGCGGCTGCAATCACAAAAAAACTCCACTGTGTTGTATAATAATGTCCCCAGTGTCGTATTGTAATAAACATCCAATAGCATGCAGAATAAAGACCCCCTCTTTAAGAACATAGCGTTCTACTACACTAATTAAAGAGGTTGGAGCGGCTGTGAGTGTAAGACAAGACTACGTTTTCTGGGAGTCACTGAAGACCGATTTCAATAGTACACATTGGGCGAATGTTAGGACTCTGAGAGGAAATAATGCTTACCAAGCATTAATACTGGCTTGCACACGCTGATAGCTGCAAAACTGCTTTTATTTACCTTGGCCTTTTTTAAGCTCCTGCCACCCACGTACAAATGCTAATAGCACAATGGCACTTTTGCACAGCGGTGCTTGTCTAAAGGTAAAGGGAGACCCATCACCTCATCATTCCCATCAACTCCTACTCCCATCCCAGCTATGACCCCGCAGAAACATTGTTTAGGCTCCGTTTAGATGTACTCTACTGGGCTTGAATGGTAGCAGGATATAGCCCTCAGAGGGGGCAAACAGTGAGAGGCAACTGTGAGTGCACTGTGAGTGGGTGCTGTCTAACATGTGAGTGCTCTCTGCTGGCATTGAGTAAGTACTGCAGCTCACGCTAAGCGGCGCCGGGCCAATGATTTCAAAACAGCACTGCTCTTTGGCTGACTGGTGGCAGTCTAGTGGAGACAGCCAGTGCAAGGTTGACTGAAGGACAGATCACTCATCTATTACTACGTGGTTTTTATCCATCGTAATTTACGTGAGGCGACGCACAAACATCAGAACATGTAAACATTATGGGGAGCAGGATATGATCGAGGTTCATTATAGAGTGGTAAAAAAAAAAAAAAAAAACCTATACCACCTATAGAAAATTGCTTTATTTCAATCCTTGATTTTTTTTTTTTTTTATTATTCATGCATTTCTTTTGCTACAAACAGCTTAGAGAAATTACACTTGTTATTTGAGCAACGTGATATGTGCATTGGTGTGTCTGAGTAATAGACTGTGCATCAAGCCTGAATTAAAGTAACACCATTAAAATGGCTATATATATACATATATATATATATATATATATATGTATATATATATAAGGCATAGAAATTAGATCTGATTCTTTTTGTTATAGTGCTTTTCTCTACTGCTTTCAGACAGCCAGTGCAGGACAGTGACCTCCACTGGTTGGAGCCTCTAAATGCTGCCTTCACTGTCTTGTTTTGACACTGGATTTCACATTACTCTCTTATTTGTTTTGAAGGAGCGGCTCGACTAATTCATGTCAATTAAAAGAAAGGATTTAAGAGGATATATTCTACAAAGAATATGATCACACAGTTGCAGATGCTGCTGCTTAGACTGAAGTATCATATTGCCAGATAAACTATTTACATGTGTTTTCCTTGACTCGCGAACGTCGTTCCTGCTTCTCTGTCTCCCTCTATCTCCCACTCTCTCTTTCCAAGTCCCCACCCCTCCACTTTTTTTTCTCCTCTCAGCTCATGTCTCCCTCACTCATCCATCCCTCCTCCCGATGAACAGTCAGAGATCCACAAACATCACCTCCCAATGAGAGAGAGGGAAAGGGAGAGAGAGAGCTTCTGATTTTGACACCGAGTGATTTGAGGTCGAATGCTTGAGCACATCCTGTTGTCCAAGGCAAAGCTGTAAACCACTAATTGTTGAGTCAAGGTTTTTGTCAAGCAGGCACTAGGCACAACAATCATTGCACCATTGGCTGACGGATTACGCTTTGTGTGTGTGTGTACGAGTGTGTGTGCACATGTGTTAAAAACATTTTTTCAGATCAAAAACCAGGGGGGGGGAGCGCGGGGATAAAAAAAAAAAAAAGGTATTAAAAAACTCAAAATAAAAATAAGAAAGGAGTGGCATCTGAAATGCCTACAGTAGAAAGAAGCACAATGACGCTTTGCACGAGAGAAAGCAGTGGCATGCACTCGCGTACAAAGGGGAACAAGTGGTCTTTACATGGAGTGCAGCTGCTTATTAAGACTCACTCCTTCGTGCATTATTCCTTTCATCCCCACTCAACCACAAAGTGATTTTACTTTGCCACTCACAAAGACAGCAAAAGATTTCTAATGAACAAATCCTTAATAAATGTTGCAGATCAGTCGCTTCACCCCCCCGAGACTTATAATACAATCAACAGAACATTCTATAAAAGTATCTGACTGAAAAACACTGTGTGGGGGAGAGCAAGGAAGAGAGTGGGGGAGAGGAGGGGGGGGGAAAAAAGTATATGAAAGACCTCAATTCTCTCGAAACACCATAATAGTGAAATGAGCACATATAAATGTGTTAAGAGTATCTCTTTGCATCTTGTATAGACTGCATGTATTTAATCTGTAAAGCTTATTAAGGCCCTAGTCATTGCTATGCAAAGCAGTACGCAGTGCTTTTCTCTCGCTTTTCAGCCGAGTGCAGTGTTTAGCCAATAGGACTGGCCCCCCGCCTCTCATTCTGCATTCATAACATGCAACATTTGCACAATGTATCTCTCAAAGGCCCTGAATAGAAGGCCTTAATACTCATGTAAACAACTGCAAACCAATTACTTAATGAATCAGGCCCACACATAATGAGGCGCCTCACAAAGGGCTATAAATGCATTTTTTGCACCAAAGCTTCTGCTTTAAACTACAATCCCTCTTGCTGTAGACTAGGCTTAACTGGCAAATCATAATTATTGTCTAAGACAACAGAGAAGAAGCCATTTTTGTATTTTGAGTCCACTTCCATCCTCCTTTTGAAGTCACTCATCAGCTCGCTGACAAAATAACGTGAATAATTAACAAGTTTGTTTTGTGTGCGTGTGTGTGTGTGGGGGGGGGGGGTTGGCAGAGTCAGAGTCAGGGAGAGAGAGAGAGAGAGAGTATGCTGCAGTGTTGTGCTTCTTCATTCAGGGTTTCCAGAACACTGATGGCAACAATAGAGCACAGGAAGAGTCTGTCGTAAGTGGGCTGCTTGAGGAAAGACAGTGGAAATCGACAATTGTCATACGACAGTGGAAACTAGCAGCTCTTGATGCTGCCAGATACAAAGCCCAGTGAGTGTCTGCCACGCTAAACTACCCATTTGTTCTATTTCACTATGCACACACACACACACACACACACACACACACACACGATCGTGTTTCGCCACAGATTTGTTTCTCCTCTGCAGATTCTTGTTTAATTACATGTGTTGCGGGTTTCCCATGCACATTAATGACATGGAGACAGACACCATCTGAGAGGTTCTGGGCCTAAAATTGGCTCATGTTTATTAAAGAGCGTGGACACTGGGACTGGCGGTGGCAGACATCAGCAGCTATGAGGACCACAATAGAGCCGGCCCATTAGGCCCTTCCCTAGGCTAATAGGCAAACTGGGAGTGCCTGCTTGCCAGGCCGGGGGGATACAGACTTCAGCCCTTGTGTCAGCATGGTGCCCAGTAATCACATGAAATCAGAGAAGATTATTCCTCATAACGTTTACCCAGCCATTACGACAGCCCAAATGGGTTTGCTGTGAAGAGGTGCTCTGAGGACCCGACAGGCAATTGGAGATTTGATGAAGTCGTGTTGATATTCAAATGTTACTGTGATGGTGTTAGCTTCCACTGAGCTATTTATCATTAGATGTTCTTTTCCCGACCCACTTATGGCTCTGATTTGAGCAGCCTAAATGTGTTTCAAGGGTGAAAAATCAAAGGACATTTGTCCTTGTCAACACTCGAGGCTGCTTCTTCCAAAACAGTTGTCCCCGGTTCTCTTCTTGACATGATCTGTTTGCATTCTGACAATAAGGCTGAAGTCTATGCAGATTACGACTCCAATTTATTTTTCGTGGTGGATGTTTTGCTTCTGATTTCAAAAACCTGGCTCGACCCAGCAAACAGTGAGTAAGTGAGGGCTTCAGAGGCCTTTTGTCTTTGTAAGGGAGTTAATGGGTGGCGCCCAATTGATCTTATGGAAATGAACAGGGAATTATTAGAGCTGCCATGCAAATGTACATCAACCACTCTGGTGTCTGGTGGCCCATTTCCTGTGGCCTGTTGAATAAAAACAATGTTCTTACCAGGGGTAAGGGTCTTGATGTGAGGAGTGTTTGGCCCTCCCCAGGTCCTCTTCATGGCCACGATTTATTCCTTAAAAGAGCAAACAATGACGGATGAAACCATTCCGTTCGCACATCTCATCACAAGCTAATTAGCTAATACATGCTTCTATAGAAAAGTGTGGTAAGGAATGCAGGAGATTGTTGAAGCATAATATTTTAGCTTTTTTTCTTCCCAAGATATTCAAATTCAACTGAAAACTTTCACAGTTCACACTGTGAGAACGTATGCCACAGTTGGCCAACGGTTCTGCTCCAATTGTTTGCTACTTGAGTCGACCACGTCTCTTACCTGAGACGCTATCCTCCTCCTCCTCGTCGTCCTCCTCCTCCTCTCCAGAGCTCTGCTGCCTTTTCTGCATGGCTGATTGTTTGAGTAACTGATATGCTTTTGTCTCTGTTCAAGGACACACACACACACACACACACACAGTCAAATATTTGCTTAAAAGCCAGGTTTCCAACTTTCAGAGGTTTCTGTGTGTGTTGAGACAACACGCTTCAGTAGCTGAGGCTTTTGGTCTCACCGGCGTACAGAGAGGGTGAAAACACGGCTCAATCAGCTAAGCTGTTGATTCAAGCCTACAGTATGGAGCTACAGTTTCCATGAGACAGCAATCAGCATCTCGCATTATCTCGGCATCCCCTCGCAGGAAAGGCAATGATTGATTTTCTGTTTTAAAAAACACTCATAATTACTTTCCAGCACTCTAAAGCAGGTATCATATTTGAGAGGGGCACTGAGACTGCACTGGCAAAAATCAACAGAGCAGAAGTAGATAATAAATGGGTTGTTGTCTCAATGATGTGTCTAAAACGCTAATAGATATTACTTTTAATAATTCTTCTGGAACTATATGCTATGTATAGTGCATGGCAATCGCTGAATCTCTAAAACACACACTATATAGGCAAAGCTTTCATATGTAATCTTAAAAAAAAAAAACACTTTGTCGACCCAGAATTCTGTCTTGGCAATTACTGACATTTTCTATCAAGTCATGGTATTTGATTGTGACACTGATGTTGCCCAGCACAGCAAAACCTTTTTCCTTGCACAATCTTTATTCTGCTTCTTTTTTTAACGCTGGTTATGTCTCTTTTGATTAAGTGGAAACTGGACTCTTTTACACTGGCTGTGCACCTTAGGGATGCAGACACCAAACACCCAGCAGGAAATCTGATAGACCAAGGGTAATATACGATTGCTTTGCATTTCAGAGGTTCAGCTGAGGGATGGGCATGCCAACTGCTTCCAGGATGCCTTCACATCTAGTATTTTTCAAGTCCAGCCTTGCCAGAGCATTGTTTAGAAGATAATGAGAAGCGACGACAGATCTTTTTGCGCTTCCCACCCTGACGTCCAGACAATTAAAGCGGGCCACATTATCAATTTTTGCCAGAATGCCTCAGACGACGGCCGAAAACGCGGCTAGTGTTTTCTTGCAGATAATTAGAGAGAACTAGCAGGGCTCTTCAGGTGGGACTTTGACCCTGGATTCACCTTGATCATCCTGCCTCAGCCACTGCTTAAAAGAGCCCATTATTCACTGCAGTGGGAAGAAAACAAAACACAATATAAGGACAGTGTGAATGCTGGGGCACCAGCGATGCCTTTTTACCTCTAATAGGAACACTTTCCACGGGGCTTTCGTCGTGGCTGTCCTCTTCAGCACTTTGTAGTTCTGTAAGAAAGGGACGCACATAGTGAGAAGCAGAGGAAGGGAGTCTTGGGATAGAAACGGGAATGGGGGTTCTTTCTTTAGCTCTGAATAGAAGGCTGCATGAAAAACTGGTCTGTGAGAGATTCATAAAAAAAAAAAGCTCTATGGTAAAATCGATTTTCGTTCATAAATGACAAGTTTTACTTCTCTGTGGAGGTGGTGCACAAAAAAATAGCAGTATTCATAATGCTTTTAATGGCCTTGTTCCATATAACTGCAAAACTGAAACTCAATGTGGAATGTTTGCAAGGAATCTATTGACAAATGTAATCAAACTAAACCATTTTCAGTGTAATATTATGCAACTATAAGCATTCAAACACTGCAGAATACCTGGAATTTTTTTTTTTCAATTTATATCCAGTTACCTTGAATCTGTTGCCTTTGCACTGGCCTGGCAGGCTTCAAATCACTGTCAGCTATGACAGGCGAAGAATCACACGGAGACGAAGAAGACGAATCTCTCTCGTCCTCAGCTGAGGGACACTCCTCACTGGACCGGGACAGAAGTGTCCTCAACAGCAATTTGGCCTGCGAGCAGCACAAATTAAAACCACATTCTTAATTGTTGCCATTTTCTGAAGGAAGTGTCAAATTGAACTTCCCCCCCGATTAGGCCAGTCATTTACTTGGCCACGGCTGCTCACTCAGAGGTGCAGCCGTAGAGCGTGTTTAAACGCCAAGAGAAAATAACTTCAAATTCTCTCACTCGTTTAACTAAAAAAAGATAATTTTCGCACACTTTCACTCCCGCTCTCTCTCTCTCTCAATCACACTTTTTTTTTTGCTCCCTCTCTTCTCATCCATGAGATTAGAGGAGCACCTAAAGAATGCAATCACCCTGGCGTTAATGTGCAACACGTTCCAGATATCTCCCCCCTCTTGGCTGAAAGGATTGAGACAAACTGCTCTCTTCCTCCCTCTCCAGCTCATTTTCATCTCAGGGGAGATGAGGATAGACAATTAAGAGGAGCTGTTCCGGGAGATGAGGAGCAAGGAGATGCCACACACCGATTTCCTTTCTCTCCTAGTTTCCCTCCCCCATATCAAATCCTGCAATCATCATCTCTCTTTTGTGATCAAAGGCTGCCTCTAAGCCTCAGATGGACATTTGCAACTTTTTAATGAGCACTAATATGGAGCGGATGATCAGGAGGATTTTGACAATAACCAACTTTAAGTACTTTGTAAATTGTTATCAGTAGGTCGTAGTGAAGAGTGACAATGTACACGCTTTCATTTTCTGAAAGGGGAAGAGATGCAAACACATATGCCAACCCGAGCTTGCCACTGGTATTTGATGCCGCTGCACTGTAACAAAAAAAAAACTGTCTTGATCCTTGTTCCAGATAACCGTCTTTGTTCTTTTTTTTTCTAGATTTAGTCAAATGTACTGAGAGTTGAGGGCTCTCGCAGACCCACTGCATTTTAAATATCAATGAATGCAACTGTTAGCACTTGAATATTCAAAGGGCCTCTTTGAGTGTGTGCATGCGAGCTGCATGCTCCCATTTTGTCCAAGTAGCCGGGGCTGCAAGACGTGAATGGAAATTTCTGTTTTCTCTTGTGTGCGGAGAGTAAGCTGCTGTGTGAGAGGACTGAGAGGAGAGAGAGAAATGCAGCAAGAGACGGTGAACTGGAGGCAGGGGGGAAAGAAATAGATGGAGTGGGAGAAAGAGAGAGGTAAAGGGAGAGAAATTTCAATCAGGGTTTTCCTGATGCACTTGGACACAATGATGTAGATGGTAGCACCTCTCCTCCTTTTGTCAGTTCATATTTTCAAGAGGCCCTACAGTCTTCCTCTTTGCTTCTCTCATTGCGTCAGGGACACTGGAACAAGATCTTGAAGCCACAAGAACCCCCAAAAGATGGGTCCAAAAAAATTAATAACATAAAACGCTGCATGTATACATGATTCATTCCTGCACAGATGCCTCACACATCTCTTGACATTATATTTAGGTTATGAGTTTTAACATTTACATGTAGTCTTTCTTTAATTGTTTACTGAAACATAATCTGCACACGGTCAATGAGTGGAAAATATAAAACTGTCCTTTCCATTGTGTCCCACAGTCATCCATTTGGACCCAGGTGATGGCTACACTTTTGACTAATAACAAATTAAATGCAAGTGTTTCTCCGATGAATTCTCCACATGGGATGAAAGACGCCAAGCAGAGGCTGTGATTTGCGATTAGCACATGGGTCAGGATCTCCCTTCTGTGTGGGTCAACGTGTGGAGCGATCTGATGGTGGTTTCAAACACCCGGCACAAAGAGGACATTCAGTACCAACTACAGCGCCAAGAAACAACAAAAGAAAGAAAAACACTCGCCTTTTTGGAAATGAGGGGGGAAAAAAAAGAAAACATGTTTCTGCTGTAGTCATCACTGTGTCTTAATGTCTGCTTGTTTTAGGACAAGGTGCTTGTCTATGCAAGTGTGTGACCTTCTCTTTGTGTGTGTGTGTGTTTGTGTGGAGAGGCAGTAGTATGTGCCTCCAACGCTACCTGGTGGCTGTAAGAGGCATGGCGCTCCAGCAGCAGTGGCGTGAACAGCTGGACCAAATGCTCAGTGTTGAGGACACGGTGCTCCTTGAGCAGAAGGGCGTGCTTGAACCAGCGATCCCACAGCCGAGCGGCATCAGGAGGGAGGCTGGTGCTGTGGTAAGGGGGTGGGGGTGGGGTTTGGTGGGAGAGAAAACGGGAGGCTTTCTTATCGCATACACACTAGGACGTGTGAAGATTAGTCATTATCAAACCTCCTTGCAGTGACATTGTTTCACATTAACAACAAAGCTTCGATTATGTAACCAAATTAAAGTAAAAATATATTGCATTATGCTTTATCAAGTGTAAAAAGACTGGATTCTGTGCTTGAGAACACTGAACAGTAGCTCTTTAATGAATTCCAGCTAACACTGAATAAAGAGGGGACTGCAATAGACAGAAATCTTTTATTTGAAAACTGGATAAAAGGTCAAAAAGCCAATAGGCATCCCCACAGGAAAGAGACGGACACTGCGAGATGTGTTTCTTAGGACTGAGTATATTGCAGGAAAAGGTCTCATTGAAATCAATAGGGTAGTGAAGCAGATCATGGATTTGGCTCAGAGTACAACTACTCATTATCCAAAGGACTGGAAGTCACAGATAGGGCATTTTAATTTACTCATGACATTCACCCATGCAGTGTTACTAAACGAGGTGCCACCAAAGATAACCTTTACAGTCGTGGACAAGGGAAACTGTATCGAATGCGCAGCGTGCAATATCTCAGCGGCTGTTGAACTGCATGGCCCCCTTCCCCCCACTGTCTGGTCATAAAAAAAATGCACAGGCAGCTCTTCACTCTTTGTCTGAAAAGTGGAACTCACCGATACTGTATATCTGCTCACTTTCTTTATGAAAAGGACGAGACGGGCATATTGAACCGTGTGGCTTTCAGATTAGTGGTATTTGTGCTCTGCATTATCCAGTATCTATGTATAAATTAATTGCATTGGGGGGAAAAAATAGCATTTCTACAAAACAACACGTGCTATATTACAGAAAACAAACACATTGTTTATTATTGAATTAAATAGATATGTGTTTATTATTCAAAGGGAATGAGAATTAACATCATTATACAGAATAGTGCAACACATACGAACAACACAGTCACAGAAAACAGGAGCCTTACCTTATTTCAGTAGGATCAGAGCTGGACTGGTGAGAACTCACTAGATCCCGTGGCAGCAGGCATCCCTTTGCCGTGCTCCATGACAACCTCTGCAGCTCATGAAGGACGACGGCTCCACATGCTCCGAGGTCCTCGTCGTTCAAGTCCGCACCACCGTTACAAAGGCTGCCGAATTTATAGAGAGCAGTCAGTGTTTGCCACGGACTCCTAGGCTCAGCCAACAGGTCAGGAGGTACATGCGAGTACACTCAGCACCTGCAAGCATAATCATACACACCAGTGACCGTACACATATCATTTCACAGCAGGACCAAACATTATAAAAACGGTCATGACACAAGACGAGTCACTATCTTTACTGCTCAATAGGTTGTTGACTCCATCTGTGGAGAAAAATTATACACCGTGTTTAAACAGCATAAGACAGTATGTTCCCTTTGCGGGACATTTATCCACACTTTACAATACAAAGTCCAATTATGGTAAATTAATCAAGCTATGAAAAATAAAAAAGGATTATGAAAAATAAGCCTAGTCTCATGAAACAAATTCTCCATCCTAAACCTCCCCCGACTCCCAATAACAATTCAGAAGGGGTGGTTACTACCAAACAACAAACCCATGTGTTTGAAAACCCCCTCAAAAATAAAGACGTGTGCATGTTGGTGATGACACTCTAAAGTGAGAGCCCTTAGCAGAAGGATAACATGTTTTTTTCCCTCATCTGCACAAACTGCTCCACGGTCATTAAATAAATATACACACCATGTCAGTGTTGACAGCGAGAGATAAGATTGCAAAGTCTGAAGAAAGTGTACCCGATAAGTCTATTGAGTTGTCTTCCATCAACTGAAGAATCCCCATACAAAGTGGTCCGTTCACCGTGGAGCCGTCCTTCGATGGCGTCGAGCAGATTAAACAGTCCTTCCTGGGAGAGTCTAAAGAAAAACACATTACCCATTATGTGCGGAAAAAGGCAATAAAAATGGAGGTCATGTGATCGATAGACCTGTCATTTGTTAAACGCTGGCGATACATTTTGTCCAGGCAATTTCCTTCCTGACGCACTCAAGGACAGCAGGAGGAATCTGATCGTTAAAAAAATGGTGTGCCCTCTGTGCGGGAATTTGGCTATTGAAAACTGTTGAAGATGTCACATGTAATGAATGCCATTCAAAACTACAGCTGGCAGAACAGCTGGAGTATATCCTTTATTTAACGACGAGGAAATTAAATGGCAAAACTATTCATGTAAAAGCAAAACCACACATTTTTTTAACCACAATTTTAAAAAAGTCACTTTAATGTGGTCCCGTGTGAGGCTCCAAAATGAGACCTAAAGGTGTATTGCATGTGGATATTGGGAATCCATCTATTCCATGGGCATTAAGCTCTGGGTGGCCCTCTTTGAATTTCTCCCAGAAGCCTCAAGCCGTTAGATCTTGAGCCCCCCCGCCATAAAAGGGGGCCAAAGAGAATTTATGACAATCTGTAATGGGCTTCTGGGTTAGGGGTCAGCAAACAATTGCGCCCTCTTTTTTGCAGGTTGTTTCCTGGTAACATCGTGATTAAGCTAGCAGCTTGAATTATATCCATGACATTCTGTAGTGTGCCATTCGTCGGTGCTAAGTCCTCTTCAGCGTGGTTGAAGTAGCATAGGCAAAAGCTGTCCTTTTTTTTTTTTTTTTTTCTTTTCCCTTATCACCAGTATGGGCCTTGAAATAGTCATCTTTCTCTTTCCACTTTATTTGTCAATGCTCTTCAAAAAAGAGACCTTTAGAGAGGGAGAAAGTGAATTAGTTGTGTTTTCCTGCAAACCTCTCTCTCTCTCAGTGTATTGTTGCCAGCTTTCATGTCAAGGTCTCCAACCTCACTTTAGATGCTGCCGTTGTCCACATGTCAACATCATCAGGAGTATATTGTTAGCCAGGAGGGAAAGGTCAGCCTCTCTGCAGCGATATTGCTCTGCAGTGTACAGTACTGACTCCAGGGTGATTTACCACACGGAATGGCTTCAGAGTTGAGCGACTGGTGTCAGGGGAATCTTGCCGCGCTGGCGAAGACGGCAAATTTAACACACAAAGGAATGGGGAAAAATAGCAATAACCGCACACTGAGCGCAGGTATTTTAAGACGAGCGTTGCTTTTTAACAAACGAGCTTTAATTGTACAACATGCCGTGCCTAATCGAGAAGATCCAAAGTGCGGTTCAGGGACGGTATATTCGAGAGCAGAGCACAGCAAGGCCATTATGATGCTCCTCGAAAAAAAAAGAAACCTGAAGGATATTTCAGTCGTATACTGTCGCTCACCCCAACCATGCTGGAGGAGAAATATAATGGGATAATCTAATGAACTGCCCAGGCTTGTTTTTCCTAACTGCGAGCTGAATGTAGGTAGCGAAATAAACTCTAACCTTAAGAGAAAGAGGAAAAAGGCAGAGAAAGAGAGGGAGAGAATATAAACTGGATGTTCTTGCAACTTTTAAATCAAAGCCTCTGGTTCTCTTCACGTATACAGAATCGCTCTATGTTCAGAATGAGAGCCGTTGCCCCCATTGTCGCCTCCCCGGTTCCAGGCGAACTACAGTTCGCCTTGAGGTCATAACATAAATAGTATAGACAATCATGTAATCATCCACAAACAAAAGTACTTCGCTCTCAAAAAAAATCCCTCATACCTGCTTTTGATACACAGAGAACAGTAACAAAAGGACATTTGTATTATTACAGAAAATTACAGTACATGCCGTGTTGAATAACGAGGGACAGTTGGGTACTAATCTAGAAAATGGACAAAATTGGAAACAAGCATTTTAAATGTAACCCAGGGACTGAAACCCCTAAGAATACGGAAAAAAACAAAATACAATTAAGTTCTCCTCCTACTTTTTAAAAATCCATGGTCATGAAATACAGTATATTGCACCAGGGAACAGCAAAGGCTCTGGGAACAAACATTCACGTGGAATGTTCTGTAGCTCTAACCCCCATCCAAAATGATCCTTCAACTCAGAGGCCATCATCACGCTAAGGATTTGTGGCTGTAAGTGCTGTCCACATGCCCACCCTCCAGAACACTCTATGGTGCCACAAATTTCCTCCTTCACTGGGGACTTCCTGAGGTCTCTCAAGCAGAAAATTGCTCTGTTACAGCATTATCTTGGATTATGGCAATATTGTTGGTGACAGGTCCTGAGCTCTCCCTATAAGATGCATCACTGCCACCGCCGCCACACAGCTGCTGCTGAGCTACAGATAGCACAGTGGCATGGACCGTGACCCACAATCCTCGCTGTCAGCTTCAGATGTGATGGTGGTAAAAAAAAGGCGATGTGCGGTGTTTTTCGCTCGCTCCTATCATTAACACAGCCACTGTGGTTCAGCACGGCCATGCAGAACTTTCTCACCGCTCTTAGCTGGCTTAGGTTTGTCTTGGGAAAAAAATACTGACAGCATGTTTGACATTTTGACAAGACTATCTGGCATGACACAATCAAAATGTTTCTACATCCTTAGTCACCTTGAACATTCCAAACAACAACAAAAAAAACATACAATATACATACTATACCTTTGCAAGGCCACTGCTGATGATGTGTTCTTGGACCCATCAGAATGGAGGGATGGATCTGGACTGTGCTGGCTGTGATCAGGACTCTCTGCAGAAGTGGCATTTCTCTCAGATTCCACATCTTCTAGTAGATCGTCTTCCAGCTCCGATTGTGTCAGAGAAATAGACAGGTCACTATCACTGCTCTCTGACAACTGCACGTCAGAACTTGGCGTGCTGACACTTTCACGGCTGCCTGAATTTCAACAGAGAGCAAAGTATCACACGGCTTATTTTTCCGTGTTCAAAAGGACAAAAACGTAAAGTGTTTTCCACTGTAAAGAGGCGATGCCAACGTTATATCACAAGATAAAATGTAAGAAATAACAGTTCAAACCTGGTTTATGCGGCGCTTCTTTTTCAAAAGTGGTTTCAGGCATCACCAGGGTGAGACCTCCATCTGCAGTTTCCATTATGGGTGACTGATGAGTGATATCTGGGATGTTGGTGTTCTCTGCAGGGGAATCCTTAGCCCCAGTTAGGCCTCTGCCACTGGGAGACTGATTCTTCTGCTCAGGTCCCGTCAAGGTCGCCAGAGGTGACTGTTCCTGTTCATCATCACTTCCAAAAGGCACACTGACAGATGCGCATGTCAAGGCACAAACGGATGGGAGCACCTCCATCGTTCTTTCATGTTTGTCACTCAAATTACAGGCGTCTGGGGAATCGTTTGAGTCTGAAATGTCATCTGATAAATGTGCTCGGTTGCCGGCAGCATCCTCACTGCTAACTCTAAAGTTCTTCAAAAGGCCACTTGGTGAACGTTCGCCAGAGTGCAAGCTGCGATAGGGTGAATGATGCCGTGCTTGGTGCGAGTGTACACTTGTGGTGCCAGCTTCAGCACCAGATGCTATGGAGGTCTGGTGGTTCATAAAATGTATTGTTGGTGGTTGTGTGAAATTCTTAGCCGGATGAGAGAGAGAGGTGTCCCAGTGCTTTCTATGCACAACTTTGATCTGTAAATGTGAAGTGTGAAAAAAGGAATCTATTACTCATTTCATTCATTTTGGCAACTAACATTTTCATTACAGCACGAAAACTATTTCTAAACGAAAATAACATTCTTAAATTTTTTTCTCAAAATCCTTGCTTCTGTTGAACAAGCCTATTTTGAAAGAAATTCAACTCCGACACATTAAGTATGCACTTTACAGATCTGAATAAGTGTATTTTAGATGAGCCATGGTCTTTTCAATTCTTTTCACAACCTCTTTCAGAAGAATGTCTAAGGATCAATGTTTTAACTTTTAATCTTATTAGAAATCCTTCAGACAAGTTTTGATTCATGTCTGCAATGTCACCAAGGGGTGGGTGGGGAAGGGGCAAAAAAAAAAAAAAGCTTTCCTCCAAACATAATAACAAAACGCATGGCTTCTGTTTCTTTTCTGATAAGCGTCTTAAATACCAAACAGTTAGCTGCTTAATAACATTCACTGTAAACCATGCAGCCTGCCCAGCAGATCCACAAAGTAGGTAAAAAAAAAAAAAGAGGAAAAGTTAATTTCTTGGCTGAGTGATTCCATCGGTAGCTGCAGGGCAAAGTAGAAAGTGTTTCACTAAAGTAGCAATTGATTCTTCTATCAATCTGCGGCACGCATGTGCTCTTCCAAGGAATGTATTAAATATGAAAATCATATCCCGTTATCATCTGTCTCCAGCTTTCAGCCCGGTAAGCTTCCCTTAATGAATGCTGCAGCCTGAGGGACATGCACACTGCAAGCCAATGGCTTGTATGCATAATGGAGTGACGGTACCATTTTGCTCATTACAATATCGACAGGCTGGTGGGGGGGATGTGGGGATGGGGGGGTTGCACACAGTTACAAGTGACTGCTCTAGACAGCATGCTCCAAGTTATTATGAGATGTCTTAGACATTTCATCTGAAAGAGCTTTAACTGCTTTAAGTGAAGGGAGAAAATAGCTACGGTTTTGAACTGCATCGCTTGTACAGATGCACCGGCAAGGATTAGACACCTGCGCTATTACAGATACACAGTATAAATATAGACTCCTCTACAGACTTACCAGCATAATGTCCACCTTCTTTTGTTATCCTAAAGCTGAAAACACTGCTTGATAGTACTAAGATTCGCTTAAACCTTGTAAACATTTGAAAAGAGAAGGATCCAACCAAAACAAAAAAAAAACAAATACCACTTTTCAGCTATACAAACACACACACGACTAATTACAATGACATTACTACTTAAACAAATAAGTCCTGTATTGCTATGACAAACTGTGTTGCACATATTACAGTACCTTGTCTGCCTCAACCTCTTTATCCATTTTCTTTCTTTCCTCCATATGTTTAGAAATCTTTCTGAAAAAGTCAGCCTGTGACAAATGTAAGAATAAATGTTAAGGATAGAAAGATCACCTGCTGTATATACTAATGAAGGTTATAATATTAATATTACACTAATATTGTGGTGGGTAAACCGCCACTGCATGCAACACAGTGGAGTTTACATGGACAGTGTCGCAGAATATTATCTGTATGTGGTATAAAAGCACAGGGTTTGACAGCGAAAGTGACACTGTCAAGCATCAGTCAATCACAGCGGGTTTCCCCAAGTGGGTGTCCCTTGTTAAGATGACTGCGGACATTTTAGGGGCAGTCATTTTATCTGACAGGCCAGACTCACTGCTTTAATCCCAGCTCCAATTAAAAAAAACCAATGGCCTGATTAAGGCCACTTGGATTATCTTAAATGTGCCAAAACTAACAGCAGTCTATAGGAGCACATCTTCCATGAATGCCTACAAAATGTCTACATTTAAAATATTGCAAAACTAATTCAAATAGATATAAGACTGCATGCACCTCAGCAGAATTGTCAGTTTTCATCGCACCGACAACATCAGAGTTGACATTAAAATAAAACACAGAGAACTTTCATAATGAAAGAAAGGGCAATGGGACAATTGCAATAACAACAAACATGGAGGATTCATAGAGCATCAAGAGGAAATAAACCAACTGCTTGAGGGGAGAGAATGACTAAACCTCTGGAGCACTTCAGAGTCTCTATATTGAGCAATTAACTCAGCCAGTCATAATTAGCCAATTTTGTTAATTTGATATTAAGCTGTCAAGCACTGTTGTTGTGTTTAAAGTGATAATCTGACCGGCTCATTGTTGTTTTTTTTCCCTCGTTCATTTGCACGTTGTGATAAATTGGGCAAATTGAGTGTTTACTGTTGTCACATCGAGCAACAGCAAGCAAATAGTTCTAAATCACAACAAAGCGTTTGAGCAAATAGTATGTGTGAATGGGCATGTGTAGTAAATACATGTTTTTCTTGTGGGGAAAAGAAATATTTGTAGGTGTGTACCGGTTGTGTCATTATATACGGGATTCAAAATACAAGTGAGGATTATTTAATTTAAATAAATAAAAAATATTCAAAGGTGTTTGTAAAAACCTGGATAAACCACAGTAAATCTTTAGCATGTTAGACAGATTTAATTGTGTGTATGTACCTTTTGTTGTTGCAGACTACCATGGTCAGAGTGATATTCCTTCATGCTATTTTCTATGCACTCCACATCTCTCAGAAGCTCAAGGTTTCTCATTTTCGCTTGTGCTTCCCTGTTGGAGATTTCCTTGAGATAACTGCGCAGTTTGGAACACTTTATCTGTAAGCTGAAGGCAGTGGAGAACTATTATTCAGAAAGAAATATTATCTAAGAGCTTAGTCAAAAACATAAGAACTTGACTTTTCACAAGAAAAGGTTAAGCACAATATGTTTCAAATTTAAAACAAATCCTCAGCTCTTATATTCACGTACGCTTTGCTGTTTTGATTTGGGATATTAACACTTATGAATGATTTATGATGAAAACAGGGCACTGTGCTTGTGACACACCTTACCACAACAATGATATTTTTGTCAGACAAAATATTTCACACTAACACAAATAGCCAATAATAAATTGCAAAATAAAATTATAAGTATTCATTATGCATGCTTACAACAATATACTGTATCATGCTTAAATATATAATCTAATTCACTACAAAAGCTTGTATTTATTTTACAATAAACCACTACTTAATGTGAAAGTTAAATGATAATGAATCCATGAATACAAAGAAAACAGAATATATTTTAAGGTAACTTACATCCTTTTATCAGATCTCGAGTAAGCAAACAAGTCCCTCTCCAACTCCAGTCTCCGTTTCTCTCTGCACACACATACACACACATACTGTAGCATCTCCATAGTTTACATGGCTGTGTGATGGTGTAATTACAGATTATTAGCACTATTAGCGTATCCATTAACTTATTAACTGGCTGTAATGCCTATGCGATATAAAAAAAAACACATCCCAGCTTCAATGAGACCTAACGTTAGCTTTTAACCATGTACATGCATGAACCAGAGTAATGTTGCCGTTATTAGCGTATGGTAGCATACGAGGTAAACAGGCTAGTGAACAAGCTAGTTATACGCTGCCCGGGCATTACCCGTTAGCTAGGAAGCTAGTAGCATGTCGCTGTTGTAACAAGCCGCAGCGGGAAGCTAAACGGCGGCACAGGTTTCAACCCGAGCCCGCGGTCTCAACCGGGCCGTGTTCACGTTAACATAAAAGCACAGAGAGCTCACCTTTGTCGCAGGCTTTGCTGAATCGACGTTATCTTTTCATAGTAATTGTCCTCGCTGCAAGCCATGGTTGCTACTTACGGCCGTTTTGGCACTGCTGCTAAGCCAAGAAGAAGAAGGAGGAGGAGGAGGGGGGAGAGGCGGAGGCTGCGTTCCTGGTGTTTACATCTGTTTCCATGGACATGGCTACCCAGAATCCCCTGCTGATAAACATGGAGAGCACGCGGAGCGTTCACTGGCTTGACGTTTGTGCAATTTCACGTGACACTAAAATGAGGTTGATTTCAACAAACAAAGAATAATCTCACTGTCACAAAAGTCATCTTCACTGTTTGGTAAGTGATTCTGTAATATTTTCCCAACAAACCCTAATCCATGTCAACGTATTATAAAGTATGTCCAAATAAAGTTGACTTGTGAATGTCTTTGTGTATCTTTACATTTAGCAATTAGCAATTAGCAACGAGCCCCCATGCTAACTTTTATCTGTTATCCACTTTGCCTGCCTTTAATGCCCTCTCGGTTGTCCTATGCAAGAAAAATAGCAGAAAATTGTGTATATATTGATGTATATATACACATGTATATAGGTTCGTATAGAAAGGGTTCGTGAAAAAGTATGTACCCTGTTTTTCGTGCATTATTCTACGAATATCCAACGACGACTGTGCGCACTCGCGAACGCTTCATTGGTCACGTGACGAAATTACATGCGAAAAGCAAACGAAAAAATTACCTTTCGTAAATTTCAGTACGAAACTTTCATATTTATATGTATAGAAACGTTTGATAGCAACCACAGATACATTTTTTATTGTGATTGTTGTTATTAGAATTATTAACTGATAAAATTAATGTATTTTTACGACTAATAATAATAATAATAAAAGGAATGCTGACTCGGGAATGCTGAGTCACCTACTAGCAAAAAAGTGGAACTATAGGTCATTTATTGTTTATCTGGGCAAACGTATGTTATAGAAAACAACAGGAAGTGTGACATCCTATGGTGCTGCATGTCAACCTGCCTGATTGAGCTAAATACCAGCCATCAAAATGCCCTTTTTTTGGTCTTTGATTTGATAAGCTTCTGTATATCAGAGGAAGATTGATGTCTCATTCGCTCCCACGGATACTGATCTTGTCTTACATTATCAAAGTTCACCTCTGACGGTTGTCATAATGTCATTATTTGACTGCTACAGTACATCATTTTTTTCAAAGCGATATCACTACATATCCTTGGTGGGATTCTGGAAATTGACAGCCCTGCCGAATGCACTCCCTAATCAAGCAATTTACCCCAATTCCATCCCCATCAAATTGCTCTTTAGCTGTTGAACTGGGGAGTTTTGTTGTCCTTTTCTAATGCTAATCTACCCTATTCAGTATCTCTCTATGAGGCTATTTGTTGTGAAATAAATCCCCTTGTTTGCCTCCTGCATGTATAATTGATATTTTTGCCAGGCTTTTTGTTAGTGCGGTGGAGAGCTGAAAGGCGGCGCTTTGGAGGCGATGAAGAAAATTAGACTTGCAATGTCGCTGTTCCAGCTGAGTTCAGCTGATGCCAGTGATCAGTCTTTGTTGGACGTCACACCGCGCATGTATGATTGTTTTCAGCAGATGATGATTTTTTACAATAAAGAAAACATCTCCAGCCACTGTTTAATATGATTGTGTTTCTCTCCCCTGCTTTTATATATACCAGGCAGACAACTGGCAGCAAGACTGCTTCAAAAATAAAGCAGTTGCAGTGAAATTCCTGGACTCGACTTGGAACAGGTTGGTAAATACATCGTCACATGCATTTCAAATCTGTAGGGCTCATAGGTGACTTGAACAATATTAATTTTAACTACTGTGAATGACCTACAATGGATTGTGTAGCTAAAATGGTGCAAAATTTTGATGATACAGTAGGCCGAGTCTTCCCACATGTATTAATATAAACAATAACGTGCCATGCATACATTTAAAATCGTATGACGTGAATGGCTGCTCTGTATTGTTCTCCTTGTTTGTAGTTGCATACAGTGTCTCTGCACT
This sequence comes from Microchirus variegatus, assembly GCF_963457635.1. Classification (NCBI taxonomy): domain Eukaryota; kingdom Metazoa; phylum Chordata; class Actinopteri; order Pleuronectiformes; family Soleidae; genus Microchirus; species Microchirus variegatus. The sequence continues at coordinate 14,615,244 of NC_139822.1, read as the reverse complement.
GTTTCTCTGCCCTGCTCCTCTGATGATATAAAATGTCTATGGCCATGGATATGCCCTAACAGGGGTCACAATTTGCATGAGAATTAACAGCTAGTAAATTAAATTGTTATTCAGTGCACATCTCCGTTGAACCCTTCAGACCTTTGTTCCCCTGCTTGGCAGAGCCCATGTTCAGCCCCTAGCTAGTCAGAAACATCTGTGCAGTTAATAATTTGATAAACAGCTTATACAAAATGCTAAATTATCTTCTTCACCCCCCCACTCCCTTTTCTTCCTTCCCTTGTGTGAAACTATGGTTTTGGGTTATCTTGTTTTCACGGCTCTCCCTTCACTCCTTTCACTATCATTTAGATACTGACAAGGTGTTAAGGGTTAATTCAAATCCTCAATTTTCATTTATGAAGAAAAAGTGCGCAGGATTTGCCTGTTGTTGCGAGTTTAAAATGAACCTAGACTGTAGATGTATTGTTATTCAGTCTTGGTCTGCCTGAAAAGCACTTCCATAAAATGTTGAAGAACGGTGATATTTAGCAACGCATTTTAACATTTACAGAGCTATTGTCCTTCCATTCTGTTAAGAATGAGACTATTGTATGCCCATAATGCAGGTGACTCCCTGTGAAATTGCAAATGAAGGTCTGACACATTTTCCAGAGTGCAGTGTGGTGCGTTCTACATCAGAGTGCAAAAGCTTTCAAGTTTCATGTGTTAATTCAATGGTCACTTGTTTCTATAATTGCCTGATACCACTATCGTGGAAGAGATTTGACCAGGCTTTTGTAATCATTTTAAAAGGTTTGCACTTGTAGTTGGCAAAGGTATAGTTTGATTTTCACAGCTATACCTGTATTCTAAGACATATTCTGTTTAAAAACGAGAGTGATCCGATTTTGAAATGGGAATATCATTTTGACGTGTATATGTTTGAGTGTGTGCTTGCATACTGTTTATTTGTGTGTCCATGTTTTGTGAGTACGTTTTTGTCTATGAGAGGAAAGCAATTAGTTAAGTGCTATCAAGTGAATGAAAAGCTGCAACAAATCCCCTTTTATAATTTCATGGAAAAGGAAGCTGACAAAATAGAATGGGATGGAGGGGGAGCTAATTTCCAGTGCTTGCCTTTTCACTCATGACTTAAGAAGAAATTGAATGCCAAGAGGCTGCGCTAAGCTGTGTAAAAGCAATGTGGAACTTTATTTTTCAGATGCAGAGTTGTTTCCTTGAACATGTTTTTTATCCGTGCATGCTGTGTCTTGTGTCACAAAGGAGAAGTGAGGACGTCAGATTCACCATGATGTTGCACTTGTTGGTCATTTGAATAAACATTGGTGCAGTCTGGAGTGCTGTCTGAGAGCACAAAGCTCCAGTGTGGGTTTTAACAAAGAGTCCCAGGTCTTACAACAGTGGCCTGTTGTTAGTGCAGGCAAGCCTTGTGATGTCCTTTGCAGAGTGGATTTATTCTCCAATTTCCTTTTTGTCTATTTGTTATGCTTTCTTCAGGACAGCGAGTATTATCCAGACTTTTTCTAGTCATTTTCAGGAGAGAGACAGAAAGGACAGCATCGTCTCTCTGTTTGACTAGAGTCGGTGGAGTCTGGTGTTTGACTGCGAGCTGATAGCAAGAGTGTGGTCATGTAAGCTGCTGTAAATTTATGAGATGCATGTGAGCTGTGCTGCTTGGGTCAGATTTGGACAGCCAGGACTTGATGCTTGCCTCCTGTTGTGGTGCTGGTTGGTTATACTGATCCCTAGCTATGTTAAAAGGGTGCTCTGTTCTCATAAACTGACTGTTATGCAGTGGTAGCAGTAACACACAATGTGAATAATTTTCTGCTACACCTTGCAGTATTTAGTCAAATATTTAAAATATTGCAAAACTAATGCATTCGTGTTTGAGGCAGTGGTTAGTTTTAGTTATACATCTTTATTTTAAAAGAGTGAACTTGCAAATTGAAAATGTTCTGCCTGAAGAATCCAAACACCTAAGAACAGACAACACTAAAGAGCTAATCCAGGTCTAGAAGGCCCCATTTGACCCGATTCAACAGGAGAGCCCCACAGGGCACATGTCACATCCACATTTAGGCATTAGGAAATGCTTTATTTGTTTTGCGTGAGGGGCATCCTCCCCTGTCTCTTCCACGGGTCATACTCGGTAAGACACTTTCACTGGATGTCGCTGTGCTTATGTGGCATTTGTCTTCTAGGTCAAATTATCCTTCAATCTGAGCCGATACTGGGGGGGAAGCAGAGGCAAGGATCAGTGCACTCTCTGTCCTCTCCTCTGTATTAAGCCATCACGGTGTTGTAAGGCAAGCCCATGTAATGAACCCTGGCACCCGTATCCCCACAACACAGCGTGCATATTGATTGTGGATTGGGATTGTGAGAACATGTGTGCATGCATATGTGTATGTAATGTATGGGTGCACACTTGCACAAGTTCACCTTTTCCGAGCAAGGAGCAAGGGAATCATGTTACTCTCTGACTGATTAGAAAGCTCATGCATAGGAAATCACGACAGAGACACTGCTCCCCATCTGCCCGCAATGCAGGTGAAAACAATTTACACATCGGCAAGCTAATGGATACATTCATAGGGAGCTCAGACAGAGGGGTAGATGGATCGAGGGGGAGAGGGAGAGGAAAAAATGGAGCGAGGAAAAAGAGAGGGGTTGTAATGGGCCAAGGCCAATGCAGGCCAGTGGCCCTGTTCATGCAGCCAAGCCAGATAGCAGCATATCAGATAACACATAATCACCAGGGTCAGGGACTAATGAATGCGGTCGTGGCCCACCAGAGCAGGCTTTTGCCCGCGCTAAAGACACTTGTAAACAATTCGGCTGGGTGAAGCATGGCAATAATATGTTGATTCAGCAGGTAATGAGGTTCTCCGTGCGTCCATACCCCCAACTAACCCCTCTCCCAGGTGGGCCAGTGAAGAGCAGCATGCCAGGCTGGTGAGCGCACACCTCTGCCGGTGACCTTTCCATGGCAGTAAGGACACAAGGCAGTCTGAAGAGGACTATTCTCGCATTGCACAAGGCGCTGAGTGTCACAACTTTCATTCGCAGCAAGCAAATGAACAGGCAGGCGCTGCATGCTAATGAGTGGCAGGCTATTTTCCACCTTTTTTATCTGCACATTATGCTCTTGACTTTGGAGAAGGTGGGAATTAGGTTGGACCTCAGTGTCAGGCTGCCTGATGGCTCTGCTCAGGAAAAACTGGTAATTGAAGCCGATGGCTGCCGCGGAGGAGGTCTGAATTTGGAAATAAACAGTTTCAAGTACTGCACGTCATTTCTATAGAGATGACGGGGGAATGGAAATGAGCTGTCTGGAGCTAATGTGCTTTCGCAGCAGGGGAAAAAAAGGGGGCCATCTTTCAGATAACAATTCCACTCATTAGGACATCAGTTCCACCGTAATGACGAGACACCAAGTTGCTAAATTCAGAGAGGACAATTAGGAAATGCTGGCACCCAGACAAGCAAAGTAAACAATGACACATGGCTCAGAGATCTACATATATTGTGGCTTGATGTTGTGTGACACATCTGATAGCTTTCAAGGGGAGTTAAAAAAAGAAAGAAAAAGAAATAAATGGCCTCCCACTGGGTAATGCTTGTCACAGCAGCAACTTTGTTAATATTGCATGTTTATTAGCATAAAGGGAAATAGATCAATTAGTTCCCCTCTCGTTGGTAAAGTTGTCCATGTTTGATGAAAGAGGCATGTTACAGATCGAAAAGCATGTTTTTCATGACTTGCACTTTGCGTTCAAAACCGCATTTTTCCACCGTAAAAGAAAGCATGTGAATGTAAAGCACAGTAAACATTGTGTGTGAGTAAATCATCTTCACATTTATCTCCCACCGAGTCACCGATAACATTTTTACAGTTTACTGGTATTTTGAATTTGAGTGTAGTAACCGTTTTTGGCCACTTTCTTACATATGGCGCCTTTAATAATAAATATATGTAACTATGAGAAGTGTCAAAGTAAACAGACATTGGTTACTTGAAAATTCATTTTCTCTAGTACACTCCTTTGCAATTTTGGCAGATGTTGCCTCTTCACCTTCCTCTGTCTTGGCACAAACCACTGCACTCCCTGTGGCTGCCACCAACTTCTCAGGCTCTGCATTGCTTGCCATGTGTGTGTCCACTGCATCGCTCTCCCATAGGAGCCACTCCCTCTCCCTATTTCAATTTCCAAAGGATTATCAACAACAATGCATTTCTCCAACAGTTGCTGCCGAGTTCCTCCGCTCCCCTCCTACACCAACGCTTTCCCCTGGTTGCCCAAACAAAGCCCTGAACCACAACATGTAACTTGTGAACATTTTAAGCAGGATTCCATTAGTTGAATGACAGTCGGCTCATTAAAATCTTTCAACATGGCCGCTGGGTTGATCTCTCTCACTGCATTAGAGTAAAGCATTTGTTTATGTATCTCAAACGATGGCAGCGGTTAATCTCTGATGCTTTTTAATGTGGCATGGGAAAAAAAAATGCAGCTTTCTATGGACGCGGCATGCAACCTTGATGTAGCGGGCAAGACCACAGGGGTTTCTTAGACTCCGATAGCCTTCATGCTCATGAATAAAACAGGGGGTTTAGGGGGCTTCCTGTGCAGCTAATTCACAGTGCCGAGCTTCCAATCTGTTTTTATGGTACTTGGGCGGAACAATTTCTCTTCCCCTGCTTCAGGGCTGAAAACAGCACGGAGCGCGGATTCGCAGAAGCTCGTACAGGGATAGTAATTTGCTATAATCAGTCATTGTGCTCGGCTGAGTTTAGCACAAGCTGAGACACATGATACTTTTGTGGTGTTTCTTCAATTTTATGCAAATAAACAATGCAGTGCAGCTCCAAAAACCGGCCCTTGTTTCTAGCATGAAAATGTAACTTTCATGAAGCTATTATGAATGGGTTATTTATGTATTTACTAAGCTACAATGTTCTTTTATATGGGTTGTGAATTTGGAGTTTGTAGAATTTAATTTTTCGGATTACATTAAATGCTTTTCGACTGAACCTTGTGCTAAAAATCCTAGGCAACACATTGACATCAGTCACTGCAATTTGTAATGAGCGACACGGTTTTTCTTTCTCGTGAGTCCTGTTTGCAGACTCATTACCAGGCCCTGCTGGTTTTTCCCGGCACTGAGAGGAAGTTAAACAAAGCGCCACTCACATGCATCCCCTCCGTGACGACAACAGACTCGTCGCCAAATGCTGAGAAGTGAAGGGCCTGCGACAACAAACCACTACAACACCCTTCACTCTTTCTTCTAGTCAACTGCACCCTGTCATCATCCGAGCCAATCATTATTGCCTCAAGCTATGGTAAGAACTGAGACAACAAACCCCCTGGCAATAAAACCACAAGCCTCTCCATCTTAATTCTACCTTACAGCCCATCATATGTGATTCAAAATCTTAATTTCAGACCTTTTTGTTTTTGTTACAATTTTTCAAAATAAGACAAATGTAGTTAACTAGCATAGATTCACTTAATGCTATCATATACAGAGACATACATATTGATAAACTGCATGTGCACACACACATACTGTATACACACATACGAGGCAGAAGGGACCTAATTAAATGTAGACGGTGACTGTGTGGACTGGTGTACAGTGGAGCTGGGCCCCATGGCTGCTGCTGCAACAGTTCATCTCAGCCAATTAGATGCCACATCAAAGACGGGGCCACCATAAAGTTGTGGGTTCACAGGCGACATTGTTGTGTGCGTGGTCAGCAATCAGCAACATTCCCTGCTGGGATCTACCACCGTTGAAGCCACAGAGAGTCACCTGACAGTATCACAGAGGCCTGCCTGCCTGCTGTGTGATCTTATCCTAATGTGTATGTGACTGAACCACAGGCCTCTAGAATGAAGTCATGCCAGGATACATCTAAACCTCCACCATGTTCTCCGTTTATTGCGCCTCTTTCGATCAGACTATGCGCGTTTGATCCTCACAGTATCTTAGTGTGATGCAACCGAACTAATGGAAAATAGGAACTTCTTTTGCGGTAATTAGTGAGTAATTAATGATCCAAAACTGTTGAGTTCCAGCAGGTTTCCTAATTGCTTTACCTTCCTATTCTTCAATAACATTTTGAGCAATCAGCTATGAAACTTGACTTTCACATTTTCCGATTCAACTGAGTCTTAATTTGTATGGCTAATTTCGCTAATGAGATTGCATTTCCGTGCTGTTGTATATTGTGGTCTCTTAGAATTAACGGGGGTTGTTGAAAATAAGTGTTTCTACGATGCATCGCAATGCAGATACACTCCAGGCACCAGGTAGAACCTAGGAACCAGGGAAAGGGGTTTTAAAGGGTTCTCTGGATCAAAATGGTTCTTAGTGAAACCATTAGTGTTACAGAGAACCCTTAAAAAACCCTTTCTTCTGACTTTTCAGAAGCATGTTCCAGGTAGAACAGCCCTTATAGAAGGACCCTTTTGGAACCCCTATTTCTAAGAGTGTAGACGATTACGCGTCCACGCAGTGATGCCACATCATTGATTATAGCCAGGAAACGTTGCTTGTTGATTTTCCGGTTGCTAAAATCTGTAGCTTGACTGCAGAAGCATTTGTTTTGTTTTCTGGGGATAGAACATTTAAGTTCCATTTGTAAAGAAATGTTTTTAATTCATCCTAAAGGTCCTTCATATAGAAAATTGTGGATCCGAATGAATGTGATAGTCAGAAGGAAGAAGTGTAGGTAAGAGCAGGTTCCAATGTTTAGTCTGTTGATGGACACAGGCACAGGAAGAGCTGTGAGGGAGGCAGGAGTCGGCCCTGGATGGTTCCCAGGATTAGGAGGAGGAGGTCAGGGTCAGGAGAGTGCTGCCACTCTCCCTCTCAGCGACTGAGCCGCAGCTCCCTCATTATACCTGAGGAAACAGACATTACCCATGGTGCAATGGGTACACTGAGATAAGCCAAAACCATGGACCATGCAGAGTGGATTCACTTAAAATGCGGCGAAGGGGAATATACAGATGTTTTTTTTGTGCATGTAATCATCATTACGTACATATTGAGATAGCATTTTATTGCTGTTGCAAAAATTGCTTTACAGCATTCAAACATATTGAGAGAGCTTGAGAACACACTTCTGACTTCAAACGTGCCACAGTTACATTTCAATGTATATACGACGAATAGCCCCAGCCTTAACAACACATAAGTGGAGGCATCCATTAACCAATCACATCAATAGCCTTTTGTAATTCATGTATATTTATTAATGTATTTCTCCCTGTCCTTTAGCGCAACCTAATTGGCGATTGCATAACATTTAGGCGTCCAGCGTTTGAAAGGCTCGAGTTCTTTCGTGAATTAGAGAGCGATTAGTGCATGTCGAAAATCTACTTCATTCTAAATGTGTTAATTGACGGTCTATAGCAGTGGATGCAGTTGTTGAAAGTGCCAGTAACCTCACACACAAGCTTCAAATGTAACCAGACTCTAAATTGCTTTCTGTGGGTTTCTTTGAAAGGTTATATATAATTAAATGCCATACAGTAGTCATTTTGGGTGCCAATGGGACTCACATTATATGTAAGAGATCTGCTGAGGAGTCACTTAACCGTCCATTATAACCTGTGTTTCATTTATGTAGCCACATGTTACTGACCGAGATTAAATCTGCATTTTGATACAGTCGAGCCGGGAAGGTGCATGGGCTTCCTTCATAAGTACAGATCTTAATATGATACTTTAGTGATGCGTGTTTTCTAAGTGCATTATATCTGCGGTAATGATCCAGTGATGACTCGGTGTTAAGATGAGGACCAAGTGGTAAACTGGGCCAATCCAGTCATACTGAATGGCTCTACAGGACCACAAACAGTTGACGGAGCCACCTAGTGTTCGCATCCAACACACAATAGAGTCCTGGTGGCTTCACGTTCCACACAGCTGTCACTGAGTGACCACAGTGTCAAATGTATAAGGGGAACAAATAGTGATGGCTCCATCCTATGTTGCTTGTATGTATAGCCCGTGACGCATGCACGAAAATATAATGTAAGCTTTAAATTGTGAGCTATCGTTATAAGTATAGTTTTTCACAGTCCTGCACACATTCTTGTTTCATTGTGGCAAACAAGCTGCCCCACTAATGCAGCCCTGCTTTCTCATATCTTGGTTAAGGCTGCCCCCATCTGGCCGGAAACTCGCTACTGTGCACACAGCCTGAGCGAGAGAGAGAGTGAGCCACTTTGGTTTCTCTCTGCCTTTCTCCTTCCCCACTACTCACTATTTGCACTAAAGACAAACCGTCACATAATAACACAATATGGCTTGTTTAGGTGAACTATGTTAATTATGCACAGGCATGACTTTAATGAATAATTTAGGTGTGATAGTTAATGTTTCTAATGGGGACTGAGGAAAAGTCAGGAGTTGTGTAAGATATTTTACGTTGCACCACAATTTCCAAGATTTATGTTTCTCTGTGTCACCCTTCAGCATCAACAGTTGTTATGGGACAGTCTCGCTGTATCGGGTTTAAATGAGGGTGGCGATGTGTGCAGCGCGGCGGTGTCATTTGCAACCTCGCCGAAGGAGCCCATTTTCTAGTGCGTGGTCAGTGGGCGCTGGCTGCTGTTCATCAGTATGGAGGTCTATGCGGTGAGAAGAAATTGTAATGATGGACACTGTGCGGCAGGAATCAGCTGCTCAATAACCCCCCCCCCCCCCTAATTGCTTAGCAACAGTGTTCCAGGGTCTCTGATTTGAGATCAAGAGTTTAGTGGACTGAAGACTCCGCTTTGGAGAAATAGAGCTTGTGCCATTCGATAAGGCGGCAGAGAAATGGGCTCTATCTTCCACTTCCTCTGTGCCCTCCCTCCCATACTCCCCCTCTCTTTCTCCTTCTCCCTCTGCCACCCCCCCCAACCCATTTCTACCAGGATGATTATGTTACCTTTCAACTGCATGATGTATTCAGTTCACTAGATTATATTCTGTCATCTCAGTTAATTGAATTCTGTCCATCACATATAGATGTTTTCACATTTGCATAAAGGTTAGAGTGGTGAAGAGTGTCAAACTTCAATTTAGACAATGTCACTCAAATAAATATACTGGCCTCTTCCTCCGTCTCTCCCCCTCTTGTGGCTCTCCGGAGGTGGCTATTTACTGATTCTGTCTGAATTTAAATAGATCTGTATTCCTGGGATGTGCTCACGCTCATATACATGTAAATATGAATATGAAAATGACCGCACGGCGCTCTGATACGGGGTGCGTGACCATGCGTGGTTGGGTTTGTGTGAATCTGTTCCATAACCTGCCTGTTGGGCTGTGTCTAATTTTTATATGTGTGTTTCTGTCCACACGGCCACCCCTCATGGCATGTTTGTGACACAGACAGTATGTAGGCATCGCTGTCCTTTACAAAGGCTCTTAGTAAGCACTTCCTCCTACTCCCCTACTTATTGTCAAGTGCCTCTAACATCCAGCCTACAACTGTCATGTGAAAATGTAGGACCACAGTGGGAGGGCTGGGAAAGGGACCTACCCGAGCATAACATGTAAATCCATCTCTGCATGCAGACACATATGCATGAAAGTCATTGGACACAGAACGATTCCTTTTATTTATAACACACACACACACACACACTCCTCCATTGAGATTTTTAAAGCAGTTTCTCCATGGCAGCCAATCTGTTAAATGGCTACAAGTGACAGAGGGAAACCAGAGCATAATAACATGTCACACAAGGAAACACAGCAAAGAGGGGGAGAAGAGCAGACAGACAAGGAGACCAGGGCCAATTCACATTTGATGAGTGTCCCGGAATATCCAATTATGTTTGCTTTTGAAAATTGATTCATGTGTCTTTAGCGGCAATTTTCATATTAGCCTCTTTCAAATAAACATCTATTAGGTTTATGTATCACATTGCCGCGTGGCGACAGTGTGCAGCCAGAGCTAAAATAAGTCTGTGTCAGTTAGTCAATAAATGGGAGCGCGACGACAACGGACAGATTAGAGTGCTTATCGCTTTTCATCAGCTCCGAATGCCAGCTGAATTGAAGGTCAATATCTGAGGATTCTCCAGGTGTCTGGAGAGTATGGATTGGCTAGTGCTCGCAGCGCCTCTGCCCGTCTTTGTGGGCTGGCCAGGGACAATTTCAAATGTGTCACAGGCACATTTGAGCAGTTGCCAGGACAAAGCCACTATACATTATACTACGTACCTCTTTATTGCTCCTTCCCCCCACCGCCGCCCTCTTCGTTCTTCTTTCTCCCCTTCACCGTCTCCCGAGTTCTCTCCAGATATGTCACACTGTGGGCTTTGTCACGCTTTGTGACACATGGTGTGAGTTATCTGTGGAGACTTTGGAAATGTCTGCGACGAGGCGGGCAAGGGTGGGTTATTATTTATGATTACATGAAAGACAATCGCGCGCTGATATTGACTGGAAGATTTGCAATCTCGGGCTGGGAACAGATGCGCGGCAATGGAGAGAAAATATTTTTTTTTGATTGGAAAATTAAAGAACACAAATATCAGGGGGAAAGGTACGAAAAGGTGAAAGTATGCCTCCTTTCAATAGGCCATCTGTTTACAGCAATTTTCAAGGTTGTTCATTATTGATTACATCTCTATTTCTTCCTCCAGAGATGCAGCCAAAAAAACACCTTGGATAAAGAACTATTTAAAATTTACTGAGGCAGTATACAACTCTATCTTGCTCCTTTTCTCTCCCCTGCTTTGCAATGAATGCAGAGGTTTTCTCATTGGAAATGGACAGTCAAAGCCAGATAGGGCCTGAATGGGGCAGATGGCGCTCTGCTCTAGCCTCCAGCTTCCCAGTGTTTGTGTTTGAGCTTAGCACTCTGTTCAAACTCTAAAATCACACACAAAAAAAAACTGAAGATAAAACAACATTGGCACTCGTGTGTCGCCACACAGGAGTTTATGCAGAATGTGTGGCATGTGTGTGCAGTTTAGGTTGGTTATGAGGCCATGGGGGAAGGCGTTTGTATATTGAAGGGTCTTGTCCAGCGTGTCAGAGGGCCCTTTTGGCTACTCTCTTCTCAGACAAAGCTTTGGTGAAGGGGCTCACTCCAATAGGACATGGCTGCTGGGGGGGGAGAGAGCAGCAGCAGCACTCCAGACCTACTCGCCTGCAGGAGGAGGCTATCTCAGCCACCTAGTCCACTCCTCAGGCTGGACGATACCCTCAACCTCAACCAGCACCACCCACGGGGAAGGCCATATCTGACCTTATCTCTGCATGTGTGCAGCTGTCGATCAACACACATAGACAGAAAACAGACCTTTCACTTCACGCAGCCAAGCTAGACTCAAAACTGGATATTACTTCGGTCCCCAGTGAATGCGATGGGCCAAATTGTATATAGGACAAATGTGAATTTGTTTGGAAACTTTAAGTTAAACTGAACAATAAATTCATATACTTCTGCAGCACTGAATAACATGAAAGTGCTTGCTGAGAATTACAAGAAAATGAATGTCTGGCTTTATTTGTGTACGCATTTGTTATATTATTTTGTCCATTTTTATTCATGCAGGCAAAGTTGTGAGCTCACCCGTGGCTTTTATTTACATGGTAGTCTTTCGTCTGCTCTACGGGAGAGCCTAGCAAGCTGTAGATATAGGCCCTTTCAGATACTTACAAAGGCTGCTTAGCTGCTTTTTGTTGCCGTAACTACCTCTTTCTTCCACACATTCCAAATATCTTTGGTTCAGACCTGGTGGCCTTGATGAACAAGGTTCTATGGAATCAATCAACTGCTTCTCTCAGAAGATCTTAACATGGTTTAATGTTGGCCTTGCCACATTGTCCTTCTGAGATATAAACCTCATCTAACTTACGTCTGAGATCAGAGTTTCTTTTCTGAGAGGTCTTTTTGTGTAGAGTGGATTTCAGAGAGGCCTTAGTGTTGGGGGGAAAAACACTACCAGAGAGAAACAAGCAAGGCTGAGTCATATTGTTGTCTCTATTAATGAGTGACAGCATACTTCAAGTATTTTTCATGAGATTTTTTTCATTTATTCACTTCAGTCAAAAATAAATTTTTAAATCACAGACATTTTACATATATTGAACTTTGCTAAATGAATATAAGTTGTACGAGGCCTCGACTATAACTTGTGTGTGTGTGAGGACCAAAGGTTATATAAACCATAGGGAGCAAGGACAATTTGCGAAAGTTAGCACATTTTGTCGGGTTCTCACAACTTTAAGGGGCTTTTTGGGGGTTAAGACATTGAGTTTAGGTTAAGGGTTAGGTTTAAGCCTGTAGTTCTGATGGTTAAGGTCACACTCTTAGAAATAAAAGTGCTAGTAAAACCATACAAGGTTATTTGGCTTGTCCTCAAAGGAGAACCCTTTTTGGCTCCAAGTAGAACCTATTTATAACCCTTTTGGAGGGTTCCACCAAGAGCCCTTTAAAAACCCTTTATCCAGGAAAGGGGTTTTAAAGGGTTCTCTGGATCAAAATAGTTCTTAGTGGAACCTTAAACCTGAAAAAACCCTTTCCTGAAGAAAGGGTTATTCACAAGCAAATGGTTCCAGGTAGAACCTCAGCCCTTGTAGAAGGACCCTTTTGGAACCCTTATTTCTATGAGTGTAGAGTAAGTAGAGAATACATTCTGTCTATGAGTGTCCTGAGTAAGAATGCTGTGCGTATACACATACAGTACACAAATATACTGCATATTTATGGCATGTAAAAACGATTACAAAGAAACATTTACATTGACCAAGAGTGCTCTTTTCGCCATCCTTTAAATGTATTTAAATCCCCCCCAAAGTGATCACTTGTTAAAGTTTAAGCTCCTTTTTTAATTATTCCAGGATACTGAAGCATCACAGGAGTGCATATGCAGAATGTGCCATCTTGTGAATGTCGTGTTTTCACTGGATTGAATCAGGTGATAAACAACACCTGTTTTCTCTCTCTCTTTTTTGTCACATGCAGCAGGAAGCATTGTTAGTGAAACAGACAGCTATTCATGGTGGACATATGTGCAAAGCACCATCAGCGTCCACAGCCTTTCCCAGCTTTAGTAAAACAGCAACATCTGCCTTCAGGTTTTATAGCCTGCAACATATGTCCCATCTTTGGTGACAAAGCTGGCTAAGGCTCTCATGCTGTTCCTGTCCCCTAGTCCAAACATACATCTTTAGATACCTGTCAGCCTTTATTATTCTGTCCTCTGTCGCTACAGATAAGGGAAGTTAAAGTTTAATGAAATGCAGCCCGGCTACAGAGGCCCGGCTTTTATAATTTGTCACAGGCTGGGTGCTGGGAGCCCACTGCTATGTAAACATGGAGGCAGTGGTCACGGCCATTACCTCTAAATGACGGAGCACGGACGAAGTGGCAGAGATGTCACTCCTAAAACCAGCCATTTTCCTGTTGTTGCCTTCCAACACTGTGCTGTGCGTCCCCCCCATAAACCAAGATGGAGACATAAACATGAATTCTAACAAAGCCAGTGGTAATATTTTTTTTGCAGCAAATCACCCACAGGGACTGACACCAAATGCAGTCATTTACCATCTGTATGAAAATGATAGCCAGCATGTTCTGTAAGTGTGCTCACTGTGTGTTGTAGCTTCTAAAGCCCCGCAGCAGTGATTCTCTCACAGACTATAAACTACACCTACGGCCTGGGGTATACAGTATATGTCCTGTTTCACACACTAGGGCCTCAACACTACTTACACTGTGTCCACCTATATAACCTTAATGACAGATAAACACAGGCCTGGGATGCCTGCAGCTATAGTGGTCAAGGAGCCTTTGCTGCACTTTATATCTATGGACTGAAGAGTCCTACATCTTACTGTTACTGATCAGTAAATGAGCTAGGCAGAGTTTGGTTTTTGTGCTTGCTAACATATATAAGTTGCATACTAGCCTTTTATTAGTAATCATTCAGCACGTATTAACACCTTATTCTGCATAACCTAATTCTACCTCTATTACGACATGAATTTCCTACATAAGGTGCTTAATATTTACTAATAAAGGGCTAACATGCTACTTATATGCATGTTAGTAAGCACCTAGTTAATGGTGAATATGTGTTCCCTAATCTAAAGTGTCGCTCAAATCTCATACATAGACTTAATCCAAGTTATACATCAGGAGGGCGCAATGGCTGTCGTACATAAAGGAGATGAACGGTCAAACAGAAACGTGTTTACGAACCAGCAGCGTAACAACGGGCCCCGCAGTAGTGCACCCTAGTTACTAATAACAAAGCACAGCACACAGTATATAGTATATATTTAACCAACAATGTTACTTCTGCTATTGTGTTAGGAAACTACAGAGGACTAAAGGGAAAGAGATCAGAATAGTGCTCGGTAAATGTGTCGAGGAGCTGTTTAATGTCACCATGGTGACAATTGTGTCTTTAATAAGAAACAAACCATAGTAGAATTGAGGTTCATTTCTTGCACTAATTTTGCAAAAAAAAATGCATTACTGAAAATATGAGATGTTTTTATTGGACCTAATGCATTTTAGCCATCTCCCAAACCCTGCCTGTGTCATTTTCTATTATGTTGCTATCTTGTATATTTTATAAAGAAAAAAAATCTGTTATTAAACTGGCAGTTCAACCGGCCGCAGACAATGGCCGCGACACAGTGTGACACAAGAGAGAGGACGACCGTCCCTCTTCACTGGTTTGTTCTGCACTAGACGAAACTCTAGGAAACAGCTTATTCTGCCACTTCAGTTTGGAGCTCCATTTTAGCCTGGACTGCAGTCTCGCTGAGAGCAGGGGTCCACACACATGCACACTACACACACTTCAGCAGCAGTTGATGTCTTAATACAGGCAGGATCTAATTTAGCTGATCCTCTGACATTTATCCCTTAGGTAAACTCTAGCACTCCCCTCTCAGTTCCAGTGGCACCCGTGCCAACAAACCGGCACAGGCATATTTTAGAGTATTCGCTTCACTCCTCAAAGTGCCCTCAGAGACACTCGCCGTCTCCTCCACGGTTCCTAGTGAAACGCTCCACGTTTGATGTTATTTCTTGGGCCCCTCCTTTGTGATCAGGTACAAGAAGTTAACCGAGAGTACGCCCTTGATGAAAAGAGGGGGCTTTTATTTATTCTTGGCTGCAGCCATTTTCAGCTGGTGCAGGGAAATTGATGGGGTCCCACTGCACAATAACATGCATACTCACTTATGGGAAGGCACACCAACAAAAGCTGTTGAGCAGACATGTGCAGGCACACTCAGAGGTGGGCTGTGTTTGTGTGTGTGTTGGGGCTATAATCAGTAGCTCTGTGACAAGGGTGGGAGGTGGTGGCTGGCGGGAGGGAGGGACGGAGGGACAGGAGTGATAACAGATTGAACGACTCTGATAAACTCTCCTCTAATGGTCCCTGCCTGTCCCTCTCCCCACTTTTTGTCGAAGGCACCTATTTAGTGGACTCTTTCACTGGTGGCGGATTAGAAGTCTGGATAAGGAGAAGCAAACACTGACAGCTTCTCTGAGTAAGCAACAGAACGAGGGAAGCAGGGGAAGATAGAGAGAATGCGGCGAAGAGAGAGACAGGAGGAGAATGAAGGACAGAGCGAGAGAGGCAGCCAGAGAGGATATTCAAGGAGTGGCACTTACCCGTAGCCATCCATCGTTTCTCCCTCCGCCACCAGCGCCAAACCCCCAACCCCACCCACCCCCCAGATCCCCTTATAGCCTCCTTTTATTTATTTATTTTGCTTTCTCGGCCATGACAATGCAGTAACTACTTACAGAGCGCCGGGAACTGCTCTTTGAGCCTGACGATGATGGTGGGTTCAAGTGGCAGGTTGCAGGATGTGTCAAACACGGTCTAATTCTGTGTGGTTAACAGCTAGGCGTGACACGAGCAGGACAGTGTAAACATGGATTAGGTTGACGTCTCACTCACGGCATGGCAGAATGACAGACAGCGACTGACAGTGGCGACAACATGGGGAATCTGCCATGTGCAGGGGACTCGCGGCAGCGCTATCGTATATATACGCTTCCTCACATCCAGCATAAAAATCATGTACATGTCCCTTTTTCTTTTTGAATTTTTTAACTTTTTATACCATAAAAAAACTATAAACATTCATAATAATCTATTATTAGGAAAGTACTTGCTACTTCTGCAGCTCCTTGCTAAATATGACATCATGTACTTTCAATTCTCATCTAATTTACTATTATTTAATCAAGATATTAATATTTTATAGTAATGCCAACATTTGCTGTATTATTGAAACGAATAGCAACAATGGAAACTGACCTTTTGGCGTCGCACGTAAACGCACCGTCGCATGTTTTCCAGTCGGTCCCCATTGTCAACAGCAATTAAATGAAATAAACAATGAGGCAGAAAAAAAATAAATGACAAATGCACAGCTTTAAATGAATAATGCGTCTTAAAGAAGGAGACAATGAACACAAGAATACTTTTTTCTTTCTTTTCTTTTTTTTTTAAATGAATGGGGCGGCATTCCATTTGGATGCTACACAAATACTTTATACAACAAACGCACCGTGAACCACGGCTTTAATTAACAGACAGTGGCTTGTAGATTCACGGCAGTGACCACACTGTGACCAGACGAAGCCTCAGTGTTTATTTGTTTCTTTATTAAGTGGGATGTTGTGTTATATTTAATATGGGGTGGGTAGAACCCCCAACCTGGCTATCGTTCAACTGACAAATGAACCGTGTAAAAGTGAAAAGCAAATAATTATATCCAGCTTCACAGCCTCTATTAGGGCAATTTTGCATAGACAAAAGGGAAATTGCACACTTAGTAATTTGTCCATTTGATTATGCCTGCTGTATATGTGTGATTAAAATACTGTAATTATATCTACTGTATTGCGTTCACAATGTGTCCAAGACTGTATATAGTGTGTAACTGTACAATACCTACAGGAGTGAATTATTTTGAATGGTCCATTTACTAAATTGATTATTAAAAAAAAGGATTTCATTCGCTCAGACTTGAAACTAAGTATAGCTCGTTTTTGTCCAAAAGGGGTTAAAGTATTAAAAACGACAACTATTCACCTCAATCACAGCATTTCTTTTCAGATTGGGAGAACACAAAGCATTAAAGCATCACTCTGGCAGCAGTAAAAAAAATAAATAAAAACACAGTTTTTAGTGAAACTCTTTCACACAATATCAGAGAAGAAATAACGCCAATTGCTATACACTGGTGCCAATTATGTCGAGTAGTATTCTAGTCAACGGGGTCATCTTTCTCGTCATACAAGAAAACATGATGCTTCCGAGGGCCAGCGGGCTGCTTCTCTCAGCCTCGCGCGCCAGTGTCAAGTGCCGCAAACAATATGCACTCACGGCAAGCACTGGTCGAATCGCGAGACGACATGCGCCCGATGATTGTCGCCTTTGCCGCAACTGTTTGTGACTGACAAAGACCCCGTGTAACTCGCCATCGACTTTACCTCGAAAATCTGTTATCGCCGCGCATCTCCGTGCAGGAGCAAACAAACGAGCAGTAAATAACTCGCTCACCCCGGTCCCCGCGGGCCGTCAATCAAACGGACAAGAGTACACTATACGGCTGTGTTACAGAGCCCAGAGCTGAACTAATCCAGTAAATGCAACAAAAGCCCCCGACCTGAGGAAAATCCTGTCTGAAGATCCAGTCTCAAACCACAGGAGGGAAGCTGGGAACACAGAAACCTAATGACTCCAAAGCAGCCATGAAGTGTGAAATCCCACTCTTTCTGAGGAACAGCTGAGCCTGTGTGCGTGTGCTCGGCAAAGCCAGTGACACTGGTCTCCATGATGGATAATCAGATTTATTGATTCGCTGAGTAGAGTCATTAACAAGTTGCGATTCAGAAATATTGGCCATTACAGTGGAAAAGCCATGTTGAAATGAATGTCACTTGAAATCCATAATAGGCAAATGAATGCAACTGTTGTTGAAGTCTTTCAGTGGCTTCCTTGTCATCATCGCACTCATCATACCAGTGCATTACACCGAACAAAAGGGCTAAAGACTAATTATTGAAAGATCCACGCAAACTAGTGAGCTCGCTAAATATGGTCAACTCTAGCCAAATTTCCAATCTGTCTCTATTAATTAAGCCATTTAATCATCCACCACACTAATTGTGTAATTAAATCACTGCCTCCTGGGTGCTACTGATGTGTAGTGAGTAATCTGGTGCACAAATACCATTCATCAACAATGTGGGCTGGTTGATAATGGTAATGGATGGGTTGGTTCCACAGCAAATCACCAAGGGCAGTTTGCTTTAGAAATACACAACAGGCGCTGGTCAGTTCTTGCGCGGCGCTGATTCGAACTCTCGCCGACATCAGAGCAAATGTTGGGAGGAGATTTCGTTGAGTGACAGAATAGAGAATCACAATAACAACAATACTGTACTGCATTTGTGCGACGTGCTGAATGATTTACAGTGGGAAATCGGTCTGTAATTATGGAGTTCATAAACAAGATGTTGCTTCCATTAATTTTTTTTTCTATGAGTAAAAGAGTCCTTGTGAGCTATAGGTAATCATTCAATAACAATATTTATATTCAGTGCAATTTTCTGAAGTCAATATAGCAATAGTTCAGTATTGGATATAATGTTCATGCATTGCAAACACCTCTCTTTATCTTTAATTATCATCTGACATTGCAACATGATCATATCGATATCAACTGATTTGAAGCTTTTTTTTATTGTCATAATATTGTTTTGCCCCCAGCCCTACCTCATGCTAATACAGATTAAAATATCACAAAGGTTAAGCAACATAAAGGATACGGGCCCTTATGCAGCCCTCCAATTTCGCACAATTGTGGTCAGTCTGCATGAGTGTGACCAGCGCTAACACCTTGTGTGTTGGCATCGCTGGGTTCTGCCGGTTTTAATGCAAGACCTGGCAGTTCCGGCCAAGTGTTTAAATTCCTGAAGAGCCTCCAGAAGAAAATTAGTATGTAATGGCCACACTCTTGCTTGAAGAAAGACCCATTATGGCGTTCTACTGACTGTACTTGGCTTTTATTTGTGAGCTAAATGGATGTGTGCGAAGGTGAGAGTTCACTAGCCATTCAAGTATTTGGCTTTAACTAGCTCCAGCACTCTTGCTTTAATTCAAGCAGAAGGACAAGTATGAATAATCACTCTAGGCTCATCACAACCAGCGGCACGAACACACCCCCCCCCCCCCTCCCACCACCCTCCACCGCCAAGCTCTGCGTCCAACCCTGCTGCCCTCAAAATGGCTGCTGAAGTTTAATGACAAAATACCATTCACATCGTGCCTTTTAATTCGCAATTTGCCAGCTTTTGTTGCCGCTATCTGATTTTGGTTTGTTAGCTGCGCACAGTGTTATTTTGATGCAAATTCAGCCCCGGCTCATCTCGACTGGTTCTAATTTCACATTTGTTTATCAGAGCTAGAGAAAATAGCTGGGGAGAAATGGGTAACTCTAATCAATGTAAAATAGGAAATATCCAATGATTACAAACCCATGAAGCCAGGCAGACTGTGCAGGGAATTGAGGCTGCAGGATGGATGCAACAGCCCATGTGGTATCATGGGGACAAAGAGACCACACCCAGCTGATACTGTGAGAACGAGTTGTGGAAAAATTGAGGTTTTTGAAGAGAAATGTCAGACACCGGGGTCTGCGGTGACGGAGTGGCTGCTTTATTTAAATGCACAGCCAAAACTGCTAATACGAAGCCCCATGGGTGTTCATCTCATGTAATATATGCGCAGGCTAATTTATTACACCAGGACTAATTTCCATCGCTTGTGCTTGGAGTTGCCTTGCTAATTATGGATTTTTTTTTTCTTTCTTTTAACCATTTTTTCCCCCCTGATTCATAATTGCTCATACACATTCAGGGGCAGCATCTTTAACAAATGAGATGAGGCTATGCCATTTGGCATTCACACACCCCCCCCCCCACCCCCACACACACCCAGGTGATGCCACAGCCCACACACGCCACAAACAAGGCTCTGTTTCCCTGCAACACCCACCCTCCCAATCACCGATGTTCAGATCTTTGATGGGCTCAGGCCCTAAAACGGCTATGACCATCTCAGAAATATCAGATAGGCTGGTGTGTAATTAGACTTGGGACTTTAATTAGGAAAAGTTAACTGTTAGATGAAAGCTGCCACATCTGTGATACGTACCGCTGGTTCAGTGGACAGATCCCAGGGGGTCTGCATCAAAAGGCCCTTCCCCGCTGAGCAGCACCACTCTAGCATGTTCTCATGCGCCAAATCAGGCCCTCTGAGTGGCAGTGGATGTGAGGGGAAAGAAAAACAGTGGCACACACACAAGTTAACTGCAAAGGAGAGACAAAAGAGGAGGAGGAAAGAGGAAAAGCCAACGAAGGAGGGGAAAACGGAGAGAGAAGAAAGGGAAAATATTGCCGAGCATCTCGGCCCGCGTTTGTGTGTCTCGTTAAACGGAGAACAAGGCAGCGACACAAAGGGATCTGAGGGAAAACAATGTCGCTTAACAAGACATCACTGCCTCATCATTAGTAATTTGTTGTGGGCATAATTCCCCCCCCCCCCCATACCCTTTTGCATAATAGGTGCCCTGGGATATTGCAGATGCCTTTGTGTGCCCTCATTTGGATATTTATTTACTTGGCTCATGTCACAAAAGAGATCTGGCCACGACGTGTGAGAGCCAAGGTAACACTGTTATGGCCCTACATCATGGCCCTATTAAGAAGGAGCTCCTTTAATTGACTCCCGTAGCTCGTTGCCTGACCTGGAGTTTCACTGATCCCACCCATCTAATAAGAGGGCTGGTATGAGTGTTGAGCAATGCAATGCTTTTCGTTCAAAGTGGCACGATTCTGTGTGGATTGGGTGCAATTAGTTGTCTGTATATGTTAATAACATAGTTAGGAGTGACTATACTGGTAATAATAGGTGTGCTTCCTGTTTAACTCAATAGAAATGATTTATATATTGATTTATTGATGTCAAGTTGGGTCTTGTTATTCTCCTGTGGTCACCTAATCCTTATCTCAGTGAATTAACTTTGTCATCAACTTGTCTGAACTGAATCTTTGGAAATTGGGTTAAAATTGTTTTCGATCGCTCTCTTTCTGCAGTGGGTTAAAATACAACAGCTGCAAACTGCTGTTCCAGTGTTAAATATGGTGAAACGGCTTGATGGATATCGCTGCCATTAATCACAGCAGAGAGAAAGAGAGAAAGCCTTATAATATCATTGTGTGCGTTTCCTGTTTACCCATCCCCACAGATGGCACTGCCAGCGCTCCACAGAGGAGCTCTCACACTGTTGTTCCATCGCACTCACTTTCTGTGAGCGCCTTTTGTGACAGTATAGACACTGAGCTTGTCATTTACATTCAATAGACACGGACACATGGGGATGGATGGACGCTCGGATGGATAGATGACCCGAGTCATGGCAACAACGTCGCTATTTGGAAAAACAAAAAGCAGTTTTTTTCTGGAAATGGAAAGAAACTGATGATACTAGCTCGATTCAGCTCCGACAGACGGCAGCGAGGATAATGATGTGCATACACTATCTGAGGACCTCCGGACTTCCTGTGACTTGCCCCTCTTTTCCACTCGTCGTTCCTTTTGAATGACAGCATTGACATTATTGTAACTGTACTATGATTGTGTCAGTTGTTGAGGAAATGAAAATCAAGTATTTGACCTTTGTATCCTACAAGTGGCTTAGTGTTAGCTGTGGAGGCCTTCAGAGTCATGGTGCTGTAGCGTCCTTTCATGCCATCATTCTGTCTTCATTTTTTTCATAATTGTTAAGCCTTCATGTCGAGTCTAAACAGCTTTAATGTATTCTGTCCGTAGTATAGCCGGAATTTGCATTAATTTATTACGCCCCCTTGTTCTTAGTCCCTCATCGTGTGAAGTGTGTTAAAAGTGCATACATGCACACAGCAGCCCCCCCATGTCTGCCGCTTTGACATAAAACTGTGCTTTGGCAAGGCCAAATGAGAAGACAGTGAAATCGATTTTCACATTGAATTTCACACCCTTTCATCAGGCCCGCCCTCATGGCTGGAACGCTTGTGATTTCAAAAGCACTTAACATACGCCGGCCCCTTTGTTCGAGAAGCAAACTACTTCTGAGGAGACATCAATGCAAATAAAACCAACTAGCAGAGCGAAGGGAAACTCGAGCTGAAGAACAACCAAATTACCCATAGTTAATACGTCTTCATTACAATTTCTCTCTCCCTCGCTCCCTCTCTATCTTTCCCTCTCTTAGTGTTAATGATTTTGTGGGTATTAAAGAGGCACCCACTGCTGTCACTCTGGATATGAAACGAGAAAACAGATTATTGTTGCGATCACCCACTGTGAAAACCCGAATGATACTTAAAAAATAATGATGTTCTTAACCACACTCATTAACAGCACAGTGAAGGCAAGAACAATACTCTCCTCCAGCAAAAAAAAACAGATTTCAAATTACAGCATAAAGCGAGAAGGCAATCAGTTTGGGGGGGGGGGGGGGGACAACAAAAAAACTGAAGATGGAAACAAAGCAGACGGTGTATTGATGCCATGTTCTCACACACACTGGGATTTATAAACAGGAGCAGTGGTTACTAAATGACTGACACTTCTTTAGTCGGCGCAAACTCAGCGTCTTTTTTTTGTCATTTCACAATCATCGCTAACACACGAAAAGACTCTCGCTGAACTTGTAATACAACCGTGTACTTACTATCGGCGTGATTTATTTCCGCGTCGACGCCAAAACGCGGCAAATCGTAAATGCTAATTATCGTCGCTCCTTCACTTCAAACATCATCTGTATACAGTATGTGTTGTATATTAATGTACATCTGCACTTTTTCCTTCTAAAGTACTTTGGCGCCATATGTTAAGGAGAGAAAAATCGCCGCCGTTTAGAGGAGTATTTGTGCCAACCTTTTATTATTTATTTACCCAATTAAGGTTAGGGCTCATGGCTTGACAGGAAGTGCCAATGAATAACTAAGGGCTCATTTCCATTACATAGGAGAGCGATTCAAACGCTGGCCCATAAACAGACACTAAATCCAAGTCTAGTGTTCCATAACTCAACCCTTGTCGTGGCGTACTTTCCTGAATAGGACGACCAGGGACACAGTGGGATTGTTCAGTTCTCACCAAGCCAAAACGATTCTTTGTCAGCCAGGCATAAATAACATAGTGTTGATTGTTCTGTCAAAGTTAATCTGACAGCTCGGGGGGGAAGCAGTCATTTATCTAATGACAGAGTTTCTATGACAACAATCGATCCGCCCGCACAGCCTAGCGCGAGTATGTGTGTGTGGTGGTGGGGAGGGCGGTCCAAACATTTACTATTGGCTTGTTGAACACCAATTAGAATCAAGGGACAGAGATGTTGAGCGCCGTCCGTAAAGGTATCGCTTTCACAACAGCTCGGACTGGACGTTATGAGCCAAAGCAGTTTTCATTTATAATTCTATTCAGTTTTATTTGTAGCGTCAAATCACAACAAACATCAA
Organism: Microchirus variegatus; assembly: GCF_963457635.1. Taxonomy (NCBI): domain Eukaryota; kingdom Metazoa; phylum Chordata; class Actinopteri; order Pleuronectiformes; family Soleidae; genus Microchirus; species Microchirus variegatus. The sequence continues at coordinate 14,591,663 of NC_139822.1, read as the reverse complement.
GTTAAGGCACTGTACAGAGCAGAGAAAGCCAACAATTCACACAATGAGCAAGCACTAGGCATCATTTAACAGCAAGAAATCTGCCTCGGCCGGTTGGGGTGAAAGGAAATATTGGGGACAGGAGCAGATATACATATAATTCATCAATATTCATAATTATCGTGTGAGAGAAAGCTATTAAAAGAAACAATTAATTGTGGTTTTAAATTAATATTATGGGCATTTATTTCAATATGTTACTAATACAATTCTATCGCAATATTGTCTGTGATATAACATTGTCTAACATCGTCATTCTGGTTTCGTCCATGAAGCAGGGAGGTAATTATCGCAATTAAGTTTATGTTTTCTATGATGCAAAAAAAGGTCTTTAAAAAGTAGTGTTGATATTTAAAACATAATCCAATGAGTGTGCTGAAAAAGAAGTTGGATGTGCCTGAAAATCTTAAAAGTAATTATTGCCTGGTTTTATAATATGCTAAGAGTTGCGTTGTTCATCAATGTCATCATCATGTGTATTTTCTCACACAAGGCCTTTTGGAGTCCTTCTCGTTGAAGTTATGCTGTCAGTCATGGCACAGTTATGAGAGGGTTGGGTTTTGGACACTAACTGAAGGGGAATACACACACACATCTCCACTCTTGGACTCGCCCCCAAAAAAAACCAAAACACAACATAGCAACATCCGCACTGTGAAGGCAGGTCATCGCTGTGGGCGTCACATGACCTTGATGTATCACGACAATGGCGACGTCTGTTTTAGGCAGAGTTGAATTGGGAGAGAATAACTTGGAGCCTTCTTGAAAAGGTGTCCTTGGATTCCTGTGTTATCAAAGAGGAGCATTTCATATAAACATGTCTCCAATCCCCAGAGTAAATCAATGGCAGACAGAATAAGCACACATGGCTTTATGAAATGCACTGCTGTATCACATGTATTTTAGATTTATTATCTGACCCATTAAGACAGGGTAGCAGCTATATTTTCTTTAAAATGCATCCCAGTCGCTCGGCGAGCACTTTCAACATCCTATTAGTCTGAGAAACACCCAGTGTTGTATCCATTTAAATTCAGAATCTGCACCGCCCTTGCAAACTTGATGTTTTTTTTCTTTATTAAATGAGAAAATTAACTATAAAGCAGACTCGCTATCTCGAGTCTGCTTCAGCTAACGTCCAAGTGTCCTGATACCTCGACAGAATGTCTCAAAAAGGCTACGTGTCAGAGAAAGAGGAGGGGGGAAAAAAAAGACCCAAGACAGAACCTTGACAAATATCATCCATAACATTAAAATGGCCCCTATTGTCATTACGGACAGAGAGATTAAATTCATCTCATCATACGCAAGTATGACAGGTGCCTCAATAGGCTGATGCCAAGCGGCAAGCCAAGAAGATTAGCAGGGCACTGATATCATTATTTCCGCCTATCAGGGATTCAGCAGGGAGGCAATTGTAATTTCTAGGCTTATTAGTCCACACTCGGAGGAGAGAAAACCCAGTGATAAAACTGACTGTGACAGCCGGGCATTCCAGCAGCAAGTGCTGTCACTGTGACACTGACCAAATGCCAGTGTGCCTCTGTCCCTGTAATCCTGCCTAATGGAGGTTAACACACAAAACAAAGAGGTCCGCAGTAATGATCACAACAATCCACACCATTTGCATTTTTAAGTTATAAAAAGTGGTCGCGGAGGAAAAAAAATAAAGCTTTAGGTAGGCGGCAACGTGCGGTACGAGTAAATCGCACGTTCACATCAAACGTGTTTCAAAGTTGTGTGCAGAATTGCAGCGGCAATCTTGAGGGTGGCAGGCGAGCCGGCAGATCCTCTTGGCAATTCATGACATCTGCCTCTCCTTGCCTGGGCAGCCTGTGCCAACACCTGCCCCCCGGAGAGAGCTTGGTTCCCAGCACATTAAAGCCCAGGAGTGTTTGTCGAGCCTAATAAATATTGCACGGCACATCGCCTTTATCTGGCGAATGTTTGTGCATAACCGTGTAGCTGTACAGCAAACAAGGGATGAGCATTAAGCCCTTTTTAAAAAGGGCACCCGTCATCGATGCCATCAGCTCCCCCCAAGATATACAGCACTGGTCGCCTGCCTTTAATCCAGCAGGACACGGAGCGCCTGAAGAACCTAAAGCACACAGGCATTACTATCTGCTCCCTAACACATGAGTTCATCCTCTGTTAGATTTATCCCAGCACAGGATTGCGGGTGCTGTCACATTTGGGCCAGATGAAGATATCCGCAGCTCTGTTTGGCAACATGGCCTTCCTTAATTATGCCTAATTTGTAGACCAAATAGCCGCTTATCACTCCCACTGTCTGTGACAGCTTAATAATCTCTAACCTCAGTGTGGGCGTGCGCAAAAAAAGGGAGCTGGGGAGCGTGACCGGGACCTTAATATGATTTGTGTGTTTTGGTGTCACGGTTTAACAGTTTTATAAGCCAGCCCCGTGATAAGTATTGTGTTATTAGGGAGTTACATATTTGACTTGATTTTTTTTTCCCTCAAAGGGAGCCACATTGTGACCAATTGTATTAGAATAATGGCATTAAACATGGTCCCATGGGAGGAACGAGGAAGACGAAAGAGGCGATTTGCGTTCCAGCGGCTGACAGCTCTCTGGTCATATCTTCGTGTACGCCATAGACGGCCATTTTATGCTCGAGAAACTGGACAAATAGTGGCAAAAGAAAGTCACCTTATCGAAGATGCGATTCTCTGCTCAGCTCTGTACACTGTCCCTGTCAACAAATAAATAAATAACCTTTTAATAGCTTTAAGAAATAGCAACATCTAATGGTGATACTGCAGATTGTACTGTAAACGTTGTAAACGGAGGACTTCCGACTGTAGCCTCTGTGATGCAACGCTCTCGGCTAAAAAGCCTTATTCTAATTTTGTTTTAAAGCATCAATACCCTTACACAAACATATTAATGGGTCGTGTATTCAGTGGACCCTCTTAAATGTTACACGCTGGAACCTTTAAGGGGTTTTTTTAAGACCTGTCTGAAACTGTAAAATATCACAATGCCCCCCGTGACAAAAAAAGTCAAAGGAGGCTCGATACATTCCTGCTTTCACTGTCGTTTCTAGGGTGATTTTGCACGTATGTATGTGTACCATAAGGAGGGGGGGGGGGGTGTGGGAATGGAAGTAGAGGTGGGCGATGATGGCCCTGCAATGAAATGTGCCTGAGCTTGCCTCTACCAGCTGCAATTATCATTAAGCCTCCAATGGAGCCGGTCCACTCCAGAGACACCTAAAAGCTGCCGTGGACCCACACATAATATTGTATTAAATGGGACCAAAAAAATCAATACACAATGCAAATGAAAAGCAGGGGAGTAGGATCCACTCAGTATGCATATTTCCTGTCAAGTACACTTTCTGACCCGCTGAACGCCGTTCGCGGCGGAACTCAGTACTTTTGAAAATTACTGATGATCTCTTGTTATGAGCCCCCCTATCTGCCTGCCTGGCACTATTTGTGATATGCTTGTCTCGCGGCGTGTGCTGAAAAACCCCGCTCACTTCCTTCGGCTGAATTAAAAGAGTTTGTCCGTGAACTGAGGAGAATGTGCTGCTTATGTCCTTTTTTGTACGCCGTAAATGGAAATGTTGATAAATACCTCCTCCCATGAAGCACTTGTTTTGTGGCGGCTGTGTGTGCGGCGCACAACGGCACAAGAGAGCTAATTATGAGACGGATGAGCTGCGGGGTGAGGAGCAGGGTGGGCAGCTACTTATTTTGCTGCCTTTCTTTCCATTGTACGGATGTAATATTTCTGGGATGTAAACATGTTCGTGTGTGTGTGTGTGTGTGTGTGGAGGACATGGAAGAAATACTCCAGCAGGAAGGAGAGGAAGCCTCTGAATGCATGTGCTTTGTTAGTGCAAACAGATAAGTGCTTATCATATACCTGTAGCCAGGAGGTCGCATCCAATATCGCCGAGCAATTCCTCCAAGCCCTCTTCCCCTGGTTGAATTTGCAATCTTAACTGGTAGGGTGCTGCCGGGTATTGTGAACAGGGGCACACGTTTTCTCATAGGCCCACCACGTTCACTCTGTCCCACAAAAGCTATTTATTTCCCACCTCTCTCTCTCTCTCTCACACACACACACAGAGGTTTGTGCAACTATCCGTTTAAGGACATGCGTTGACTTCCATTCACGTTGACAGCCTATAAACAAAGCACTAACCCTACTCTTAACCTTTTAACAAGCGCACTTTTTGGTTTGTGCTATCAAAACGGTTTATCAAAGCTGAGAAGTTGCACGTCAAAGCCGAAGTGTGATTATTACGGTAATTTCGCTCGCGCTGTTGCAGGAAGCCGGCGAATCTTTGTCACCAGAGAGAAAAGACAGTTGGAAGAACACCTGCACATAGTTTCCATTTTTTGGTCTTTTCCTCTGGGCATTGACACAAAAACTCAATTAAATGTTATTTTAAATGTGTTTTATACGCAAAATCTGGTGTTTTTTGTACAACTACAGTGTTTTTTTTCTAATTAAACTTTTAATTTTTTCTTTTTTAACATACAGTAAATTGTAAATAACGGCCAGATATTGAAATTTATTCTGGAAAAATGTGCAAAAACACTCACAGCATCATTTTCTGGTCCTTTTATGGTTAAAATAAGCAACAACAACAACAAACAATCCGGACGTACATACTGAGGCTTAGGTATTAAAGGGTTAAACATATAACACATACAATTCAATTTGTTAACCATCACTCCACTTAGTTTCTGCTTCATTATGACCAGGTTTTGGCCTGATCCTGATAGTACAGGTATAATCAGATTATTGCAGTAGTAATAGGAGTGGATTATGTCATATTTGTTGATTTCAGAATGAACATATAAACACGACTGATCATGTTCTAATAGTGGGTTTTATTTCATTTACATACTAACATTAATGGTGGTTAATGAATTTATTTGATTCGATATATTGCATGTCCCAACCAAAGTGATGACAAAATACATTATATACAATATTTTTTATTGTTATACGTGTTAAATACCAGCTAATAAATACTAACATTGACTAAGGTAACACACAGTGTATGGCCTTCTGTAACTAAACCTGTGCGCCTAACCAAATTTCTAATTTTACAGTTTTAGTTATGATTGTTTCGTGAAATTTTTGAAAATAATATACATATTAAAAGAATACAAAGCATCACAAACCAAAACACAACTAAATAGCAGGATCTTTATCGCACACCCACCGTCATCACGGAGCAGAGATGGGCAGTTATCTAATTAGCCCTCAGCTAATACACTTGTTAAAAGAGATTTTACGCAAGCACAATGATAGTAACGTTCACTCTCGTTTAGTTTTTTCTCCTTTTCTCACACTTTCCTCTTCTCTTCTTTTTCCTCAACCGCACCTCAGCAGTCGAGAACATTTCGCGAATTTGTTTAAGGTCAATGGTTATGATGTGAACTCATTATAGTAAAGGTCACGCCCATACATAAATGTATACCAGGCCACCAGAAGCATGGCCCATCTCAGAGAAGGATCTCAGGATACTTAAAGGAACTGGCCCCGGGGAAGAGAGAAGGGCAGACCTCACAGGAGGTTCACAGGAGCTGGCTACTCTGTCTCAACCAGTCAGCCAATCCTGGGTCTCACTTCACTGATTATGCACACTTCCCACACCTCACTGGAGATACTCCACAGGGGGAAAAAGGGGACGAAGAAGCAGGGTTTTTATATGTTTCTCGTGTCTAAATAATGATGTTGGAGCCACGAACAGGGGGTGCGCGCTATTCCCCTCGGAGTTTCGGTTCATGGCCTGTCGCATCTCTGGTTAAGGCTCCTGTTTCTAATGACCCGTGTCAAAGACTACCTCGCACAGATGTAATGACATATCATACCTCATCACTTAGACCCCACACTGACAATTATAATCATATATGTGCTTTTTTTTTTACTGCCGGGTCAGGCGGCTATCGTGACAAATTGATGAGGGGATGAGAGACACAGGCGAAGGACAGAAGGAGCTGGGGAGTGTGACGGGAAAAGGAGGGCAAGAGCAGGGGAATAATGTCCGAGCACGGAGCATCGAGGCAGGTGACGGCTGAAGACACCTAGTGAGGAATCGCAGTATCAGTGTTCCTTACACAGGGTTTCATTCTTCGCGCAAGTTATTGTTCATTCACCCCGTTGCCCCTTAAAGAGTCATATCCTGCCCTGTTTGGCTAAAGAACACTTTATGTCTGTATGGGCCCTGTCACTCCCCTCTTGTTTGCTACAATGGGGGGTTTTAAGCTGCCACACTAGATGTGTAAAATCCTTCCCTCTCTGATGGGGCTAGGGCAAGGACCACCAGCATACTTGGCCCCTGTGCCCCACGATGCACCCAAAACAAAAGTGCATTGAGAGTCGCTGCGTTTTTTTGTTCCTCGACCTCGAGGTACCAACACCCACAAGGCACCGGACCCACTTCCTGTCCTGCACTTTGCTGTACATTTATTACCCCGTTCTGCCAATAACATGTCCTTCAAGCCTCGAGATGGATGCTTTGCTGAATGAGTTAACCTTGTGTATATTTGACAGTGGCTATTGGTGGTCCACTTCTTTGAGGCTCACTTGGCACAAAGAGGCTTTTTGTGCTTGATTTTTCTGTCTTTTCTTTGTGTTCTTCGCATCATTCTTTGTTTCCTGCTTCTTCTTCGTCTCTCTCTCTCTCTCTCTCTCTCTCTCTCTCTCTCTTTCTTGTTTTTTTTTTAGTCTAAAAAAAGAAGCACCCTTAAGGGCAAGCTTTGCAATTCAGCATCTTTTTTTATTCTTTTTTGCCACATAATTTTCATCCTTCCACAATATCTCCCTCTGGTCCCAGCCCCCAGTTTCTATCCCCAGCCCAGCCACCGTGCCCCAGCCATGCCTGTCCTGCAGCAGATTTAGCTTTTGTTGGCTAGTGTTAATAGGATTAAAATGGGTTACTAGCTCAATCACAGAGAGCTTCAAACCATCCCTAAATGTAAGTATCTCATGGGGGTCGTTGGGCATTGTGGTTCTGTCTTTCCCCCCTCTGGCAGCCCTCCTGATCGCAGGAGAGACCCCAGGCCTGATGGGGGTGGCAAAGGTTTGGCCTCCAGGAAAATCCGCAGGATTATGTCAGCACTCATTACAATGTACACAAAGACCACGGGATCAGTAGCAGCACAAACGGAGCAGTTAAGTCAAATAGGGTGGGCCAGGGGATTCTCCGCTTCCACCCTGACAGTGATTAGCCTTTGTGCTCTGCAACTCCCTACATTCAGGCTGCAGCCGCTGGGTTACCAATGGGCAATGACTTAAGTTGGCGTTTACTGGCTAGAATCACAATGCTAGGCTTAGTCTTATATTTCAGTGTGGAATTACCAAATAAAGTTGACCTGTTACTTTGAGCTTAAGTATTTACAGCGATGTTTCTTTCAAAGTTACATATTTTGTGTGTGTGTGTGTGGTTGCTGTTTTTACAAAGTACACAAAAACAGTCATCCAGCGACGATGAAATCAAATCAGGCTTGGCAAGGCGGATATTGCGGGGATATATGCTGCACTGTGCCCAGCACCCATGCATAATTAGACAGTGGATGAGAATTGCAGGGAATCTATTGTGATAATGCGAGGTCACTTCGCTCTTGAACGTCCATAATGACCGTATCCAATGAAGTTGTATCCATTAGGCATTCTGAAGTGTCCAGTAGCACATTCACACAACCCTGAGACTCACACGTACACATGCATACATGCATCCAATTTGCATAGCATTTACACAAACGGGGGGGAAAAACAGATAATTAAAAAAAACAAACAAAAAAAACACAATAGGATTAATATTCGGCTCGTCCTCAAAACTGCACAGATGCATCCTGGGTGGAGCATGTGCGTGACTACTACAGCGACGCCCTCCAAGGCTGGAAACATGAGGGGCCGGCCAGCAATTGATGTTTGTGTTCATTTGAATAGGTACTTAGGAGCCAAGTTGCACGCCGTGTTCACAACACATTTTCACAGATGATGATAACACACTCATCCATTCACACACGCGCACTCAAAAACAGATAAATACTGCTCGCGCGCAAAACGCTGTTGTTTATCAGTGTGCGGCACACAATTCACTTGCGTTTGTGTTGTGCCAGGACCGTGTGTGTGTCCCCGAAGGAGGCATTACTGCAGTGACTTTACAAAATATCCCTCAAATATTGATTTGTTTTACTGACCACGACCAACAACAACAACATATAATACAATCTTCATGTCGTGCACATTTAAACATTGCAGAATTGTTGCATTGCTGATGCCGGAGACCGATTGAGGGGATTTTGTGTTCATTTCTGCTGGATCAGGATAGAAAAACAACGCACATATGAGTACACAGTGATTCCCCCGTTAAAGTAGCTTATCAGTTAAGATTGCATGGGGGTCCTTTAAGAAAATTACAGCCATATGGGCTTTTCCTTCCGCATGTATCTTTTTATTTATTTATTTATTTGCCAAGATTAGATCATAAAATCATGAAATTACCCTAAAATTGCTTTTTTTGAGAATGCACATAGCATATTCCCTATATATATATATATATATATATATATATATTCATCTTCTCCCTCTTGCCTTCATCCTCTCCTGTCAGCATATTCATAAATGTTGTTGGGAAATTTCTTATTTTAGCAATCCTCCAGATAGCCAGAGCCTATTTCCATAGCTTTAAATAATGTCAATCTGGGCATACCGTGGATTGAAGCCCCTGAGCCGGAAGGCACAATTTCTCTTTTGCCTACGGTCTGATAATTTCTGGAGCTATTGGCAACTTGGGAATTTTTTTGCAGCCTTATCACTTGGGCTCAGCGAAGTTCACCGCCACTAATCGGTAAAGGGATCACTCATTCAAGGATTGCACGATCATGTTTTATTATTTTTTTTCCCGCTCTCTTCCGCGGCAGTGACAGCTGTCTGCACCAGGGGCATTAGCAATGCAGATGAACCAGCCTAATAGGTTAATATGTAACACACAGAAATTAGGTTTAATCCCCAAGCGAAATAATCTAACATTTTCAAATTCCTTGATGTGGGAATAGAGACGTTGCCTGTGACTCAATTAGGTTCGATGCAGATCAAAGCAAATTTGTCTAGAGGATGTACCCTGGATCCACAGCACGTAGCCGTCTGTGTGTTTATAAGTGTGCGCGAGTGTGTGTGTGTGTGCGCGCGTGTGACAGTGTGGGATATGGCAGTGTGCCTGTACTCATAATGCCGCAAGCAAACCCAGGGCGGCAATAACATCATCATGACAGGACCTCTGCCTGCTTATTTATTCCCTTTACTTACTCACTGCTCAAATAATGTCATTGCACACATGCGCACGGACATGCACACCCTGACATGCTGACACACACACACACACACACACACATAATGAAAATAGCCTTAGCCGAGGAACCTGCAGAGAAGTGATAACTGAGACGGTGTGAGCAGCCTCGGTCACAGCAGCAGTGTTTTCAGCCTAATTGGAACTAAGTACCAGACTCATGTGGTGGCAAATATATGTGGCGATTCATATGCATGTGGTCAGGCTGGGATATATTTCTTATTCAAATCTAAATTGAACGGGAGCCGACTGAATCCATTCCAAATGTAGCGCTAATGTCGGATTCTATCCTGCATCGTGCCCCGTGATTACTATTAATAAGCTCCTGCCATGTGTACATCGGAGACCATATACAGTGTCCTGTAATGGAAAATGGAGCATCGGGGTTGTGTGTGTGCACACGTGTGCGTTTATGTGTGTCATTAGCAGGGTGCAGCTGGCCATTAGGGTCCTAGGGTGGGTGTTGTTGTTGCTCCTCGCCTCACTGTTTTCCTGTCGGGTTACTCTCTAATATGTTCCTCTGACCACTAGCACTTTGTTAGAGGACAAAAACATTTCCTCATTGCCTCTCACACAAGTGTGTGTGAATGAGGTCGAGACTGATTTCTCAAAGCAGGTAGCAAGTAATGAAAGACACACTCTAAGCCTCCACGAATTGGTAATCGAGAGAGGAGAGAAGACTTCAGGAATAAGCACTGTTTGGGGATGGGAAGCGTCAAAATGCACCAATTACTCTCCCCAGACAGTTACCCCTCCAAAAAAAAAAACACACACACACACACACTGAAATCAATGAGCACACAAACTGAACAATCAACGACAACTAGCTATCAACAATGGAGTGGAATATGCAAAAATGCCAATTAAATGTGTTAGCATACGCACATGTTTTTTTGTTTTTTTTGTATGATATCCCAACATCTGTGGCATTCGCCGTGGCTCTCTTTATGTAAAACAGAGATGGGGAAATGAATACGCAATCTACCACTGTGTTTTCATCATTAGCGCGCTCCAACTCGCGGCTCTGGTGCCTCCCCAGCCGCCTGAGTGGGGAGCGAGAGGAACATTTGTGAGCCCTCGCTTGCCAAATTAATTCTTGTCTTGACATCTTAATTCTCAGTTCTTGTGTGTGGTCAAATCAGCCTACTATGGAAAAGCAATCAAGCAATTATTCCCAAATTATATTTGCCCAACACACACTGATTGGTTATTCTTTTCTTATTGAGTAAGCTCATTAATTCTGAGCAGCTTGCTTGTTATGCCTCTGCCATTACTCCTTTCCCCTCTCATCCCCTCTCTTTCTCTCCCTCTCTCTACTTCTCTCTGGGTCTCTCTCACCCCCTGCTCTTCATCATGCACACTCACTCCGAGCCCCCCCCCCCCCCCCCCCTTGCAGCACACACTCCTCTTTCCTTCCTCTCTCTCTCAACAGATGCACCCTATCTTGCAGCCCCAGCCTGCTGATGTTTTGGAGATGACATACACCACAAAAGCCCCATGATCTGTGGCATTGTCTAGTCGGCCAATTACTATTCCCATCTCTGATTAACTTTGATGTGGAACCTAATGAGATAAGGCAGCTTATCAAGGCAGCAGCTGATAGTGGTCTCATTTATTCCTGAGCTGTGGCGCCATAAGCAAGTGACAAAAACTAATGAGGAGGAGTTTGCGTGTGCAGAGAGAGCGCAGGTCTGAGGGGAAGTGCGAAAATTGTTCATCCGCAGTTCATCAACTCCAACCTGAAATGGCCTCGGCATCGGCGGCATGCGATGCAGAGAGACACTCCACATAACAGCACAGTGGATCACAGCAGACCAAGAGCTACTGGGCTTCTCTCTCTCTCTCTCTCTCTCTCTCCTCTTCAGCATCTTTCTCTCTTAACAGCTCCTTTTCCCTTCTTCAGGCTCTAATGGTGCAGCTAATTGCTCAGGTTGTTTAGTCGCGAGGAATTGCTGTTGGGGGTTTGTGTGCAAAAACCTGTCCCCTGATCTCACCTTTCATTACCACCACACACACACACAAACTATATATATGCCACTGTATTTAACACTAGCAAATGTAATGAATAAAAAAAAAAATAGTATTTCCTTATTTAAAATGAAATTATAATGGCTTCTCTAGTTTCCGATGTAATAATTACTACCCTTTAAATGGTGGTTAATATTTTCTTATCGACAATACCACTACATTGTAATGAAGCGGCCCTTTTAAATTATACTTTTGTTGTGTCGCCGCAGCAGCAGCAGCAAACCCTTGTAACGCAGTTGACGAACGAAGGACGACGGTAGAGAAAACGCCCCGAAGTGAATGGAATTGAACTGTGCATTCTCCTGCACGGACTGTGTGTGTGTGTGCGTGTGTGTGTGTGTGTGTGTGTGTGTGTGTGTGTGTGTGTGTGTGTGTATGGAGAGGCAGGAAGTGTGTGCCTTTTGATTGGGAGTATAAAAGTAAATAATATTTGTACATCTAACACATACTCGAAGTGAATGAGCAGCCCCTGAATGTGTTTCTATGAGCAAGTGGAGAGCTCTACAGACTTTAAAGCCAGAGCCCAATTAAGCCTCGCCTCATCGGGAGAGAGAGAAGAGCTGAAAGCTGAATACATAAGATAATGCAGCCTCACTAAAGCAGCCAGCTCACTCAGTGTAAAATTAGAGAGGGGAGAAGAAATCTTGATAAAGGGAGAAGAAAAAGCAGGGACAGACAGTAGGGGGAAGAAGAGGAAAAGAAGTTCCTTTGGGCCACTTTCCTTTGAAACTGGTTAACCAAATGCAGCTATTCATATTCGGCACAATTAATAGTGTCTCTTTCTTGTTCAGACGGCACATCATAACGGGCAGAGGGGAAGACGGAGAAGAGGATTTCTTTCTCTCCTCCAAATTGTAGCCAATTTAGGGACAAAGCGGTACCCTCTCCTTCCCCAGAATAGGAGTCGCACTCATAAAAGAAGAGTGACAGTTGACATCCAAATCTCATTCAAGGATGCAATTTCCAAATGCTAATCATAATCTGCAGATGTTGGCCACTGATACATCCGTTTATTTATTTATTTATTTCGGGGAAGCGTGGCTGCGCCCGTTTTGGACAGAAAAAAAAAAAAAAAAAAACGTGAAACAAAGAGTGAAAATCCCTTCTTTTCTGAGGCATGTTCAGCCGTGTGTGTGTGAGGCCAGCCACAGCGTGGACATCTGCACCATCTTCAGATACAAAGCAGTCATGCACGTGCACACGCGGACGCACAGTTTTTCGGCACAGAAGAGCACACGCCCATCTCCTTCCTCTCTCTGTATTTTTTTTTTTTTTTTTTCCTTTTTTCCCTTGCTCTTCTTTTCTCTCTGGGGTCGTTTTTTAGAGTACCTCAGATGTGTCATCAGACATTTCTATCTGAACCTGAGGGAAAAAAGAAATACTTGACAGAAAGGTATATAAAAAAGGACACTCTGAATTTTTGACATTCTTCGCACACAGCTGCTTCAAAATGAGTAGGATGAAGAGGCAAAGGAAAAGCAACTCCAAGACATGAGTTTGTTTATTTGCTGTCTTTTCTCCCGTCCCCTCTTTCAGGGAGATGGAGGCTAGCGCGAGGCCACAACTCACTCATCCTTGTATAGACGGACTCAGTGTGGGGCCATGAAAGAGAAATAGGAACGGTTAAATGAATTCTGGGATCTCCTCTATTCAGCCAAACTCAAAAAGGATAACCCCCTTCTTTTTTTTCCATTTAGAGACCAAAGGCAAGGTGAGACTCGGCTCAGTTTGTCACTTAGGTGACATTAAATATGCAACTTCCCTTCAATGGTTTGCAGTCGTATTCAAATTATGGCTTGTGTTTGTTGACGGGGTGCTTGTGCCACTATTTATTTCTGCTTTCTGCTCCCTGACTTTCACTCGCTTATTAAATATTTTTCCTCTTTTTTTTTTGTGAGCTAAACTGCTGCTGGTAAAAAATCCGGTAAATAAGGAATTTAAAAAAATAACATCCACCATGTGTCCACATTTTTTTTATTTATTTAAATATGAATAGAGAACATGCTGCAGTATACATGTACACTGTTCAAGGGTGTGCATGTATTGAGCCCTCCACTATCAGCAGCTGATTATAATAATTAATACTCCTCTCTAACGTTCTATCCATCATTTGATGGCCAGTGTGACTAATACTTCAGCCTCTACTGGAGCCTTTGCGCGTTACTAAGTTGCTATAAAATATATAAAAAACTGCAACGGAGATGATTTGTAGCGGTTGTTTTTTTTTTTGCATTCATACATTTTTGTGCCGTTTCTTCACGTGTTGCTTCGAAATTCATTCTCAATTTATTTTGCAGTTAGAGCCGTGTATTGATTGAGCAAAGATCATGCTCGTGCGAAAAACATCCCGGGGGGTGATGAGATAGGGAATTTTTTTGCACCCAAAAAAAATCTAGCCTATTTTATGAAGTAATATGCATACATAAAATACTGTGTACAGTATCACATCATGATGTACTGATTTCCTTAAACCCATATTTGTATTTTTCTTTATTGGCATCACCAATGAGGTGCAAGAGCACGTCAGTTCCCCGGCTTTCTTTGTTGACTTTGACTGCCTCTCCCCCCCAATAACCAATCCTCCCAGCTGAACGCATGCCAGGTTCTGTTGGGAAACAATCAGTACTCATGCCCCTCTCAAGCATGCCAGGCCAATCAAAAGGCAGGGGGAAGACAAACGGAGCTGCGCAGCTGTCTTACGAACAAAATCGAGCACTTCCGGGGGCGGCCAGTGAGGAGGACCGGGCACTGGGAACACCCTAAATGGTCCCACTCCTTTGGGATCGACACGGCATCCAATTGTGGGCAAAGTGACACCCCTACGTACCCGCCCATCACTCGCACACCCTACAAATCGCACATTTACCTTCACCCAGAACAACCCCCCGTTCCTTAATTCATTCGCTCCATCAATCTCCCCGGGTTGTTGTGAGACTTGGGGTTTGTTTGTCTTCCAGGAGGAAGAAGAAAAGCCTCAGCCTGCTCCAAATGGAGTAGAATGGATTCAGTATCCCCACCCACCCACTCTCCAGTCAGCAGCAGACTCTGAGCAAGGAAAAACTCTGCATGTCTAGCCGCCAAAACACTCAACATGCCATAGTAGTCTGACTGTGTGCTGAAAGCAGTTCTGCATTTTAATATTCAGTGCACCACTTCATTAACATTCTATTCGAGCCTACAATAGAGACTGAAGAGGCTCTGACCCTGCAGTTCCCCCGATCAAGGTCAGTAACTAAGAAAATAAAATCTGAATTGCATCCTGGCACACAATTGGATCCTCCAGCCCTGCCATATCCCCGCTTAAGAAAAATAAAATCACCCCTACCCCAACGCTCCCCCCACAATGCGATGAACGTATTCACTGTGTTCTCAAAAGGGGGCACTTTGGAATGAAAAGACTGTGCTTCAGAAGTAAAAAATTGTTATTTTGATCTTGCAATATGAAAGGCAAATTAATCTCCAGGACGAGCGTTTCTCAAAGTACCTCCATCATTATGACTCGGGATTTGTTAAAAGTTTTTTTTTTTTTTTTTTTTACAATCGGTTTCCAACACACACGCCCTCCAACAGTCTTTAAAGGCATTCACAAACGCTCTATAAGTTTGGTATAGGACACCACAGCAGCTTTACAACCCATGCCAGCTATGCAGTAAAAGGTCACTTTGACTATTTACATCCCTGCACATATGGACACACACACACACACACACACACACACAGCCCAGAGGATAAATCTAACCGAACAGTCGATTATGTGACTCGGTGCTGTGACAAAGGCAGAGCATGTTGCTAACACATTCCCCTGTCAGTGGAGGGGTCTATATGTGGGCAGACACAAAGCCTCATTAAAATACATACAGAGCCGGTGCTGCTCTGGTGGGTGGGAAAGATGCTCCATCAAGATGTCGTTACAACAACGCTATCTCCACCCACTGGCATGTATCTCCCTCACACTGTCCTCCCCCATGCCTGGACAGCACAATGGCAGGCTCCTTTATAGCCACTGTGGGCCATTCCCTCCATTCCCGGCGAGGTCAGGGCCTAATCCTCGGGGAGTTCTCACATTGTGTTTTAGCGAACTGGGGTCAAACTGTTTGAAATGAGGGGGTTTAGTTAAACATCTATTAAGCAGGGCCCAGTGTTTTGGGGTGCGCTTGATTTATGTGCAAAGCTGTTGTGCTCAGCTGTCCCGATGCTCGCCCATACGTGTTCCTGAAGTCCTGTATGTGTCACCGGGAACAAAAAAAATCCCTCGACATATACTGCCTTAAATAACACGCTCTGACCCGGCCGTTCATCGCAACACATGTCCACCTACACGTGCAGCGTGTCTTCCACATGGACAGCATGAATCTCTCTCAGAGTTGCCTGTCATCTTCTTTGCCACTGAGAGGCGCTGTGCTGAGTAGAGGGAAAAAAAAAAAAAAAAAAAAAAGTGGGGGAAGAATTAAAGGGAAAAAAGTTGAAAGTGTAGCTGTGTTGTCAGCAGTGCCCATGTAGTCCAACTGCCCTGTTAGTGAGGCTGACATTCAAAGAGAGTTGGGATGCTGACAACAATCCCACCACCTCCCGCTGAGAGAAGACATTTCGCATTGGTGGCCGAGTGCTTTGATACAGCTCTTGTGATCCTCACTGACGTGGCTCTGAAAAAGCACACACACACAGAGCACAGAGCCTAGGCCATTGCCATTATATACCATTTAAACACAGCGCGTTTTATGTATTCCAGAATTTTCCATTATTATTATTATTCTCATGATATCACCTCTTTCAGCACGCGTTTGGATGGAAATGTGCCTCATTTGGCATGCTTTGTTGCCGCCGTCATACCACTATTTGTTTTTTTTTATTATTATTATTTCTTATGTTCATTTCTGAAACAACAGAGCCCGATACAGTGACATAAAAATACTGTTTTCCTAGAGAGATGACTACTTCACTAAAAACTCCATCTTGTCATAAAAAAGCAATTAAAATATGGCACTCTCCTCATGCTGCCCATTAATAGCGAGGCTGTCTCTACAATCAGGAAATGTGAATATACAAACCACTTTCAAGACTAAAGGCAAACAAGCTCTGCTAATTACTGAGGCACTATACAGTCATTTTTTCAGAGCAAGGGTTACTGAATGGTTGCCTATTACTTCACTCTCCCTGCACCAAATGCTTAAGATAATGACCAGTTGCTAATTGGTGCTTATACCTTATATCAGTTTGTGCAGAGTATAATTGCAGCTATTATGGTTCTAAATAATCATTGGAATTAGCATCTTTTGGTTAAAAAAAACAAAAAAATCATGCTAAATAGAAGTATGGAGCATTTTCCAGGACGGGGTCTTAGTGTCGATGCACTGCAGGTTGATTCATCATTAGCTAGAGGGTTCAGGGCACAGGGATTGCCTTTCCCATCATATTGAGGTGTCAACGTGTGCAACTTCTACACCAGCTAATGGAGGCAGTGATGTAGCACACCCTTTTAACCCTTTTAAGCATGTTCATGTGGCATAATGTCGATGTTTGCATGTGCGCATGCTTATCATAGAGGGAGGGAGGGAGGTCGATATTCTATGCAGATCACGCTCCCCATGCTTCAGCAGCTCCTCCTTTGTGTTGGCCCTTCCGTCAGCTGTTTACTTCCTAAGTGTCTCAGACAGCCGTGTGTCTGTCTGCGCCTCTGTCCACTGCCTTGTCCTGCTCACATTTCTGAAGTCCACTGACTGCTAATGGCCATGTACAGACAAAGAGCCCACTCTGTGGCCACTCTGCGGGGCCAGGCCGGAGGCCAGGGACAACCAGGAGGGGGGTCCAGGGAGGAGGTGACACGGAGAGGGCTGAGTTTGTGAAAAGGGAGGGCTGAAGTCAGCGAGAGCACCCGGCACTGCCTGCCTCTCTGCACTCCTGTCACGCTTGTGTGACAACCACTCTCTGTGCTTGTTTGAACTGTCCTTCCCAATTAGCACTAATAAGTCACTCTGTAAGGATGAGCAAGCATAGTGTGACCAATCATCACCAGTTCGCATAGCCATAAACAGATTTGTGGGCAAAACACACACACACACACACACGTTCTCTCGGCCCCCTCCCCAAAAGCTTAGCAGCGCCATGAAAATCCCAGGAGCACAACCCCACTAATAGACAGAGAAAGCCCAAAACACATCTCGTTCCCAGCAAACAAGTGCCAGTAAAGAGGCAAATTAATGACAAGTCGTTTGAAGGGTTTGCCTAAGAATAATTTTATTCTGGCGTCTCACTACCACTGAAGAATTGATTAGATCCCTGCTCAATCAAAGTGCCTGAATCAATAAAGAGCGGAGCAGGCACGCTCCAACCCAATTTATTCACAGCATCACTCTAACATAAGACTCACAGAGCAACAGAGGGAGAAAGAGAGAGAAAGAGAGAGGGAAGAGAGAGAGAGAGAGAGAGAGAGAGAGAGAGAGAGAGAGAGAGAGAGAGAGAGAGAGAGGGAAAGTGTTTGCAGACAGCATGAAAGTCCTGCTCAAACTGGTGTTAGTAGCAGAAAGGCAGGTGAGCCCCGGTTCCTGTCAGTGCACTGCTTAAACACCTCGTCTCTGTTTATTCAAACCATTGCAACAAAATGATTTCGCACAGTGCCGATAACACCTGTCAGCTCCACTCTATGTGTTTCTCAGTGTCGCCAAACTTTTGTTCTTTGGGGTCTGTGGCAACACTTGCATGCTTGTAACGACAGCGGAAGAACACAGCGCGAGTAAAGCAAAGCGTCTTAAAAATAAAAACACACCAAGGAGAGCAGACAGACAGTGTCAGAAGTGGATTATACCACTCTTAATGAAATCTGGGTGTTCTGTAGTAGTAGACTGTATTTTTTTTTATCGGCCATCATGATTTATGCCTCTCGCAAAAGTGTTTCGTCAGATGCTGAAAACGAACGCTCCGCCAACAACAATCAAGCCCCCCCCCCCCGAACAGCTGCCCGATTATGTGCCTGTGCCAATCGCACCTCTGGACATCACAGCGCGAAGCTTCCTGGACGGAGTCAGGATAAGAACGGTAAAAGACAGTCCCCATAATCAAGTCCCCAAATTACTACATTTAAGGTGAAGACGTGTCGTAAAGTTAGGCTGAGGTTAGAGTTCGGAACTTTAAGACTATGACTGTATCAGTCTCCCTTCGCACAAAAACTCCAAAATTGTGCATAAATAATATAATTTACAGCAAACCTGGACACCATTTTAACAACCATCGAGTGAACGTTCATAAAATATTGAAGTAGTTTCGCGATTAGGCGCAAAACGACAGCCACACATGCAGACTGGAGTGAGGCGCCAAAGCTCGGGAACTCTGCAGTAATAATAACTTCACTTGTGTTTTCTCTAAGTCGAGACTGGAGGACTTAGTCAAGCTCGGCTGTCCTCGGCTTGTTTCTTGTTGCCTGCTTGTTTATTGTCATGCAGAAAGCAGAGGAGGTATTAAAGGCAGATTTCGCCCGTATTTTAAAATGTGGTGCCGAAGATTAGAGCGCTTGCCAAACACTGTGGAAACACTTAATTGATTTCCTTTGGACTGTTTACCTCTACTGTAGTCCTGCTCGAGCCCAGCGTTTGCACGTGCGTGCGTGCGCGTGCACAAACGCGCGCACGCACTCACACACATGCAGAGTACAACCCTGGCCTCATTGACGCCAACACAGGCCTGCCAAGAGCCTCATTAGTATTCACAGCAGTGGCATTTGCCAGCCTGAGCGTTGCCGTGGTGATTCTGCCCACACAAGTGATGATAAATGGTACTTTCAGCTTCTCTGCCTTCCATAGAGCAGAGCAGGGAGCTGAGGAGTTGCTGGCTAGGACCCAGCTCCAGCCACGGCTATAGCAAGGCCTCATCCCTAACACAACTGACGCATGACTACACAAGCCCTGGGCTGCTTGAAGGCTTTGGGGGGCGCAGGGGAGTGGTGGGTAAGAGGGGTTTGATGCCGTATGGGTTGTGTGTGTGTGTGTGTGTGTGGATATATAGAAAAGAGATTTAGGTTCTACCCTGTGAGTGTGTGGGGGAGAGGGGGGAGGAGGAGAGGGGCATGTTGGGGAAGAAGTATGTGCTTGAACTTGTTATTGTTGGCTGAAAAAGTGATGTCAACTTCAGTGTTTCTCGAGTGCGCTTTGTTCCCTGAGATGTGAAATAATGTGATTATATGATCACCAGTTGGGGGAAAATAAAAATATCCGATGAATGGAGATCTCTCGGGAATATACTTCAGAAACTTGAATTTTTAAAGAAATAATAATAAAAAAAAGGCTTGTCTGATGCATAAGTCTGAAATAAACAGTTTACAATTAGGTCATGTATCATATAACGGTGTGCATTCAATGAAGTAAGAATAAATAATAATAAGTATTTTATTAAAGATATTCTACTCTTCTAGTTATTTAACCTAATGCCTCCTTGAATTAGATCGAATAAATCCTATATAATACAAGTAAACAAACCTATTTAACAGTCACCACATAATAATGTAAGCATAACGGATTATTGTGTAAATAAAAAAAAAAGCGTCAAATAACTCGTCACACAGCGACGACAGTTAAAGCCTTTAAATCAGCGTCGACGAACACAGGGTTAAGGCATCTGCAGCGACACTTTTTCCTTCCCTCTCACAGCTCTCTCTCTCTCTCTCGTATACAGATGTGTGGAGCGATGAAAGCAAGGGGCTCGAGCTGAAATCCTCCTGATCCCCGTCAAACAGAGGGAAACTGGTGTTATTCCCCCAATCGCGGTGCAGTCGCTTATTAGAAACGGCAATGCACAATGTCATTGTTTGATTGCAGGTGTCGAGTTATAGTGTCAATTATTTTATTTTTATTTTTATTTTTTTTGCAAGACATCCCATTTTAATCATAAAGCCATTCTTCCGGTGTCAAATTTCACGAGATGCAAATGCAATATTTCTACCAATTTCCCCTCCACTGCTGCTGAACTTACATAATCCCCCCCTTACACCACTCCCTAGCATGATAAACTTGTCCTCTTCATCTACTCTCCTGTGTCTGTTAAATTCACTCCAACGTCTAATGAAATTACAGTAATTCTCGCTCGGCACAGAACATCCGCGGTTGAACTTGGCGATGACCGCCCCTTCAAAAGATGGCCTGACCCCCTTCCAAAATCAAGCCTGATTACCCATCTCTAGGACACTAAGAAGCGCCCGACTTCAAAAGGAGCGGAGACAATCACGGGCGGTGGTGGCACTGGGAGGAAGGAGGGGAAGGGAAGGGGGGTTCAGAATCCTCAGCGCTGTGCCGTGGCGTTGGCGGGTTCGGGCCAGACCGAAACAGTCTCAGCCAGGGGGCCGGGGCTATCAAAAGATAAATGTATTTCTCTGTTCCATTATTCATGATGCGAGGAGGTGGAGGGAGCCAGAGGCTTAGCACAGCAGTGGATCCCTCCTTGGCCTCGTCAGGGCCAAGGCCCCCATTGCATCCACTACCCTGATGCAAGATAGGGTGAGTCGGGGTGGGGTAGTAAGGCGCGACAGCTGTGGGGTGAGAGAGAGAAGGAGATAATGCAACAGTATGTACATACACATTAAAAATCTGTGTGATTTTAGCCTCATATATTACATCCATTACATATACATACATTACATATTAAGTCCTAATTTTGAAAGTCAGATTCTGCAGTAGAAGGCTTTTTCGACATGCGGCTGTATAACCTCTCAGCGCGCTGATTTAGTGAAGGGCTTTGGCAAATATTACGGGCGCACATTTGGACGTCTGTGAATTGGGAAAAGTGAGCTTTTGTCCGACTCGTCCTCTGATCTGCAAGGAAAGCAGATTAGGATGAACCCAGTGTCACTCATTTGGAGACCAGTGATTGTTGAGGAAAAAAACCAAAACAAACACACTGGAGAGAATGTCAAACAGCAGCAGCAGATAAGCCTCGTCGTCTTCTTACATGCAGTCATTCTACTTTTTTTAATCTCCTGTACGACCAATTATTTGATTAATTTATTAGATTTTTGTTTAAGCAAGACTTTACTACTTTGTAATGAGCTAAAACAAGACACAAGCTGTGCAGTTTCATGCCTGTATTCTCTGCTATTGCTCAACAACCAGAAAGAAAACTAGACGTGTAGATGTGAGCTGTGTTGTTGAAAGTATAATTATTCATTTTCCTTTTTAAATGTACATTATTATTATTATTATTATTATCATTATTTAATTATACTACCAATTTTATCCAGTGCACAGCAATTTCACAGCGCCATACTTACTGATTATTGTGGATGATTATATTTGTGTACACACATATATATGTACATATGTATATATATACATGTATGTATGTATATATATGTGTACATATATGTATATATATGTATATATATATGTATGTTTATATATATACACATACATACATATATATGTACACATCTATATAGGCAGAGGTGGAAAGAGTACTGAAATATTCTACTCAAGTAAAAGTACCACTGTTTTTACATTTTATTTGAAAGTACTGGTCTAAAAATTTACTCAATTTAAAGTAAAAAAAAAAAAGTAGCTTGTTTAAAATGTAAAAGTTACTTTGTTACTCTTTTTAAACAAGGTTCTTTCGTGCGTACAAGGACAAGGGGACACAAATCTCACGTGAATTGTTCTTAATTGAAGCCAAACCTTCACAAATTAAAGTGTTGACAAAACGCTGATAAAGCACGTAGAGTCCTCATCATATCGTAAATGTATTTATTTTTTTGGCCAACATTTTTTTATCTTATTTTTTTATAACATACTTAAGTAAAAGTAAAATGACAAATTCTAAAAATGACTACAAAAAAACTCAGGTAAAGCAACATGAGTAAAAATGTATTGCTTTCCACCTACATACACAAACATATGTATATATACATATATATATATATATGTATATATACATGTATACGTGTGTGCGTGTGTGTGCATATGTGAAGAAAAGACAGGATATCTGTGACAGAGTGGAGGTGGTCTGAACGCATCAGTACTTGGAGCTTCATGCTGGGATCATTTGTTTCCAGATAAGAGGGCACAAGGGTGGGAAAAAAGGAAGACAAGCAGGCGATGTGGGAAGGGTGGTGCACTGTGTGAGCTGGTGACGAAATGTGCGTGTGTGTGTGTGTGTGTGTGTGTGTGTGTGTGTGTGTGTGTGTGTGTGTGTGTGTGTGTGTGCACTTAGATGAGTATGTTTTATCTGTCTCTGTGTACTTGTTTATGTGGATCACTATTCTTGTTTCGCCACTTTACACATTCTGGCTTGAATTAGACACAAGAGACAAAAGGCTTCATATTTGTGCTTGCATGTCAAGGATTACTTGTTCCATTGAATGTGTCCCCCCATTATCTGCTTATCACTCTCTGTGCTCTTTAATCTCTTTCTTGTCTCTGCTCAATGGCTTCCTCTCACTGTCTCCCCATCACAAATGTAGCCTTTCTCCCCTTCTATTTTTTAACACTTACAAAACTGAAAAGGCCTGGCCTGGTCTGGGCCACCTGGAAGCACCAGTGAAGCTTTCTCCCAGGCCTGGCTCCCTGCCACTAGCCAGCTGTAGCATTGTGAGTGGCCCATCTCAGTTAATTCCATGCATTGCAATTGTTGCCGGGCACTGTTTACAGCCACCTCCTACTCCGCCTGGGTAGCCTCTCCGATTGTCCCGGGGCCTCCCTTGTTTAATACTGTTTTGCAAGTTATTAAGCCCTGGAAGTCCATTAATCACAGTTCACGGGCTGTGTAAGCCCACACAAGGCAGGCAGAGGTGGGGGATGGGGAGGCACACTCGCTGTCCTCAATGGGCTTAGACGGTGGTCCATTCAGATCCCTAACAAGATCATTACCACTAACTAAATACAAACCTGACCCCGCGACCCGCTGGGAAATTACGTAGGAGCTCCCTGGTGCAAGACATTAATATACACCCCCCCCACACACACCCCCGTCTCCACCCCCCTGTTTTCCTGCAACAGTGTGTAAACACCCACCCCCCAAAGTCTCCCAATGCAACCCAACCCTACTCCCCAACATCCCCACCCACCCCCCCCCCCCCCTCCCCTCTTGTCCATTCTCACTTTCTTGCCAATGGACAGAAAACTAAACCTGTCATCAAAAGAGGCCTAATCACTGCTGTGATTGTGGTAAACCAAGCCTGACAGACATTTCACTGAGGCCTCAATGGCCACATCAGTGCCACCTCCCTAGCCAGCCCCCTCTTCTTTCTCTCGCTTTCTCTCAGTCCCTCGCTCTCTCTTTTTACCAGGCCTCTGGCCAATGAGCAACAAACACCCGGGGGCTTTTCAGATTACTTGACACACTGTGTCCACTTTTGGGAGGGAGACCACCTGGTAAGCTCATTTTAATACAAAACCAGTTCAGTCTCCTCTCCCTTTTTTTCCTCCCCTGCTCCTCTAATTCCGTCTCTCAAGCCAAGCTACCACCATGAATTCTGTCTAATCCAGTGACCCCCACAGAACATTCCTGGTTTTACACTCCTCGGAAGGAGCGGGATTTGGGCGGATTACATGCTTCCATGTTCTGTTTGGAGGCACCTGTGACTGGAAGTAGAAGTGAGGACCGACGATGACATTGAAACAGAAAGAGAGAAGACTTCTTCCTATTATTATTATTATTCGTACACCTTTTATTTCCACAAAAAATAGCGTTTCACCTCCGTAGTTTTTTAACTTTTTCCATGTCCATGCAGGCACAGCATGAGTGGACACAGACGTGGGGATGCCAGTGCTGAGAGGGATGACATAGTGACAGTGAAGGATGTGTGTGGAAGGAGAGGTTGGTCGGGGGGTTCGTGCTGACTTTCACTTTAGCCCCCTCAGCTTATGTTAAGATGTTGTCACTTTCACCATCTCAAGTGTTGCCACTTCAGATGCTGGAGCTTAGCGTTTCGCAATGGGCTCCACGAGGGCCGAGGGAGGGAGAGAGAGGGCAAGAGGGAGGAAGTCTGGGAAGATTTCCATTTGAAACAAGCACAACTTTGTTACACTGTCACCTGACCGCCGCGACTCCCCCTTTTCAATGTGTCCCAACTTCCTGCGTCCTCTGTGCTCCTGCTGTCTCCTTCTCTTCAGCTGCCTCTCTTCATCTTTCTCAAGAACACTCTAAGACAGTGTTTCCACCCCAAATTCCTCTGCCAATTTGTACGAATTGTATCTCAGTCATTTGAATTTTGTGGGTGAGGCGCTTAATTGTTCTGCTCTTCGTCTTCTTCTTTCCAGATACCATGGCAGCTGCTTAAGCTGTGCGTGCTGTCAAAGATGTGCATATTTTAAATTAGGTGTAATATTCCCCACTTTAATCCATGATAAGATCTCAATTGTTCCATGATGTGAAATGGAGATGCAGCGGCAACCGGGGCCTGAAGTAAATGGAAATCTTAATTTACCTGGATATTATACTCCAGTGAAATATAATCACTCACTGAATAACTGGGCTCACTGGGAAATTCTTGATTGACTCTTAATGAGTGTCATGGAGCCTACGCTTTGGTGTAGATGCAGAGATTATGAAAAAGACAGTCCCTGTCACCGTAAACAAAGAAAAACCACGACCATGACGTCACACTCTCATAAACACACTCGTATTTTCAAATTATCTCCTCTGGAAAACCTTGCAGCACGGCATGGCTGGTCGTAGAGTGTCTACCTGGCGCCGCATTGATTGTTTCTCAACACTGACCAATTCTAAGCTCATAATGATGATCTCTGGCATGACAAGTGATTTTAACCTGCCTGTGGGCCGCCCCCACACCGAGTCACAGATCAGCTGCCCCGCGTAAACAAAAACATTAGGAGAGTGTTCCACATTTAAGAGCATGCTAATTACAGTCATTCCCATCTGAAGTACTTTCTGCTGCAATTTGCTCAGATCACCAAACCTCCAATCCCTCTCATGTAAACAAATAAACTCTCACGCAACAAAAGAGATAAAGCAAATAATAAAATAGACACTGCCGCTATCGGAACTCGCTGGGGGCAATGTGTTTGAAGTAGGCTTCAAATAGTATCATGCTAGTTTACAGTGCTCACTCCCAGTGGTTGTGTAGCTCCTCAGCGAGGGTAGTTGTTCATGCACACAGGAAAACAAATAATTTGTGTTGCACAAGCAGAGATAGGAAACAAACATGGAAATAAAGAAAAAAATGATATTTCTATAACAAATTGTGCACTGTTTATTTATAGGTTATAATCCTGTGTTTTGCAATACAATTCAAGGGACTTGACTAATTGGTCCAAACCCAAACAGTTCAGTTCTACCCTCATATAATTCTGATTATTCAATTATGCCTGTGATTGTAAAAAGTGAATCAGTTAACGTGACTATTTATCAATGACTTCCAATTCAATGACTTGACCTAATTTGTGGTGCATCAAGTTGGCAGCAGTGAGCATTTAGTTAGTGGACTGCATGTGTGTGTGTGCAGAAGTGATGAATGGTGATTTGTGAGGTTTAATGAATGCATCTTCTAGTCCCAGCAAAATGTTGACACCGCAGAATTAATTCAACATTCCACTGTCTTTGAAAGCATCGCGTTAGCTGTTCGTCTTAGCTCAACATGCTGTGAACCCTGCATTACTTTTACTCGCTCTCATGTGCTCATTTGTTGTTGTTCTTTGCTTGGAGTGGATAATTATGTTTGATGAATAAAAAAAAGTAATAATCCTATATAATATTTGAATATAATTTTTGCTCAGCATCCCTCGATTCTTTTTTGGCCGCAATCACCTTGGTGCTCTGGGGCAAGATCCATGACGACAGATGGGGGGGGAGGTGAATGTCGCCACAGCTCTCACTAGCCCTCCAGGTGAGTGTTTCTCCAACGCCGGAGGAAATGAAGCAAAAATGATGGAGTGTTTGTTTTGTGACATTTTGTCTCTCTGCGGCCTCATCAGGGCTGAGCCTCGCCGTCGTCAAGTGTTAATTTAAGGCTCCTGCCGAGCATGAGCGTGTCAGCTGCGAGGCTTGGAGGAGGGAGGTGAGCTCTTGCAGAAAATGACCCTTCTGGTCTGATTGTCTTCTGGCCCACAGACTGACACTGAGAGGAAAAACAAAGACATGGTGAGAGCGAGAGAGGGAGAGAAATAGGTGACTGACTGCTAATGCACCTTGCAGCAATTAGAGGGTCTTACTTGACTGTGTGACCACAGCAAACACACACACACACACACAAAAGCATCCCTCGCTTAAAAAGTACATAATGCACACTCAGGTAAATCTGTACGCCAGCTGATGTCAGCACACACTCACAAGTAGACACACACTTTCACTGTTTCCCGTGCACAGCGGGTGCCGTCTCGTCACCATTTAACCCAATGATTAATTGGCCTGAGCTCACGACAGTCCGACGGTCCTTTGTTCAGTGAAACTTAAACAAAAACAAAAAAGCGGCCTCTCTAAAGACTACGGCAGCACATTAACCACAAAGCGAACCATGAAATTGCCTTTTCCCCTCCTGCAGTGTTGTGACTCTAAAGTGGTCACTGCCAGCCGTGGTGAGGGTGCACGGGGCATTAGTCAGTTAGTCTAAAACTAAAACCTGACTTGCATTTAAACCTCAAACATCCAAATGAAATTATAAATATATATATATATATATATATATATATATATCAACATGTCATCGGCATAAAGAATGAAATATTGTGATGATAATGGTTGTTGGTAAGAAACGGAGATGACGCGGTACAGACTAGCCACCAGCTAACGTTGTTTTGGTCTATGATTTAATAGATACCGCCAGAAAATGTATATTAATGACAAGTTGAAAGGGTGCTTATCGCCATCTGGTGTGCAGAGGTGGACACATTTCGTCGAGCTGCAGCCCAACAGACTTGAGAGAAAACAGTCGCTGTGGCATTAATGTGTACCCCCCCTGTTTTATTTGTCAAAAAGTCAAGTCTTTCCCAAGTCCGCTGCATCAAATTCATTGTGATAAAGAGGGTTTAGAGGGCTGTCACGGTGGAAAGAAAGGTTAATTCCGTAATTATTTCAGTGTGAAAAATATGTAATATACCCTTTGCCGTTTCCATCTTTTCCTAATTCACTTGGAAATTCATTTTCTTTCCCTTTTTCCTCACTCCACCTTGCCCAATTCAATCACTTGAGTTCATCTGTCTGTGTTATGCAAATCTGAGCGCCGCAGATTGAACCCATTTGAATACCTGGTTCAACTCATGAGCGCAGGGGCTGATAGAAAAGATGAATTCTTCCCGTTTCAATATGCCTCCCTTTTTCACCCAGTCGTGCGTTATCAAGGCTACCTTTTTTCACGGTGCTCTCATTTATTTTAGCCCATTGCACAATGCTGCTCTGGCAGTAAAATGTATGAATAAGCAGGAGTCACTCTCTCTCTCACACACACACACACACACACACACACACACACGTTTCACTGTCTGTATCTAAGATCATGGACACAAGCAGATAAGATAATTTTGACTAAGTGAGAACAGGGTTCATTTGGAGCTGAGGAATGCCCAAAGCCTTCATAGCTGTCACTGGCTGATTTCCCTTAGAAAAGGAGGTGATAAAATATGTTTTGTTAATATATCGGTGGTGGAAGATAGAGTATGTCAGCTATGTGACATGTTGCCTGACTGGTCAGGATTCTGATTGACAGCCAGCCCCAAGGCCTGAGCAGGGCTAAGACTGGTGGCATGCAGACATAACACTATTATTCCAACTTATCCCTAGGAATAAATCCAGGCAGCCAGGGGCACAGCAGGGGGCTAATAGACTAGCACAGAGGAGCCCCCCCCCCTCCGAAGACTGATGTATTGTGCCGAAGCCTTGTCTACTTCACGCACATTAAGGATCACATGCCACAATTTCACAGTACAGCAGGGGGACCAGCCCCCGTCCCAGGGCCTGATTGGCCGGTGATGGATGGTGTTGACAGTTACAAGCCGAGAAGCAAGTGGAGCAACACAAAGGTCAAGGTTGAGTCTGCCAGTGTGGTCTGGTTAACAATGGAAGGTCTCCATGGTAAGAAAATGCTGTTTATGCTAAACACTAACTTTGCAATGTGTTAATATGGACACAAAGGACTTTGAAGCCGTGGTTTTTTAACAACCCCAGTTGCTAATCCTAAGCATTTAAGAGCCAGACTTATTATTTATGCATACCTCCACAAACAACACATCCAAAAAGGAAACTCAATTGCTCAGAAATGTACATTTGCTTGAGGAAACCACCGCGTTCCAATCCCAGGTAGCAGTGATCTTTGTATTCCGGGCCAAATCACTCTGAGAAGTGCAGAATAAAACCGTTCTTCCCACTGCAGTGTCCTGCCGCAGTGAATTTTTTTCAATATAGCACTTCAGGTTGAAGACATTTCTCCTGTCATTTTCCTCCAGTACTTCAGTGTAATTCTTTTTTCCCCTCTCCCCTCCATTTTTCCCCGGCGACTGCAGTATGTGGCAGTCTGAATTGTGTGTTATTACCCAGCAGGAGACAATATCATTACCACATATTTGCTGTCAAGGGTCTGCAAAGAATGGTGCTGTCTTGGGCCTCAGTGATCTAACAACCTCACACAGAGCTCCAGAATTACCCACTCCTGGCTGGGGGAAGTCAAACACTACCAGTTAGAGAGGGGAGTGAACAAAAGAGAGGTGCCCCACCACCATCCAGCCAGCCCTTCCCTCGCCCTCTCTTGTGAATGTAGAGAGAGATACACCTATCTCCGTACGCGTCTTGATCGAAATATACGTTTGGTTTCAAGTGCGGAATGACACAAAACGGCGAGGTCTTGAACGGGATCGCATGTGCGACAGTGTGTCATTTTAGGTGAAGAGACAAAGTGCTATCTCGAAACAGCGGTGGCAGTTAGTGTTGAATAAGCACCTTTTATAATTACCAGCACTTGTGCGAATGTTGTTGCTCGACGCTCGACGCTTCTGAGCCACTTTCCTGTTCGAAATAACAGGACGACGTTACATCGGACTGAACTGTGCACGGTCAATAATGACAGAGGTGTGTGCATAATATGTAAAGTGTGAAGTTTCTTTCCTGCTCCCCCTCAACACATCACATTATAACAGCGGTGTCGGCGCTTGAAAGGGTTCGTAGATATGTCATATAATATCTGAGGGAAGTAACTGCACAATGGACAAACAATCCCTTTCATGAAAAAATACTATTCAGACTTCGTAACAATGTCGTTCTCACAAGACAAATAGAATTGCAATCATTTCCATTGCCGGAGTACAGCACACAGACCAACAGTTTATGCATACTGAGTGACAAAGCCATCTATTTCCCGTCTGTAAAAAAAAAACCAGGCAATACACACTCTGGCAATTGAAGCACAAATGAGTGGTAAAAAATTCAAACTTCATCTCCCATCCGTCACCATTTATACCAGCCATAGAAATAGTTGATTGCTCTCGCATATCTCCTCACGCTTAAGGAGGCAGCCAACCAATACACAGCCCATGCAAATGGAGTCTGGGACTCTATATATGAGCCTATCATTTAAGAATCCAAGCAAATCAAGCTTGCAAACAATCAGGAGGGAGCGGTAAAGGAACTCTGTGAAAGACATCTCCTTCCAGTGCTTTGAAGGTGTAAACAGAGACTCTTATTTAAGAAAAGATGTGGCTATGTATGTCTGTGCTGAAACAAAGCAAGAGTCCTTCATTTTTTTTTTGTTCTGCAAGAGTGTGGGCCAGCTCTTAAGGACTCATATTCATGAATAGAGGATTCACAGTGGTCAATAGTGAACATGTATATCCAGCAGTCCTTGCGAGGGGAGACACGTCTGAACCGTATAAAGCATCATAATCAGGTGCAGAATTAATGCGGTTACTAAAAACAGTAATGTACATTTACGGAGTTTCAACCTCATTAATTAAATGTCATTGAAAACAGTGCATCTGCAGAATGGAGACGTGAATACCCAGAGATAAAAAAAACAAAAAAAAACAAGGAAAACAAGGTTAAGCTGCGATTTCAATGGTGAGTAACTCGGTGTGTTTTTTCTGAAGAAGAAGAAAAAGATGGATCTGTAGAACAGTTACACGCCCGCTTATTCAAAGGTGGAGCACATTGTAAGCTTACTACAATCGAGGATTTAATTAATGCAGTGTCTCTGCGTTCGCCACGTGCGCAAAGCGATAGCCAAGATTGTGCATCAGTCAGATATGGTATCATGACATGATTAAATTTGAACAGTTACACCTTACCAACAGAGAGCACTCAAAGGCATCGGCTGATAGGACAATATGATAGCGTTTTTGAAATTGTTGCCACTAAATTAACCTGATTCTAATTGGATTTTAGACAGATAACGCGGGAAAATCACTGTTTTATTTCCCGCGGCAATACACAAAATGGAAGCGCCGCAAATTGATTTTTTATTTCCTGCCCTCGGTGCCCCCCCCCCCTCCCCCTCCTCTCCCCCATGCATTTTCATAATTTTAGATGGGTGCGATATGACATTAATATTCCCCTTATCTTATCTTGTCACATCCTGAAAACGGTTGAAGAGGATATGATTTGCCGAACAATAGCATGAGAAATGCACTCTATGAAGGCTATCCAGATTTCTGGTGACAAAGAGTGTGTGGAGAGGTGGCGAAGCGGGCCAGGAAGGAGCAGTTAAACCGCCTGGTTTCTGGATCAAGATTTGTCGCAGCAGGCATTCAGAAGGAGCCCAGGATTTGACGATACATGCATGCCCACTGGTGTTTGGCCATTCATACGCGATTAGCATTTTATTATTGTTTATCGGCCATTTAGGGAAGCAGGAAGACAGCCCGAGCCAATGGTGCGAGGAGGGATCCAAAGCACAGTGTTTTTGGACCAGTTAAATGCACCATTAAGCCCTTTAAATTTAGCTCCACCCGTCAGAGACGAAAAACAAATGTGGCTTTCTGGCTATCAATGGGCACCACTTAGGGGAAACAATGCCCTGTTGAGGCCCAACAGTTTCCTCATCAATGAACATCAAAGATGAATGAGCCCCGGTTGACAGCTTTGTTGTGACTCTGATACCCACAAAGCCCTGCTCAGTATCATCCTGGCCCTGCTCCTCTGCGCTGCCTTAACAGGTGCAACCTCTCTTTTGAGTGCACCATTTGACAAGACCATGGATGGGCAAGGGTGGTGGAGGGAGGGGGGGGGGGGGATTTGGGTCCACATCCGCCTTAATCCGCCCGACTTTAAAAACACTTTGAAAAACAAATGTTTGTTTGGCCAAAGTCAAAGCCCTGGAGCCCGGGGCTCATCCGTCTGTCTGTCCAGGCTTTCTCTCGCCTTTATTCCTGCCTGTTTTTTTTTTTTTTGTCAGAGCCCCAAATTCGTCCCTGCTCATTTGGACGGGGACTTTAAACAAGACCCAGGAGGATCTGATTCCCAGCCACATCCCACAAAAGGGGATGCATGCGGTTTCAACAGCCAATTGTTTGGATTACGATAACAGTTCCTGAAGAAGAAAGAGTGAGAAAAAAAAAGGACAATCAGAGTATCTCTCAGCTCACAACGTTCTGTAAAGAGAGCTCAACCAGCAGCATCAAAATATGCAGATTGAGGATCAAACCTGATTATGATTCAAGTTACTCTTTAAATGGGGAACAGTTTGAGACGGTTAATTTCCGAGCTTCCCTGTGTTTTGTGTTTTTTTGCAGCCATCTTCTGCCAGTTACAGGCTCCCACTACTTCATAGGGAGATTAGAGCTCTTCCACTCAGGGATATAGAAAGGCCTTCAGCCTGCAGAGAGAGGGCGGGACAGCCGACGTTGAGCATTTTAATCTAGAGTCACGAAGATAAGATGCTGATCGACTGTGTGTGCTTGCGGTGGCAGCTCGCTGAGAACTTGTCCCTCCAACTGTGCGCCGAGAAGCCTTTTACCCCTCGTGCCCCATGGCTTCATTTCTCCACCGACCCGGCTATCTGCAGCGACAGTCTCTCGGTGACATTCCGCGTTTAACCCCAGACGCCGACGCAAAAACAGCCTGTGAATATCTAAATAGGATCACGCGTGAAATTTGCCACAATAAATAAAAATCTCTCTGGGAATCACCCAAGTTTGAATATTTAATTCCGCATCGCACCTGTCCTTGGCTACCTCAGTGGGGGTGAGGCAGGTATGATAAGAGATATTCAGAGTAGTGATTAGATAAAGGAAGCTAAATTCTTTTATGATTGAGGGGGGACGCGTCGCGGTGGTATTTTGCACTCGGCTACGTCTCTGTGACTGAAGTAAAGTGTACAGGTAGCATTCAAGATGTCATCTTTGCTTAATTTGCTCTCCTCCTCCTCACTGTAGAATTCCATCATCATTCCAGCATCATCAGATGAGCTTGTCAGCGTTGAGGCAAAAATGTACAACAACAACAAAAAGAAAAAAAATCTTGCGTGCTTTCGAGAATCTCTGCTCTGAAAAAGTGAGGCACCTTGAACTCAGCCAAATAAACTGCAAATTTCTCATTCACGTGCACTCGTACGGAAATCGTTAGCGCACACAAGTGGCTTTACTTTTTCCTCTGTTTCTTCCAGACGCCCAACATCCTTGTCCCCCCCTTGTGTCGCCGCCGTCGCCTTCGACATGTTCCACAACACAAATCGGGCTTTTCAAGGAGAATATGCAAGGTATTGTAATGCTTGTTTGTCTTCATCTTGGGCAGCAGTTCAGATGGAGCAATGACTCAGAGCCAACCTCATCTCTGACGACCCAAAAAAAAAAAAAAGTATTGAACCAAATCTGCATTTGTGAGCACAATACCTACACTGTAAATGACAGCTGTGGTGCTTTAGGTAAAGGGTGGATGCTGCCGGGTGTTTGTTTGCGTGCGCGTGCATGCACGTACATGTGCGTGTGTGTGTGAAAACAGATGAGCACACGTGTGCCTGTGTGTGACAGCAGAGCAGACTTCACCGAGGAGGACTAGCAATCACTCCATTCAGCATCTGCTGCCACACAGCTCATATTGTCATTCCCCAGTTTAAAGGAACCTTGAGCGGCATCAAAGATCTTTTCAAAGCCTTAATCCTAATAGGTTGCGGTTTGTTCTGTCACATCAAAAGAAGGAGAGAGGAGGTGGCGGGTGGGGCGGTGAGGGGGGGGGGGGTGAATAATGCATCAGCGCTGGCAGAGATTCTTAAGGGTGGAAGATTGGCAGAGGATTTGCAGTGCGGGGAGGACTGAAATCTGAAATATCGGACACAGAACGCCTGCTGTAATAGATATGAAATAGGTCTTCTCAACAGCATGAAAGGCTGACATTTCCGGAAAGTTTGTCATGAGAAGGCCCTTTTATTCCCCCGCCGTCTATCTGCGTTTGTACTGCCACCTTGTCCATAGTGGGAATTTGCAAGTGTCACTCTAACAGTTTATAGGAAAGGGCTTGGACATTTGAATTTTTTTTTTTTTTTTACAGACCTCTTCCAAGTCATTTTTAGAAAACTGCCTTCTGCGTGGCACTCCACGTGCAGCACTTGTTTCGTGGCCCTACAACCATTTTTACAGCAATTAATATCCTATAAAGGCCACATTATACTTCTCCAATTGCATTATCCGACTGCGTAACCACGGAGACCCCTCGAGCCTTCATGGTTCTCCGTCGTGGTGACGGATACGCACTGCAATTTCCCGCCCGATCTGTAGGGGTCGCTACGCAAGGTTGTTGTGCTTTTGGCTACAGTGAGCTATGGCGTCTGAGAGAGAAAGACTGTGGCCGATTCTCACGTTTCTGTGTCACGGAACGCAGTTGTAAGATAATTTGAGGCGAGAAATTAGCCATTTAGTCTAAACACGTGGTTTGTGTATTAATATATTATTGTTTGGCAGCGACGTTGTCGGCGGGGATCAGCTCCGCCTCTGTGGACGCTCGGTGCGCACTGTGGTCGGCACAGAATAGCGTTAGCTCGGCCTGTCCTGAGGACCAATCGCAGCCCTTGCCGTCTCCGTTGTCCCTTGACGGAGTGACGGACACGCACTTTACACAGGAGTATAAATTGGGCTTAACATACAATATAACTAATTATCATTAGATGCATTCATTACTTAAGACAGCAAACATTAATTGTCCTCGGTGTGACATGCTTCGCGGCCGATAAAGTTCACATCAAGTCCGCCAAAACGCGCAAAGGTGGGAAGTGAGACGTGCGAGACCATAAGTGTCACTTATGTGTTTACTCCTCGCCCCGTCTGACACTTTATCAGCGCCGAAAGGTGTCTCTCACGCATTTCACACGATCGACTCGGCAGACAAAGAGAGATCTGGCCCCCGTGTTTCAACAGTGCACAAGTGCCCACCTAATTAGGTGCTCATGGGAAACCGAGCATTGATTTTGTGTCACTGCGTCCGCCTGGAAAGGAAACAGCGCTGTTTGTCTTTTTCCTAATGATGCACCTTGTTCCATTGATAACGGGGCGGCGATAAAACAAGGGGATGTAGCATAAGCAAACCTGGACACACCGTACCCGTGGGAACCCATATGTAATGACGCCGTTTAATTGTTTGGGGTAAGGGGAGTTTGGGATTTCGAAATAGGTACGGGTGTGAGTAGTGGGAAGTAAACAAAGTTTGTCGGGGATGAAAATGCACTGAGTTTTCTGACAAATATATATATTTCTATATATATATATATATCTTTTCAGCTCTGTAAAGGCGTGAAATCCCTCTTGTGCTTGTTATTTCACACTCCTGTGGCTCCAACTTGGGCCCACGGTAAACAGACAAACATGCGAATTCAATTCAGGCGATCCACGCGCACGTGCACGCTCACATACTGTACTCGCGCGGTATACTAAAGAGGGTTGGATTTCGGCAGCACACTTATTAACGCCCACTTATTTCCACAGAATATGAATCTTAGATTCCCATTTTTTTCCCGGGGCAAATGATTCCCATACAGAGCGCAATATCTCGCACTGACATCTACATTTCCTAGAATTAGAAAATGCATTTTCAATTCTTTCCCTCTGAGGTTGAGGGACTTGGCTCAGCTTAAGCCACCAGAGAACTGCTGTGTATAAATAATGGTTTCAGTATCATGCCGGCCATGTGTGCCATCCCCCCTGCTGATCCAAGCACACACAGGTAGTGCCAGACTGGGTGACACGGGGTTGTAAACATGGGCATTGAATGTTCCAGCAAACTAATCAGTGAAAGGGCTGAACTCCAAACTTATCAGACGAGGTCACGGGTGTAGGTGGAGGAATCAGCAGTGGGAGAGCAGGGATGTTTTTTTTGCGCAGCCACAGCAGGGTGACACGGGCCTTAAGAATGGGAGAAAAAAAATTTCACATATCTCAATGTAGGAGGTAGGAAAAGAGCACAACCCAGGAGGTGAAAGAAGCTTCGCTGAACTTCCTCCCACACATTACCTGAACATGCTTGAGTATGGAGCTAATGCCTTCAGCTACCGTGAATGACAGGTCCACTTCCCATGCAGTATACTGTATATCTTGCATATTGCATTATTGGTAATGAGCGTTTGTGGGTCAACGTGATCAATGCATAATCTCGATGTGGAGCAGTGTATACTTTGCTTATAGAACGTTAACATCGGAAACCTGTCGAGCATTCTGAAGTGTCGCATTGTCTCTCAAGCACTGTCTTGTTAGCGACAACAATTCGTTTCAACGTACAAACGATATCAAAACGTCCTTTAACTGATCCCCCGGCTGGAAAACCATCCCGTATCAGCATTTTAAAAGTACGAGACTGTAATATCGCCAGCTAATTTCCCCCCCCATCTTAACAGAATCCAATTAAAAGCGCTGGCGTTTCAATTAAACGTCCCCCTGACTTGTCTCGGCGGTGTCACACCACAAGTGAAATTGGAATCAGATTATGGAGAGAACTCGAAGCGGTGTTGTTTTTTTTTTTTTTTCAATGCAATGAGGATCATGTGTTCCAGATAGAGACCCCTGTCATGCGTATGGCAGGGGAGGGAAAAATAGCCTTTCTTTGCCAACATTAGTCATTTAATTCTGCCTCCTTATTAATTTCAC
Source organism: Microchirus variegatus (assembly GCF_963457635.1). NCBI lineage: Eukaryota > Metazoa > Chordata > Actinopteri > Pleuronectiformes > Soleidae > Microchirus > Microchirus variegatus. The sequence continues at coordinate 14,555,272 of NC_139822.1, read as the reverse complement.
AGCAGATTACCTGCAAAGATACAAAATGTTGTCGTGGGGAAAAGAGTTTTAATTAAGTGGGTGGTATGTTTGCCGTGAGTACCTTTATGTGAAACCGCTGCCTTATAATGCTCTTGTTTTAATTACTTCAAAGTGCCCCCAGTCATTAACCTGTATGGAGATGTGCTCCAAAATACAGTGTGCCTTACACGAGACTAAGAAATGGCTTATGCTCACACATATAACGTCATCATGATACCTTTAATGGTAGACTGACTGTGGATCAGTCAAAGCATGATAATAAACCATTTCTCGGTATCTGGGTTTGAGAATAAAAATAAATAGATGCTACTATGAGGGATTCTGTCCTTTAAACTTTGTTAATTGTGTGCTAACCTTTATGTGTTCAGGGCACTATGATGACCCCTGGTGGGCTTGTGTTTGTGTCATATTTGTGGAACCTGCCACATTACAAAAGGGTGATACTTTACAATACTGTGGGTCTGTGATGGAACACATTTTTTTATGAAATTTATCCAATTAAATCCTGATTAATGTAATTTTTAATGACTACTCTCGGCTGTGACAAAAACATAAACAGTGCCATGGAAATTTCAAGACGAGTGTTTGTATTAGATTCTATTCATGTGTGATTCCTGGCTGAGTCAAACACAGATTGGGTTTTTTTTTTTTGTCTCATTATTTCATTTCTCCGTGGCTCATCTGTGTCAAGCGGCTGTGGGTGGTCTCACAGCCTGAACATCGGCAGCCCTGCGGACATTTTCCCGTTTGATCCTTTTCATCCTGAAGTTCTTGAATGGTCCGATATAGATTTAAAAAAAAAAAAGAAGAAAAAATTGCTCCCAGAGTTGGCTCCTATTCACAGCGTTTTCGGATGGATGGCTGTGCCACTGTCCGCAGCAACACCTTAATGTGGTTTAACAGGATACATTAGCTTTTAATGGCACTTAATTGTTCAAAAAGGAAATCCATAACCACATAAGGAGAAAAGTCAAGTATTTCCGAGCTCTTTATAAGAACAATTTAGAGCAGACAAGTGCTTTTCAAACCTTGGATTGGAATCAGTCCGACAGCCTGGCTGTGAGAGAGATGGCCTGCATTTCTAAGGCTACAGTGCCACCATTTGGTCATGAGGAGGACATCATTTCACTGGCAGGAACCGGCACTTGGCGATTCCAGTCTGTATTTTTTTTTTTTTTTTTTAAAACAACAACAAAAAGAAAACTATAATGGTTTATAATCTGAAAATCCTATTTTTAAATAAATAATGCCACAGTTGGCAACATAATTGTCTTATTCTGCACCGGATTATCTTTGAGAACACAGTGCAGGGCTCCACAGTAGAGTGAAATTGCCTCAGCTTATATTGTATATCATTTAAAAAAAAAAAATGAAATGGGGCACAGAATACTTCCAGGTGCATGATTAGAGAGGGAAGAGCCCATTAAATCCCTCCGTTAGCGTTGATAGTTTATCTTAGGTGCATGCCTCCGTAGATAATGAGCTATAACCTGACCTTTAAGAACAGGGGAGGTTTAGCCGAGGAGGAATGGTGATTACAATCAATTAGGACTGATGACAAAGCACCAACAATAACCCTGTGGGTCTGCGTCTGTTTGCATGTGTGTGTGTGTGTGTGTGTGTGTGTGTGTGTCCTTGTATTTTATTCACACATCCCTCCAAACTACCCTGTTTTGTGTAATCAACATCTGTTGTGACAGGCAACCTCCTCCTTTCTCAGAATGGCCCACTTCAGATAATGAGTGTCATACCAAACTGCAGGGCAAAGGCTGATTTTACTCCTCTTTTTTTTTTACTCCTCCTCTTTGGCCTCCGCTCTCGCTACCCTCTGTTTCCTCTCATATCATTCAAGACGCTCACTATTGAGAACCTTGAAAAAAAGCGAGATGAACGCTCTTACCGCACACTGCCAGAGCTCAGTATGTGGGGGTGGTGGATGAAATAGAATACAATCATTGTCTTCTTTATTAAGAGTATAGGATCCTTCACAGTTGACTTCTAAAGAAATTCTGATGAAAGCTTTTTTTACTTACAAATTTGAGTTATTCAAAGTACACCTGTTGTGGAATTTTCTTACTTTTTCATTAATTATAATTTCTATCCCTATTGCTGAATTATGCATTATATATGAAAGTCATACATGGGGCACTTTTTATTCATGGGCGCAAACCCATATAAACTATTATGTGTATGTGTTTTGCCTAATCCTGCTCGGTCATTGACTCCTATCCCCAAACAAATGGTTTAGGCGCCATCTCCTGGCAACTTTTGTCATGTCCTCCCTACTTTTTTGTGACCACAATAAAGAGCCACTAAACCTGCTTTATTTATTTTCTCTCATAATGCGTGGTCTTAAAAATACATTACTGGATAATGTAACATGAAATAACGACATACAGAGGCACAGATAGTAATGCATTTCTTTATAAAAGACGGCCAGTATTTACCACGCAGCACTTAAACTCCATTTTAACCCATCTTCAATGAGATGTTTCTACGGCGCACAAATAAAACAATTTACCCCAGTTTAGCCTCAATGTTAATGGCCTCCAAAATAAGACAGATAGCTGCAGACAGGCAAAAGTGTGAGACTGCACATAATGTCACTTTAGTCTGATTTGATTAAAGGAGGCATCCAATCACTTTAACCTTAATTCATCTCAGAACACTTTAACAATTTTTTTTATTTTTTTTTTAACTCCCAAGATGGAATTTGTTGTCGACACAACCAAGTGAAACAAATTATTTTTCGAAAAACCCATTAATGTCATAAAGTCGGCGAACTCTGTTCAATCTAGCGTAACCCCGCGTTGACTTTTACTACAGGGGAGCTTCCTCCACTTGAAAAATCCTCCAGATTTCTTCTTACATTTATTCATAAAAATAAAAAAAAACCCAACAGATTGAAGTGTCAAGTGGCAGGAGCTTGAATGAGCCGGCAAGGCTGTTACAGCCTTTTCTTTTGTGCGTGCATCACCATAGTGGAGTGTGCATATCAAAAAAAAGTGCAGGTCTCTTTAATCAGGGAAGTTCATGGCTTTATATTAAGACCGACGGTGATTTTAATACACACTGAGTAGTGATCATGTTCCTGAACTGTAATACTACAGTCGTGTATGTATAGTGTCCACACAGACATACATTTATTGAGTATATTTGGCATATCAGATGCCTAGTTATAGCTACTCAAATATGACAGTACATTACATACATATTTCATTTAAAGATGCTGCTGGAATGATCTTCAATCCGAACTTGAAATCCTTGTCCCTTTATATGATTTTAAACAAGAATAATAGTCCAGTACTATAATTTTACGTGTAAAGTTTCATGTATTAAGACCATAAATATATATAATAGTAATATTGTAAATGTTATATATCTATATATAATGTATGGCTACATATATATAGTTAGATACTACTATATGCTAATATGCAATGATGTCAAAGTGTCCTGGAACATCTAAATGGAATCCAGACTTATAAATAAGACCATAAATATACATAATAGTAGTATTGTAAATGTTATATATCTATATATAATGTATGGCTACATCAATATAGTTAAATACTACTTTATGCTAATGTGCAATGCATTGAATTGCCATATTTAACAATAACAAAACACAATAACCTCCAATATGAAACCTAAGGTTATAAAATGAACAAATCCATCTCCTGCACTGTAGTGTTGTAATGTGCTGTTTTGAACACAAGGGGGCGCTTGGGAGCTAATAAAACAACCACATCCCAGATTAGTATCAAACCTCTCTTGTGTCAAAGGTAGTGTTTAATATATATACATCTCTTAACAGACTGGAGCTGTGTGCCAGTTTTCAGTTTGATGATATATGGAATTAGATCGTCACCAGCACCAAATTGAGGTTAATCTCTCTCAAAAAAAGAATGATAGTGTGTTCTTACTGTAGACAACTGAATGAAATTACTCATAAACTAATAAAATGGTCGAAAAGGACCAACAGAAGTGCAAGGTGGCATGGTTATAAACAAGGAGGCGGATTCATATGAAGTGACCACTCCTCTCTGTCAGTGCTGTACTTCCGTGTTTACACACCCACAAAAAAAAACAGGACACTGGTGGCCGTCAGATGAATGTTTACCGAGCAAGCATAGGGTAGTGGTGAGGAAAGTGACAGCCACACTGGAGGCTCGGTGTATGGTGAAACACAGGTGATTTCAGCTTCCACGGTTGCAATTCACAGCGGAATGTTCACTCGAAGGGGGCATGGAGACGTCAAGAAATCTACACAGAAAGTTCTGGACCCAAAGAAGGATGTGCTCACCCGGCTCAAACACCTCCGCTCACTGTTAGGTGAGTGAAATGTCACCGAGCTTTTTCATTCTGCAGCGCCGAGCTTTTGCTAGCCGAGCTAGGCTAACTGGCATCAGCCGACAGCTACAGCGTCAGGCAGGGAATCCGGCTAGCCGGCTCAGCTGTCAACTGCGCTCACTAATTACTAAGTTAACTCACTGGTAACATTGATGACACAACGCTGCATTTGCTGTTTAAAATGTTGACACTTACCCTGCATGTTTATGCACACGTTTAACGCACTAATAACAGATAAATGACACTGTCATAATGCATACTAGCTAATGGGAGCTAGCGCTCCTCGCGGCTAACTAGCCAGCCACTGCTAACTGATGCTGCCTGCCTGGTCAGTGCATCCGTGTCTGAGGAGCAGGTGCTCACCATAGCCTTTGTTGCCATCACTCCTGTGTCAACCTGTTTTAAAACGTAGAAAATGTAAATAGTCGTCCATATTTCAATACTCAGAAGCACCAACATGGTGTTAGTCCCAATTGACGCGTTTAAAGGTGAAGTGTTGTGGAGAGTTGAGCGTCTCTGAAGCTGGTTCAGTTGTCCATCTGGTTACCCTGCCCAAGGAAAATTAGCTTTAATAATATTAATGAAGAATAATTGTTAATGTGACCAAGCCCGTTGTTTCATTCATGGGCGACGAGCTGTTTCAATCATGTTATAAAATGATAATAATGACCAATTATGTAATCATCAGAATGGTAATCAATGTTTAAAATGAAGTAGCAGTAGTTTTGTATCACACAAAATGGAACATGCTTTGATCCTATTGTGGAGGTTCTATTCCATGATCAGATGTAAGTCTTGATGCCAGTTCCAAAACACACACTGTGTCAGTCAGATAGTTAATGTCTGCTGTTAATTATGAACAGAAAGTAATAGTCCAACCTGTCAGTATGCATATGTCACTTCTGCATATTACCCCACCATTATTATTGCATTACAACCAAGATTGTAGTATTAGAGACTGTAGTTTACATAATTTAACAATTCTGTTGTTCTCAGTGCATCACAAACAAAATGGGGTCAGTGGATATGCCGAGAAAGAACTGAGAGGAAGGAATCTGTCAAGAGGGAATTGCAGGGTTTGTAGGAAAGCTGCAAAGGACTTATTATAGGAACAATATAGTGTTTGACATGCTTTTTACTCCAGAACGTGCATTCAAAGTAGGTCACAAACGTGTATGTATTGCTCTATTTTGTTGAAGGATGAACATCGAATAATATGGATCAAAATGATGTTTCTTTTTTCATGTGTTTATACTTTCATATACATATTTTTGGATGTAACGCTTATGTAATAATAGTAATAGTAAAAACAATTAATCCACATAAGCAAAATAGATTAAACAACACCGTAGTAATGGATGCAGTCCTACAATCTAATAAAAAGCTCATAGTGTGACTGATTTTTCCAAAATTCAGTCAGACATGAAAACATAACCACAATAAAATTATCCAAACTTAAAAAAATGTCTGCCAGGTACTTTCAGGCAAAGTCTAACAGTAAAGATACTGTATGACTACAGAGATGGGAGTAAGTCAAAATCTTTATGGGAGTGTTTGGCATTTCAGATAATTGTTTAACTGGGGCATGCTTGCTTGTAAACTTTTAATAGTACCATGTTGCTGCTGATTTTGTTGATTTCTTGTGCACTGTCATAGCTGTGACAGCCACCAGTGATCGTGTTTAGGGGCTCATGCAGATGTTGCTGTTTTTGAAGTTAATATAGTTAGACCTTTACACCGCCATGGCACACTTTCAATGTCAAGACCGGACTTCAACCAAATCGGAGGGCAACATGTCGCTCTGCGTGCCCTCTGTTTTTCTTCCCTTCATGTGCAGTTGAAGATAAGGTCCGTCTGTTCAGCAGCAGATAGTCGGGCCGACGTTACTGTCCCCAATACTCACGATGCTTTCAGGAAAGATTTCCTCCTGTTGCTGCTGGTTGCTGCTGGTTCCTGTGTGGACAGGAAGCAGTGATGAAAGATGGGCTGCTGTAGGACGAGACGGGGACTTTTTTATTCATTGCTCACAGTTTTATACCATTTTATTTGTTTGTTCATATTATTGGCTAGAAAAGTATTCACAATCAATCACACTTGTTAACCTTGTAGCAGATGTTGCTAAATAACCTGTCTATGAGGTGACAAGATTAAACATGTCGTGTCATTGTGGTTATGGCATTGTACTAACCAGGATCAGAAACTTGTTCAGCGTACTTGTTGAATCTGCTTGTAGTATCAGAGGTAGAATTGTGGTAGAAAGGGCAATCTGTGGTTGGGGCTATTTTCAGAGTGGCCCCGTATTGGTTTTCTGCTCACTGAGCTGTGGGATAGAGTGTGAAAGCTGCTGCATGTTAATTTGTTGGTCATGCCTGGCTTCATCTGGCTGAAGTTGTTAATTACAGGAGCCCAGCAAAACCACCTGATTGCCCACTGCATACTGCTATTTCTCTGACTGTTCTTTGTTCTCAGGCTCAGTTCCAGTTCAAAATGTCAAAAAAGAACCTAGACAGTGGTGGTAAATCAGTTTTGACCATACACAGGAGTCTGTCTGGGAAATACCGTAATGAATCCTGAGTGACAGATATGTTTCTTTTCACAGAAGGGTCAGCGTGTCAGGTCAGCTGTAGAGCGGAGAGTGGTGCTAGAGATGGTAGTTGCACTTTTCGAGCTCAAATCTGATGGTGCTGTCATGAGGACGTCAGCATGGGCCCTGTGGTTGAAGGACAAGTAACTGCATGACCTAATCAAGGAAACAACAAAGTAGATGTTTGTTTTTCCATTTGTGCTCTCTCACAATGGAGTAAACACGCTTAAACTGAACCTGTCTGTGAACTGGAATAACCATGAATGTGTTGTTAACCGCCTGATGTGTTTTGTTTGTGATGGGATTTGCGTGCGTTTGTAGTCAAAAGGTAATGCATTTTAAGGAAGCTCTGCTCTGCTCATCTTCAGAAGAAATGAAATGTAGTTTTATTACACTTTACCTTGTCAGTGTGCAGACTCTAAGTGTTGTTGAGGTCAGGGTCAACTGAAAGTGCTGCTGGCATAAAAGGAAATCACAAGGTGAAGCACCAGAGGAAACAATGAGCACAACACTGGAAAGGCTCTTAAGGAGGTCCTCTGTGTGGTTGAAGTAAAGGCTGAGATCACTCGACTTCTGATTCTCCCCTTTTGTCAAACACTCAGATTAGACTTGTGAACAACTTCAGCCTCTTGTCGTCTTACATCCCACACCATGATACCAGCACTTAAGAGGTTTTCTCTCCAAATGTAGTTCAATATAACTACCATAGCAAAAAAGGCATAAACATGTTACATATTACTTTTTATGCCTTTTGTTTTAGTTCCTTCCACGCTATTCTTCTCTGAGGTTGACTTGTGTCTAAATACACTCATGGTAAGAATAAAAGCCTCTGTGCCCCACTAATTTTTACTTAATTTTAAGGATTCATGCAGAAACAATCAAGAGATCTGCTTGATTGGTGATAGTCTAGTATTGGAGTGTATAAAAATGTAATTCATACATGTTTTCATCTTTGCATTAGAGTATTATAGTATAGTAGTTAATGTTTTTGAAGGAGTAATCTTAATATAACTTCATCACATAATTTCCATTGTACAACACAGTTAATAACTGACTTGAACCTTGACTTCAAGTTGCAATAAATGCTAGAAAATACGCAATTTCCCCCAAATCATTCAGCCTTACCATAAAACTGTCTTTGGTTACTAAAAAAACAGCCAGTCTGTCAAGTGAAATTCATTGGTACAGATGGGGAAATTAGCTCTTATAATGTACAACTTAAGTTTCTGAAAACACCTGCAGTTGTTTGTGTATTATATAGATGACAGCGAACCAGTTTTCCAGTATTAAGAAGTACTGTGCTGCTCTTGCTGAGTCATTAGAATTGCAAAGTTACTATTTTACATCACTGGTTCAAGATCACTACACCTTGTAGTGTCGGATGAGCTCTAACTGATATCGTGTAGATGCTGCAGTGCATTTATAATAAAGTGATTATTATTTGACAGGTCTTTGCAGCCAACACACATTTCATGGGTGCCATTATTTGTATGGGTCTATGGGTTTATTTTGGTTTGTTTTTAAAGGTTCTTAATTTATCAGTCTCCATTTACTACCCCCGGTGACTTTTTAAAATTTAGAAATCAGTGAAAACACTTCTATAGCATTTCAAAATTCCATAACACAACAGGATTATTAAATGTATAAAGTGCAGAAATCTGTGGCATCATTCTTGGCCTTTTGTTTTGTTTTGCTTTTAGTTGTTGGTGTTCCTACCATGTGTTTCATAGCTTTCCTAAAACCCAGATTTAAAATCACATGGTGCTGAATGAAAGGCGTTTTTCTTTTAGCTGCTGGTGAGCCAGAGATAGGACAACGTCAGTGCTCCTGTGTTCTGCTGTGGATAATATCTGTGTGGTTCTTACACGGCTCATGAAAAACCAGTTTGTCTGGTTACACTGTGTACCTGTACTGCGTATATAATAGCCGAACCTTACCCAGCACTTGCGTTTCCTTGGGCAGCACGTGTCAACAAGATTTGACCTCAAACTGGGATTTCTATTTTATGTTGCCTTTCTGAGTACCCAAGTGTTTGCTAATCTGCAATCGACTAGCAGCTTTAAATCTTAAAGAAAATAAACACTTAACCTTGGCTTGCACCGAGAGATGTTAAGCACATAAGTTTAAGTTAACCTTGGCTTGCACTGGGAGTTGTTAAAAACATATTTCAAGTTGGCGAACTTACCCGCTGATACTGAGTGATAAACTGCGGTAGAAAATCTGAAAAAATATCTAGTATATACACTTCATTTAATTATTAGGTAACTTTTCTAGTATATTTAGAGGCTAAGGCAATGTCGGGTAGGGCAAGGTGAGAAAGAAGCCCAGCAGATCACACACTGATCAAACCCTAGGTATCAGTGGAGAGAACAATCTCGCTTTTAACAGGAAGAAATCTGCGGCAGAGTCGGACTCAAAGACATGCAGCCACACAGGATTTGTATATTTTTAAAACGTTATATCTGGTTCTTAATCTGGTTCGAAGCAGGTTTCCTCGAATCTTGGTGCTATCTCTCAACTGATCAATTTTCCACTTATGGAGCCATTGTAATGTGTCCTCAACTGAGGTCACTGTAGTGCTCAATGATGATGATAAACTTGAAAACATTCTATTTCTTTTGTTCCAAAAACCCTAAAACCTCTTTTCAGTGACCCCTCACTGCAGCTAGCAGCAAGTTAGCTTTGCCTTGACTATTTCACGATGTGCTCTGTTTAGATTTAAATGTCCCAATCTGTTACACAGCGAGACACTGACAGCAAGTCAAGAGGCATTCATGCAGTGTTTGGCACGTCGGCAACATAATTAAATAAGAATGCCTCAAATGTTGTGATGGCTGGAAAAGCCCCTGCATAAAAATGGCATTTCTTGAAGTGTTTGAATGTAGCTTTAGTCCTGAGTCCTGAATCATAATAATAACCATCACTAATATTTTTGAAAATACATAAAATAATATATATATATATATATATATATATATATATATATATATATATATACACTCAGCATGTAGAGGTTTAGCTAACAGACAAAGTTTATAGAAATTGTAGCTGATGATCTGCTGATGTTAAGTCAGACCATGCTCCATTATTTTTGCTAGCCTTGCAGTACGTTAATCATTCTTCACATTTCACACAGAGGATGACGTCATGTTCAAGACAATCATTAAAGTTTTCTCCTGAATAGCAATGGCAGCTCCAAATCAGCTAACCCACGGTCCGCTGTTGAAATAATCTGCAAAACCAAAGGTTTATCAGCCCATCAAGGACTCTTAAGGAGTCTCTTATTTGGTGCAGCTTGAAGCCTGTTGAACAGTACGTGTGTGAGGAGCACAAGTGTTATCAAGTGAGTGTCATACACTGTGCTACCTATTGTTATTGCTACCTTAAATTGCTTCATGTGACAGATTCACACTCCTCAGCTGCTGTGTAACCGATTTATGATTAACCTCTTTTGACTATGGACGAGGGTTGCACATTTTGTGCGTTGTCCTTAACCACGAGTTGAAAGTTAATCAATGATAGTCAATTAGAACATTTGTTTTACAAACACATGCATTTTAATTACTTGTACCATGTGTGGGGAGCATGCCATAAGCGGAGTTTGCAGACTTATTACCTCTGTGTCAGTGCTTTTAGATGAAATTGAAAAGCAGTCGCAAGTTAGGTTTATCTGTGGGCGGGAGATGTGTGCCACTCCTGCCCTGGGTGTTTGCCAGGGGCAGGATCACCTCCCCACTGCTTGAATTATCTGTTTTCCAACTGTTTTGTTATGATATAATAAGGAAATGGTGACATTTTTTCAATGCTGTATATACAGTACCTTCTTTGTTTGACTATTTTGCACACTTTGCCTACCTCTATATCTATACATAGTCTGATTTGGAAGGAAGCTACCACATTTGTGTTTTATGTAAATATGGCACAGGTGTTTTGTTAATTGAGAGTCTTTGTAAGTAACCTTCCCTACATTTGTCAACTTCCTGAACCAACCTGAGCTCATATAAAATGTTGTTAGTTTTTTCTACACACATTCTTCTTCCATCTTGTTCCTTAAAATGTGAAACAAACAACAAAGACTCAGTGTTTGTATTACTTTGGAACCAGCTGACACACTGTGTCTGCGATTATAGTTTTGAAATCTCCCATTCGCATATCCTCATATCATCGCTATAAAAAATGAACACTCTCCTAATTTACTGCAGTCTCTTTGATTTTCTTTTATTCCACCTTTGTTTGTTGACAACCATTTATGCAGGGAAGTACCATCTACACTGCATCCTTCAGCTTCCACTTTATCTACACCCCCATTTCTCTTCTGTGTGTCGGCGCCCTCTAGGCATCCCTCTGATGGGGGCTCTTAAAGAGTCCTCTGTGTCTAATCTGAGCATACTGCCAAAGAAACACATCAGTCTTTTCTCTTCCCTCATCTCCTTTCTGGCAAGAATATAGTGCACCTGCAGTGTCTGCTAGCCCAGAGCTAATGTAAATGAGGGTATGTTGGATCAAACGCCTGCTCAGGCTGCTTTCTGAGTATGACGTTGCATATTAATGACTATGCTTCAGGTGGTATAAACAACATATATGTTGCCTAGAGGGTCAAACTATGGTTTGACACAACCTCTTAGTGTTGCTTGCTCCGTGTGCTGATCAAGTTTGAACAGGGAGCTGTGGACAGAGTAGCTGACGTTTGGTTTGGGTTGTGTAAATATACCATAGGCTTTAGATGATGAGATGACCTTCACCTATTTTTGCTAACAAGCCCAGTAGGTACACTGCTGGGTGCACTCTCTAAGTGCTTGCTGGGCAAACTCAGTTTAACACCAGTTCATTTGAATAGCAAGCAACAGAGCCGTCAGTTGTAGGGTGATCTTTTCCTAGTTGAAGGGGACATATTATGCAAAATCAACTTTTTAATCATTTAAATCCTTATATTTGGTACTCTGGAGGTCCTATCAGTCTGCAAAGTGTGAAAAAAAGGTGACTCTCTCATGCTTTTGTGTTCCTCCTCAGTCTAAGTACAGGAGATAAAACATGCGATGTTGACTTCCGCGCTTATTGGGACGTCACGAGACGGTACATTTCTGGAATTGTTGTCTCGCGGAGTTCCGCTTTGTCCGTAAAACACAAGAGAGTGCTGGCGAGGGCAACGCTATCCGAAAACGGCACCTATCCGAGTCCTACACAAACTTCCAGCCTCACAGGATTTATCTGTCCAGTGGATACATGTTATATGACGGCAATGTGCCTGCTCGAGCCTGCAAATTATCACTTTTCCAAATGCTAACTGCTGTTAGCTCCCAGTAGCCTCTGTGGCTGATTAAGTTTCGTTTTATTTTTTTTAAGGTTGACCTAAAGAGATACCACTAAACAGAGCGTTCTGAACAGTACAATATTGTGAGCAGTTCATGCCACCATTTTAAGATTCGCCCCCAAGGGTCACAAGGGAGACCCTTAGTTATGTGAGGATGTATGAGACATCCGAACACCATGTTTATTCAGCAAGAGGTTGGAAAATAACGACATGTTTGTGCTAGCATCGGGGTGGGACATTTTTTCAAAAGTGTTTTTGTGGAAATGACAGTGAGCTGATAATATCTGCTTGCTTTTTAAGAAGATGCTGTGTTTTCTGCCTTCCAAAATCTTACATTATGGCCTCCAGCTCTAAATGCACATAATTATTCTCCAGTTGGTCCTCATGACATGGGTGGAACATCTGCCCTTCCCTGACAGCTCGCAGGAAGCACATTCACAATGGAGGACGCTGTCATCTAACCCAAACCTGCCATGGCTGTTTGGCATGTCTTTATTAATTTCCCTATAGAAGATTGCCGGTTTCTGCATCATTAAGTCATTACTGTCAATGGTAACTACTAGACTAGGTTCACAGATGATGGTTCACACAGTTCTTTGTCAGTTAACGATAACTCCTTTTATTTAATTATCCTTTTGCAGAATACTTAAAAGTAGTTAAGGAACCTGATTACCACTAGCTGTGTATTTAGCTGTATTTACAAGCATAGGCTGGCAGTTAGAGCAGCAGCTGACTCATGGTTAATGTTGCCTAACCCAGTTAAGGTTAGGCAACATTAACCATAATGATTTAAGACGAAAGTTGATGGTGTCTTGTTCTGGAAGCGAATTAGGTTCAATTAAGAAAGACAATCATTGGTAATGGCTGCAGACATTCTTCGCAAGGTGAATGTCTGAACTAAAATACATGTTGGACAGCATAACTGTGGATTGTTAGAGAGCAAATGGTTGGCTACATAAAGCTGTTAGCCTTGCTCTACAAAGCATGTCTACAACAAAGAGGCGCACAACAATGCAGATCTGAGAAAATCAGTCATCAGAAATTCAGTTAACGCTCGTGCTACACTAGTGCAAAGCTTAGCCAATTCAGAAGAGCTATTGTGCTGTACTGCCATAAGAAAGTACTGCTTTTAAAATCACAAAGCTGGATTTTCTCTGTTCCCTTTTTTTTGCAAAGTGGGTGTATCGGATCACTGATGTGTTGGCATTCATTTTGCTTTCACAAAAAGCCAAGCTATCAGCCCATCCAGCTGTTATCACCAGTATTAAGATACTTTTTTTTCCCTGCATGACCCCTGCTCTCTAAAGCTGTTGTTCATCCAACATTGTTTTCCTGTTTTTGACATGGGAGTCATACACACAGAGGGGTTTTAATGGAGGGGCACAGTTATCTTGTCAGGCTTAGGGGATACAGTGTCATCCACTGCATTCCCAGGGCTCAAGGAACAGGTTCTGTCACTTTCTGTCCTCCTGCTGTTACCTGAGAAGTTAGTGAAGCCATTGAAAGATGGGTTTCAGTGGATATCGGTGCTCAAAACCATTATTGAAAATCATTTTTCAGTCAAACATTTTCTGAATCTGGAAACTTTTCTGGGACTCACTGGCCCCAATTCCACATTTGAGAACCACTGCTGTACAGTAGATGCAATAGTAATGGGGCGATCTGAACAAAATGTTCAAATGAGTTGATATTAATTATTCAAAACCACAAAAGCAACCTTTAAGTGTGTTTGAATATGCAAGAACATCATATTGATGTATATTGAATTTTGTAATACTGTCTCTGTTTGTTTGTTTTCCTGTTCCACAGGAGTGTGCATTCATTACTTAGTTAGTTTGCTATGAAACCTGGACAGTAACTCAGTAAGTAATTTGAATAATAGAGGTCAAATATCTATGAACTTCTCTTCAGGGAGGCTGATCAGTGTCCTGTCAGCTTATTTTCCACCTGAGATTCTTGTTCACTGTCAGAAGTCCTGCGAGCTTCCATTTAATGTTTTCACCTCTCCTCCCCTTAAGGCCTTCGCTCTCACCATCCGTCATGCTCCAGTGGCTGGTTAGTAGTATTTGAGCAGATGGAGGGCAGTGAGTCTGGAGAGCATAGGGAGACAGGCCGTGACGACTCTGTGACAGGCAGCGTGACATCTGAAAAAATAAACCCCCAGCCCAACAGCAATATTCCAATTAGCATTGCACAATTATTATAGACATGCTACCCTTTGTCTGTCACTCTCACATATGCAGCATGCACGCAGATCACACCTTTTTTAATTATGTGTATGTGTAATTAGACTAGGTTGAATCTCGTTTATCATGAGACACTACATTAGTAATCTGGGAACTGATCTTTAAAGTGACAGGATCTTAATTATTGAACACAGACCAGAGCCAACGTCGACATTCATCAATTGTGGTGAATGTGAAAATACTTAACAAATCATTTGCTCCTCTTCTGTTATTCTACAGCTATTAAAGTTGATATATGTGCACCATAAAGTGACATTTGGCTTATGATTAGCCACATTTCACAATAAAGCAGTCGTTGGTGGTGGTGTTTGTCTGGGTATAAGCACAACTCCGTTCTGAACACTTGACTGCACACCTGTACTATAATGACCTGTGGGATTTTAAACCAGGAGTGTTGTTTTGGTACAGCAGAGCAGTTCATCATTCCGTCTACTTGTAGCGAAAATGGGCAATCTGGGTTATCTGATGCTGCAGATAAAGCCGAAGACGCCAACACTAGCAAGACTGGGTGAATAGAAATCGGTGTTGTCAGTATTTCGGTAAAGAAAAGTTGATAATATACAAAATACATTAGCTACGAGTAGTATTACTCCACCACACATGTTGACTTGTGAAAGTGGATATCATTACATGGGCAGTCATGTTTAGCAAAGCATAATACACTGACTCAATATGCGTTAGTGTTTGTGCCTTCATTTCAGTCCTCTTTACTTTCAATGATGCCTTGAAAGGGCTCCTATTGGCCTATATATTCAGTCCAAACTTGGGGACAAGTATGGAAAATAAGAGCAGTTCAATACATGAATTTAACATTGTGTCAGTGCCACTCTGTTCATTTGTGTATCTGTTTGACCGTACACCTCAATCTACCACAGCCTGTACTTTATCCATTGTATTGGATCATCGTCAGAAGAGGGACGATTTAGACATCTCTGCACTTTTCACAAGGATTACGAAATTAACGGACAGAGTTGTTTTCACCGCCTCCACAAAGCCCGACTTTGCTCTGCTCGACGATTACAGGTGCTTGAAATAATGCAGGACAAGGAAGTTAAGCGGATTGCCTTGATTTTTAAACTGATGTCTGTGAAAAGAGGAAGTAGTAGAAAGTCATTTTGTGCAACAGTGGTTTTAACATTGTCAGTTTTTTAATTAAAGAGACAGCTTAAAAATATGGGCAGCATCTTAGAATTAAAGAATTAACACATGTGCATTTTTAACAAGGTTTATTGTGCTTTTTAATATGTCGGCACCTTTTCCATTTCAGAATCCCACTGACAGTGTTTCTCTTTTTTTCCCTCCACAGATATCTTGGAAAAGAGTGAATTGAAGGCATTCTTTGAAGGCAACTGTTCTCAGATTTATTTTATCTTCTATGAAAATTTCATTACACTGGAAAGCAACCTAAAGCAAAAAGGTGAGCATTATTATCCTGTTTGGGGTGAACATATATACTATATGTTTGAATGTTAGTGGGTGAGCGAGTGCTTGAGTTACACCATTGTCTAAGCCATGTGCCACATGACTGGAGTTACACTATTAGCCTGCTCTGTCTAAACGAGTTAACAATTTGTGTCAGTGGACCACTTTAGTGACGTTTTTATACAAAATACACCTCACAAAATGCTGTCTACATCAATCTCCTGCACATTATGTAAAATACAGTCACCTCTACTATCCCACAAGAAGATTGCACACACCAATTTCATATCATTTTTAGTTTATGCATTCTTTGGATGAGACACCCCCACCTCTCACCCCCCCCCCCCCCCAAATAAATGTTATGGGAAGCACAACACATGCACTGCAAATCGTTACACAGTACACAGAGGAGCTGTGTGTACAGTATGAACACAAATCCCAACTCGGGTTATCCAGACATCAAACAGACTTTACCCTGCCACAGTCTGTGTTGTGTCCGACTGAGCTGGTAAGCAAACATGCAGCGTAAAGGTCTGAAACCAGCTGACGTTGTAAAAGAATGCAAATACATCCATTGTCATGAACATGGTGATTAGCAGCGCTAGTTTGACTATACACGGTCCGGCCATATGCTAGGTTTTAATATGGTTTTGTTTTACCTGCACACTGAGCACTTCAACGGTGGTTCAATAATTAACCCTGTCCCTGCTCTCTATGGTGTGCGTTACAGAAAGGGTTTATTTCCCTCCGCCCCATTGCGCACAGAGCAATGAGTGCTTTTTTTTTATGGTAAAATGAGTTACTTTGAGTGAGTGCTCACAACATGGCCCATATTATGGTTACATTATTGATGAAACTAATGCAGTGTAGCTCCAGGTTGTATGATTAAAAACCATACGTTCCTTGTTTTTCAGGGAACAAATCTCAAAGGGAGGAGCTGGACTCTATCCTCTTTATTTTTGAAGTAAGTCATTTGTTCTTTATGCCTTTGTGCTCTCTTGATTTCCAATCTGTTTACTGCTGAATTGTGGAGTTGAACCACAGTTTCCATGGTGCCATGCTGCAGACCCGAGTTACTTCCTGCATTCTCCACAAATAGCCTGGAAATTAAATGGAGATTGTGCTGATGGGGAAAAAAAAAAAAGAAGCCTAATTTTCCAGCTCTTGACAGGTTGTGGGAGTAAGGTTCAATTCTTGTTTTTAAAACCTAGGTGTGTATGCAAAACAGGGCACGTTCATCTTTGACTCAATGGCACCTCCCACTGTTTTTCTGAACACTCTTACATTACGCATACAGGTTAAAGTCCCTCACCTTGTTTTCCCACCTGACTGCAAAGGCAGCTCCAGTTTCCAATACAAACAGTCGGCTCTCCTATTACATTTGCACAGGGCAGGGCTGTAGGGATGATGACAAATCAAAACAACAAAAAAGTGGAGCAGTCTGTTGTTTGTTCCTCCTTATATACTATGTCTTGTCCTCGTTTTTCTAATCATCTGGGAGCGGAGTGTGGATTATGCATCACTGCATTATATTCAGCAACATTTGAGATCCACTATCCACGGATGTAAGGAATTTAGAATCACCTTACATTTCATTTTCTACTGAGTGATCCTCAACATGAGGGTCGCATGGGGAGCTGGAGTCAATCTGAGCTGACATAGGGTGAAAGGTTGTGGTACAATCCTGGAGGGGTCGTCAGTTTATCGCAGGACCAACATACAGAGGCTTTCACTCTCACACTTGCATATATGGTCAATTTAGGGGGTTATCCAGTTATCTTCATCCCCAATCTGCATGTTTTTTGGACTGTGTGAGGATACGCGAGTACCCAGAGGGAACCCACGTGCTAATATTACGAAGCCAGTATTAAGAGCTGTGCTCTCTATCCATAAAAAAAGGAACTTGTCAAAACGTTGCTTCAGTTTTCTCCACACATAACAATTACAGCCTCCCAGCAAGTCCATATTCAGTCATCTGACCTGTAAGTAAAACCTGGATTCAGGCCTGCTGCATATTTATGGAGTTATCTTTTCAAAAAAAAGGACTAATATTGAAAGCAGCTTAACCCTCATTTGTCCCCTTTTAGCCCCTGCCTGTGACGACATGTGCTTTTACCCGTGCACTGAGGAGATAATCTGTCTTTGAGTGGTGTGTACAGGACAGACACAGAGATGCTTTGATCCTTCGCTCTGATCCACCGCGTGGACTCTAGAGCTGCGACGAACGATGACTGTCGTCATAGATCTGTCGATTATTTTCCCGATTAATTGAGTGTTTGTTTGGTCCAGAAAATGGCAGAAAATGTTGATTGGTGTTTCCCCAAACCTCGAAATGAAGATGTTCTCAGATATCTTTGTTTTGTCCACAAGTATGTATGAGTATGAAACTAGAACGCATTGACATTTAAAAGGTGTTTACTGGTTACAGGAACCTAATAATCAAGTATAAAAATAGTTGACGATAAATTAAGTAATCGGTTAATAATCGATTATTCGAATTATCGATGCAGTCCTTGCAGACACTGACCTTTATCTTGTTTTAGATCAGACCACTGTATTACAGTATATGTGGTCTGGAATATGATGTAAATGGACATGGATTTGCTTAAAAACAAGCAGCATTAATATGTATAGTGTTGCCCTAGTGTTATGTAACACAGACAGGACCGTGACAGATGCTTCAAAGATGAACTAATGTCATATTTTCTCGCAAAGCGAAATTTGCATCATGATGATATTCCTGCCTGCAGAGTGCAGAGTCATTTATTCGTTCAATTATTAATTTTTCAGTCAGATAAGACAATTGACCAGAAGATAAGCTCTTGCAGCCCTTCTCATTATGTGTTTCCTGTAACAGTTTTAGTGGAAAACCACAGTTATGTTCTAATTTCCTCATGGCAGACGGGAATATGGTCCCTCACATCCTCTCACCTGAGTTCAGCATCACATTCAAGCCAGGCTGACTGATACAGTACACATCTCCATTGTGTGCTTGCTGTGAGCTGGATATTATGCGGATTAATTCATTGTTACGATGAGATATGTGACCCCTTTCCCCGCGGATTGCTCTGGGTGACTGCGATCCCCATGCCGAGTCGTTCTGAGTAATGGATATCTCGAGGGAATAATCTTTTGTCCCTCCCCCCTGAACTGCGCTGGAACACCCCACCCCCACCTCCACTGCCACCGGCAACCGTCGCCATTGCCTTCCAGGATTTCTTTGTGTCTGCTGCCACAGAGGAATCCATGGCAGTTTGCGATGCTGCTCCTGGAGCGACAGATGTGAGACCCGATCTCTGTGAAAATGCAAGAGCATTGCTTAAAAGTCCATGTAAAGCGAATAGAGTCTCTCCTCTTCATACATTATATATGTCAGAAAATAGTGGCTGACAACATGTGAAAAAATTAGAACTGTAGAGCAAAGACTGGAAACCGTTTCACTCCAGTCTTGCGTTTGCTGTAGCAATATCAACACGCTTTATTGCTAGTTCACGCGTGAGTAAACACACCTGCTCCTACTCTACTGCCGTCAAGTCCAAGTTCGGCCTAATGGAGAACTTGTACGGTTGTGTGTTCACGGTCCAGCTTTAACCTGACAGAGCTCGAGCAGTGTCCAAATGTAAAATGCTGATTCAGGCCTATTGATTATCCATTTAGGTTTTTGATGGCTGGCGTACTCATGCTTTACAAGAGGTTTCTGACTTTTGAATCAATACTTTGCAGACCGTGTAAGACCTTTTTCGTGTTTGGGTGATGCATGTGTCCCTTTGGAACTCATTCTGAGTTGTAGTACAGCACAGGAGTCAGGATGCTGTCTTGCTAATCAGCGACACAACCTCAGGAGTCTAAATGGTGAGCATAAGAGAAGTACAGAAAATCTGCTGTAGCTGAGAATGATTCAGGATGTGTGTGTGTGTGTGTGTTGGTTATTCTTGGATTAAAACTAGTTATCGGTTTTGTTTTGGAACACTGTTTTGGGTCACAAGACCAGATGGAGCTTCTTGGTAAGCATACTCGGCTCTCAGACCTAAGGCCGTTCCACTTTGTTTACTCCCGTATGACTGTTGGCAGGGACTGATCCTGGTGCCACTGAGGTTGTGGGACAGGTTATGAGAGAGTTCTGGGGGCCAGCCGAAATCCAAGGGAAGTCTGTTCCTATCCACTTTCACTCCAGGATATGACCTCACTGTGACCTGTCCTGCCGTCTGTCATCCGGACCTGACTCAGCTTTCTGAATTCCCCTCACCATCCTGTCTGCAAAACAGCCTCTATCTAGTTTGAAGGCTGTACTTTACTCGGTTGCCTTTATTTTGTCACAAAGCTGCATTAAGTCCGGTGATTTTGACCGATTTATGTTTCTTTAACCGAGACGACGGCTTGAGATTGGGTCTGAGATCCTAGAAGAACAACAAGCAATGGTTTTACACCTGCAATGGTTCATGCAAACACAGTTCTTTATGGAATCATGACTGATGTTTATTTAAATGCTGCTTGCAAACGCTATGTTTTGTCTTAGCAAATGCTACATGTTGATTCGCAAGTCTAAGAAATTAACCTAGGGCCATTTGGTTAAGTGATTTCTTGTTCTTCTTCTTAATGACCTTTATGACTGACAGTTCACCAGCAGGGGATTATTGGTTTATGCATGAAGGTAAATTTGCTCAGTGAAGCTCAGGTTAACATGGAACAGACTGAGTCAGCGTGAATTCTTATGTCTCAGGCCTTTTTCTACCTTTTCCTTTGCCTTCAAAAAGGCACCGTTGGAATGCTGCTTTTCATTTTGCAGTCTATATCACGATGCAGTCGTTGCAGTTTATGCATGAATTTTTAGTGTTGACATGCATTCTAACATGACTGTTCATAATAATCATAGAAAAAATAGCTTCTTGACAGTTGCCACTCTGCTGTAGCTTGGGTTTCACAGGATGGATAGAGGAGGATAAAGGGAAACCTGATCTTGATGGCTGAGCAAGCAGGCGCTGTGAAATCTGTTGTTTAAATGCACTCTTCTGCTGCCACCTACTGGCTGCAGAGGAGAATTAGAGGGAAGATGTACTTTACCAATTGTGGTAAAAGTTGAGGGTACATTTGTAAATAAAAATTGAATTTAAATAATTATTTTAAAGGTAATTTTGCACGTCACACACTAGGTTAACAAGTAATGAGGCTGTAAATAAGCTGCCTCGTTCAGAAACACCTATTTCCTATGTCCTATTTCTTGGCTGAACTGTGTCTATTGTCATGGAAAAACCAAACCTATTAACGGTATTTAACTTTACTTAATACTCTACTAACTGTGTTTTGCAATCCTTGTTTTTTCGTTGTTAACAATAATAGCTTTGTTGTGCTTGTTGTTTGCATGAGTTGGCCTGCACTGTCTGTCTCTGTTGTGTTTGTCTCTCAGGAGGTTTTCTTGTCCTTAGAAGGTGCAATCATCTCATCCAAAACACAAACACTATGCAAATGACTAAATTTCCTCTGAGGGCACTGCTTGTCTGTCGCTGCCTTTTAAAAGCCCTTGTAGACAACCTCTGGGAGAAGTTTATTCCGTGTCATGCTCGAGCCTCATGGCTGGAAACCTAAGTGCGGATCATGTAAATGCATTAAAGCTGCTGTTGCACCTCAGTAATGCTCCCATCTTTATGCTGGAGTATAGCTGCAGATTAGAGTAACTCCACCAACCTCTAGTCCAGCAGACTCTGTTTTCGCCTCAGCTCATCCACTAAATTCCACATTGTTGCTGCCGCCATTCCAGCCCCACAGGGAGTCTTTCTGAGCTTCCTTCTCCATCTCATTCCCTTTACTCCCTTACTGGTGCTCAGTAAGGAGAAAGAATGATGGCGTTATTGTGACTACACACACACACACACTGAGAAAGGCTTAAGCAGGCTATCCTGCTGTGTTACTGCCTAGTATAATGTGTCTGCTGCGGCAAGGAGACAGAATAAAGGAGGCCAGTGCAGAGCCTGTATGGAGATGTCATAATCCCATGTGGGATCAATAGCAAGGTGTAAGCACACACGTCTGTACACACGTATCATCACATCTGGGGATCAGAGAGAAGTTGAGCAGCATAGATCCAGCAGCAGCCCACTACCCACCCCCCAAGTGATGTGTATGTCTATCAGTATCTCCAGTGTCAGTGATAATGACAGGGATTTAGTCTCACAGGATGAGAAAAGTTAATGATGGAGGAGAGCATGTGGGAGAAAGGCAGTTGTTGATTGACTGAAACACTCAATACATTAGATGAGTCTTGGACCACCACACAGCTCTGAGGAATAAACCATATATGATGTCTTCACCTCATCTTTCTGGCCAATTCAGGTTATAGTAATCCAATAAGTTTCTAATCATCCATAGAAAACACAATGTACCATTAGAACACTGGAGAGATGGTTGCTGGAAATGGGCCACTATGTACATATTCCATTAAAAAACAGATGTTTGCTGCTAGAATAGTCATTTACCACATTAACAATGTATACAGTGTTTTTCTGATTAATTTTCCATCAACAATAAGGACATTTCTAAGTGACCCCAAACTTTTGAACGGTAGTGTATTTTTTATAACTTTATTATTTAAGTTTATATAATTTAAATTTTATTATGTGTATTGTACAAAAACTGACAACTTTCTCACTACCAGTGGCAGCTGAGCTTTTTATCATGCTGATCAGAGTGGGTGGTGTGGTTGAGTGGGTCAGAGCTGCATGCGTAACACAGTAAAAGACAGACTTGACCTCTACATTGTAATCATGAAGTCTTATTGGGTCAGTGATTAGGATTTGATGAGAAGTGAGCTATTGGGGTATCAATTGCTCAAAGTGCACTTACTATTAACCAGCCACACATGCATGCACACACACATCTGCCGTCCTCAGGGCTTTTTCATCTCTCTAGAGGGACCCAGTTAACCCGGTGCTGCTTTCGAGAATAATGACTGGCTGCTGAAAGGTTAGGGCGCTCTAATTGAGTTGTAAAGCGGTTGTTGGAGAGGTGATGACATTTTTCAGTGCCGTCCCGTGTCACTGAGATCTGCAGACCCGTTAGGCCAAGTGGAGAGAAAGGTTGGAAAAGTTTATACTGCACTTTTCCAATTACCAAAGCAAAGTCACTTTTTTTTTCAGAATTAAAATAAGGTGACACTGTGGTAACAACTATTTGAGTTGTAATATATTTCCTTTTGATGAATAGTTTGGTCTGTACTAAAACTAAAAACATAATCATTGGCGGAGCTCAGGGTGAAATCTTCAGAACCCAGGACGGTTTGCCAGTCCATCGCAGGGCCACATATAGAGATAAACCATTCAACCATTCACTCTCATGGTGAATTTAGAGTGTCCAATTTATCTCATGCCCATATTGCATGTTTTTGCAAGACTAAGACTAAATAAAACCGTGGGTTGGTAATACTAATACAGCAAATACAGTTTGGTTTTATTTACCATTTATCTTTTTGCTGTTAAAATGATCAAAGTTGTTGCAGCTTGTGACCTGATAATTAGTAATACATTAGTTAGTTAAATCATGTCTATCTTTTCCTTAAAAGGCCTTTTTGTAGGTTTGCTATTTTACACAACCAGTGTTTTTACAAGCATTAAACAACGGGACAACGGTTTCTGAAAACTGGAAGTCTGCAAAGTCCACAAAAAGTTCTATTCTTCTCTCCACAGTGCAGCACAGAGTCCTAAACAAACTTCCAGCCTCAGAGGATTTATCTGTCCAGTGGATATGTTTTATATATGACGGCAATGTGCCTGCGAGAGCCTGCAATTGATCACTTTTCCAAATGCTAACTGCTGTTAGCGCCCAGTAGCCTCTGTGGCTGATGTCATTTCCTGTCCCTTAAGAACCGAGCGTTCTGAACAGGGCTGTTTTGGCAGGGTGATTGAACTGCTGTGGTGCTTCATCCTTATGGTATTTTGACCAAAGCATGTCACATCATTAGGACACCAGGGAACTCGGTTAACTTGGAGAAATAGGGTATAATATGTCCCCTTTAACAAGAAACGTTTACTCTCTGGCAAGTGAACCTGATGAGGGTGTGTTGTCACCTCTTTTCTCGTAATAGCAACAATGTGTACTGTGTTTGGTAGAAACAAACAAAGTCAAGGGTGAAGAACGTTCTAGTTCTTATCAATCATTATTTCTTCCTTCTTCAGAAAATTCTACAGCTTCTGCCTGAGAAAATCTACAGCCGATGGCAGTTTCACAGTATAGGTATGTATTACTAACATTAGTAGTGACTTTGTACCAATGTCCTATTACTGTCCTCGTCTCCTTGTCACGCTCGATTGGTTGTCATGTACTGCAAATGTTTGTTTTTTTCCTCCTTATGTCTCTGTGACCTTGACACAAGGTCATATGGGATACAATGGATGTGATGAAAAACTATCACCACCACGCCCCAGCCTTCCATAATGAAGAGAAAATAATTAGTCTGAGGAGTGGATGTAAATGAGAAATGATAATGAGCACTTCATTTGAAATGCAAATAAGTCATTGAATTATGCTTGCGCGATTTAAAAATAAATAAATAA
Organism: Microchirus variegatus; assembly: GCF_963457635.1. NCBI lineage: Eukaryota > Metazoa > Chordata > Actinopteri > Pleuronectiformes > Soleidae > Microchirus > Microchirus variegatus. The sequence continues at coordinate 14,530,792 of NC_139822.1, read as the reverse complement.
ACATTACAAGAACCTCCATTATAAGTGTTGTTGTCAGCCTCTGGCAGTTAAACAGTCCAGGTTTAGAGCAGATATCGAGCCCTCCATCAAGCTCTTAATTCCAAATATATAGACTCATCTCAAAATGAATGAATTCCCAAATAAATGTTTAGTTTTTTCTTAATCACTGAACAAAAAAAAATCATCACAGGCTTTAAACAGCCTCATGGTCCTTTACCCGATCTCAGAGACATGTTTTTGTCACTCATAAGTTCATGTCTCTGTGGGCACGATGCTGTGCCGTCACTTTGTACTTTAGCTCTAACAATGTGGCCGTAGCTGGATCGCTTCTTACCATACCTGAGTTTTAATTGAATTCCTAAGACCTAACATTTTCGTTCACATATTCCTGCCCCCCCCCCCACATTCTGAAGCAACATTGTTGAAAACATTTCAGTTCCCATAACACATTCTTTGTGGTGGGGGAGAGTTGACCAAGAATGGTGCTAATGACTTTCAGTGTTTTCTCCCTTGTTGCTGAAGATAGCAAGGTCACAGGCTCTTGACTGAGACTGAAGAAAACACCTTTTGTTTTCCTCTATCTGCTTTTTTTTTTTACACAACACAGAGGAGACATTTTATTGATTTAACCCTGTTAGAGAATAAGGAACTTAAACTGTTGTTCAAACTTGTGATCTTTGTATTCCTTTGTGTACAAGAACTCAGTCAAGTTATATTCCTTATACCCAATTCTGAACTTGAAATCGCTGTTACTTCTGTTATTCCCTCATAACAGCGTTGTCTTCAGATTATCATGTCCTTAGTCTTACGGAATGACCTCTTCTGCCCAGGGTATTTAGCAATCAGGGAAATGTCTTATTTGATTATGGTGAAACCAGATTGCCTTCATGAATGCATGGTGCTGCCAGCTGATGTTAATTTTCATTAGGTTAATGTGAAGCCTTGCCACTCTCCCCACTAGTTTGTAAGGATTGCCCATCAAGGTCAATCAATGAAGATGACAATCAGGGCTCCTTTTCCAGTTTTGTGTTGCTGTTGGTTCGTCCTGTGTTGTGTGTTTGGACCGCAGACGTCTTTGACAGCTGCCTCTTTTCTTTCTCTGCCCTTAGGTTCTATTCTAAAAAAGCTTCTACACACTGGAAATTCATTCAAGGTACTGTTTCCACCAGATATGAAACATCATTTCCAGCCACAGTTGCTTTCCGTAACACTAAAGTGACCCATCAAAATCTCCTCTTGTCCAGATTCGCTGCGAGGGGATCCGGCTCTTCCTTCTGTGGCTGCAGGCCCTGAGGGACAACTGTGCTGAGGAGCAGTTCCTTATCTTTGCCTGTCTGGTGCCAGGATTCCCTGCTGTGCCGTCCACCAGAGGGCCCTGCACGCTGGACACCATCATTTACAACCCCTTCTCCAGTCCCCCTGATGGTGAGGCATGCTACTGCATGTGAACATTACTAATCCTGTAGATTTTGTTACATATTCTGTGTTTCCTGTGGTTAATCAATGTCTTTGTTAATCTGAGAAGCAAAAGTGGTACCTGAGGAAATTACCCCGCTGGTTCCGGCTGTGACGGGAGAAAAAGTAGCAGATGACCAGACCTGTTACATCCTCGAGACCCTGCTCAAGTATATGGTCATTCAGGTAACAACAAATTAAGCTGAGGAAACGATTGCACAACATTTGACATTGGGGTGACATAACTGAGTCTCTATAAAATCTGGACTGGATTTCTTGTGTGGATTTAAACAGTATTGTGTAGTCCTAAGCTAAATACAGTGTCATTTGTTAAGTGTGTAAAGTTGGAGTCAGTAAATGTGTGTATAAAGTCCAAACCATTTTAGCTTCTGTGTAAAAAAAAATGTTATTATTTTTTTAAAGGAATCTTCCCGACTATTGTGTTTGAAACAAAGAAAACATAAACTGTCTCTGTCTTAGTGATGCTGGAACCATCTCCTCTCCCTGTCGCCTGACCTTGTCTGCTTTTGTGCTGGTTTTTTTTCTGTGTCTGCCAGGCATCCAGCTTAGAATGGAAGAACAGAGAAAACCAGAACACGGGCTTCAGGTTTCTCTTCAGCCTGTTCAAAAAGTACTACCTTCCACACCTGTTCCCCTCCTTCACCAAGCTCACAAACCTCTACAAGCCTTTATTAGGTAAGGTCACATATATGTATCTAAAGTTTGTGCTGAAGCCTTTTCAGTTGTATTTACTACTGCAAAGGTAAATCTCTGTTTGACTTTAAATATCTGCTTATGGTTGTTAAAAATATCTGACAGTGTTTTTCATAATTGATTAATCTGTCTGTTATTTTCGTGAGTTATTGTTTGGTCCATAGAATGTGAGCAAATGTTGATAAATGGTAATTGTTTTTTTCCCACACTGTGGAAAGATGATGTTCTCAGCTGTCCACAAAACAACATTATTCAGTTTTAATGATTTCATTGCTATATGGAGCAAACACACTGAAACCGTTTAATTTATTATTAAAATAGTTGGTGATTCATTTAGTAATCAATTAATCATCGATTAATCATTGCAGCCTTACTATTGGTCCAAAAGTAAATGTGTAAATATGGGGTTCACTCATGACATGAGGTCACGGGGCAGTTGGTGCTAATAATGATATTAATTAGTATTAGTATTATTTTGACCTACAGTCAATTTAGAGTGTCCAATTAACATCTGCATGTTCATCTTCCACTGCTTCACAGATGAGTAAACCTTTAGATTCAGCTGGAAAATCATCTTTTATTCCTTTCTCACTCCTCTCAGACCTCCCACACCACAGACCGAAGCCTTTGTACGTGCCAGTGACGCGGAACAATGAGAGCACCTTCTGCACCAGGGACCAGTACCTGGCACCCCGTGTGGCCTTCATCACCTGGCTGGTCACCTTCTTCCTGGAGAAGAAGTATGTCAGCAGTGCTGCCGCGGCGCAGAGCACTAAAAACAACGGCACAGAGGTCATTCCCAAACTCATCCAGGTGAAGATGACCACTGCCCTTCTGTTTATTTCTCAAACTGTCGTTGTGAGGGAGGAGATAGTCATGATGTAGAGTTGCCATCAAACCTCTGAGTAGTTGCTGTGTTTATGTGTTGCGTGTTGTACAGGACTGTATTTATAACTTCAAATCAAATCCTTGGATTTTATGGTCATTGAGACTCTTGTGACCAATTATTAGATTGTGCTTAGACGCCCCCTATACCATGCTCAAGGACTTACCACTGTCTCTTCTCTGTGGTGGGCCAGACTGTCACTGCAGGCAGTAGCAGCCAGGAGAAGGATAAGGCATCAGATGGTGATATGAATGGCCCAGCAGGGGAGCCTGAGAAGAGCCACTCCAACAGCAGCACGCTGTCAGGGCGACGGCCCAGCGATTCCAGTCTGTGTAGCATTGAGGAGGAGCACCGCCATGTCTATGACATGGTGCATGCCATCCTTCTGTCCACCAGGGACAATGTGAATTTCGTCAACGAGGTCTTCCACCAGGTACAGTAGGGTCACATTTGAAATTCTGAAATTAAATAGCTCTGTAGCTGTTGTATAGTTATATTGGATCATGATTATAATGTTGACTGGATGGCAGTCCTTTCATAACACGTACAATGTTGCCCTCTGCTGGCTGTCTATTGACATAACTCCTTTCTACACACAGGCCACTAATAAAACTCTGCAGGAGTTAAAGGTAAAATGTCCTTGTTCTCTCTCCTCAGGCTTTCCTGCTGCCGTCCTGCGAGGCATCAGCGACAAGGAAGGTCATCAAAGTGTACAGGAAGTGGCTCCTGCAGGAGAGGCCCGGATTTATGACGGAGCCTGAAAAAAGATCCCAGGAAGATGAGGTGGATGTCGGCCCCCAACAGATACTCAGCAAGGAGACAAACAGCATGCATGCACAGGTCAGTTTCAAGCACTTTAATATACTGAAATATACAATTTAACCAAAACTAAGACCATTGTTTTTGCAAACAAACATGGAAGTTGTATCTTTGTTGTTATATGTTGTGTCATATTTACCTTGTCTTCTTTAAGATGGAGATTCACGGACATAAACGGACTTCTAGCTGGGGGAGAACCTACTCCTTCAGCAGCGCCATCAGTCGGGGTTTTCTCACCGAGGAGGCGAATAAGGACATTAAGGCTGGCATCCAGCCCACACTACAGGTCTGCCTCTGTTGTTTTTTTTAGATATAAATGTATGTCCTGACAGCACATCATTAACTGTGTCTTCATACACGGATATGTGCAGGTGTTTCTGACCAACTCATCTAATGTGTTCCTGTTGGAGCCGTGCCAGGATGTACCTAAACTGCTGGACAACCAGGTTGAGGTGTGCAAGGGCGTTCTCAGCATCTACCGTCATATGATCATGGAGCACACAATGAACACACAGACATGGTCAGTTGGATATTCAGATACAGATCTGTGAGGTTTCACTGTGAAGTGTCATTTCATATGATTTCGCTTTGTCTGTGTTGTGCAGGGAGCAGATGCTGCAGGTGTTGCTGAGGATCACAGAGTCGGTGATGAAGAGGCCACGGGAAAACCAAAGAAAAGACAGCTTTGCTGAAAGTTTAGCATCAATCCTCTTCAGGGTAGGTCTGCGATCCTATTATTTATCTATCTTTCTCTGGGTTATAAAAAAAAAAACTACACCATATTATATTATATGTGAACCATGTTTTGTCCCAAATTACTAGAGGGTGAAATTTCCTACCGCAACCCTGCATGTAGATGGTGATTGATATGCCGTTGTCTCATCACACATTCAGACCATCATCGTCGCATGGGTGCGAGCCAACCTGTGCGTATTTATATCCCGGGAGCTATGGGACGAGCTGCTGGCAGTGCTGTCCTCTCTTACCTGCTGGGAGGAGCTGGTGACAGAGTGGGCCAGCATCATGGACTCGCTGACGGCTGTGCTGGCACGCTGCGTTTACGGCCTGGACATGGGCAACCTGCCGCTGGACAAACTCAGTGAACAGAAGGAGAAGAGGCAGAGAGGACGTGGTGAGATGGGGAAGGGGATACTAGAAAGTGGGACGGCTGCAATTTGGGTTAAAACATGTTTAAATGTATCTTGAAACGTGCTTTCAAGCAACTTTTCCAATTTGTTTTACGAATATATGAAGCTTTTTGCTTCAGTATGTGAAAACTCATCAATCAGCGACAACTTTCAATTTTATGTCAGATCAGTGTATTTTAGATTAATTTAAGCCATATATCATCTCATGAGGAAACAAATAATGTTAGTACTGATCTGTGTCGACTGTCGTGTAATGGATTCACTGAATTGATGTTTAATGATGCAAACTTAATGGCCATGTCACATGGACATGGACGTGTCCTATTAAATAACTGCTTAGGGCTTACACTTATTAAATTCATTTCTTAGTCACTTGGCAGAACATTTGGCACAATGTGATTATAAGTAATTGAGTCACTCAGTATGTCCTGTTGTCTGCCAGGGTGTCATCTTTATTTATACTATCGGTGGTTGTTGCCAAAAAAAAGAAATGTTTAACATTTAAAGTGTGGCCTTGACAGTGAGTGTTTTGCAGGTCGGTAAAGTTTTGATAGCCCTAAACCCTAATTAATTGCAAATGTACATGGCCACCGCAGTACTCAACAGAAGTTGTTTGTCTCTGCGTGTCAGGAGTGATCCAGGACTCCCAGAAGGCAGCAGCTGTGGCTCGCTCCTTCTCTCTGAGCTGGAGGAACCAGGGTGAGCAGGGCGCGTCTGGAGTCCAAGAGCCCATGAGGATTCGCTCGGCCACTACGTCAGGAGCTCCTGGTGTGGAGAAGGCCCGAAACAATGTGCGACAGAAAGCCTCTGGTAAGTACCTGTAATACTAATGATAACAGTATTGTTGTGTGCCCTGTGTGTTACTAATCCATCAAAGCAGGCCAAAATAAAACACAAAGGAGGTGGTTTATATATCCCCTTAAGATGTGTATACTATTCTATGTCCATGCTGTTTTAATCTGCTGCCTTTGTGTGAGCCAACAACACAAGTAGTGATAACCTCCCCGCAGCAAAACATCAGACCGTAGTTTTATCAGAGTCATCAAGTGAAAGCCTTAAGACAGGTCCATGTGTGCACAAGCCCAGGTGTTGTTGAAAGGCCCAACACCAAAGACAAAGAGACCAGCAGATGGCCCCTTATTGTTTCCTTCATATGTCACTGGCCAATGTCAACATGTTTCCATGTCAGCTTGATTGTGGGCACACAGCACAGCACAATCCCATGACAGCATGTCAGAGACGTCCCCCCCCCCCTCCCGGACACTGATTGTCATTAGCTTAGTGTGGACTCTGTAGACAACCACTTATCTGATGAGAATGGGGCAGGCTGATTATGAGTTGAGCTGGAAAGCAGTTGTGAAGTAACAGCAGCTGCCTTAGCTGTCTTCATTTGATCTAGACAGACTCATAAAGTGTAGAGTAAAGGGCAGAGGTCGTTTTTTTTTTACAGTTTCTTCTAATGCAATGAAAGGGTGAGCTTGATGGGATGTAATATTGTCTATGGAGTCTCAGGATTTATATATCGCTCTCTCACACATATTCAGATACACTTATGGAGTGTCTTATGTAGGGCTGTGACTAATTCTTTTTTGACGTTATGTAAAGAAAACGATTGCTTGGTTAGTAGGTACTAACAATAACACACTATGTAAATGAAAAATAAAGTAGTTTGAAGAAGGAAAATAGATAAAAATAGGGATTATGGGTCAAACATAAGTCTCTAACCCTCATCTTGATTTCCAAAGTGACAGACCCATCTGCTCCAATGTTTTTCCCCTTTGTTTTTCTCTAAGCGAATGCTATAGGTCTTTTTTTTTTCAAATGAATGTATATATTTATCAATTATTATGAACCTGTCTGAAGCCAACATTTGGTGACAGCTTTCTTGCATGTCACCAAAAAGATTTTTAAGAGATAGGCGGAAACTGCACGACCAACATTATTCCAAAAAGATGGAATTTGTGGAAGCAGCCATAATTTATTTTGTGATAATAATCGATTATATTCTCGTTTATGTTGTGAAATGTTGATTAGTGTTTCCCAAAACTTAAAATGATGATGTTCTTAAATGTCTTGTTTTGTCCACCAACCAAACCAATTAAGTTTTAATGATTTTTTAGCTGTATAGAGCGATTAATTTAGTTATCTAATAATAATCCATCATCCAGTTTAATGCACCTTTTAGTCTGTTTTTATTTGTGCGTCAGCAAAGATGGACATTAGACACAACAGTTGCAAATTCCCGTCCCTTTCTTCGGCCTAATTGGATTTCTCCCACATTGATCTTCAATGGCCCAACAGTCCTCCTCCCTACTCCTCAAGACAAGGCCCACACATCAATTGCTTGGCAGTTTTTGATAGTTTCATTAAGAGTGTATTTAGTGCTCATTAATATGCATAAATGGGAAGCGGTGAACTGGCTGTAGCAGGGACAATGTCTCCCTCCCACTTAAATGTATAATTAAATTGTGCTGAAAGCAGAGAAGCGAACGTCCCTCTTTCATTGCCCTCTTTGAGATTAACACTGAAGTGCTGTCCAGACACAATGGTATCATCATTCACATCATCGAAAACTTGGCTAAATTTATGCGTGCAATTACAAAATAATAATATTGTTGCGACATCTTGTTTTTATAACGAAGAGAAAGACCGGATGCTAATTGAGCTTCTACAAGTACGGACCCTGTTAATCCAACTCTGCCATTGCTGCAATGTTTTTTGGGTGCACCTTTACCAGTTTTTATTTAGAAAGATATATTGATTTCTTTTTTTGTATGTCGCAGGACAATTATGTTTTGATTGCTAGATAAGTTATATAAAAATCTAATGACAGTCAGTGTGTGATTAATTTGGTTTCTTAAACGCAGAATAATAAGTACACCAGTATCAGAAACCAGGTCACTGCAGATTTAGTGTAACACTGGGCTTTTGATGAGAATAAAAAAACAGTAATTATCAGATTCCGATACACCTGATATGCCAGACAAACGTTTTTTGTAGAGAGGTCTCTTTTGCCCGATGACAGACTAACTTGGAGCTGGTTTGAATAATTAATAATAGGGCAAAATCAAAATCGGAATACGTTAAAGCCAAAATGTGTGTCAAAATATCATTTTAGATTCCTTATCGTCTTGATCTATACACATCTTACTCTACAGACTGACATTTCGGGAAAATTTCAACCAAATCTGTCCGCGACTTTCCGAGTTATGTTGCCATCAGACAGACAAATACACACACTCAAACAAACAAACTCCAGCTAAACTGGCAGAGGTCAACAATACATGAGGTTCGTTATATGCCTCAAAATACTCTTAAGAGATACAGTCCTCACAGTGTAATGCTGGATCAAACAGAACTTGTAAATATCACTACATCCAGCAGACTTACTTTACTGGTATTATATTTTTTATGTTATGTTAAGCAGATATTGGTTTGGAATTGCTTTCATATTCTCTCATATATCTCAACATCTACTGCAGTTGACCACGTCCAGGTCAACGTTTGACACCTTGATGCTTTATTTTGTTTGTGCTCCTGCTCAAAAAGATGTATTAGTCAGTGGCAACTTCCTTTACAACACTCTGAACACTGTCCTTTGCCTCTTTTCTCTTTCCACTGTCTCGTTCTTTTTCCTTTCATTTATTGCTCTTCCTTCCCTGATGGAAGCTAAGCGAAGCCAGTCCATCAGCAACTGCGTTCATCTATACGAGGCTTTGCCCACTACTAAAAGTGTTCCTATGCTGCTCCACACTGTGAGCTCTTTCTTGCCTGGTATCTCTTCTGGTAACTCTGCTTGCTCTCACAGACTCTCAGGTAAAGTTTTTGTTTGCATGCGTTTGTGTGTTTGTGACTGTTGCGTTCATCTGTCGTATTCTGTCACTTTTTGTATGTGTCATGATGACAGCATTTGAAGCAGAGGTTTATGTTTAACCTTGGACTGTGATGTGAATTAAAAACATATGTACCTGCATTGTGTAGATGTAGTATCTGCATCACCGTTACATGTGCGTGCATGTCCCGTATCTTCCTTAATGTCCTCGTGAATGTGTCAAACCTTCAGATATATTGTGAATGTGCACCCCACCGATTAACCGCGTGCCCCCTTTAATCCTGTCAGATGTGGAGGAATGTCAGCTGTCAGAATGTGGGGGTGAGGAGGAGCTCGGAGCTGGGGACAGCCCCCTGCCACGTAGCAGCAGCACCTCCGACATCACCCAGCAACTGTCTGAAACATTACCAGGTGAATTTAATCCCCTTATTTATTTATTTTTCAACACTTTTAATGAAAATACACAGATGATTTCCTCAATTTCCGCAATTAATTCATTGTTTTCTCAAATGCATGTCTAATAAAACCAGAAGCAGACAGATTATACTGGATTATTATTATTATTTGCTAATAATGACTCATTTGTGTGTTTATGCATTTTTGTTCTCAGAAACTTAATAAACTCTAAAATAATTTTGAATCCAAACTTTTATTTAATATTTAGTTCGTATAAAAGTGTCATTGTACACTGTGGTGCAAATTAAAATGATCAAATAGAGGTATGTTTTGTTTAATAATGTTTATTTAAGGTCAATAAAGAGGAAAAGTAATAATTGGCCTATCAATAGAGGAACTGTTCCTAAATCCACAATTAACCCTCAAAAATTAGTCTTGCCTCACCAATTACTCTGAAGGACCCTTTAAGCCTTTTAAGATAACTCTTTATAATTTCTCCTGTTGCACTTCAGCCCAGAAGAGGGACTACTCCCCAACATCCTGTGGCTCAGATAGCAGGACGTCTGAGGGCAGGAGAGAAAGCACCGAGCCACCAGTGGTGAGGAGAATCATCTTTTACAATGCTCTTATATAAATGCACGTATGTCCTCTTTAATGAGCGTTTGTGTGGTTCTAGATCCTCATCCGGCGGAGCAGCAGTGCTGCTGAGACGGAGTGTAATGCTGAGGGACACGCAAACTACATGAGGCCCAAGCTCAGAGAGAAAAGTAAGAGATGTGTTAAAAATTCACTGTTTAATTACTACTTTACCTTAATGTTAACTTACCTTGGGCGGTATATGTTTTACTCCTCTGCAATTACCTCCTTATAGTATCTTTAATGTCCTTTCTCTACCCAGGTGAGAGTATAAGCAGTGAGACATCCAATGGCTACCTTAATGAAGCGGAGGTTACCTGGCATGCGTTTGACGAGGAGGCTGACACTCAGTCCACGCAGTCGGCCCACATGGATGTGACGGCTGACCCCCAGAGTCAGGGGAGTCTGCTGCTCAGTCACAATGAGGCTCTAGCAGGTACTGGAACTCGTCTGACTCTGAGCAACTAACACCATTTTTCTCTATCAGTAGTTCCTGCTGAGTCTGAACAGAAGACCAGAGAGAGGTTTTCAGTTTTTACTCTGTAATTTTTTTTACTCCACAGTGTTTTCACATGTTCTCTGTCACTATTTTACTATTTATAACGTATATAATGTGTGAAGAGGAGAAAATCTTTACACAGTCTTTAATCAAAGCATAATAGTAGTGCTGGGCATGTTATCGGCGTCAACGTTGCAAGTTGTCATTGACAAGTTTCCATGACGACTGACCAGACTGACTCCGCACCGGAGTCCTGTGCCTCTGTTTAGAGATTAATTTTAACAATCCGGAGTCGGGTAAACATGACGTCACGCACGATTTGTTGTGGTCAGTCGTCATGGAAACGTGCCCAGTACTGCAAAATAGATAATTAAACTTAGCATTCTACGTTTATTTATTTATTTATTTTTTCCATGTGTTCGTCAGTGTGTATGTGTTTGTGATTAATAATAAGGTTATTCATAGAAGACAGATTGTTGATTTTATAAAAGCTCTGAATTAAATAGAGCAATATAAAATAGACATCCAGCAGAGAGGAGAGATATTATATGTGTCCAATTCATCTGAAGAGTTCATGCCTCCACTAACCTCACCCATGATGGATTACAATAGTCCTATGTGGGAAGAGGCAATGAAATCCGCTGGAAAGAGTATCTGCAGTAATGACACCATATATTAACAAACAGCCAATAACCTTTAATTGTAATGATTTCAGCCAATTGCTGTTGCACCTCCTCCCTCCCCAACCCTTGTCTGTAACCTTTTGTGTGTGTGTTGTCTGACACGGAGATCATCATGGATTTGTCACTCTTCTTTTGTCCCTGTTGTTACTCCCTCCTTGAAGCCCAGGTTTATCCCTTTTCCCTTGTCGTTTTTTTTTTAGGTCCTGACTGTGCCCTCCCTTCCCATTCTGCCCCCCCGACCTATCACCACCACCACAACCACTACCCCCAGAACCCCCCAGCCTCACCAGCCCTGCTGGTGCACACAGAGTGCCCGCGGGACTACCCCCTGGACGACACCATGCATCAGTCTGTCTTGCACATGCCTCACCACTTGGGTACTGCTCTCAAGCTGCTACTCATCACACAGACCATAGATACCTCATTTACATCTGCTCTATATTTTTTCAGCCTTTATCTCCCATCTCTGTATTTACTTTTTTTTTCATTCTCACACTTTGCAGATCCTGGTTAGTTTCTTAATTACATATATATGTCAATTTGAAATTGGTGATTAAAAAAAACCTTAGATCTGCTACATTCATTTTCCATGTTCGTGTCCCTTCCTGTATTCCCCATATTTCCTCTGCTCCCCACTAGGTGGCACTGTCCTCCCACAGTTCAACCTGAATTCTTTTAGACAATGCATGAGACTTATGCTTGTTTCCCAAACATGTTTTAGTGCGGTGATCGGTTTTATTAGACAAAGATCTTAGCACTTGGACACCTTTGGGAAAATATGCTGGGACTCTGTATTTGGTCAACAACTGCTTTGACAAAAACAGGAAAGGCCTTGATGTTTTATTGATATTTTGCATATTAATAAGTCTCAACATTGAAAATGCTTCCATCAAAAATATTCTGCTGTTGTTGACCGAATCCCAAATTCTTTCACTTTGTATTGGGTACTAGCAGCCACAAATATGGGTGTTATTAACATAATTAATTCTGTCACTCATACCACTCCAAACATTTTCTCTGACCATGCAGACAGTAGTGAGTGCCTGGCTGATGATGTCAGCATCATTGCTGGTGGTACCCTGACTGGCTGGCATGCTGATTCAGCCTTTGTCCTTTGGAGAAGGATACTGGGTATCCTGGGAGACGTCAACACCATCCGCTGCCCAAAAATCCACGCCAAGGTCTTCTCCTACCTCTACGATCTTTGGCATAAGCTGGCCAAGGTAAGGTGGAGAGGCAACAATCTACATTTATGAAGGATTTTAATCTCAAATGAGGATAACATACATATGTAGGGGTTTATTGCCATGGTCAGTTTACTGTAATTTCATTAACACAGGGTTACACATACAGAGTGTCTTAAAAAGTATTAAAAGTTGCATATACCCTGTACATAACATAATTACATGTGTGTACAGATCCGGGACAACCTTGGGATCAGTGTGGACAACCAGTCTTCTCCACCCCAGCCTGCGTTCATCCCTCCACTCCGAATGTTGGCCTCCTGGCTTTTCAGGGTATCGGCATATAATCCACCGGAGTCGCTGCTTACATTATATTCAATATCAAAGTCTTTTAAAACTAAACTTTTTGTCTCTCTCTTTATCATAGGCCACCATGCTGCCAGTAGAATACAAGGCTGGCAAGCTGCAGGCCTACAAGCTGATCTGTGAGATGATGACCAGGCACCAGGATGTGCTCCCCAACAGTGATTTCCTGGTGCACCTCTTCTACATCCTACATAAAGGCTTCTCCAGTGATGACCAGGTAAAGCCAGCAGGTGGCGCATCAGTAAAGTAGCCTGTTGTTCTATCTATTCAGCACTAGATGGGGCACTAGTCAAACTCATGCAACACCTTTACATGGGCCCTTTTGAAACACTGGCAAATAGTAAAGGTTAATTTGCTATTTAGTAACTTATTATTAGCTTTTTTCTTATGTGAGGTGTTATTATTTTTTTTTTTTTTTCACTCAGTGACTCGTGTTAATCTGTTAAATGAGTATCAGTACATGATCACGTCAGTAAGAATCAGGTGATTTTGGGAGGAACCTAGGCTCAGTATAATAATGCTGAACTGTATTATCATTGGGGTTCTTTTTCCCACTTGCCAACCTGTGGTGGGTAATAATGAAGGCGTCTCCTCTTGCCCCCTCTTTTAGCCGCACCTTTCCTGATATTTAAATCTGGCCTTGCTCTATTCCTTTAGGTTGAAGCTGAATGGAGATGAATGGATTGTCCCAAAACAAAGGACAGGGATAAAAGTGTGTTAAGGGGTGTATGTGTGTGTATGTGTGTGTGTGTGTGTGTGTGTGTGTTAGTGCCCTCCTGGTTTGGTTTCTATTGCACCTTGGCAGTGCGACAAGCTTGTTAGAATGTTTTCCATGTCGTTAAATAATGTTTTGAGCCCCTGCCGTGTATATGTGATTAATTAAGGATTGACGTCTGTCGCACTCCGCTAGACTGACATGTTGGCCAGGGGCCCAGAGTAGGCTGTCCTGCCTGCCTGCCTGCCTGCCTGCTTGCCTCCCTGCCTGCCTGCCTGCCTCCCTGCCTGCGTGTGTGTGTACACGAGTGTGTGTGAAGGAGCGGGAGGGGAGTCTGGGGAACATAGCGTAGAGTAGAGCAATGAGGGGGGCCACACTGTGGGACGAGGCAACATTCTCCAGCTTTTGTTGTGGCTCTGTATAATGCGTCAGGGGGCCAGAGCCAGGCTGGCCACTGAAGCATGCTCAAATTGGCCGAAGAAAAGAGTCCTCACGCCACACAATAGAGGACAGCCGCACGCCTGCTTAACATAAGAAAGTGGCTCTTACTATACCCCTCCTCTTTCCTCTTTGCCTTTACCCACAACCCCCACCTCATCCAAAATAGAAAAAACATAAATTTTCTGGACATATATGAATTTTTTTTTTTTTTTTTTCATCATTATTATTGTTTTTAAATGTTATTATGCACATGCAGGTTTACAAAATTAGTAAATAAGTATATATAATTTTTTATTTTATTTTTTCTTATATTGCTTTTTGCCTTTTTGGTCACTTGTGGGTAGAATATGTCGTTTTCAGCTGACTTGTAAGACAGTATTTATTGTTTGTATTTTGCATTCAAATACCCTAACCTTATTGGCTTTTTTTTCCGGTTAAACCATGTTTAACCATGTTCTACGGACAGAAAGAGGAATCGCAAACTAAATCCTCACCGTTATAATTAACTAAGCTCAAAGGAAAATAACTGTCAGTTGGAAAGGACAATCCCTCCAGGGGAAATGAGTGCCAAGGTCAGGTCTATTGTCCTGACTATTTGTCACTCCCTGGTCACTGGTCCCATAAAGGCATGATCATAACACAATAGCAGTAATCTATCTAATAGGCTTTCAGTCTGGACTTCAGTAGTTGGTTTTGTCAGTGTTTTATTTACACTGCCTGTTATTGCACTTGTTCATTGCTATGATGAAAGAAAACATGTTTATTAGGACAGTCTGCAAAGACAAATATGTTATATTAAGTGATTCCTCACCAGTGTCTCCAGATTTGTTGACTGTGTTCCTTGTGTTGCCACAGCAAAAACAGATATAATTTATGCACTGCAAGATATAATGTGACAGTTGACCCCAGAGCCACAAACATAACTGCTGATTAAACTTTTCACCTTTATCGTTATGTGGGTGGATTATATTCCTTCCAAACAGCCCGTCAGGGGGGAAAACCCCCACACTTCCATGGTGACGCTCAAGTTCACTAAATTAGATGGAAAGTGATGTAATGCTGAAATGAACCCTGTCACCCCAGGGTTCGGCAGGTGGACAGTGTATGCTTTCCTGGAGATAAGGCCAAATGAAAAGGCCTGAGGTGGCTGTGTTCAGAGTTGCGTTAATGCACCTTTTGTTGAGGCCGGGGCCATTCCTATTGCAGCCGCAGAGCCACATGCAGAGATGAATTGCCATTTCTATACACGCACACACACACACACACAAACACCTCAAATCAGGGTTCCCTCTACTTACACATACAATAGAAAAAACACTTTGCATTCTACATTTGTGGCTTTCTGTAAAATGCTCTTTTCAGGCAATCAAACAACAGTTTGCTACATACTAATTACCTCTGTCTGCACTGCCCATTATGTTGCAGAGGTCAATTACCAACAAAATGAGGGTAAAATAGACCCTCAATCCTGAAGCTCTTCCCACCAATTTTCCACATGCACATCATGTTACTTTCACTTCCTGTTGATTTCCTCTCCGTGTACATTGGATTTCTCCATTGTTCGTGTGCATTCCTTATTTACCAAACCTTCAGGTGATAACACGTCACAGATAAGTGTGGAGTGTGTGTCTGTGTAAATTGCGTGTTTGCGGAGTTGCCCTGCAGTTCAGCTACAAAAACAAGGGCTGATGTTTGCACTGCACGATTTGCACAAGTTTATGGACGAGGCGGCAGGTGTTTCGAGCGTGGACCTTGCCTTTGTACACATATATTCACACCCATGTCTCAGATGGAAGAGGGAACAATCTTTTTTTGTTGCTGTGTTTGTATTTGTTTGTTGTTTTCTTTATAAAAATAAAAACTAACCTCTTTGCATTGTGATCTAAATATACACATTTTTTTGTTAAAAGCCATTACGCTCTTGTGTCTACCATGGTATTACCGTGTACATACTTGAGCAGTTTATGTAGAGCCCTCTGCAGTACAGCATATGTCAATGTTGAAAGAGCACCCATCTGCCACTGAGCCGCCTGTACCTCAGCAAAACAATACCTTGTCTCTGGCTTTAATTACAGGTTTGCCTGTGTGTGTATTTACATGTGACTCATGAAAGTTGAGGTCTTTTGTTCTCCCTCTTATCCATCTGCTGTTCCCCTCTCTCTCCCTCTCTCTCTCTTCTGTCTTTTCTCTCCACTCTGTTTTTTTCTGTGCTTTGGTGACATGCACGGTTGAGTGCTGTACTCTCCTCAACACACTTAGCGTGCTTAGCTTACCTGTTGGAGGGAAAAGCTTTTTTCCCTGCTACCTTATTACTCCCTCCTTACCCATAGTAAATGCAAAAAAATACCACTTACCATTAAGACACTGTACTGGAAGTTATTGAGTTTTGCTCAGTGTATGGTGATGGTTGCTTCTTATATTCAGGTTAAATCAAACGGTTTGAATGTAAAATGCATAGCCTCCTGTTAAATATCTGTTTTATTCATATTTGTCCGTGTTTACTCTTGTCATCAGGATGTTTTGAACACTATCATCCGCTCCTGCTCCCCACGATTCTTCTTCCTCGGCCTTCCGGGCTTCACCATGCTAGTCGGAGATTACATCACTGCTGCTGCCTGCGTTCTCAGCTCAGTTTCCCCGGAGGTACTGAAATTATTTACCCACACATTATTATATGAATCAAGTTGTTAATGAATTACTGTTTAAAGATAAACAAATATTACTTCATTTTTAAAAAACGATAATATAGTCATTAGGAAGTGCAGATATTTACAGATGAAACAATAGAGAAATGTATCACATCAGGGACATTTATATATGTTCTTATTTATTGCCTTGGTTACCAGATCATTTCATGTCTCCCAGCGTGGATTCATTATCTGTACAGCACTCATCAGGTGGAATGACATGTACAATCTGATACAGACCTGCATCCATCAGGCATTTAATTAGTAATTTTGTTGTCCGACGCCTACCATGTGGCAAGAGATTCTGCTGAACGAAAACAGAATCATGAATAAAGACCAGTCATTTTCAATCCTCCAGTCCTTTCCCCCCTGGATAGTGAGCTTCCCATTTCGTGGAAGTGGGTTGTATTCATGGAGCTGCCAAGACTTAATGATCACATTAGTATTATCATTAATATTTTTGCTCTTATCGTCTCATTCAGGTTCCAAGAATGGAGGCTCAAGCTGCTCTGGGCTCTCTAGTGTGTTTCCCCAACCTTTACCTCCAGATTCCTGTACTTCAACATGTGCCTGGCTCTGAGGAGATTATTGTGGGCAAGGAGGATATAAAGGTAAACATGTGCTACTTTGGGAGAAATTAATTTAAATATATATCACATTGATGATGGAATAGATTGTTTAATTCTGTCATTTAGGATTATCTGATCAACATCCTGCTTGAAATGGCAACAAAGGAACACGTTGAAGGAGCCAGGTATGATTAGCAACAGTAGAATTTCTACTATTTTCTCCCGTGTAAATTGCAAAATGTTCATAGACTGTATCCTTTTAGGTGCATTGCAGTGTGCAGTTTGGGTCTATGGGTGTGTGAAGAGCTCATGCAAAACAACATACACCACCAGGTTAAAGATGCCATCAATGTCTTGGGAGTAACACTAAAGGTCAGTGACTGAAACTTTTCCAGATGAACAAGATTTCTTCATCAAGATCAATACTCGTTTTGTTCAACCCCTGAATACGACCTACAGTATAGGTACGTTTTAGTGGGGTTAGGATTAAGGCCCACAGAAGGAGTGACGGTAGCTTCAACCACTTACTGCCAGTGGAAATCTCATTGAAGCTACTTGATGTTGACCTTGAAGGTACCTGATTGCTGTTATTTATACTACCGCGACGGTCACCTACGTTAAAAAAGTACCTATGAGTTGTCATTCCTATATACGTAGTCTCCATGTGACCATTCTGGTACACTGGCCATCCACATTACATACGTTAATTCTCTCTGATATGAAGCATCTATTGTTAAGAGTAGAACATTTTTTATTTTATTGAGATGGTTGGTAAGTCACGGCTGATAATCAAGAAGTGAATGTAGGTCACTGCATGATCGTTTTCTCCATCTATTTTGAAGTTTTTTAAACTTCTCTGTTTTGGTGGCTCTAAAATGCTGGGGTAGTAATGTGGACGACCTTTCCAGAGCAGAATTTTTGAATCAAAATGCTGAATGTTTACATTATATTATTTGCAAAAACGGCAATACTCGTGCCAACAATCTTTAAAAAATCAAGACAGGAAGGTTGCATTTCATCAGTGTTTTTTTTTTTATTATTTTACCACTGAAAGCCTTGAAAATGATAGTTGATAACATAAAAGGACCGGACTGCAAAACAATGTCTACCGACTGAGTAGAGGAACAGTATGAGAAGAAAACATCCAGTGATGTGACTCATTGATATATTGTGACAGAGCCCTGTATTACCTGAGTGAAGAGATAGACTGTTTTTTTTTTTCCTTATGGAAAGGATTTTGGGTGGTGGCGTAATTTCCAGGTGGCTCGCTCACAGTAGATGTGGGCCAATTTAAGCACCTACATCTCCCAGCTTCCGGCTCGAGCTACCCACCACCTACCCCCCTTTCTCTAATGGAGCAGTAATCACTCCCCTGTACAACTTGACACACAGCCTCAGCCAGCTCCAAAATAGAGGCTATATGCTGGGTGGGGGATCTAGGGGGAAGAGTGGCACTGAGAGTCTCTTTTCTAAAAGCAGGTGCTGAACTCTCAGGGCCCCTTTTTGTGTTTGGCCATTTCTGCACTCCCCACATTGTCTGCCCTTGTTACATGTTGAGAGGCATTCAGCTGGAAGAAATGGGAAATTCTATTTCCCCACAAAGAATTTCAAATCACAGAAGAAATCAACATTTGAAAGAAAATTGTCACTGCCTCAATTTTTTACTCCAATGAGTCTGGAGAAAATGAGCCATGGCTTGAAGTGGAAATGAAATTATACTGATTATCTGCACAGTACGTGAAAAGCTAAATTTAAGGCAAATCGTAGGGAGAATTCTAGCACAGTCAGGCTATGCCAAAAAAAAATGTTCTTCTAATCTCCAACCATCAATGTCCCCGTCTTATTGGGACTCGGGTATTAAGGTGACCCAAATCCAGCAGGGGAACATGTCAGATAAATGATCGTCATGAATTCGTGTTACTCTCCTGCAAGTATGAAATTCAATAACTTTAAAATCTTAAATTATCTTAATCTTAATTATATATATATAATATTATTATTTTTTTTAATATATATGTGTTTACATATATATATATACGTGTATATACACATATATTTGTGTGTGTGTATATATACACACATATATATACACGCACACATATATCATAATTAGTGAAACAAGGTATAGGTATCCTGTTTGTTTGGGTGTTTTTTGCATACAAAAATAGCACATTTTACAAAAATACTGGCTTGTTACCTGCTTTTTATTTGTGTTTTTGTTCCTTACTGCATGTTAAAACGACTTCCCTCCATTGTTAAGAAGATACTGTCCTGTTCTCTTTGTTTGTTTGTGCAGTTTGGAAACAAAGCAGTAGCTCAGGTAGCCTGTGACGTGTTTCAGCTGCTTATTTCTCACTGGGAACATCTCAAGAGGTTCGAGTCCACTCTGCCGAAAAAAATCATCGAGGTAACATTCACACATACGCTCGCATCTGCACACAAGCACGTATGTTTCCAATAGCTATTAGTGGCCTTTGAGAATGCATCATCTGTAAGATGAGAAATCCATGTCAAGTCACTTAAAGTTATCTTAGTGTTACTCATGCATATGCATACACTTCATCCTGTGGCATCGCATCCATTTGAGCACAAAGCCCTGACTCAGCTGATGAATAGGAGTGTGTCATCCAATTATCTTTCTCCTTGTTTTCTCCCAATACAGATCTTTGTGGCCACAATAGCCTTTTTGTTGCCGAGTGCAGAGCACTCAACAGTGGAAGCAGACAAAAAGGTACATGTTGGAAAGGAGGCGACATGAAATGGCTGAGATCTGAAGGCCCTTGATCTATCATGTTGGAATGGTGCATTTGCAGAGGAATGTATCAACTGAAGTGCTTTGTTCTTTCCACTTTTTTTTTCCTTTTTACCTCTTTCTATCCTTTTGGCTCTCATCTGTTGTTTCTCTGAAGCAATCCCGCTCTTCTTTTTTTGTTTGTTGTATTAATATAAATTCTTGTTTTGATGTTTTGGTAACAGTATATAATAAGTACACACTATTAGGGTTAGTTAAGCTTTAATAAATGTTGAATTCATCATTTATAACGCATGAATACTCATTAGTATGTAGTTGATAAACACAGTTATAAATGTTTTACTCATACCATCAGCTGAGGTCCAAATAGCTGCTGTACTCAAGCAGCCAATCAGCATCCACCTCCAACAAACAAACTCTTTGACTTACAAGGGACTGCTCTGTCACCTCTCTCTGTGTCTCCACCAGTCACTCAGAAAATGCCAACACTTCAGCACATGAGTAAAACGTGTATAACTGTGTTCATAAACTACATACTAATGAGTATTCATGCGTTATCATAAAGTGTTACCGATTTGTTGTTTAACCCAACTGATAAAAGCACCTCTCTCCGTCCTCCTCAGTTGATGGTTTCACTGCTGCTTTGCCTGTTGGACTGGTGTATGGCCGTTCCCCTGAGTCTCCTCCTGGAACCCGTCACCATGCCTTCAGTGGAGGACCACACAGCCCTCAAGGCCCCACTGCTGGACTACATCTACAGGGTGGGTAGCCTCAACATGCAGCTGAGAGTTTAGTCCACCGCAAACAAACTTGAAAAGAACCCAACCACCTTTTATCGACCGATGAAATATACATAAGCTTTTGCCCAGAGACACAACTTTAGCTTTGACATCTCCACCCCCCACCTCACCACATGGGCTTCCCCCCTTTAATTAGACTCACCTCTAGTGTGACCTCATGACTATGGCTCATTGAACTTTATAGTGGCACAACAGCAATGAAGACCACCATAATTGATGCATGCGGTTGACATTTCACATACAGTATGTAAGAAATGCTTGATAATAGTTGAGGGATGTGTGCACTACATTTGTTTAAACCGGGCATAATATTTTGTATTCAATCTATTTCTCTTTATATGTCCCTTTAACCCTTTATTTTATGGCCTGACCCTGACTATGAGGGCCAAGCTTTAGGCACAAATGAATGAGGTATTATTCATTCCCTCCTGTCTGGGCAGATGCGGTCAACGGCAGATCTTTGTAAGGATGTCACCCCTGATAAGAAATGGTCCAATTATTCAAACAGGACCCTTTGTCCACTTGATAAGCTCAGGCTATAAATGCTTGTTCTGGAGATTTGAATGGAATATGTCTTAATATGAGAGCGACTGCAGCTGCTATGAAAGCAAAGACAATTAGGCATGATTGGTTGCCTATCAGCACACAAAAGGCAGAGGCCTCTGGATTTCATTTGAAATAATATATTAAGCAAGGCATTACAAGGTTTGACAATAATAATGTAATATAGCTATGATCTATATATTTCCAGAAACACTTAATGGTGAATTATTCTCCATAGCAAGTAGAGAAGAGCTGCTCCTGGATACAAAACACTCTGAGTGTCTATTTGTTTTCCATGCTTCACCCTTTAATTACATTTATATTTTAAAAAAGCATGTATCTTCTAATCCATTCAACACAACCACAACATATGCACACATCTATGATAATGATATGGAGAAATGTTTTCAGTGACTAAAAGCAAGCAAATCACTGTAAAGAGTATAATTGCACTAGACCTCATCGGTTTGCTCTCTTTGGCTACCTGTGTGTGTCCGTATGTGTGTGTCTGTGTTGCCTTTCTAATCATTTCATTAATGTGTGTACATAGGTGTACTCAATACATGCCCCTCTTATCTACGGTACGCTTGTTTCACTATGTGTTTTCTTCCAGGAACTGTTGCTATGCTAAGTGCAGTCACTTAGTTGTCAAGCACAGCCGTGGGTTCCCCCCCCCTCCCTCTCTGTTTCTCCACCTCTCCGCAGAGGAAGCTCTTTGGGGCTTTGGTGTAGCAGCTGTTTGGTTCAGGTCTTTTCAGAATCAACGCTTCCAATCCCTCCCCCACGAAGCCAGGGGTCTGCTCACTAGAATCATCCGCATACTGTCTACATTGCCCCACACAATACTGTTTCAGATGGCAAAGCCCAGCCTGCCTCGCTGAGCGTTCTCTCAGCCAAGTGTGAGCGTATGTGTGCGCTGAATGGGATTAGCCTGTGCAGGGCTTTACCCAAGTTGCTCAACTCTGAATGAGAGGCCCCCCTCATTTACATACATTAGGCATATGTTTTACCCTCTCGTGTGTAGCACCCTACCTCCGTTCAGATTATACAGTATACAGGTGTGTTTGAGTTTCTGTGCTCGTACACGTGTGGCTGAGCGTGCATGTCTGCGGTGAGAGCTGAGCTCAAGGATAAAGTCTTAATTAAATCAAACAGTGTAAACCTGTCCAATGGCTGTAATCAACTGCCCCAGTGCGCCTTATCTAGCCCTGCCAACGGATGCTCTGCCATCTGTTATGTAGATCGATACACTCACACATCACAGGAGAAATGGATTAGTGGCAATGAAGACCCTCTTTTCTCTCCCTCGCTCCCTCCCTTCCACCGCTGCCTTATGATGTAAATGGAGCATATATGCCTCTTTCCTATGCTCCTGGATCATGTCAGTGTCAAACAGGCCTTCTGGAGTGTCACTGTGCATTGTCTCGCCAGGCACCATCACTCCTAATGGGGAAGTGTCTTTATACATCACAGATTCAGTTTAATCACTAAAGTGCATCTCTTATGTCATAGTGTAGAATCAGTAGCCAGACACACTTTATCTGGACACAATCTGAAAACAATTTTTTTTTCTCCTGTTTCTCAGGTGCTGCACTGCTGTGTATCTGGGTCCAACCTGCACACCCAACAGAGCCACTACCTCCTCAGCCTGTCAGACTTGTCCAGTGACTATGACCTCATGTTGGGTCAGGTTAAGAGCTGCGAGCCACCACCCACACAGTCAACCACTACTGATTTCGGCAACTTGCTCACTGTTGCTGAAGGTAAAGACACAAAAAGCATTCCAACACTGCATCAATGTGAGGGGGAGGGGGGGGTCGAGTCATCCTGATGCCCCTCTTAAATATCTGTTCTGTGTAAGAGTGCAAAAATGATGATGATGCTGGAGTACTGCTAATTACTACTATTACTCTCCCCTACTTCTTACAGACTGTAGATGCATATATTTTACCCCGAAAGAAACTCAAAGTAAACCATCCATTTAGGGCCTGTCCATTAAACATCAATATCTTATTAAAAGTATGAAAAGGAAATCAACCATCACAGGGAATGGAATGTTCGCATTAGTGCTCAGCACTGGAGAGAAGATCCATTATGGGGTTTTGATAAAAATGTGATTTTTTTTTTTCTTCTTTTTTTGTGACCTTGTAATTCCATTAGGCAGTGTGTTCCCCACTCGCTCACTCTCTCTCTCATGTCCTCAACTTCTGAGAAGTCCTTAAAGCCCAAAAACACGGTGCATATGTCTACCGGAGCAATCTAAGAATTTTGAACAGTAGGTTTTGCCTGATAAAATGTCACCCCACCTCTGCTTTTTTGTTGCACATCTGCTAGAAATAACAAAACACTATTAAAAGGGCAAACCAAAGCATGTCAGCCTAGTTATATTTATGCCCGCACCTCATATTGATCAAGTCACATCAAAGGGCCAGCACATCTCTAATGCAGCTTGGCCTGCTTTCTAAAGAGCTTTCTCCACTTTGATGGGGGATGATGGTATTGATAGCATTGTCACAATGCAAGAGTGCATCTTCTTGTTTTTTTGTGTGTTTTTCCCCACATCACTGCAGAATAAAGCATGGCATGTCTTTCTCTTGGGAGTAAAAACCTGTACATTTACATAAATGCAATTCACTAAGTAGATTTCTATTCAGCAGCCTTTAAAGACGGTGGTTCTCATTAGCACTCGGCCAGTTGCAATGCTTGTCCATTGTAAGACGACTCAATGGGCTTTTCAAAGTTGTCTCTTATGATTAGATGCTACCTACTTAGAGGTGTGCTGGCCAGGCTATTGTGAGCAATGAATAACGTGCTCCTGTTGGTAATCATTAATGAGATTTGGCTTTGTGTAAAAAGAGCTAACAGAGATGATAGCATGTCTGCACACAAATATGGGGGCTTTTAAAATAGGGTTGACAAAGTCTGTGTTGGATGTACTGTATTATTAAAGATACCACGTGCAACTTTATCCTGAACCCATCAGTAACTTTAACCATTTGTTTATTTTTCTTTAGATGTGTTCTCAGTGTTTTCCATCTTTCTGTCTTTGTCTTTCTTTCAGAAAAGCGACGGCGGAACATGGAACTGATACCTCTCACAGCACGGATGGTAATGACACACCTGGTGAACCATCTGGGTCATCATCCACTGAGCGGTGGCCCGGCCCTTCTCCACAGCCTAGTGAGCGAAAACCACGACAACCCCTATGTGGAGTCGTCCGAGCTGTCCTCGGAGGTATTCAAAAGCCCCAACCTGCAGCTCTTTGTTTTCAACGATAGCACACTGGTGTCCTACCTGCAGATCCCTGCTGAAACACCCACCGTCGGGCAGCCCCCCCACACTTCCTCCCAAGTGCGAGTTATCGTCCGGGACATTTCTGGCAAATACTCATGGGATGGTGCAATCCTCTGCACGACTCAAGAAGATTCTGTCGACGTGGGAGTTTTCAGCACAGTTGACCACTCTCTTTATACCACCAATGTCACTCACAGCAGAAACCAACCCTACTCTCCCACTAAGGCGATGCACAAAAACAAATACGGTTCATTCTCGGACACACTGCCCGATTGCGAGGTGGAAGAAGTCGATGTTCTCGACAAACTGCTGGAGAACCTCGGCCTCAGCAGTCCAGAATGCCTGCTCCAACCGCAACTCAAACTCAACCAGCCAGCGCCCTCACCGCACGGCATGAACATTGAGCAAGAGAGCACCATTGTAGAGGCTATTCTCCGTCAGACTCAGCAGGAGGAGGAGCAGGTGAGGCACTGGGATGCTGACGTTAGCTTTCGAGCTGCCTGCCAGAGGGAACCCTCCCATCAGGAACCAAAAGCTCCTTTCTACTTCTGCCGGCTGCTACTTAATGACCTTGGCATGAACTCTTGGGACCGCAGGTAAACTCCCCACCGGAATTGGCTACAGTGATTTGTCTTCTATGGACTATGGTGTAGTTCTTCATCATTCAAATAATTTTATATGTGATTTATATGTATGGTGGCACAGAATAGAATTAGTTTTATAATTTCTTACTTCATCCTATCCTTTTTTTCTGTGGCCAGTCAAAAGGGAAAGAAACACAACTGTGTTGACAATATCCTCTGCAGTTTACTAATATTTTTGCTGCCCACTTTTCTTACTGGAGGGTTGTTCAGTTGTTTGCTTGTTACTGAAAGAAAGCGAGAGTTGAGATAAAAGCACACTGCAGCGACTTAATCTCCTCTCCACAGGTTATAAATGTCCAGCTGCTTTCACTAAAGTCTATCATACAGTGCCACATCTTTCCAATGCTTCCTGTAAATTAAAAGGTTACACCTCTTAATGGTGATGGTGCAAAATCCACTCAGCTAGTCTGAGATTGATGTTTGCACCTGCACACCCTTTTTGCCTTTGGTAATCTTGAGTGCTTATTTTTGTATTTTTGGGGGGGGGGGTTGGATGTAGAATAATGAAACGGAAATGTCATCTAACCAAGTCTGTCTTTCCCAAACAGGAAAAGTTTCCATCTGCTTAAGAAAAACTCAAAGCTCTTAAGAGAACTGAAGAACTTGGATTCAAGGCAGTGGTAAAACTTCGTTTATGTTGAAACACAAATTACATTTCAGAATGTTCCTTGTAGAAACTGAATACTAACGAAAACTTGTCATTTTGGGCCATAACAATGAAAATGAAAGAGATACATTTTGCTGGTTTTATTCATTTAATTTAAACACTTTATTTTGATAAGCAAGTTGTAGTGTTGCTGAGTTTTGAGTCATGGGTATTATACTTCAAAGCATTTCTCTAAAGTGGCTGAGAAGTAGTGCACTTGTAAGATTGGCCCTTGTGGTTTTGTTATTTTATTACAATCTTTGTAATAAAATATTTGTCTTACTCTGTAGTCGTGAGACGCACAAGATCGCTGTATTCTACATCGGAGAGGGACAAGAGGACAAGTGCTCCATCTTGTCGAACAGCACAGGCAGCCCGGCCTATGAAGACTTTGTATCTGGACTGGGATGGGAGGTAACCACACCAGATCCTCAGATATAACATAAATATGCTTACACACATAGAAAGGCACACCCCGATTGTCTTAACTGTACCTCAACCCCCTAGGTGGACCTGGCTACACACTGTGGATTTATGGGAGGCCTTCAGAGAAATGGCAGCACAGGTGTAACGGCTCCTTATTACGCTACCTCCACGATGGAAGCCATCTTTCATGTCTCCACACGTATGCCATCTGATTCTGATGATTGCCATACAAAAAAGGTAAAATTACCTGTTCATTATGTTTTTAACCTGTCGTATTATCATTGTCTTTTTAGCAAATGGCCTTTAGATTCTTATGGCCTGTGCTGTATGCATTTCACTGGTCAAACAAAATGCTCTTCCCATTTGATGCAGTGAAATGGCTACACAGTCCTTTCTGCCCATAGCAATATGTTGTTGTAGCCTTCAGCGCCGTGTTAAGCTGTGATCAGGAGGTGTGACTCCAGAGTGCGGGCATTGATTAGTGACCCTATCCAGGCAGGCCTGAGGAGTAGAGAGTAAAAGGCGCATGAGTGGAGAGAGGGCATGTGCCGCTGCAGTAATGACTGTGATTCAGCTAGCCCCTGCCCCCCTCCCTGTGTGCTGTGACCAGGGCCTGGAATCAGCCATTAGCTCTCCCTGCTAGGGCAGGCGCCGGCCGGATGCCGGCAGGATCCTTTTATCCAATTCCTGCTGCCGCCACAGGAGCGATCGATTGGGTTCTGACATGGGATTCTGAGCTGCAGTGCAGCAGTAGCAGTTAGCACAAAGAAATGAGCCACAAGGCCCCTGCCCGTGCTGCCAATCTTCTCATACAGTAACCTGCTGAGAAGGGAAATTAATCAGGCTCTCCTCATATCCAGCCCCTTCCAGTCCTCCACAGACCAACCCCCCTCTTTTTTTTCCGCAAATAACCCCCTACTCTTTCTAAACCCATCCTGAACTTGTGCTTAATGATTGCAAAAATTAGTTACACTGAGTAAAGATTTTAACTTTGACTGGCCAGAGTGAGGCGCTGGTGGGGTGGCCATGCCCAGAGCGGTGTGTGCTACCCCTCCAGTTCCATTCATTTCACTTTGGAACTTCTGTAATTGCCTACCTTGCACAGTTCTCCACACCAGCCACAGGCTCAGCAGAAATTGGCAGGCTGGCTGCATGCACAGATGCTTCAGAAAAAGATGGGAGGGCAGGTGGGGGCAAAGAGACGAGGAGAGGTATGAAGAATTGGAATGAGAAACCGGCTTTGTCTGTCCTCAAGTAGGATGTTTACCTGTCAATTTAAAAATAACACTTTTAGTCCAACAGTCACCCACTTTACTGCCTCTGACCCTCTGAGGCATACTGTGGGCGAGCTCTCAGTGGGCAGATTGCTTGTTTGAAACGTAGGTAAAGAAAAAAGAAAAAAAAAAAGAACAGCTAAACCGAAAAAAGAAAAGAGGCAAAACCATGAATTCCTCAATCCAATTGTGGGTTTTCGGGCAGTGCAAGCAGCAGCAGCTGGTTTCAGTAATGCGGTTATAGAAATGACCTGCAGGGTTGGGGTCAGGCCATGCAGTGTGTGTCTGTGTGTGTGTGTGTGTGTGTGTGAGGGAGAAAGAGCTAGAAGTGTGTGCTTTAGTTATCATGCTCAACCCCAGGCACTGCAGCTTAACCGTGCTGTGGCAGTTTTGTTTGTAGAAGGAGCCTCTTGTTTTCTGGGCTCCTCTGGTTTGCTGTCTCCATGTGTCTTGACGCCCGATTCCCCGGGTGGGAGGTCAAAGAGGGCTAATTGAACAAGAGTCTTTGCCTTGAATCACATTTTATCAAAGACGTCTCAAACATTTGGATGTGATTAAAGAGGGAATAAATAGAGTGGTGCAGAAGATGATTGACTCGAGCGTAAGCATCCTCATTAAACTTGGGATTCTGCTCATCCAAATGTTAATGTATTAACCCAAATTAGCATCCCAGTCTTGATTGTTTACTGCAAATGCATATTCAACATTTTCTCTGAAATTGTCCCAGTGACTGACCTGGTTGGTACCTGCTGATCCTTGGACAGACTGAACTGGCAAGCTCCAGTAATCAGCATGCCGTGGATTTGTTTAAGATTACCGTATTACCATAATTAAGGGCTTATAATAGAATGTGCTAATTGCATTTTTGTTGGCGAGGGCATGTTTCGTAATAGCTCATTAGGCCCACAGTACATTGGCAGATATTTTCTTCTGAGGAGAGGCTCTTTTTTCATTGTCCATGATAGCCCAGGAAGGGGAAGGACAGCTTGATTCGACATCACTTGACCACTGGCTAAGTGATTTACACTTGCCAGAGAATGTAGTATCGTTGTATCCACCTATTTTACTTGGGGGGGCAAAAGGGGGGAAGCTGTTTACCTATTTCAAACAAGCATCAGGCAATTTCCTGTCATTAAAGTGTACCTTCGTGTCCTGCCCAGTTTCATTTGTGTTTTTGAATAGAGTGGAAATGGGAAGCAATTTTATCTCTGATGGAGAAAGTTAATTGGATTTGAATTATTTGGTTTTAAAATGCTCCATTTTGTGCAGTTTGTGTTCGCAATTTGACTTTATAATGAAAAGCTATAAAAAAACAGTCAAAAGCAGGGCCGGGGCTTCTATTTTATATAAGCCATTGTTTTCCAACAGGTTCGGATTTAGTTGCACCTGTTGCATTCATGTTTTTTCTCAGTAAACATATTTCAATAAAATTTGCCATATGTTGCAATAAAAGCCATTTATGAGGAATTACTAATGGAACATCTACTGACCTGTCTGTGGTAAATCATATTTTACTATCTTTCATTCCCTCAATTCACTCTTGAGACTTCTTGGGGTCATAGTGGCCTGAGGTGCCAACTGGATGAAACCCTAATATCACTGAATTTGTATTCTTGTCATTACCGCCATCGGAATAAGAACGACTTGCACTTGCCAAAAGCTTGATTCGAGTGATTTTGTTTGTTTGACAGCTGCGTCACCTGGGAAATGACGAGGTACATATAGTGTGGTCAGAGCACACGAGAGACTATCGACGTGGCATCATCCCAACTGACTTTGGAGACGTCCTGATTATCATCTACCCGATGAAGAACCACATGTATTTCATCCAGATCATGAAGAAACCACAGGTAAAGCGCTGCCATCTTAACATTTTAGTGAAGGCAATTGCTGGCGATAAATTGCGAAGGTAATTTTTCATGTCTTTCATTATTTTTTTCTCTAGTGCTCGGATGGCAGAAATATTTTATTCTATTATTTTCCAGGCACAGAAAGCACAAAAACCACACAGGCTATTTTCAGCTTTGCACTACTTTCCCATCTCTGTCCATGAGTTAAGGCAGTCCCTTGTGCTTCCTTTCCTGTTCAGACCAAATTTTTTAGGTTCTTTCTCTTGTTGTGGTTTCCTACTCCAGTAGTGCATTATTACCCACACTGTGGGTATGTGCTTTCAGAGATGGTTACCAGCCTCTCTCGGTTGACTTTCATCTCGGATACTCTTAAGCGTGTGTGCGTTTAGTGAAGATAGGGCATTTCTTCATGCGAGAAGGCCTGGTTCAATCATTCATACTAAACAATATTCAGGTATTTCAAATGATTTAATAACAATCTGCTTCATATTGTCACTTGTAAGATCAAAGAGGAATACATTAGATTTGGCAAGAAACAATAGCGTCTCCACTTAGCTTTATGAGTACAATCCAAGCTATAGAAAGGAACCACAAAGGACTTTTAGGTTCTCCGGAGAAATGGTTGTCATGTTCTTATACTGCTTACCATGTTTACTAATCAGTTGTTTGTTACCTTTCATTGGTAATTACTCATTCAATGTACTCATTTAACCAGTGTCATTATCATAGTAACAAGTCAGTTTAATTTCTTCGGGGATCAATCTGGTCATTGTGTCCTTGCTCTAAAGCTGGCTCAATTTTCACTCTATGTTACTGAGTGTAATTTAAGGGGGGCAAAACAGGGGCTTTTGTTAAATGTTCAACATGCAAACATGGAAGTTATTTGAGCCAAAATATTGAAAATGTAATATTCTACTCTGGGGAAAATGGTACATCCATTTAAGCAAGCGGTAGTGTTCTTTTTGGTCAGTTAAAGTTCTTTACTGACATACATCTCCCATGCAGATTAGATTTGTGAAAGTGTGATTTTTCCCATGAATATAAAGTTTCCATGATAGACGTTTACGCCGTGTCACCTCAGTTTTAGACGTGTGATGAAGTTAATTGGTCTGTATCATTCCTGGTTAAAATCCACTCATTGTTTAATTTGACTGGTTATTATACTCCTGAACTGCCAAGTTGAAGACAGCAGGACCTTTTGGAGAGACTTTGACATTCACATCAACTTCCAGGTCAACGACCATTGAGCTTCAGTGATTAAGGGCCCCCTTCCAATATGCATGAACAGACGTGTGCACCCACACACACTCGCATGCTGTCACTAAAATGGATATTGGCCCTTTGTGTTCGCTCGGTAGCTCAATATGTGGACATTGTTTAGTATGGATTGTCGTTTTAATTTCATTTACCGAACATTGATTCGCATTAGATATGTTTGGTTGTCATGCAAAGTTAGGTGAAATCCAATTTCGGCTCGAACCTTTCCCTAAACAGATGGAGAAATGGTCAGAAAAAGAACAAAAACATGTTTAACCAAGTCTTATATTCAAGCATTTGCTTAAGACTGAAAACTGACCAGAATAAATGTGGATCATTGAGGATGTTTTAATTTGTTTTTTGTTATTCTCATTCCCTCTCCCTCTCTTAACTTTCTCAGGTTCCTTTCTTTGGTCCTCTGTTTAATGGCGCCATCATCACTGGGACTTTGCTGCCAAGCTTGGTGCGGGCCACCTGTATCAATGCCAGCAGAGCTGTCAAATCCCGTCTGACTCTCTACCAGAGCTTGTATCCTTTACTCCCTGTGCCTTCTGCTTCATTTACTGTTCACTATCCCATACAGGGATGGCTCATCAGACGAATGCAACAATTTAAAAAGAGCTCTGTTTATTACCCGTATAGCTAAGATTGTTAATGTTATGAGCATGCATTTAGCAGTATTTTTATGATGATTTCATTAGCTGCATAACACCACTGAGCATACATTTTCAACACCACCAGCAGCCCATTTGGGTAAATTCATTGAGACGTGGCGTGCTTGTCATGTCCGCCAACGTACACTGCGGAATGCTGACACTCATTTTTATGGGCTTGGTGATTTACATACAGCTATTAGGCCAGGATGGTTTCACAGCCTGGAGCAGCATGGGAGGTTGTATGAAACTGTTTTGGGTAGTAGCACCGATAATGTGTCATCATCTATCACTGTTGTTTTATGGAGCACAAGGAGAGCCAAAATAAGAGCACCGAAATGCATACAAGTTCATGCAAACACATACAAATGCTCACACAAACACACGCTTGCACTCATCCCTCCAATCATCCGTCCAACAGTGTGCCGTTAAGAGCCTGACTCCAGCTGTAGTTGTCAGTTGGTTTAAAGGCAGTGCAATCACCAATGGAGATTAATTAGCATGTGAATGCCAGCAGCACTGAGTTGCAGGGTGAGATGGGAGGAGGGGGGGCAGAGTCAAGATGGGCCCTGGAGGGGGAAATCTGATCTCCCCCCAGTGCCCCGCTCCTCCACGGACAGCATGTACAACACCAGAACCACGCTGCCCCTCTGGCGGTTGCTATAGAAACCTCCCCCATAGAGGTTTAATTTAGATGAAAGACAACATCTATTGTTTTAAGACATCAACTTTTTTTTTTTTTTTAAGTTACTGTCAAGGCTTCATATCTGAAGTACTCGCAGCAAAGGATTTTGCATCTTAATTATTCTGCAACACACCATGTGTGTGATGTTTACAGTTGGGTATGTGTCAGTATGTGTCTGCCTCTATGTGTTTCACAGTGCATCACATGCACAGGACCCACCCCACCCCTATATCAGGCCTTGTCTGCGAGTCCCGGGGGGCATCCTGAGTGACAGATGTCTGTTACCCGACGCCAAGTGAATTAGCCCAGTGTTACTCTCAGTACCAGAGGGGGGCCTGCCACAGGCCTGCCTGCCTCAGGGCGTGGGGGTGGTGGTGGTGGTGGCATGGGTGGGACAGTACCAGGCCTGTGCTGGGACATAAAGCCTTTACCTGGCATTCCTTAGCAGAGGAGCAGACAGACACAAAGGCGTGATCTATGAGCGAAGATAAGCCCTGCCTCTGCAGTTCTGCCAGGCCTCACGCACTCCAAGAGAGGAGAGTGAATGTGCCAGGCAAAGCACAGCATTGCCAGCATAAGTATCTGCATGTCTGCCTGCTGTTTGTCTGCCTAGCTGAGAGGCTCATGTGGACAGATGATATATCAAATAATGAATGGCAACTGAGCCCTGAGTTTGATGTATGGCATATGAACCAAGTTTTATAGATTGTGGCATCAGATTGGACCTGACTGACAAAATGTTCAGCGATGGCATGAACCGCGAACAAAGCAGTCTTGAGTGGCAGGTGCAGTCACTCTTTTCATCATTGGATTTTTTTTGTTGTTGTATTATACCAGCCTTTTGCACTTTTCCCTCCTCCAGTCATCATTC
Source organism: Microchirus variegatus (assembly GCF_963457635.1). Classification (NCBI taxonomy): domain Eukaryota; kingdom Metazoa; phylum Chordata; class Actinopteri; order Pleuronectiformes; family Soleidae; genus Microchirus; species Microchirus variegatus. Next base: position 14,498,067 of record NC_139822.1, on the reverse strand, counting down.
TTTCATCTTCTCAGGAAATGTGGCTCTTTATCTTTCTCGGGGTTGGAACAATGACTTCATCTTGGTTCTGTTTTTGTGTGTGTGTGTGTGTGTGTGCAAGATGAAAATCCTCATCCTTAGTTTACCCGTTCACAATGCCTTAACAATCCACAGTCTGCTCTCTGCCTGTGAGGCCACTCCCTAAGGTAATTAGTTGAATATTTCTTCAAAGAGAAGCTATATGACCCCTGTGTGTCCAGATAAAAGGCCAGTATGGTGCTGCAGCCGCCTCTCTTACTCTGTCACAAGGCTCAAGAGGACTCCAGCAGTCAACTGCAGTGCTCATGGGATCTCTTGGGATAATAGGATTTGATAAATAAAAATGACCTCAGCAACATTGTCAGAAAATACACACAGATGAGCTTTACGGGTGTTCTTCAGAAAGATACTTTCCTCTTGCTGCCTCTCTCCCCCGTCACATCCTATGCTGTCCTCCCTCTCTTTTTTGTGAAGGTTTGTGAAATCTGTGCCATTACATTGTTTTTTCTTTGCACCGCGGCCAGATCCCTTTGTCGGTTAGATTTTGACAGTTTCCCCTGTGAGGTCACAACCAAGGCCTCGTAGACATCATATCACCAGCTTCTCGCAGACAACTCATAATGTATCATCTATTATTTATACGCCTGATGGAAAATGCAGCTGGTCTGGCTTTGTGTGTTCTAAGTAGATTGTCTGCAACTCGTCCACACTACACAGCTGCATTTTGAATAGATGTGACCACAAAATGTTCAATCGAAAACAACTTAAGTTTTGATCCAACCGCTGTTGTTTTTACTGATTTATTGGCAGTGGAGGCTGTCAGTTTATGCTTCTTTTTATGCCTATTTTAATGGCACTGCGCACACAAAGCGAATGACACATCAGCGAACCTTGTCTGGATAGCCTTGCTATCTGCTGTCATTTACTGTATGACGAGGATCCTTCATACTGTCCATGTAGAATAATGTCTTCATCCAGGACCTGAGATTCATTTCTCTCTTCAACGCGCACTTGAGTTTGACGTGTCATCCATTATTCTTTGTGATGGGGTTATTGTTGAGGGTAAAAACTGTTGTGTGCGTGTGTGTGTGTTGGCGGAGACTGCAAGTTTCTAATAGGTGAGACAGTGTGGAACTGACCTTGATTCAAACACATAGCCTTCCTACTGGACAGAATCAATAGCTTTTGCACACCGCCCTTAGTCCCCATCCTCTGCACTGACACACACACGTAAACACACACACAGACAGATCCATCTCCAGGCAGCAATCAATAACCATAATCTGTTTCTGCCCATCTCTAGTCATGCGAGCCAGGCTTTTAGGTGGTGTGTGTGTGTGTGTGTGTGTGTGTGTGTGTGTGTCTGTGTTGTGGCAAAAAGAAAGAGAGGTTTGATCCTTTCATTGGAACCCAGAAAGCTGCTGAGGTCCGTCATGTGTCGCTCGCAGGCTCGCGTGAACACAGCTCCACAGATGATGTCCATAATTATAAGGGACGCATACTGGAAACATCATGAATAAGATGATGTCCTGTATGAGCTCCATTGTGTGCTGTTGCTGCACCCTCCAGATGCCAACATAATCATTACAGTCACTGACTGCATTGACAATGGCATATTCTCACACCCCTTCTGAGCAAGTTATTGTCCCACTCTCACTATGTCTTTGTCCAGTGACAACACTTTTCTTTTGTATACAGTAAGATTCCTCACCTAGCAGAGATGAAAGTGCGTCTGCATGCATGATGGGGTGCCATGAATAGGATCTGCCACGTTACTGTTGTCTCACATGAATTATTTAGCATCGCTGATAGGTCTAATTTGCCAGCTGTTGTGCCATAACTGTCGGCAGTCTCATGGATAATACTCAGCGGTCTATATCGCTGTGGAACACAGTGCTTGACTGGGCACAGCGAGACGCCGTGCTAGTCATTCATTAAGCGCTGAACTGAGCTGATGCGAGTATGACTCGCCAACTTCCTGTTTATGGAAAACAGGGCTGACCAACTCAACCCCGTCTTAAAAATGCCCCCAATTTTCTTTAAGGCAGCTCAATGTATGATATTTACTGTCTGGTTGTGTATCCATCATGTTGGGTGCAAACCTTTCAGTGTGAGGCAGTTGGCTGTTGTTGGTAGTTGGGGGGTTGGGTTAAGGGCCAGTTTGAGGTTTCCCTGCTTGGCGTTGGCCAGGCTGGCTTGGGCACTGGCTTTCGATAAAGCGGTTGAGAGTTAACGCAGTATTTTGGAGGCTACAGAGCGAGGAGGGGTCTCTCGCCCACTGAATGTTTTAACCTAATCCCATTATCAGTGTACCGCACTGCCTCCCATCTTTTCCCCTCCTTATCCCCACCCCCCTTCCACCCTTCTCTCCAGCTGACCAGCTGTTCCTGCCGGGACTCACGACAATGTCCGATGTGTTCAGATCACTGAGTACACCCCCTCCACACCCCACCCCATAGTCCATGCACAACCACAGCAATTGCCTAGTCCGTAGCTGGAGCGTAGGAAGGCCAAGAGGGAGGAGGGTTTTATTTGGGGGTAGCTTTGGTCATGCGGAGGGGGCAAGCACAAGCCTGTCAAACCAAGAGCCCTGACTCAGGAGGCAGCCCAGCTCGGATGGCATATGGCGTCTAGCTTCATACAACATGCAGAAGTATTCTCTCCCTTCACCCCCCTTCTCCGTGTCTCCCTTCCCTGCTGCTAATGCAGAATGACTCATAGCATTACTCAACCCCACCTCCCCCCCACCCCATCAGTTCCTCCTCCTCTTGCCACCCAGCCTGTAACAAAAGGTGTCCGCTGCGAGGCACCCACACCCTGAATGCCCTCGGGGCCTGGGGCTCAGCCCAGTCTGCACACTGAGGTCTGAGCTTCATCAGGGCCACCCCCTTTTTTTCTTTCTTTTTTTTTAAACACAGGTATAGCAGGCGTGGAACCAGACGGTCAACAGCAGGGACCCAGAGCCCCGCCTGCTGTAGCGTACACTCATGTTGCTGGTGTCAAACCTGTTTGGATGTTTGTGTTTGTATGTATACAACAGGAAGAGCATTTGGTGTGTACTGTGTGTGTGTGTGTGCGTGTGCTTATGTGTACCATGCATCCTGTTTGTGCCTCTGCAACCTCTCCAACAAATAAGGAGGGTTTGTGTTCGCTTTATTTTGCCGTTTTCCAAATTAATGGTAGTGATTTCCTTTAAAATATACGTTTAGTCCAGTATTTATTTCCCACTTTAATTTTATTATATACATACATTTAATATATATATATCAAACGTATAAATATATAATTATATATTTTAGATACACTGTTGTATGATATAAAATAAATCTTAAGGATCAATCAAGGAGTTTTCATGCCAAAATTCTCATACAGTATATGAAATAAGAAGAAATCATGGAGTTTCCAACTAATACAAACACAATAGACTAGTGTAACCCAATGTATGTGTATTTTTAAACTTGACCCCCCCCCCCACCCCACACACACACACCCATATGCCCCTCCCCTCCCCTCCCCTCCTCTCGCCGTCTGTTATGCATTCATGTCTGACATCTGTCTATTTGTAAGCGGCAAAGTGAAAGCAAGCAGGTCTGCTGGTTGTGTGTGGGATTGCTTTTGCCAGCTCTCCTCCCTCCCTCTCCTCCTCATCAGGTAGAATGACATACGCACAAGTGTCTAAACGTTTTATGTATTATTGACAACGGCTTCTTCTAGTTATTTATCTCAACTCTTTTATGTCACTTTGAGTAGGAGCACATCACTTTAATTGTCACAGTTGGCTATCATTTCATTCTAAGAGTCTTAGTAAAGACATTTTATTCACCAACACTTCTACATTGGCGTGACTATTGGATTGGCTGTCACAGATGCTTTTGCTAAATGTCAACGAAATCAAAACGGCTCTAATGGCTATCACGTTAAGGCTTGCTGGTCTGTGTCAGTCACCCGGGATACCTTGACCCCAGTGTCACAACTGGACTAGTACTGACCACACTGCTGTTCAGAAGACAAGTTCATCATGATTGATGTGTGGAGGTGCTGCTGCTGCTGCTGCTGCTGCTGCTGCTTGTAGCTTGGGTGTAAAAAAAAAAACGTTCCGTCTACTTTAAGTGATTAGAATCCAGCGAGCCATTCCATCTGTTACCCCCTAGTCCTGTTTAATTAATGAACTTTCTTTCTCTGCCCCATGGCCAGCCAGCACAACACTAAAGCAAAAGCTGTTAGCCCTCTCAGGTTATCCAAATGCTCCCCTCCACCCCCGCAATGATGCGATCTCATTGATTAGTAATGTTTTATTTGCCCCTCTTTGTCTCCAGTTCTTGAAGAGAGGCTTAATGAGTTTTCCTGGCAAACTGGAGTGCCTGGAATCTGGGGATAAATGGAAATAATTTTTGTTGTTTTTGTTGTTGTTTGTTTATTTGTGGTGGACTTGGCAGAGATGTGAAGCCCCGTGCCCCTGCGTTGTTTGTGTGTGTGCGTATGTGAATGATGATGCATCTTTGTTTGGGTGTGTATGAATGGCACTGAGGCACGATATATTGCATTTAATCCCCGCTGGTCCATTATTCCTCTTGAGAAGCAGGGAATCTGGAACACTCTTTAACAGTTGGCTCTGTCTATTCATCTTGCAACCATCCCTGCAAAAACTCTTGTCCTGTCCTCGTTTTACCACCAAGTATTCTCTCTTCCTTTATGTCCCCTCTTCCTTCCGTGTCTCTTGTTTCAAGGCAGTGGACAGCCCTTTGTCCAGCTGAAGCTGCCCTCTTTTGTTTGTGCGGCCTTTTTTATCCTTGTGCTAATCGCCATGGTCGTGTGCCTGAGTTGGACCCCATATTTCACGCTCGGCTCTCCTTTGTTTGACACACCGCCCCTGATAAGAATCCCAATTCTAGGGCCTCTCTGATATTGAAATCCAACAGCAGCGTAGAAAGAGCCTTCAATCATCCATTATCTGTGCTCCAGTGATTACCATTCAATCTCTCAGGGTCCAGGCTCCTCATCACCGGCCCCAGAGCTGAGGCCGTCCCCTGAAAGAACCTGCATCCCTTAACGCCTGTTCACATTCAAACATATCCATAGATATTTCAGACGCCGTCTTGACACAGCTCCGCACTGAATGCTGCAGGGAAATGTCAGTGAAATGTCACTCTTCATTCTCCACTGGAATCTCTTCGTCTCTGATGTGGCTTTGGGTTTTTGGGTACTCTCATGTGGACACCTTGTGCCATTATTGGGCTTTTTTTTGTCCCTAAATGGCCATTACATTTCATATTCTCTTTGTTTTTTTTCCATCGACTGGCATTGCTCTTTTATATTTTAATAAGCCTGGGTTTCTTTTAATGTCACAGACTTAATTGGGTGTTTTAAGAAGGAATTAGTTGATTATTTATAAGTTGCACATTAATGCCCTTTTAAATGGTTCAAAGGCAGTGTCTGCTCCTCCGCTGGCCTGTGGCCATTGTTCTCTGGCTGGAGGATGTCCTTGTGGCTCGCAGCATTTGCATTTTTGCACTAAACGGAATTTTCTGCATTAACAGACAAGGCAAGGCAAACAAAGCAATAACAAAAACAAAACATTTAAGTATGTGTCACTGTGCGTCGTCTGCCTCTTGTTGCAGGAAGCAGCCTTTGATGTGGTAATATTGATGGTCCATATTTAATTTTCAAGTGGTGGCTGCAGCTGAAAGACGAGCACCGAGACATTTTCCTGAAATCTTTCCGTGTTTTTCCGTTTTGTCGAGCTTTAATAATATTGAGTTAGAGTTTCAACAAAGGAGGAAGTACAGCGCACAGCACATTCTAGTAGTGGAGTCTAATTGTCGTAGCAACTTATGTGCACTTATGCATCTGTGGTATATTTTTGTGTTTTCATCAAATTGACTGCTGTAGTCTCATTGTTGTGGTTGAAATCCACTCATCCAGATACACAACAGCTCTCAGTACCTTTGTTTAATGTAGTGTACACATCTTCATTAGTTATGTATAGCCTCTAATTACTATTGATGAGACTCGCTGATTGGTGTACAAATCTATAGCTTTTGTTATTCTAATGAGCATTATTTACCCTCAGATCTCCAAGCCAGGGGGCTTTGGAATGGGGGCTTTGTGCAGGCAGACATAGCCGGGGCCGCTCTAGCTACACCCACTTGTTTTGTATCTTGTTTTTGTATTGCGCCCCCCCCCCCCCCCCCACACACACACACACACACACTATCACCCGTCTGCTTGGATGTATAGCACTTCCCGCTCCTCCATCTGTTTTTGTCCACCCATAAAAAGGTCCATTATAATCTGCAGGATGCACAGTTGACGTGCCGCAAGCGCCGCTTGAGCCAATCAGGGCAGGGTATCCAACTTGGGCCACAAATCTCTATTTGCTCTAGTCCCCCCCCCCCCCCCTCCCCAAGTTCATTTTGATTATCTGAGCTCTCTGTCTGAGATCTTCAGTTGAACAAGTTTTTATAGCAACATTGCCTCCACCTTCCCTTTTCAGTATAAAAGCCTCCAGATTGAATGGAGCTCAATGCATACCCACTGGATGATGGCAGGCTCCTGATTAACCCTGGAGTGACTCGCTAATGTCATTGAAGGAGGGCCACCTGGCTGTGAGACTGTACAGTCAGCTGCCACTGAAGGGCCAGAATAGGAGACGACCAGGTGTTGGGCTCCGGCCCCCCTAATTGTTGCCATGTAATAGCCTGCTTGACTGCACAATATAGCCTAGGGGCAAGGATTAGGAAAAAGCTGTTGCCAACACAGCAGTCCATTTTCTTTTTTGCCCAAGGTTTTTTGTGTGTATGTGTGTGTCTGTGTGCATGAATATGTGTGTGTGTAAATACATATTGTACGTGAGCCTTTGTCATTCTCCGCTTGACAGTCTACGAGCCGCCCAACAAAGTAACACAGACCTGCAGCGTACCGCTGTAAGTTGGCTTTGAAAAAGAAATGAACTTTCTTCATTTGTCAGAAATTAAGCGTTATTAATAGCTGAATTGTGATTTTTCTGACCTATATTGTGACTATGATTTCAGCTGCAGTATATATTTTTTTTAAAGTCACTATTTATTTCAATGGAAAGATTTAAAAACAAGAAGGAGTATCAACACATGAGATGCCATGGAAGTATTACGTTTACACTCTAATGCAAAAATGAGAATAGTCTCTAATTGTTGTGTATTGCATTTTTAATTGGCAATAAAGGAGAAAAATTGAAAGTTGAACAATTAAATTGGTTTTTAGCTGATTGCGTAGTTTCATACTTTGTATTAGGCCCCAGTATGCGTGAAACTGTTGCAGACACGAGTGCATGACCTGACTCAAACTTCACAAAAACCTTTTGAAATGTTTTTTTTTTTTTACCCTATTAACAACATATTCAGTCGTCATTATGAACCTACTTTTGTCAATATGACATGAGCAAATTGGCGCGGCAGTCCTGGTGTCTGCATATGTAATTTTAACATCTCTTTGTAATGACAATGGCATTGATTGAAATATGCTCAAAATGCAAATATGAGGGCAAATGAGAAACGGCTTCGGTCTCCAGCAACTAACCTTCTCCACTCAGTGCATTCAACCACAGCTGTGATCATATGTAACCTAGCACTAATCATTATCATTCCCGTGAAATGCCTGGCATTTTGCATAAGGCCAGGCAGCCTAATTGGCCCGATGAACCTTTCACAGAGGGGGCAATGGAGGAACAAGAGACTGCATGTCCTGGTGGTGGGGGGGGGGAGTAGACAGTGATGCTTGGCTTTAACACATCACAGTTATTCTGTTGCACATGCCACAAGCATCATTAAAATTGCAAAAGCCTGTGTCCATTTTTGTTTTAATATTTCATCAGTGCTTGTCTGAATAGCGTTATCATAGGGTTAAGATCAGAGCCATTTGGCACGGCCCGCAGTTGGCACGCTCGTCTCGCAATGAATGTGTCAGACTAGTTTTCTCGGTGTATCAAATGCATCAGACTGGGAACCAGTACTGGGCCTTGTGCTGAGTGAAAAAACTATGTGTTTTGTCATTTTTTTCCTCAGACGTCAAACCTTTTATTACATATCAGACAGGAATTTGTATTTATTCAAATGTACCAAAACAAGCTGTGTATCAATCCAGGCTCAGGCAGTTTTAATCATAAGTTAATTATTGGGTTAAGCACACTGAATAAGGTTGAATTATACTTCATACAGTGTATCTTAACATGACAGTCATATCAGGTCAGCTCTGTATCATCACCTCTCAAACGCTGTCTAGTGTCCTGAAGTAGGAGATGGTAGCGTCATTTTTTGGGCACAGTTAGGTGCAATCAGTCTGTCGCCTGATGATGATTATCACACTTGTCATTTTCCTCATGAATGTTGGAAGAAAGGAAAGGTGAAATGCCTTATTGATGGATTTCAATCAAAGTCTTGGCCCCCTTCTCTGTTTCGTCTTTGACTTGTTATTAAAAGTTCAAATTGAGATCAGATAGATCACAGCTGTTGTTCTCTCCGCCTCAGTTCTGAACTATTCAAAAACCAGGAACTGAAGGGGAAAAAAAATATTGCGAATATTCGCGTCGGAGAACTCATAAGGTGCCCACCTTTGTCCTAACCTAATAATGTTTCCAGAAGGCTAAGGCATTCATGTCACTCTGGTCATCATCACAGACAAAGGAGACCTTCAGAGAGAACTCTCACCCTGCCCACTCGAAGCCCTGTATCTGTTAATCTTCATCCCTATCAGCCTTTTGTAGCTCATCTTATTATGACTTTCTGTTAATGCACGGTGGAGGCCTGTGTGACTGTCTGGCTATAATGGGCCTGTGTTTGATTAATCATGTCAATCCATTGTGTTTCACATCTAAGGCTGTTGCGTTAGGACTCATCAATGCAGACCCAGGGTCCTTTGAAAAGGAGATTGGATACAGACTCACCTCATCTGAATACATGGGGCCCAGCTTTGAGAGTGATAAACGAACCGTGCTCCCAACAAATTATGATGTCACCAGGTATCTTGCGACTGTCCTGTTTCTCTGGCGTGTGAGGATGACTTGTTGCTACATCATTTATGTTTTGTGAACTCCGAACAATCGGTGTGTTCAAAAATAGTTTAGGGGTCACCACCTGACTTTGGTGAAGGTGGTGGTCTGAAGATTTGTTGTGGAGCAGAAATCGATTTTTAGTGTCCCTCAGAGGAACAGTGGGCTGCCAGAGACTTAAGAAAATGGGCGACTACTTCCTCCAGTCAGCTCATAAATAACCTGGTCATGCCAGCCAGCCTACATCAGATGTTGTCTATTGCTGTAGCAAACCTGTGTGAAATCACTGATGGGCAGTGATGATGTCACAGGTTAGGAGTGATGTCACGGCCATAACTTCCCATCCTGCTGTCTGAATGCCAGATGGACGACAGAGAGGTGTGGAGGTTGGAGCTTAAAAAGCTCTTGCTGTGGGAAACTCTCCCCTCAGGAGGTGTCATTAACCCAGGATTACTGTTTGACCCAACTCCTTTGGGGGCTCCCAAGTTCCAGTTTCCTGGACCTAATTAGGCTAGTTGTAAAAACTCTCTGAAAGCATCGCGTCCTCTAGAGCATCTGATGATGATGTGTGTCTATGCTTAGCGAGAAAATGGGCACGCAAACACCTCTACTCTTCATAATGCATCTGCAACACATTCAGACATCTTCTGTCCCGCATGTGTCTTCAGGAAAAAAAAAAAGCTGTTTAATGAGACACCAATGTTTGAGTAGCTGCCGTATGAGATGAGAGTGGGACAAACACACACTATACACCTTACTCACTGTTTTCTGTCATACCGACTCTCACTTTATCCGTCTAAATCTGTTGTTCCCTCTCACTCTACCATTATTACTGCCGCTGGCTTTATTGCCACATTCACCTTGTCCCTATCTTCTCTTTCTCCCCATGTCTCTCCATCTAAATGTCTCCGTCTTCCGTACCGTTTTCCCCCATAATCACCTCACACCTCTGAGGGCCTCTGCTGAGACGAGCTTCACACCTCAGCCCTCGCTGTGACAACAGGTACTGCTGGCACTCACCGCCTGGCCTCTCTCCAATCAACACCTGTACGGCTTTGCCCATCTTTCTTCCCTTCATCTTTTCCACTTATCCCTTCCTCCCTTTCTTTCTTTCTTTCTTTCTTTCTTTCTTTCTTTCTTTCTTTCTCCCCCCGATCTATCCCTTGTTTTTGTGTTGCTTCTAATCCAGTTTCCCTGCCTCACTGTCGTTTTTATACCTTTTTATCTCTTCTTCCACAAATGTAATATTTCATCCATATGTAGTCTAATGCCTTTCCTCTATGTCACTGCCTCCTGGAGATGGCACCGTGATTCCCTGATGGTTTGAACACGCACATGTTACACCAGGCTGCACTCATTACCTCCTGTGGTACCCAGAGTAATGACTGGTAGCAGCAGCAGCCTCTGTACATGTCATTTAAAGGTGTGCCTAGTCTGGCTTTGCCACTAATCTTTTTTCAATTATGACACATTTTCCTCTTAGGTCCCAAACTAAGCAGGAGACTTAACAACGTTGGTGTGCATGTGGTACCAGGAGGTGAGGTGTGCTATGCCTCTAAACAAAATAACCATCACATCTGCCTGTTTTTTTTGTTTTTTTTTACTATGGTTACACTGGTACTCGAGCACAACCAAAGCACTTCCCAATCTCTACCTCTTAACAGGCCAATTATGTGACTGCTGGGAGTCAATGGCGCTGTGAGCTCCTCCGAAGGTTCTCTCTCTTCACAAGGTCAAGCTGACGGGCCCAGGTTAATGGGCAGATGTGGGTCTAAGAGAGGAAAGGGTCAAGCACCTAGAGGTTCCCTCCACCTCATCTTCAAACTGTCCCTCTTCACTATTAGAGCCCCCTTTACCATCAGTGCTCATACAAAGCAGTGCAGGAGTTGTTTCTTGACCTGCACAGTAAAATATTTTTTAAAGGCTTTCAGTTTCTCCCTCTCTAGAGGTTGTCACAGCGGCAATTTGATTTGGCAGAGATTTTTGCGCCAGATGCCCTTCCTGATGCAAGCCTCCCATTTATTTGGGCTTGGGACAGAACAAGGAGTACACTGGATGTGGCTGGGGTCAATTTCGAGTGTCCAATTCACAATGAGCAATGGTTAGTTGTGTGTCATCTCTGATGATGATTAAATAAACCTTTATCTAAACCACCTTGTGAAAGCCAGCGTGTATGGGTATCTAGAAATGGTATGACCTTCTGCTTACCTTCTTCCTTTTTCTCCCGTCCAGCTCCAAATTTCTCCATTGGCTATTTTAGTTCATGCTTGCGTCACTGGTACACTCTTTCCAAGGCTCATTGCCCCTGACTTCTCACCCTTTTTCGCCGCCTTTCACTCTCCACCATGTACAGCACAGTGTGTGCAGCACCTAGTTATACAGCTGCAACTCGGTGTCCGATTTCACTACCAGACCGCGCCCCTTTGCTGCTCCACACTCTCCCTCCCTCCTCCTCTCCCAAAATGGCAAAATATTTATTTTTTTAAATATTTGTGGGCTGAAAAAAAATCATTATTAGATTTCAGTTTGCGTTCCTGTACAGATAAGGTCCCTAAGGGAAGCAGGCTTGCAGTTATTCAAAAGTATAAGGCATCATTTCCTTAATACTGGACTGTTCTTTGATTCTGGCGCCTTCAATATCAATGTGGTTTATTAAATTTAAAACCCGTGTTGCCTTCCACGCCACCTCTCTTTTATCCGTTTCTACTATGACAACTCTCTAATTAAGCTAAGAGGGTTGTGAGCTTTTAGCAGCGGGGCATCTTGGACATAAAATCAGTGGGCAGTCATCCTCTCTGCACCCATCATGCAGCTTCTGTGACTTCAGAGTAGATAGAAATGGAGCTCAGATAGTGAAATGTCAGTGGGGAGCATCTAAGACCCCTTCTAATGCTGCTTTCTCTAATCTGGACCTTCGCCCCAACCCTGTGTTATCAACAGATTAACTGCCTGCGTTTCTCTCTATCTGTCCAATTCATTTGTGTTCATCTGTGCGGTCGCTGCAAACTGAGAGTTCAGACTATGAACACAAACCATATTTATACAGCCTTTTGTGGTTTTGTACAAATAAAGTGCAAAACATGTTGAAGTTTCCATTTTCAGAGCAAATGTTTTTTGTCTCATTATTTTCTCAAAATCACTGAATTGATCTTTGGTGAGCTGCAGATTGGCTGTCATACAGAGGGTTGTTTCCTGACCAATGACACTAATACATGTAGGCCACACGGTAAACAAGATGGTTCATACCACACAGCTTTTCACTGGGATGGATTGTCTGCTGCGATGTATTACTTCTCATATAAATTGGTCTATGGTTTAATGTGCATTTCAACACAGTCCAAATCTTAATTCCATATCAGTCCAATCATGCAGTTTGTTTGTTTTTCATGCTCTTCAGGAAGTAAATGTATAACCACAAGCACTTTGATATAAATGATATGAACATCTTTGATCGTGGTTTCAGGCTTCTCCATTAATCGACACTTGGTGGTGATTATGCATTACGACATGTTGCGAGCGTCTAGCACATGTAAATGTGGATGTTAATAATGCAGGTTTTAAAGCTGCAGTACGTAACCTATTGTTGACGTTTGCCATTGTTGTTGTTAGTCTGCTTCCGTTGGGTTTTCCTGAATAGAAATGGCGTCATTTGTACGCTGCGTCCCGAGTGTTTGTGCGTATACAGCATCACTACACTTTTGGTTGGCGATTTGTGTTTTCAGTCGTACTCCAACCTGTTCGCTCCACTAGCACTAGTCCGCGATTGCCTCACTTCCCGTGTGCAGTGCAGGAATTGTGTGAACTCATTTGACAGTGGTTGTAGCAAATAAACAATTTGTTTGTGTTTAGGAGTTACACGCTACAGTTTTAAATGTCACGCTGATTTTGAGAAATGTTTAGGAAAGCTGTGGATGTTAGCTGCTCAGAAGCCACGGTGCATAAATGTCCCTGCTGGCTGTGTGTGTTTTAAAAGCTGTTGGGTGCGTGTCATGGGCCAGTGGTGGCGTGAGGTCTTTGTCAGCAGGGGGACTGAGGAACACAAAGCCTAAGGCAGGATGGTCAGAATGCTTCTCTCCAGAGAGACACCAGTTCAGAGGTCACCACGGGCTCTTTTTGAGTTGGAGGGTGTGTGCTCAGCCCATGTGCCTTCTTATGCGCGAGCACCAATGTGTGAGCATTTGTAAGTGTCTGCTTGCAGAGGGGCGGAGTTGCGCGCGTCACAAAAATGGATCCCAGCGGACGTGCATTTTCAGGACAGGTCCCTGTGGACGGAGAGAGAGAAAAGGGGGCGAGAGGCGATGATGAGGATTGGTGGTGGTTGTCCGTTGGGGTCCAGCAGGGACAGAGCAGCCTGCTAATGAAGAGCCATCTGAGGCCTCCATTCACCTTGAACATGGGCCACTGCAGCTGCCCTGACCTTGGCTTTGATCCACAAAGATGCTTGACCCCCACCATTCCCCCAGAGTCACTTCCCCCCCGCCCACCCCCTTGCCATCTGGACAGCACGCATGCATATGTATACATACGTGCACACGTCCAAAGATGCATATGCATGTGCATGTATGTTGAACACATGCACATTATACGCCTTCACAGGTGTTATGTTTGCAGAGTGTTTTCAGCTGGATTTGTGGCCCTTAAATAGCTAAATGTTTTGTTTCCAGTCGTGTACATACCTTTTTTGTTGTTGAAATTATATAATTCTCCTCTCTTACACCCTCTGTTCTTTCTCCTCCATCATCCTCAATACACCCCAGACTCTACTGTCTTCCATGGCCTCCAGAGCCTTCAGCTGCTTACATTATCCTGAAAGATGGGATTCCTGCTTTCAACTTCTCTCCTCCCCTGCCCTCAAAATGCTCTAGCTCCAACCGTCTCCACATATCAGATGCCTAACTAAAAGTAGTTTCACATTACATCAGATCTGGAAGATTTTTATTTTTTTTTGTCACAACTGTCCCAGTGGTTTGACATTACATTGGTCACTCGCTCTTCTTCCTAATAGGAATGCAGCCGCTTGGAACGTAGCAGGGGTTCCATGGAAATTCCCAAAGTGCTACAACACACTCCTGCCTTGTCTTGCTTGTCCACCCACGTCTGCTGTAAATGACAGTTATGTCACGGGCAACTTGAGTTGCAGTCCTGCAGTCCATCTGTGGAAATGTAGACCTGTCTGCATTTTCCTTTTTATGTTTCAGCCCCATGGTTTTGTGTATTTTTCATATAGAGCAAAATGGAGAGGAGCCTCATTGTGATAAACTAATTGAGTTCATAAAAATGGCTTTCAAAATATGAGCCATTTTAAGTGTTTTTGTATTGCGTGGTTCGCCTTTTCAGAGAAGTTTGATACAAACAAAGCTCTTGATTATCATAGGTATTTTTTTTACTGCCAAAAAGTAGGTCATTGTCACAGGGTTTTGTGTCCATAACATGGACATAGTCTTCTGTTCTGTACGTGTCCCTTGATTTACTTCATGGAGGCAGCAGCAGCATCTGTGCATATGCAGGGGGAACAAGCTGTGCCCATGGCTGAGCAATTAGAGAGGAGCAGAAAGATGCGGGGAGTGCATGAGAGAGAGAGAGAAGGCGAGATTACGCCGCTCTGTGCATCAGGGTCTGATGTCTGTGCAGCAATTTTTTTTTTACCCACAGATAATGTTGTACGTTTACTTAAATTAGCTGATTATGTCTCTCGCTTTCCCTCGTCTCCAAAAGGCCTACTTTTAGGCTCCCTTTTCCCTCGTCTCTTCATAGTTCCACACTATATCTATTTATTTATTTTACTCTTTTTAAGTTTTTTCTCTACCCCCCCTGCCACTATAATCCATTTGTCTTGGGTAGAGGGCAGCGGAAGGAAGTGGTGTTGGAGAGGCGTGTGTCAGAGTCTGAGAGAGCCTCTGCTCCAGCTGGAGTCAATATTTGCTTTAAGAATCTCAATAACAGGCCTGCAGTCATCTGCATCTCTGATAATGGACAGCCATATGGCTCTGTTGACCCACGCTGTGCTGAGGGTCTCTTTCTCTCTCTCTCTCTGCCCCTCCTTGTCTTTCATTTATCGGCTTCCCTTTAACTTCTCTTATTCCTTCGTCTGTATTGCACTTATCATCTTTCTGGGCACATTTTGTTCTTTTTTTTCTTTTTTTTTACGAACACCCGCTCACTGTGTCCATAAAACCCTGGTTATGACCCACCACACAGTGCTGTGACCCAAGTTACCATGGCAGCAGTCTGGGATGCGCGCTCTTTGTCCAACAGTGTTTCCAGCAAGTGACAGAAAACAGGGATTTAACAGTCTGTGCACATGTTTGACAATGTGTCTCTCACTCTGACTGGAAGACTGATACAGAGCCGATGGGGAAGTGCTCTTATGTGCTTAAAGTTATCTCTCAAATGGAGATGTAGGCCTTGTAAAAATGGTCAATTAGGTAAGTTATATTAGTTGACAGCTGTTTTGATCCCTTTAGTTTCTTTACTGTTGCTCCATTCCTCTTTCCCTGTGTGCGTCGGGAAATGCGAGCTTTTATTTTAATGGATTTCCTGTGGTTCCGTCCTCAAAGTGTTTATCCACATCTCAATTTGCAGCAGAATTTACAAAATAGAATAACATCACTAAGCAGAGCAGACTAGCCTAACTTGCTTTTCATAGAGACAAGTGTTTCTGTTTGATAAACATGTTAAATATGCTATTCGTCTCCTTTTCATGTTGTTTTAACGTGTTTTTGCTGTAAAATAGACAATATTCGACTATGCTGACCTGGGTATTCACACCCATTTTGCCTACACATCTTTTGTCTCATTCTACCCTCTGTCCATCTCTGTCTGTTACTGTGAGCAGCTTGGCTATCATACCCTCTGCTGTGTCCCGGCTCAGGTGCCCGTCACCCCCACTTTGCCACGGTTCCCCTCAAAGCCATTGGTCATGGCTGCGTTGGCCCTCACTGTGGCGGCATGTGCCCACAGCAGGCCCTCTTCCCAATCCCTGTCTCGTCGTATCTGTCTAACCCAGACCAGAGCCTCTCAGTCCAGTCCAGCCTATCTCAGCTGAGCCTGGTTCAGCCCTGGCGTCACCAACAGCCCAGTGCCACTCTACCCTGGCAGTCATAATGAGACGACGGGGAAGGGTGGTGTGGGGGGGGGCTAGAGTGTGTTTGAGAGTGTGTTTGTCAAGCAGTTTGTGAGGTGTCATCAATCAGGGAAACATGTCTACACCAGACAGCTGTGAGAATAATCAGACTCATTGTCAAACATGCGCACGCTCTGTTAAATCAGTCTGCTTTACTGTGATTATGCCATCACAGAGACCTTTTTGCTCTAATAGTTCCCCACACCACATTTTACCCAGCACTTGCCTCCCATTCCACAACAGACTTTGCACAATATAGCTATGATAATGATATGATAATGGCCATCAGAATGTTTTCCAGCCTCACCCGGCAGCCATTTTGCTATTTTTATTTATTTTATTTGAGCTTTCCCATTTCAAATCCAACTATCAATCCTGCACGCTGGCTGCCCAGGCTCCAGTCACTGCTTGTCACTCTGAATTTCAAATGGCTCCAATTTTCCCCCTGATGGCACGGAGAAGTGGCAGGCGGCACATCGGGGAGGGTGGTCCTAGACATGCTGCCTGCAGCAGGGGTTCTATTAGAGAGAAGAGAGCGCCGAAAAGAGGGGGCGAGGAGAGGTTCGGAGCATCACGCCAGTAGTGATGTATTCTTTTCTGTTTTTTTGTGATTATTTTGGAGACTGCTGTCTCATTTGGGGCAGTGTGGCATGGTTGATTGTTCCATCTCTGCTTCTGGCTGGGATGCAGATGGTGGAGCAGCCCTGATCACTAACACGCCTCTCGCTCTCCCGTCTCACACTCACAGTCCGGAGTACACCTGCAGTGCAGCACTGAAAAAATTCAATTTGGTTACCATCGCTATGATTTGTTCTTATCTGATCATCTGTGCAATAGAGAAATGTGTGTTTTACACAGTGCAGGCATTTAATTCAGTAATCTAAATACAAGGTCTCATTTGGTCTTAAGATGTTTTTATGTTTTTTTGTATTGGTAGTGGGACATAATTGAAAAAGTTGGTAATATTTTTGATAAATTATCAATTGCCTTTTGCATGCATCATGACACAGATGAGAACAGTGGAACCAATAGAACAGTTGTATGTTTCAGTCAGGAACGCTCCGAGCAGGTGCAACGCTTCATGCTAGCTAACTACACGTGCCAGTCGCTTCGTCCTGGGAAACATGGGAACATTTTAATTAGAAAAAATGGTTATTCAACCAAGATTTTGCTGCATGTCTGATCGTATGTGCCCTCGTATACCAGACGGTGTTTATGAGGCATCAGGTGCATTATGGGAATCAAGACAGCGGAGTAAAAAAGCTGCAAAATCACTTTCCAGTTCTGTTCATATTCTTCTGCCTTTACTTAGAATTATGTTAGAATTAATATTTACTGCCCCTAGATGCATCAATTAACCCTGTGTTACTGAAGCTTTATGTTATTTTTGGTTATTTAATTTACCTTGCACGTTTTAACAGTTTTCTGAAATGTATGACTATTAACTCAACCTTGTTGCATTGATTTTGTATAATGTCAAACGTCTCATTGTGTTCTGTCACTTAACGAGAGCTAATCAGCTATGAGGAGCGGGCGCTCTACTTGGAGGCCATTGTTCAGAACCACAGAGAAGTCATGACGTTTGAAGACTTCGCGTCGCAGGTGTTCTCGCCCTCTCCCGGCTACCCCATGAGTGGGACAGGTGAGAAATGAAACAAACTTGCATCTATGTCCCCCTTTATATTCTTTCCTCATTCTTCCTCCAACTTACATCTCCGTCCTTTCCCCTCGTTCCATTTTCATCCACTTTTTTTCCCCCCTCCTCCTCAACACACCTGTTTGTTCTCTCTGCTCCCCCCCCCCTTTGCTCCCACACCCACATTGGCTGATGAATATCAAACGACGGGGCCATGGCTCTTCGCGTTGTCTGAGGGACTTCAAACACTCCGCTTCCTCCGCTTCCTCAAGCCCCACTCACTCTACTTTGTTCATCTCTTCTGGTTTTCAAACTGCATCTTTTTGTGCTGTTACTTTCCTATGAATATAAGCAGCCTCCTCAAATGGCAGCGTGTGTGTGTATGTGTGTGTGTGTGTGTGTAAGGGACCTCATTCACCAACACTTAAGCGATGTGCCTGACAAACAGCAGCTCGGGGATGTCAGCACAGCGCTCTTATCAGTCCGTGATGAATAGAATGGAAAATGTGTCTTATCTTGTTCTTCCTACTCGTACCAGCGTCGATCGATCTGCGACAGCACTGAAATCAATACACGATTGCACTTTTCCACTCTATTGGATCCCGACACACATTACATTTTGAAAAGCAAAGCGCTCCGTAATACCGCACCATAATATCTGGTCTTTTCAGAGCTTATTTTGTAGACATTTTTTGAAGTCAATATAAAGTTTTTACTGCGCATGTCGGCATGGGGATGGTGTTCAAACAGGCAAGATGTGGTGTCACATGACCTCAAGTCACCTCTCGAGAGAAAGAGGATCTCTCTATATTTAATACTATCTTTAATTAAAAATGTTGTGACAAATTCATCTTTATAATATAATACAAAAAGTCTTGTGATGGTATTCCACTCTTTCCCATGAGTTATTATCTGGAAATAGCATGGTATTCCTATAAGATGATCCCCTTATTGCCAAAGTTCCATAACATTTCCTCGACTAACGATTATTTTCGCAATGGATTAATCCATCCATCCATCCATTATCTACCGCTTTATCCTCGCGGGGGGTGCTGTGCCCATCTCAGCTGACATTGGGCGATAGGCGGGGTACACCCTGGACAGTTCGATAGACGGGGTACACCCTGGACAGTTCGATAGACGGGATACACCCTGGACAGTTCGATAGGCGGGGTACACCCTGGACAGTTCGATTATTTTTTCCATTAATCGAGTAAACTTTTGGTCCATAAAATGTCAGAGAACATTGATCAGTGTTTGTCAAACCTGGAAATGATGATGTTCTCGAATGTCTCGTTATGTCCACAAACCGAAATGATTCAGTTTTAATGATTTCTTTGTTATACGGAGAAAAGAAATGAAGAAAATAGTCACATTTAAGAAGCTGAAATGATCAGAAATCTTGTTTTAATCATGAAAAAATGCTTCAAACCCGATTAATCGATTGTACTGTAATGTCTCAGTGTTTGAGACTAAAGAACGTTTGACCGCCTAAAGCTTCGTGCATCGTGTCAGTGAGTTCTTAAACCCTATGTCTGCTTCTCTTCTCTGTACATAAGACGGAGAGTTTTTAAAATAACATCTCACAGCATGGGACACGACGCTGTGTCTAATGTGAGAGGCCGTAACATAATGAAGTCTTGCGAGGCTGTTGCGTGTGTCGCCCTCACCGCTGCTGCGGAAACTCGTCCTGAATGGTAATTTGTATTTCTCCGGAATCTGCCCGTGTAAATAGATTAATAGATTAATATGATGCTCTGTGTACGTGCGTGCCTGTCCATTCAGATTTCATCCCAAGGCTTTCTTGGCTCACAGGACACTGTAACGCAGTCACTTTTGTAGATTAGTCCATCATAAGAGTGTTGTTAATTTCTAAAATCATATTTGATGAGACATTTTAAATAAAGAGGGGGTAGATTTAATGTTCAGCATATCAAGTATGCTATTCCTTGTTTTAATGGCATTTGTGTTAAGAGAATAATTTTAGAAGAAATTATATATTATTGCCCATTATGATGTGTCAGAATAAGATGAATCAAAACAAAACAGAACAAGAAAATTGTCGTCCTGCTACAGATTGTGGGTTTTAATTTGAGCGCCAAACTCTGCCAAAGAAGCTGCAAATTGGCAGCCACAATATTGTTGTACACATATGGGCGGCTTGTGTTAGAATGTTTCACTTTTTCCGTATGATCACGCTTAACAAGTACCAAACCGGCACTTAGGTTAAAGGGGTTTTGATTTAATTAAATAATTAAATAAAAATGGGGAAATTTAATTGGAAAACCAAGAATTTAAATTACAAGGTGTTCGCGAGCTACCACGTACATTCCAGGTGCAGCTAATTATATTAGCTACCGATCTGTTATTTATATGTTTATTAATCTTTTTTTGCTTAAATCAGTCATTGATAAATCATCTTCAGTCTGTCATGTCTGGTCTTCCTGGACGACACTGCTCCTCATTCACCCTACTGCCCTTTTTACCTGTGTGTGTGTTTGAGAGTGAGAGATTGTGTGTGATACGGTTGCTTTGAAAAGTTCCCTCATCCATCTGTCTCGTGTGCTCATCCTGCTCTGGCTTCCATTGCTGCCACTAACATGTCATCCATGCTCCATGACAGCGTGCAGGCGTTGGCCGGGGATGGTTTGGGACATGGAGAACCCCTGGGCCAAACTGGACTGTAAGACTCTGCCTGCTTCCTCCACACTATGGCATGATGCCCAGACCACAACATTCACATGTTCATTCATTCATTCATTCATTCAGGTCACCGTGAACCCCATCGCCATCCAGTACACTTGATTTAGCTCGTTTGTGAACGGGGGGGAAAAAAGCAGGTTCCGACTTCATGTCCTGTACACGTCCTGCATGCATGTTTCTGAACGTCATTTAACCTCTTCCCTCTGTTGTTGTGAGTCCAACATGTCTTTACCCTTACAGCCATCGTCCTCCGTGATCCTGAATGCAACCTCAGTCTAGTACCACGGCCTCCTGCATGAGCTAGTCCATCTGTCACATTGAACCCAAGACTCTGTCCTCAGTGTGCTGACCCTTACTGTGTTACACCTCTCACAGATTTTAGTCTTTCTGTGTTAATTCTCTCAGCAACTTCACACGAGAACCTCTGCATAATGGGATACCTTATAAGCTCTCATGATCTTTGCAGCTTTAACTCTCCCCTAACCCTCTCTACAAATGTTCCTCAGACTGTTGTTGCCATGTGAACTGCCCCTCACTATTTGTGGATTTGACTTAATTGAAATTTGCAAATCGGGGAACAGATTCATCGGGTACCAGCAGACGTTTTTGCTCGTCGAGGTATCCTCACAAACACTTGTTGATTTATCTCTTTGCCCCGATCACATAACCCCTTGTTTGTCGTTTTGAAACCTTCCAGTGAAAACTAACCACGACGCCACACACGCTGCCTGAAAGCCGCCCCCACCCGCCCCCCCCTCTCAATCCAGACTTTCCGGCAGCACTGTGTTGTGTTTTTGCTGCAGTGTGGTTCGGTGTGTGTCCACTGCTCTCTCACATGATGCTCTACTCTGTTTTTCCCTTTTAGATTAAAAATATCTTAAAGGTCCAAATACAGTTTATGGCGAAGGTAAGCCCCAAGTCAGACCAGAAGCTTGTTTCCGTCCGGCGGCCAACCTGCGCTCTGCTTGTTTACTCATCCTGGCTGTCTTTTTTTACCCACTCCTTCCCTTTTTTTCCCCTCCTCTCTCAGTACTAACTAAGCTTTATTTACTGACAAAGGGAAGGGGACAGAGAAACCAGGCTGTTTATGTGGGGGTGTCCTACTGTTTAGACCAGGCTGGTAATTGAGAGAGATGCACAGTGGGGACAATTAGCACCTGACTAAGTAGCAGCATGAACAATACGGCTACACTTCTGGCCCTCGCTCCTGCATGTGGCACGCCTTTATCTCTTCCCCCAGCAAACACTTTTCTCTTTTCTTTTTTTCCCCCCTCCCCAAAGTCTCTCCTCCCCCTTCATTTCCTCCTGTTGGAGTGTGCCTGTTTGCCCGGGGCAGACTCTGAGACTAACACCTGCCGCACTGGAAGACGTCTTTGTCATCCAAAGCCTTGTTTGAACTGCTGCAGAGGGGACCAATGGGATTGCAGGACCATTTAAACCCATCTTTTTTTTTGTTTGATTTTTTTTCTCCCTCTTATTCTGTATTCGTCTGAAACGAACTGCTCTGTGATGCAGTTTGGGCCGAGCAAGGAGCAGAAAATTCCGGGTTATTATGAGGGAAAATGATAAATGACTGTGAATATGAACAATTACGTAAGGGCATTCAAAGAAGAACATGATTTGAAGATGAAGTGATGGAGCCACAGTCACTTAGTGCCACAGTGGCAGTGATGACGGTTGAGTGCAGTATCTTTTAATGTCTGCTGAGTGGGTGCTGAACTCCACTACCACAATGTTGTTCATTAGCTTTAATGGCCGTTTCTCAAATTAGTTTGTAAGACTTATGGTTTACTGATGGAATGAGTCGAAGAATACGGGAATGCCGGATTTGATCGGTCTAGAAGTCCAGCCCACATTTTTAGCCAAGCCCTTTTTTTTTTTGTATATTCATATGCAGATTGCAGCATGCACGTCCTAAACCCCACACCTCCCCTCGAGCCCTTCACAAAAACGCGCGCCCAGTGTTTCATCCACAGGCTGGCCCTCCTCTCCCAGTGATCCGCAGGCCTGGATGCTGCCAGTGTCCACTGTGCTGCTGAGTGTCTGTTACTCCAGCCATCTGCCATTCCTTTTAGCTGCTGCAACTTGAGATGCCTCAGAAAAAAAAATGGCAGGAAATAAAAGGATAGGAAAGAAAATAGGCAACCAGATGCTATCTCGACAAAGCAGAAAAGTTGTTTAAACTCGAGGCATGGGCCAAAGAGAGGGTGGGAGGGGGTCGGGGGTACACTGTGGCTCGGGGCCCATTCACAGTATGTAATTGTTCTCACCATGCCCACCTCGCTGCACGTTGAGCTTTGCCGTCGTGCAATCAATCCACAAGACACCTTGCATAGTAACGCAGAAACTATACAATATTATAGAGCGAGATGAGAAAATCCAACAGTTCACACAATGAGCCAGGACTATGCATCAGTGGAGAGAGAAAAAAAACACAGACTCAAACATGTGCAGCCATCTGCCTCGCCTGGTCGAGGCGAAAACATAAAGGGAGGAGGGAAATCGTGGATGTGAAGGACAATATTTGACAGTGGGAAGCCTCTCCGTGTACACACGAGCACAATGTGTCATTTTATCTTCATTCAGAGCAGCCCGCTTTCACACCGTGAATATTTATCCTCGACAAAGGTTACCTATGCTTTTTTTTTCTGTGTCACCGCATTGAGAACGGCGGCTTTTGTCGCACGAAGCATGCGAAACAGGCATGTGATTTCTGTCGCATTTCATCGGCTCTCTCTCTCCGTCCCAACTTTAACAACAGAACCAAACTCCACACTCCTAACCCTTGTTTGTTTTTTGTTCCAGTTTGCATTGTGAATTTTTGAATGTTGGTGAAAATCCTGGTTTAAAGGGGAAGCAGCCACATGCATGACGAAGCATGCCTGGGGGACGCGAAAAGGCCAATGAACTTCCCCTTCGTGTCAAAATCAGCTCTGTCTCTCTCTTCAAAAGCGCTGTGTTGTCATTTTGTTCCTTTTGCACAAACTCTCCCTGCGTCCTCTCTCCCAGGCTCCTTCACCGGCAGCACGAGCACCGAATCCAGCGCTCAAGCGGGCGCCGCGGACTCCGCCGTCGACCAGGTCTCTCCCACGATGCCCCGTGCCACAAAGAACCGAGTGTCGGGGAAACTCCGGCGGTCGGCGAGCGCTATCAGCAAATCTTCCAACTGAGCTCTTTCAGCACCTCCAACCCCTCAAGTGCAGCCTTTAATGATGTTCCTCAAAGAACCTCACACACTCAGCCACGACTGCAAGAGGTGGTGTTGTTTTGTTTTATTTTGTGTCATACAAACCTATAACTGGAGCATATTGCAATTTTTTTTTTTTTAATTTGAGTGGCAATCATTGATTTCATTGATACATTTCCATTTGTTATGGTGTTATAACTGTGTTTAACAGGGATGCACACGAGACTAAGCTATTTGTGTTCATCCTGGTGGTTTCAGCACATAGGAAGACTCGACTTCAAGGAGGAATCTTTAATGCAACATGTGGCAAAAACAAACGTCCTTTCTTTATTCTGGTTTCCTCGCCGCAGCCTTGTAAGGGAACGGGAGAACTGCTTAACCTTGGCTCTGTATCTCGTCTATCTCTCGACACTTAAAGCACTGAAAGACGCCGTCGTAAACGACACCACGCTAAACCTGCACAAGACATTGTTATCCTTTTTTTTTATAGATGTGTCGGCCTTTTGACCCGTTTGTGCACCTGCCGCAACCTTTTCCCCGTGTCTAAGATTCCACTTCACTCAGTGAAAGGGTTTTTTTTTTTTGGATGTTTTTTTCCCTGCCCTGGTATATCACCAGGAGAAAGGACTGATGCACATGTTTCATGGACATTTTTTATTATTATTATTATTATTTTGAACGCACTGTGGACAATCAGTGATGTCTTTCTAACTTAAGCTGGATTTCAATTTGTTTTGGGGGCTGTTGTTTTTTTTATCACTCTTATTTCCCTTTTTTAAATGAATTCCGATGGATTGCGTCACAATTTGATTTATGCAGCTCCAGTGGAATGAGAAAAGACTGCGTTTGTAATTGTTTTCTGATGTTGTTAACATAGGCCCATGTCCGGTAATTGAATAAGTTCCTCCTGTCTCTTTCCTCTGCTATTAGTCTCTCTGTGTCCTATGAGGCCGAGACATTGACATTCCAATATTCCCCCCAAACAACATGTTTTGCACTCACTGTCATTGATTAAGTGGAATGTTCTTTTTTTCTTTGTTCTCGGACGTGCGTCGCTTTAAGTTTCATTTCGCTGATGTGTCTTTCTTAGATGTACATAGTGAGGACTACTACTTTGCGTGGTTTAATGTGCTGTGTCGAGGAAAAACTACCACCAGAGCCTCAGGTGAATCTTAACTCCATGCACTGTGTGCGTGCGTGTGTGTGTGTGCGAGCTTCCTCGTACTCCCCCAATAATCACATTTTACTGTCTCCTCTTCATCATGCGAGACAAAACCATGGCCGCCCGGCATCGCATCTCCTCATTAAACGTCTAAAACAAACCGTTGCCCTCCCCTGTGGCTCCAACGGTCAATTTCTTGTGCTTCCCACAACAACAACATATACAACAGATGGACGACTTGGAGTCGTGGTCTTCCCTGTTTTTTTTTTTAGTCTATGCGATGCTCTGTCTTCATCCGTGAATGGAATGGAGTGGCACCAACCCCTCCCTTTTCCCATGATCCTCTCCCTACGTTGGTCCACGGGGGGGGGGGGGGGGGTTTGGTGTTTGCAAGGGGTGAGGGAGGGGGCTGGGTTTAGGTGGCATGCCAGAGCTGAACTATAAGAGCACTCCTAGCAACCACCAGGCAATCGCTCTCTCGCTCCTCCAACCAGCCCGGCTTGTGTTGTCATAGCAGCCAGGTGTTCCACACACACGCACACAATATACACTCACGCCCTCTGAGGGCTCCACCCAAGCTGCAACACTATCCCCATCTGTTGCACGACTATGCCTTACTTTCCCCTCGCTCACCTGTCGTCATCCTCCCTCCTCCTCCTCTCACATCATGCCTCCCTTTGTTTGTTTAATTCCCTGAGCAGAAAACAGGGAATTCAAACAGCAGGAGTGTGGAAGTGGTGAGAGTTCCTCGATGTCCTTTTGTTCTGTTTCCGTGAAGAATGTATAGATGTATAAGCCTGGGTCTCATCATTGGTTTTTACTTCCTTGTCCGCCCTCCCCCCCCCCATCGAAGCCACTTGAAGGAACCACCCAGAATGCTGATTTTAAATTTGTAGATTATAGATTATGTCTGTGGAAGAAGAGGGTCTGTGTCCCTCTTTTGGTGGCTTAGTCACTGGAGATGTTAGTTTGGACCGAGATACGGATCGTGTTTGTCTCATATACGTGAAGAAGATGAGCTAGTGTTAGTCCTAGTGTGTCGTCTCTATCTCTCTCTTCCTGTTTTTAGAAATCCTTGTACAGTGTGTCAAATTTTGAGGACTCCGTGTGTCCTCCAGGGTTTAAAGATGATAATGCTTGTAATATAATCTTTGTATAAGAGAAAGAATGGGAGGGGGGGGGGAGCTTGAAGATTTCATCATCACTTGTCAACATATCAAACTGTTTTTAACGACCGAACTCCTGCTATCTTTATTAGAAATGTGAAAAATTGAAAAACATTTCATTAAATCAAATTTGATCTGATCTTCTGTCGCTGCTGTTTTCTCCGTCTGGTTCATAAAATGTTAAAAATGCTGATCAGTGTTTTGTCAAACCTGGAAATGACGATGTTCTCGAATGTCTTATTTTGTCCACAAACCAAAATGATTCAGTTTTAATGATTCCTTTATGTGGAGAAAAGAATATATTAATATGTAAGAAGCTGAAACGATCAGAATTCTAGTTTTAATAGTGGAAAAAGCTTCAAACCGATTAACCAATTTAAAGAAACATACAGGTGCCTTTAAGATGCTTGAAAATGCTTGCGATTGGATGTGTTTTCGTGGTTCATAAGAGTGCTTGGAATTTCTGAGTGTATTACTTTGAAAAAGAAATTGCTGATTAAATAATTAGCCTCTTTTGGTGGAAGAAGCCTCGACTTCACTTGCATGTGCTATTGTGACAATTCTAAAACATGCTGTTGGTCTTTTCTAGCACAATACCATCGCTTTTCTCGTGATACAAGGAGTGAAATGTTCAAATGTATGTTAGTATGCCCGTCTTGAATTTGACCTTGGAAAAGGTGTAAGAACCCTTCAAAGTACATTGTCACGTTGTTAATGTTACACAAGGGTTAGGTTTTAGGTACAGCTGAGCTGTTTTCACAATAACATGACAGCAGTGCACATCAGCTTCTTGTGTAAGCTGGGATTTTGTGGATGGGTTTAATGTGAGATAGAGAGTAGAGTGCTGACATGATAGCGCTGTTACCGTGGGCTTTCTGACCCTGGCCCTGGCCGCGCTAGCAACAGCAGCAGCAGGGGTAACCTGACCCGCGTCCCATCTGTCTCCCCTGCTGCTCAGCTCGGGGGCTTAGTGGAGAACCGAGCATAATGGAAGCTCACCGGGAGGTACAGGTGCAACGGTCACTGCACCTACGGGTGCTCCGCCTCGCCTGGGTCACATAAAGACTCGAGGAAAGCACTTGAGTGTAATTGAAGACCTAAAACTGGTGTTTTTTAGAAAGGAGCCCTAATGTCGCCTCATCTTCATCTTCCAGCTTTTTTGCCTCAGCCACTGACTGTGAGGCAGTTTACAGGGGAACATGCAGGGGCGGGCTGCCCCCTCGCTTATTATTCCCACATTGTATTATTCCATGTGTCACACTGATGCTGCGGTGCATTTTCGCTCTTCAATTATTTCATTTTTTTCAGGCAGCACGAGTTAAAGCTGTAGTATGTAACTTTTTTTTTTAAGCAGAACCGTCTATTACACATATGTCAAACTCAAGGCCCGGGGGCCAGATGTGGCCCGCCACGTCATTTTATGTGGCCCGTGACTGATTAATTGGTCTTAAAAATCTGCTGCTTTAAGGCGTGCGTTTAACATAAACTACATTTCCCACAATGCATGGCGATTGCGTTACCCGCAAAGTGACGGCATCACCATCGCGGACCGGGTTACATCTATAACGCGTCATATTTGTAACTTCAATAAGTAATAAATACAGAACGTTATTAAGCAATATGTTACGAAGTAGTTACCTTTATTTTACATTATATTTGGTTACATTACATTTATGCTGTATGATGGATACATCTGGCCCTTTGAGGGTAACCATGATGCTGATGTGGCCTTCACAGAAAGTGGTTGACACTCCTGGTCTATTAGATCCAAACCCCTGTCAAATTAGTTCACTCTCTTTGTCTTTTTCAGTAAAGCAGTGTTGTAACAGCAATGCGGCGCTAGTAAAGCAGCCGCAAACACGCGAGCGGACGTGCAGTGAAGCAAAAGTTTGAGAAATTGCTCCAAAAACAGCAGCTCATTCAACAGTTTGATGAACTAAAGACAAATCTGTCAACAGATCAACAAAAAGCAGCTTTAAAGTCAGCGTAAAGGTGATGTTTATACATGTTTTTTTTTTACTTATTGGCCTCAGTTTTCACCATGAGTGATTATCCTCTACATGTAATACATAAAACTAACCCTAATACTTTGCAGGTTGTGGGATCAGATATGAAGCCAAACTCCTAAATCAGCAGGAACCCTGACCAAAATGGAGCTGCAAGGAGTCCCGACAGATGTTTTACAGCTCCAGAGGTGAGCGCTCATCCACCACCTCCTTGTCCTCCTCCTGTCACGCACTGACATGGTATTAAGGAAGGAATTTATGATTAGGCCTTAAGTGCTTCTGTGTGGCAGGGAAGCGGCGTCTATGGAGCCACAGCAGCTATGATTTACTTTCAAAAATAAGGCTGATGAAGGGTTTGGGCTGAGGCCGGGGGCCTTCTGAGGTTTCTGTGCCCTGTTAGGGACGACTTTATAGAGAAGTGACTTACAGAGAATATGGCAAGTGGAATTAAACGGTTTGTTATCTTGTTTTGGGTCAGAACAGCTGAATTAAACCTGCAATTTGTTTTGTTTTTTATACTGTGAATTTAAGTTTATACATGTGTGGATTTTTTATTTTAAAACTCATGATGTGTGAATAATTGAGGGTTGTCTTTAGTATAAATATCTCATAATGCTGTTTTTAGCTTGACAAAATACAGCGATGAGCAACAAACTAGTTATTATTTTTTGAATTTAAAAAAAAAAGGGAATATTTACTCAAATAAATGTCACTTTTTGAACAAATTGAAAACTTATACCAACAAGTTGAAAACACCAAATGTCCTTTTGAAAATATTTTTTTTATTATTATTATTTTCGATAGACAACAACGATATACACGTTACAATCAAAGCGCTATAAAAGCCAACATTTAGGAAAAATAACTTGTCCTTAAAAAAGATTGCATCTAAGGTAAGAGCTTTATGTTTTTTTTCTTTCTTTCTTTCTTCTTCTTTTTTTTTTTTTTTACAAGAGCTGTGGAGATTGAAGATTAAAATCCGACCCACGACAAAAAAAAAAAGAAAAGCGTCACAACTCATAAAACCTGACCAAAAATGTTTTGAAAAAGAAAACAATAATAATTATATTAGATTAAATTAAATTAAATTAAATTAAATTAAAAAGAAAAAAAAACATTTTGGCTATACGACATGTAAACTGCCAGAAACGATTCACATAAGAAATCACAACAAACACAACAATAAGTTACATAAAATAAATTCCAATAAATAAATAAATAAACATATGATGAAAAATATTGCAACAATCTTCAATAATAATTATTATTATAAAATATGTGCCGGCATTCAAAATTAAAACAATCTATAATGTTGACTTTTTCTTTTCTTTTCTGTTTTTTTAAGGCAGTTATACAGCGGGATTTGGATGTGTATGTATTCATGTGGACTATTTCACACTATGTGTTGTTGTTTTTTTTTTACTAAAGGCATTTGTGGTTCTACTAAACAGGGAATGTTTCAGTCACACTTTTCTTCTTTTCCCCCCATCAAGGCAAACTTCTGTGGTCCACGAACACGCGTAAAAGCTACAGTGTGGAGAGTGGGGAGCAAATCACGGTCAGTGAATCCAACATCCAAAGGCTTTGATGGAGACCAGGAAAAAGAGGGTTTCTGAGACTTTTTAAGACGTTTTCTTAGGTCTAGAAGCTATCATTGAGCACAGGTGCTGTCCTAGAAAAATACCCTTTAACAGTCAAACTAACGCTTTTTTTTTTTTTTTTGATAAACTAGTTTGAGAAAATCTCAACATATTCAAATATATAGAGAGAGAAGCGTTCAACAATCACTGATTGGCATGAAGAAGAAGAAGAAAAATAAGACACCACTTAAACATCAAAACTGCCTTTCATTGGCCCTTAAGTTATGGCAGTGAGCGTCACCACTTCTTTTTTTGTTTTCTTTCTCCTTTTCCTTTATGTTACTTTTATTTTGAACACCCCCCTTCCTTCCTTCCCTCTCTTCATCCTCCACTCTTCTTCTTTTAAAGGCACGAGTTGCTGTCTTCAGCAGGCGGGGCGCACCGGCATTTGGAGCAGGATCACCTGCCTGTTCTCCGAGGGGTGGCACTTGTTTATGTGCCTGGTGAGTCCCGGCGAGCTGTACAGGGTGGCGGGGCAGTACTTGCACGGGTAAATCTGGGAGGAGTGCATGAGGCGCAGGTGTCGCTCCTGAGCGGCCCTGCTGGTGAAGCTCTCCCCGCACACCGGGCACAGCAGGCAGTCCACGGGGCTCAGGTTGAGGGGGCTTTGGTTTGAGGCTTCCTCTGAGGAGGAGGAGGGGGGTGCAGTGGAGGAGGATGATGATGATGAGGAGGAGGAGGAGGAGGAGGATGGCGGCACAGGTGCCTGCTCTACAGCGCGGGGGTCGCTGGTTTGAAACCCGTGCTCCTCCAGCACTTTCTTCTGCAGGGCTTGGTGTCCCATGATGTGTTTTCTTAGGTATGCCTGGCGCTTGAACCTCTTCCCGCAGTACTGGCAGTCATAGGCGCCATCTTCAGAGCCGGACTCGGACAGACCTGGACTCGGGGTGTCCCTGTCACTCATGTCTTTGGCTTCGTCGATCACTGACTTCACACCCGGTGGGGGGATTTTGGCCATTTCAGCTTTGATTTGCTGCTGTTGCTGTTGTTGTTGTTGCTGCTGCTGCGCACCGGTGGTGCGTGGTTTGTGCCAGCGGCGGTGAGAGGCGAGGTTCGCCGGGCAGCTGAACATCTTATCGCACTCTGGACACCGGTACTCGACCCTGACGATGCGGGAGCACTTGTGCTGCGCCAGAGAGAAGGGATCCGCGTACGCTTCTTTGCACAGCTGACACACGAACTCCCCCAGAGGCTTGTTTCCTGCGGAGGACGGCGCCCTCGGCTTCATCTCCACCGGCCCCTCTTTGATTTTGAGACCGAGCACGGGAGAAGTCGTCATCTCGTCTTCAAAGTTGAGTTTTCGAATGGCTTTGGGTTTCTTGGCGGCGGGTTTCGGTTTGTCACCTGCGGGTCTTTTAGTGCCGAAGCGGTTGCTCGGTGCCGGGAGGCTGGTGCGGCTGGTGCTGCTGCTGCTGCTGGTGCTGCTGGTGGTGGTGATGGTGCCGCTGCGGCTGCTGTTGCTGGTACCGATTTTCAGGTCGACTGGGGCGTAGAGGAGATGGTCCAAGCCGGAGAGGGAGGCAGGTGTCGGGAATGACTCGGCAGAAATAGGCGAGCCCAGATTGAAACTTCGCTCGAAATATCCTCTGTCGTGCTCCTTGCTGATGGGCCGGGTGGGGCTGTACAGGGCTTGGCACGCCGCCTCCGGGTTGCCGAACTGCGCCGGCTTCTCCAGTCTTGGCACCGGCGCGGCAGCTACTATGAAATCTGGCGATGTTGCGGCGCGCTCCGGACTGGACGCGATGGACATGGGCAGGGAGGGGTCCGCACGAGTCGGCAAGGCAGCTGGGTGGGTGGGTGGCTCCTGGAGGTCATCTTCCTCTGACCGAGTCCTGTAGGAAACATGTGCAGATTTCTTGTTTCTTTTTACCAGGAATCCTTTGGGCATGTTGGCAAGTGGCAGCTGAAAGGCACTTCGGGGAGGAGGGTGAAGTCTCGAGTATCCAGGTTGGTTAAAAATATGGCAACACTAGAAGCTTGTGGGACTTTATCTCCCCAGTATATTGATCCTTCTGTTGCTGAAATGTTTTCGTCTCCAAGGCATAGCTCCACTCTTTTTATGCCGGAATGATGCTATTGTTCTCGCCCCCCCTGTCGCTGCATCCCTGACCAATCGGATGAAACCAAGACCCCAGTGGATTTGATTGTGGGAGGGCTCAGAGTCTGGCTTTGGTGGATTTCGTTGGAGGATGTGCAGATAGCTTAGCAGATGTACCGGCGGTTTATTACATTAATGTGTGTGCGCTCAGCCCCTCCCCTGCGCAGGCACACGCCGGGACCCTCCTCTTTTTACGGTCTGATGGGCCCTTATACAAATGCACACGTGCCACGGCTTTGTGGCGCTCCTGTGGGGGGCCGCGAGCTGCCAAGAGGAAATGTCCGTCACCGCCACCACCATCACATCTTAGAATGGAGACGAGATGAGTTTGGTTCAAAATAAAATAAAAAATCAGAAGCTCGGTTTAGTTCATGGTGTTGTTGACTCACTGGAACACCAATTGATTTCTACTTTTACGCACGGCCCCTTTTTACGCACAGAGTTTATACCTCACCTTTTATGGACCTTTTGGTTTATTATGCTTTAAATAAACACCAATAGAGGGAGCGCTTCTTTATTTTAGGGCACGTGTCTGTCTCGGTACTTTAACTCGACATATAAATCAGACATCTCGCTGCATACATAAGTAATAAGAAAGGCCCTCTGGTCTTTGTGCACAATGGCCGCGTCTGCCCGTGCTTGGATATGCCTGTCTTTTCTTTTTTCTTTTTTTTTTCTCTCTCTTCTGTTTGAAAGGCAAATTGACCTCTTAACTGTGAAACGGGACTCAGGGCCAATCTGGCCCACAGCTAGACGCGTGCTGAGCGGAATCAGTGCTGCACACAAAGAAAGGGAGAAGGCCGCATTTTGTGCTGCAGAAAAACTGCGCACATTCTGCTTTTTATAATATTTTTTTTTTAGCTCTATCCTGATATTTAAACCTAAAAAAAAAACCGCAACAAAGAACTTTTTTTTTGTTTTACTGCGTCTTTTCTTCTTCACCAGCTTCCCTACAGTTTCTATACATACTTCACAGGTCGTTGTTTTTTTTGTGCGTGTGTGTGTTTTTGTTGTAAAGATTATAGATGTAGGCTGCAGTGCTCCACTTGGCAGAGAGAGCATTCTTTCTCTTTTCAGTCTGCAGACCCAGGGAGGAATTAATCTCCATCGTCGTACATTGTTCCCCTCATTTGCATAAAGCTGCAGTATGACCAAGTCAAATAATTACACAATCGGGGGAGCTGAGCCGCAGGCCTGTGCCTTTCCTTTCATAACAGGCCTCAGTGTCCCGGTGTCTTCTCACCTGCCTGAAAACACACACACACACAAGATAACACACACACACACACACACACGCAGGTATTTTTGGTTGGAGGAGTTTAAATGTCACGCGTAATTTAAAAAAGTAAAAGTTTCTAAGGTGGTTAAACTAAACAGAAAAGTTTTAATTCTAACCAAAAAAAACAATAACCCTACAACTCATATAATCACTGCTTTGTGTGAGTGTGTTTTAAAACAGTTGTAGTTGTAGGAACATAATTAATATAATATAATATAATATAATTGCACGTTTGTTTGTTTTTTGCTCTTCTTCCAACGCCGCGCGTCTATTAGTCGTGGTTTGTTTGGGGAGAACACGCTTTGATGGCATTTTAACGAGTTCCTCTTTGCCCCCGCGTGATCGTGTCAGGGAGGCGCGTGGAGCCGTTCGTTTGTTTGTGTGTGTGAGTGCCGTGCCGTGCAGTCCGCGCGCACTCACGCACGCACGCGCGTGTTTGCTCAGTGGCGTGTGTTGCACTGTGCTGCACAGGCGCCTCATTAGCATACAGCTGCAGCTGCAGCCTAATGCACATCCTCCAAAAAGCCACCTCATTGCAAGCTGTGGCTCTTTAAATCTATTTCGCTGCTGCCTTCAGGCTCCACTCTGTCAATGTACTTATTTAGATTATCTAAAATATTTGAAAATGTATTGTTTTTAGGGGAGTACTT
Organism: Microchirus variegatus; assembly: GCF_963457635.1. NCBI lineage: Eukaryota > Metazoa > Chordata > Actinopteri > Pleuronectiformes > Soleidae > Microchirus > Microchirus variegatus. The sequence continues at coordinate 14,464,377 of NC_139822.1, read as the reverse complement.
CTTTATGAATGGTGCCAAAACTGGTGTTTAAGTATAGACTGTGAAGTATTTATAACTTGTGGCTCCTGAGTGTTTTTTTGGGCCATTTTTGACAGTAGGAAAGTCACAGGTGTTATAATAATGAAATGAATAAACGGCCGATTTCCGTCCAGCTCACTGTTGTTGTGCTGCTCTTTCTTCTACATGAAGAGCATTGAAATGCTGCACCTCCACACTGAAGAGCACTTTTTACCCTGCAGCCATACATGAACTGACCCCGTGACCTCCCACCCGACCCCACCACACTCCACTCCACTCCACTCCCTCCCCCCACCACCACCACCGCCACTGCCACAACAATAAAGGATGCTTTCATTCATACACATATGCTCGGATATGATTTTTAAACAACATTTTAATCTCATCCTGTGTTTATATCGCGTTGATTTGGATCAATTTTGTGTGCTAAAACGTGTCAAAATGGTGTATTTAACCTTTATATCAGTGGAAAGTGTTGGTCAGATAGCAACAGTAGCATCTTTTCATCACAATGGGACAACTGCATATGCAAATTATTTTATTTTTAAGATAGTTTAAAGAGACTGACATTACTTTGCATATTAACACTGTTGCAGTGTTAGGGGGGGTCATTAAATGGGTCCTGATTTACCTCAGAGCTGAGTGATACGGGTGGACAACATGGACACTGAGGCAAACCTTTAAATAATATAATCAAATTCAACCTTACAGCCTAGATGCCACAGGCCAGAGCTTCCAAATTTTAGTATTTCAGAGTTTTGAGGCTCCAAAAATGCCCAGATTTCGGAGATTAGCAAGAACATAGCACAAGTAATAACGTAAAAACACATAACATTGAAATTGAATCCCTATTATCATGATAAATACACAATTATCTCCTATCTATTCATTTTAATTAGGTATGTGGTATGGTAAATGGGAGAATTTGTACATAGCTGTCTAAGGCCCTCCTGCAATACCTCCACAGCCCACCAGTGGGCCGTGGCCCACACTTTGGGAACCGCTGCCATAGAAACAGGACCTGAGCCTGTGCAGACAAACCCACTGTGCATTTCAACTTATCTGCACGATATTAAATGCTAAAACATATGTTTTCATCATTCAACCAGATATTTTTGTCTGTATTATTTCTTCAACATCACATTAATGGAACGACGCAGAGAAAGTCTGTTTTCCAGCGTCTCGCCGTGCTGCCCCTGTCAAACATTAACCATGGTTACCGTGGGAGCTGTGGGACAGTTTGGTTATTTCACAAGGATTAGATTATTCACGCACACATATACACATGTAAAGCCCCTGTACCTCTCACATGATTGATTGGCTCTGTGTGCTGTGCCAAACCCCAGCCAATTTGAAAGTGCAGTAGGACACGACTGTAATTGGTGCTCACTACATGGCCACCTCCAATGCATTGTCAATCAGTTAATGCAATTGATTAGCTGAGGTCCTATTCTGGCTGAGTGTAATCTGATAGAGGGCTCTTTCAGCACCATGGAGAGAGCCAGCGAGGGACCCAGATTTAATCAGACCGGCTGTGGACACAGCACAGCTTTGTCCCCGAAAAACTGAGAGGCAGGCAGGCACCAACAAGAGAACAATGACACGGAGAGAACAAAAGTGCCAGAGTTTAATGAAGTGATTGGTTTCTAAATACAGTTCAGATTGGGCTCGTATGAGACGCACGTAAACAGTTTCCACAGAGATGTAACAAAAAAAAAGAAAAAAGCGCTCCGTGATGGCTCAATTCTCTTCCTCTCTACCTCTTTATGTGCTCAAGTTAGATGTTACATTTCTCTCTTTCATCCAGGGAGATTTCTAATCCCTGTTACTACTGATTATAAATCACTGTTGGATGTAGGATAATTCATGGCATAAGAACCTTGTGCTCTTATTTGTTGAGTCTAATTTGTTTGTGATTTGATCAATTTAGTAGAAGTATAATATACTTTCCTGTAGAAGAAAACTTTCCTATAAAGATTAGGTACTATATATAGTATAGTATATAACTATAGTATATAGTTTTTGTGTACAGTGACAATAGAGTTGATTTTCCTTTCCCCCACAGAGACAGAATGAACCATATCAGTGGGGCACATGGAAGAAAATCATCGTCAAACAATCTTTTTTAACACAAGAAGGGCCGTAAGGGCTGTAAGTTTTGAAGTAAGAACTTAAGGTGAGTTTTCTCATGATTCTAAAGCCGCAACCGCCTTGAAAACCATAGTGTAGAAGTCCACGTGCAGGCTGCGAAACAGCAGGAAAAACTGCACTTGTAAGGAGCAACAGTAGTAAATAGGAAAAGAAGTCAGACTGTAGTACCAGCAAGATCAATGGGGTTGGGGGGGGGGGGGGGCTTTGCCTGTTTGGCCATGAGAGAAACAGAGGTCACTGTCTAGACTTTTAAAGTGTACTTTAGAAAGGATGCCCAAGAGACCAGGTTACTGCGAAAAAGCTCGGTAAAGTGGTGGAGCTCTGAGCTTTAGACTAATGGACCTCAGTGTTGACGGGGAACGTCCCTGATGTCGTGTGTGTACTTTTGACAATGATGCTGATGACTCAGTGAAGACAAGGACATGTGCTTTTGTCCCTCTTTTTAAAAAAATAATTATTTTTGAAAATGACGGGAGTGGAGTCGGACAGAGTGAATCGGTCTCTTGGCTGCGTGTGTCGTACGTGTGGAACTGTGATTGGTTCTGCTGCAGAAAAATACGGATTAACATGTGCAACAGGTATAGACATGAAAAGTGGTGGTCAAGCACCTGTCCCTTGCATTATGTAATAAATCTAAATCAACTGGCCATAAAAGCCTCCTAATATGTCACAGAGACTCAGGAATAATGTTCATATAACAAACTGAACTCACCAACAACAACAGTACAGACAAAATATTTGCATTAAAAAATATATTTTGCGGACTGCAAATCATGTTTATGTTTTGAAATCATGTTTTGGCATGTGGCGCCACCTACCACCGTCTTCCAGTCATTGCAGTCGTAGTAGAGTCTCAGCTGCTACGTCAGAGCTACAATGGCGGGGAAAACGAAACCTAAAAGACCTTGGGTATTTTGAATTTGAGCGCCTTTAAGACATTAAATGTATATTCATTTATTTATCCAAAATTATACATGTATTTTAACATCTTAATTAATAATGTAATTTCCACACCTTCTTATATCTCTTTAAACTACACAGAGTGGTTAAGTGATTCTTAAATTGGACACAAATCTACTTTAGCTGAATATTAGTAAAGGTTATTTGTCCGATAGTAAAAAGCAGTTTTACCCTTTAATTATTTACATTATCAGTTAAAGGCATAGTATGTATTTTTCCGCCGCTAGGGGGTCTCTCAATCAAAGCAATAACACACAGTGTTGCATCATGGGAATTGTTTTAATTCCATTCTCTTTTTGCACTTTTTCAGCGACAGTTTCTACTCAAAGATCGTCGCCTTTTGATGACATCATCAAATCTGTAAGTACATTACACAACAAGATGTATACTCTTAGAAATAAAAGTACTAAGTAGAGTCATATAAGGTTATTCAGCTTGTCCTTATAGGAGAACCGTTTTTTGGCTCCAGGTAGAACCTTTTTATAAAGGTTCCACCAAGAACCCCTTTAAAACCCTTTATTCAGGAAAGGGGTTTTAAAGGGTTCTCTGGATCAAAATGGTTCTTACTGGAACCATTAGTGTTACCAAGAACCCTTTAAAAAACGAATGGTTCCAGGTAGAACCTCAGCCCTTGTAAAAGAGCACTTTTGGAACCCGTATTTCTAAGAGTATAGAACATTAGTCTGATGCGGAAATGTCTTTAGTTATGAGACAGGTGTCCCTTTTTCCACATGTCTGCACATGAGACTGACCAAAAAATAAATAAATGCAAATGATATGTCGCGCACAGACGACGGATTAAAATGGATTAACGGCAGGTTTTGTTTTCCCGTAAAGTGACTCTTATTAGAAGAGGTCTAATATCAGACATATCAGCCTCAGGGGACGCGTTTAGCCTCTAATTTACTCATCAAAAGCATCCGAGTGTCTCTCAATAATCTTTGCAGTCCATTGGTTGTTTGGGGTGGAGTCCCCTGTCAGGAGGCATGCCCTGGAATGTTAAACACTAATTCACCTCTGAGCTGCAGAGGTGGATAAAGTGATTGTTCTATCTGCGAGCTGATTAAAACAGGCTCTGGCCTGTTTCCCCCCCCCCACCCACCCCCCTCTCTGCGTTCACCTCTGAAGTCCAAGCACATTCATTTCTGTATTCATGAGTGGATGAGAAAGCGCAGACAGAGCGGCTGCTGTATTACAGATAATAAGGCCAGCAGGCACCACATTCGCTGCCACAGGTTTCCCCCTGCCCCGGCTCATTCAATTACTTCACAAGAGTTCTCCGAGGCACAGCTGCACTATGGGGGTGAAGGGGAGTAAATTGAGGTACATTCATGGACACACACACATGCACACTCCTCAGGATACAAAGAAGTGGAGGAGGCACGCACACACACACGCACACATAGATACACACAAGCTGCAGCATGAGCAGCCGTGCAGCCTTACTGACAGGCATTTGGCTCAGTACATTTCTCACAACAACAAAAAAAACAAAAAAACCTCCGTCCTCTGCTCCTCATTGGCTCCCTGAAGATTGTAATGATACTGATAATGACTCTCGTGTAAGAAAAATGAAATCAGGGCCCATTGCTCATAGACTCCCATCTATGAGGTCACCATTATCTTGATGAAATTGTAGACAGCAGTTGTGTCATTTAGGAGCATGAAAGATGGACCGTGCAGACCTAATGAGCCGTATCCTTTATCTATTGACATACGGAGCTTACACAATAGTCGTCGTTGTCGTTATTGCCTGAAAACTATTCGTCGGCTTATCTCGCTTATTCATGCAAACGCGTGTTAAATAGTCCGACTGTCTTGTTTTTCTTCCTTTTTTTAATTAGTATCCACAGTGTTACGTTTCGTCTGTAGATTTTTGTCTCCCTGCAAACGGACACTCCTAACAACGCCGGTCGCTGTCCATGGTACTGAACCACTGTGGCAGCTGCCTCTCAGTGCCTCCGATTGTGTAGAGCACACACATTGTGTGTTTTTAAAAGCATCGCGTTTCTAATAATAATGTGAAATACTTTATATTTCAGTTCCGGACGCCTGTGACTGAATGTTTTGTGCCTTTTTAGATCCACTGTGATCTGTGAGAAGTTGTAATGCACACGTGGAAATGGTAAACACAGGCATAATGTAGTTGAAAGTGCACTTGTTTTCCTCAAGAAATTTCACATAGTTCATAATATGTTTTGGAAAAAATTGCTCAATTAGCTCTGGTAAGGAGGGGATGGAGGATGTGGGCCATTCATTCAATTTAGCTACATTTCCAGGAATTAACTATAAGACTTGATAGAATGTAAAGAGTTATTCTGGCCTTGGTGGAGGTATGCACTCTACTGAGTGAATGCCCTTGTCCTGTTAAAGCCCATCTGGTCTCTTTTTCGCATACATATTTTTATGATGACATCCCTTTTTTACTTCTACTTCCTTCCCATTTCTTGGCAGTGTGCATTCAACAAGCGGTTGAGCCATGTCCAACGCTGGTCACATGTTGCGTCTGTGTTTTTCAGCCCCAAACTTCGCAAGACCTCCCGATTCTGAGGACTCCCGGGTCGCGCAAGGCTGGTTTTCCAGCTAACGGACAGTAGGGGGAGTGGAGACGGACGGACAGCCGCCAATCTCCCCGCAACAAGCCTTTTAACCATCACAGTAAGTCATAGGCTGTTAAATTGGGGTTTTACAGATGAAAACCTTGAGAAAAACATATTAGATTATTTTAATACATGAGTATTTTGATGGATAATTCCATTTAAAATGCATGGGTTAATATAAATAGAGGCTGATTTTCTATTTTCTATTTCAAACCTATATTCTCTCACTGCTCTCCATAGAGACGTGCGAGAGTCTCCGAAATGTACGAAGCATTTGAGCCATTTTGGGCTCAACTATGTAAGTGCATCATTAACGCATGTACATTTAGAGAGGAGCCGTTTTTCTTGACCTTTGATTTTTGGAATGCCACTTTTTTTTCAAAACAGAGAATTCCCAGAATTGGCACACTCTTCATTAGGCGCTGTCATTTGCATTCTCCCGTAATTGTGCTGCTTCCTTGATTATTAAATGATCACCCTAATTAGGCAGCATAATAGGGTTAATCAGACTCTGCTCATCACCCTTATTATTATTCCTGCAGAAAAGCAAGAAAAAGGATACTTGATTAATGATATCAGCCTTTTCATCAGCCGGGCGACCGTTCCCCCCTCCAAAATTAATATCATGTTGTAAATGGAAGGAAGGAGCTGGCTGGACACAGACAGATGAAAGATTTCACTCAAATTAATTAAGCACTAATTATGCAGCAGGAGTTGGGAATAGTTTGCATAATGAGCTTTATCAAAAGAGATCAGTCACGGAGAAGAGCCGCAGAGTTTCTATGCAGCCTTCAGATGACACACGCGGAAAGCACGAGCATGAAGAGGCCTCGCGGAGAAGTGGCAAAAGGGTTAAAGCGCTTTGAGGGCTGGAGTCGTGACGCTGAGGAGGGTTTTGTTTGGTTTTTGTCAACATGTTGACAAACCGGCAGCTGCCTCATAATTCCATTCTCACTTTAAAGATCTGTTCTGGGGCATGAGAGTGTGTGTCTCTTTTTTTCCCCTCCAGCTCAAACATCAGATAATGAATTCCCCGCTCCAACAAGAGGCAATAAGAACAGAATGTAGCTTTAAATTTGAGCTAATCACAAACAACCTGCAGCCACACTCCAGGGAGCTTTAAGACCCTAATCACCTCCCACTCCAATGCTTGTGGTGTTCAGTTATTGCTGATCAGGGAATATGCTGTGGCTATCTATTTAGACAATGGGAAAAGGGATTAAAGAGACAGAAACTCTCTATGTCTTAATCGCTTGTTTAATCACAGCCACTGTGTAGTGTACGGAGCTACGAGTTACTTGAACTGATTTGCCGTCGCGGCAGCAATAGGCTAATCAGAGTGCACAGAGCGCCATTGCCCTTCAAGGTCTCAGAGTGGAATTACAAAGACTGTGATTAGTTAATCAAATGAAGAACCCAATGTCCTTTCTTTATTTGTGTATACACCACATCTAAATGGAAATTGTATAGCTGAGGTACTTCCAGAAGGACACACATCTACATGTGAATGATCCTCCTTGAGCCTTTGGCTTTGAATACAGAATAAGATCTTTCACTCCCCATCATCATGTTATGGCACCGGGGAGACTTTTTCCATATTTGAATGATATTTGTCGGCCGTGGGGCGATTCATGTGAATGATGCAATCACTCAGTCTGTTGTGGAGTAAATCAGGAGGCACTAAGCAGCGACTCTTGAGATACACATGACGACGCGTGGCAGAATGTCAACACTGGATTATTTTTGAGTGCAGACAGAGGGAGGAAGCTGCGCCAGTGGTAAGACAGCTCAGTGATACAGCGTTCGCTTTTAACTTTTTATACATTTATAGAAAAGTGCGTGGCTCAATGTGTCATCTGATGGTTTGATTCATCGGTTTTTTTACAGTCACCAACACAGCTTTGAAACCTTAAAAATGGACACCACTTACAGCATTCATATTCCCTTAACGTTTCAACACAGTGATACATGTAAGGACCAGTACAGAGACAACTTTCCACTGGATTAAATCAAACAAATCGGAAATGCAATGATGAAATACTACACGGTACATTTGTTTTCATGCACATCAAAATTAAATCTTGGAAAGAACCTTCAGACTATTGGATCTGTAGTGGCCAATAAACTGTTTTATGATTAGATTCATCGATCGGCTGCAGCATCAAAACTAGTAAATGTTTTTTACTATCGCGGTGGATCTGTTATTTCTGATATTATTCCAGATACGAAAGAATTTTTTAGAATTATTTATATTTCCTTCCGCTTTAAAGTGTGAAACTCTAAATTCTAAGTCTCTGAAAACATTATACTCTCATGAAAACACAGTATACACTGGTAAATGTTACAAACTGGACTTTTAAGATGTAAAAAAAAGTAGCATGTAAGAGGCCTGATTGGTGTATTATTGGTGTATTGATGAGCAACACATTGATATCCCTCAGTAGATCCACCAGTTTAGCCTCATCAGAATAGTTCACCCACACCACTGATGCACTTATGTGCAGGGGATTACATTTATATTTCATTATAAACTCTTTTTTTTAAGCATCAAAGTGGAGCGTTCTGTCACACGCGCTTCTGTCAGACGCGCTGTTTCGACATCTTGACCGTTGTTCCTAAAGAGAAAGGAATTTCCCTGCGATGCTTTTGTGACAACTTCCTACCGGGGGGCAGCAGACTTGACCTGTTCAATCCCCCTAGAATCACTACTATTATTTGTCAGTGACAGCAGCTCTTTGGAGGGCGAGCCCCCTCCCCCCCCCCGCCTCTTTCCCCTGAAAGGTACAGGGTCGTGGACATTCCAATCCATCTCTGTCTGCCGAGCAATTGATTGTGATTTAGTGCGCGGGGCAGGAGATGGTGGGGTTCCATTTTGATGAGCGATAGGTGGGAACCTTTTGACTCCCAGCACATGGCAAGCAGAGGCAGGGCTAAGATGAGGGGTCAGAAGCAGCTGGTGGGGGTAACAGGGGTGGATTTGGGTGGGGGACGACTGTGTGGATCACAAGATAGAAGGTGTCAGAGATCCAGGACAAAGCCTCCCAAAACCGACCGCCTGAGTCTATCACTTAACCCATCCATCACCCGTGCAGCGTCGTAGGTAGCGTAAAGGTTGCTAGCTAATCATTTCATCATCAGGGTAATAATGGAGTTGACAGTGACTATAGTCGGGCCGTACGCACCGGTGGCCCATAAGGTCTGATTTGAGCGGGATTTTCCTCCAGCTGGAGTGAAACAAGTGTTCAAGCTAAAAGTTAAAGGTGCATTATGTAATAAATCTAAATCAACTGGCCGTAAAATCCTCCTAATATGTCACAGAGACTCAGGAATAATGTTCATATAACAAACTGAACTCACCAACAACAACAGTACAGACAAAATATTCGCATTATAAAAAAAAATATTTAGCGGACCGCAAATCATGTTTTAGCATGTGGCGCCACCTACAGCCGTCTACAAATCATTGCAGTCAATAGATTCTCAGCTGCCGAGCAAAACCACGGGTTGCCAGTTAAGTCTGAGCTCTGTATTTTGAATTTGAGTGTAGTAACCGTTTTTGGCCACATTCTTACATATGGCGCCTTTAAAGGTCCAGTGTGTGAGAATCTAAAGTTGGGGACACATTACAAGGTATTTGTTGCCCGATTTTACCCACAATTCACAGTTGGGCAGAGTTCAGCAAGTGTGTGAGGGATTGTGATTGTTAATATATTATTAAACAGTTAATTAATGCTTAATAATGTACTAACTAACGTTAAATTGTAAAGTGTTACCAAAACTAAACCTTTTTTTTTACAAATTTACAAATACCAGATCTTGCATGTTAAATTTGAAATTTGAACGATATAAAACATATTTAAAGTAACGGTTTTTTTTGCGTTTTTGTCCCAAAAACAGGCCAAAAAAATGGAAACAGGTCAACTTCTATTCCAACTCTCTCCTCTGTGGTGACAAAGTCGCTGATTCGCCGGCTTCCTGCAACAGCGTGAGTGAAATAACCACAATAACAGTTATGCAAGAACATTGATTTACTGTTAGCTAAGGAGCATTTCTATGATTCTTAAGGGATTTTCCTGATATTCCCCTTAAACTAAGAGGAGAAATCAGCCTCTTATGAGACTAAAAGATTGTCAGTTGATGTCCCACTTCACCTTCAGAATATCACACTGCTTCAGACAGATACACATTATGTGATAACTTAGTGGAAATCAGAGCTAAAGGCTTGAAAAAAAAAAAAAAAAACGATAATCTTTGAATCTCAGCACAAACTTCAGAGAGACTGTTCATCCCTGAGCTTCAGGGTTGATGTTACATACAAGCTGTCCTTGAAAGACCATTAAGCCCAGCCTTATCTGTGCCTCTCTGGGCCCATGATGGCAGCTTAACTCTGTAATCAAAGCTGAGAGGCCTTATTATTTCTGATTCATTTTTAAATCAGAAAATACACTTAAGTTTAATCAAAAATTCTTAACAAGAGAGGCTAGAAAGTCTTGATCGGAGCACACGTGGACTGTTGATCCATAAATAACTGAAGGAGGTGACACTTTTCTACCTTGCCTTTCTTTAAAAATCCCACTTTTTTTTCTTTTCTTTTTTACATAACACATATTGCATATTGTTACTCAGTAATGAAATCAACCTTCGCTCTTTAAAGGGCAGCAGGGAACAAAAGCTGTTGGATTGTCAATCGCAGAATTCGGTGTCATCCAGGTGAATGTGTAGCCGCCGGTAACCTGATCTGCTGTTTACAGAGCAGGGACAGGTGCTGCAGCCAAACTAATCCATACATGCACACTGGCACAGGTCATCCAGCACAGCAGATTGATTCAGAGCTTTAAAAGACGACTCATCAGCCGATCCCAGGGCCCCGGCCTTACCTTTTTTCTGTTGCCATGATACCAAATTGCAGTAATTCGAGAATGGCCTGCGTTGGAAATGGAAAGGAATGTTCTCTGTTTGCTCAGCTAATGCTGGAGACATTTTGTCACACACAGGGGATGATGATGAGAGAACATTTTGCGGAAATGCTGTCCAGATTTTGTGGAAGGAACTGAATGGAGTCATTTGTTTCCTGAAATAGTAGCTCCTTTTTTTCTGACATAAATGAATCAAATTTAGTAAATGTGTCTCATAGAGCGCTGGATATGGATGCTACTCTTTCATAACCTCAGATAAGAGTCGTATTTAAATAATTCCTAATATAAAACAACCCGCATAAAGGTTTTTACTGGCATCTGCTGCGCTCTGATTGGCTGGATTGGCACCTGTTATCCACATCCCACTGCATGGTAAACACGCTCAGCCAGAACCTGCGTGGAAAAGGGGGCCCATCTGGTCAGCAGCATTAACAACCGCCTCTTAAACAATGGCTTCCAGGAAAAGGAGAAGGGCACAACCGGGGCCATATCAGCCAATAAAAGCAGGCTATGCATGACATTTAGCGCCTGATGTGGAGCTTAGTGCTGTGCGGGGTTTACCTACTGTCACCACCAGCCTCTGGCAATAAAACACGAGGCAATCTCAAAGAGTGGGACAGGGGTGCTGCGCGTAAAGTCGTCGATCTCATAACACGTGCGAGTTCAGACGCTCGTTTTCAGGGTTGCCTGCGTACAAATAAACACACCTTTTTAATTATGCAAACAATTTCATCTCCATTTTATTTCCATTGTGTGGAAAATGTCATCGCACTCCGGAGGATGGGATAATACCAGCAAATCTTTGATTGTTGTACAATGTGAAATAGATTCCGACTCAGGAGGAACCTGGAAAGAATAGAAATATGAAGAGATGAGAGGTGGAAATGTGGATTTTAAGAGAAAGATTAGCCCTTGATATGGTTTTGACAACTTCTTCAACCATGTTTCTGTATATCCTGGGAGACGGATCCCTGCTCTGTGGCTCTTCCTGCAGTGTTTTTGTGGAGTTTTCCCCCCTCTCTGTGTGAGGGTCTAAGGACAGAGGGTGTCGAAGCCCTTCGAGGCAAAGTGCTTTTTGGCATTAGGTTTAGTAAGCGGTGCTCTTTGAATGGGAAACGTGTCGAAACAAAGTCAAAGAAAAAACTTCAAGGCGCTCTCTCTCTCTCTCTTTTAAGCTGTTAAAACGCCTGTAATAGTCGTGGCTTGGTCATAAATGGTTTAGCCGTTTTAAACAAACACATCACAATCACAATCAGGTTTATTTGCCAGGTCACGTTGACACGATACTACGGGTTTGCTGTGGTCAGTCAGAGAAAATCGGATGAATATAATATAAGGAGAATTAAAAAAGGAATTTACAACAGAGGGAATATAATTTGAAACAGAAGTCGGTGCGATCTGTCAGACAGGGAGGAGCGATTGTCAGCAGTTTATGGGGTCAGTGGTGACACACAGACAGTAGAGTTGTGGCAGATGATTGCAGCCAATCACCTCGTCTTCTTGTCGAAGAGATCAACACCTGTTTGTTGTGTCGCGTTGTTTTGGTCGTTGTTTTAAGACAACAGGTCTGGTTGCTGAGGTCACGCGATCGGTTGGCAAAACAGAAAGATGCTCTGTTCAAATCCTTAGACGCCAGGATTGTTGTGTTATAACCAGTAGCATAATAGGCCAGTGGAGTCTGGGTTACTGGCCCCCTAGTGGGTCGTAATGGTATTGCAGATGGGTTGTGAAATTGTCAGTTTTGTAATTATATTTTAGGGTGTGTTGTTGTTTTTTCTTTTATCTGACCTACACTCTTAGAAATAAAAGTGCTAAGTAGAACCATATAAGGTTCTTCAGCTTGTCCTCAGAGGAGAACCATTTTTGGCTCCCTTTCCTATTCAGGAACGGGGTTTTAAAGGGTTCTCTGGATCAAAATGGTTCATACTGGAACCATTAGTGTAACCAAGAACCCTTTTAAAACCCTTTATTCAGGAAAGGGGTTTTTCAGAAGCAAATGGTTCAGCCCTTGTAGAAGGACCAGTTTGAACCCTTATTTCTAAGAGTGTTGTACAGCAGTTTAAGCACTTTGTTGAGAAGCTTTACCAAGTTTCCAAACATCCTGAGAGGATATGATATGAAACACTTACTAGCTTCAATATCTTGGTATATTAGTAGCTTTTATATCGAGGTTGAAGATGTTGGGATCATGTGACAACTGAAGCTTTGTTGGAATCTCCTACCGCTTCTGTGGTGTGTTTTCCAGGGCTGAATAATTATAATCATTTAATTATTATAATATTTTTATTATTATTATTATTAATTTTTTTTGTCTGACAAATATTGTCATTTGTTTGCACCTTATATTTTTGGTTTTTACAGTCGAGCTTCAATTCATTCATCACTGAATAACAGATGTAAAGCAGATGATGGAGCTTAATCACGCAGCACAATCCATTAACTACTCTAAATGCTATTTTCTATTTTCTGTGTTGTTTCTTAATGCAACTTCAATTTGAGAGTACTTCAGAGTACAAGAAATAGTGATTGCATTTTTATTTTGTTGCCTGAAATCCTCAAGATTAATGTCTACTCAAACTCTCCATAGTCAAAAAGATTTAAAATATAGTCTGTGTGAAGTATGAAGTGGTTATTTGGCTAAACAGTGCCATCTTCTGGTCAAATCACTGAACCTGTAAACCGGCAAACAACAGATGGGAAAATGAAAACTCTCTCTGACAGGTGTGTGTGTGTGTGTGTGTGTACTTATCTTATCCTAAAATGTTGTGAACTATTTCTAAACATAATGCACCTCATGTAATAATGTACACCATGTATTTCCCTCAACTAGAAGCATTTCTCTCAGGTCCTGGTTGTTGGAGTTGCTGCTCAATATAGCGAAGCGTCTACAAACGATAACAGATAAGAAGAACAGGAGCAGCTCTCTGGCTTATTAGATATTTGATAGCGTGCAAACGGACGCACAGAAAGCCCTCTTGAATGAGATCTGGAGAATACAAAATGGATGTGGAAGAAGAAAGGGTTTGGGGTGGAGTTGGAACAGCAAGCAATGGGCTCTCTACAGCTGCTGGCACTAATGAGGATAATTACCCCAGTAATAACATTAGCCTATCTGAGGGAATGGAGGGGAAGGACAAGTGGTTGTGTTTGTGTGTGTGTGTGTGTGTGTGTGTGTGTGTGCACGCACATATGGTTACTGTATGCATGTGTGCTTGCATGGCAGTGCGCGTTGCCTTCCATTCTATCTCACTTGCAGCCTCTCCCTCATTCCCTGAATCTCAATATCTCTTTGTTAGCCCACAATAATTGTATTTGGGCCTCATATCCGCCATATCAGATTCAAGTTTGTACAAGGTAATTAGCGGAGGAAGGGAAGCCTCCACACCAGGAGGACAAATGCCCCACATGACATCATTCTGGCTCCACTCAGGAGGGAGCGCTCGCCTCCCTCTGCTTCCTCTTATTCATCTCTCATGTCAATTCAGCTGTCAAAAAACGGGGCAGTGAAAGTTGAGTATGTGGAGAGTTGGGATTTAAAAAAAAAAAAAAAAAAAAGAAGATAAAGAAATGAAGATAAGAGAAGACCGTGAGAGAAAAAGGCTGTGAATTGATTTGATGATGAGATGGAGAGCTATGTTTTCACCACAGGCCTGTAATTTTCCAATCAGCAGTGACTAACAGACAGCAGGGGAAAGTTCCTCCGCGTTAATGCAGCTCGCCATTCAGGAGGAGCCAGCGTATCCTGCTGGGAGTCGTCGTGGGGGGGGGGATGAGGGCAGGATTAACTGGCACTCAGGTGGAGAGAGATGAAGAGACCCTGTGGATGGTCACACCTCCTCTCGCTTCATCCATCACTCTCTATTTCCCCCTCTGTGGACGAATATGATTTACTGCGGATTTGATGGGAGGAGTGGACTTTATATACGTCATATGGTTTTATGATGAATCAACGTCTTGTTTTTGTACCTTTTGAGTTATGACGTCCACGGATTTATAGATACTGTGACTGGACAAAGTATTTTAGAATGTTCCAAATGTCTATCACCACGACCTCACTCCAAATCATCCGTGTCCTTCCTCCTCCTCCTCCTCCTCCACCTTCATCGCTCGAGGTTGGAGCGTAGATAATACATTTTTTTCTTTAGCCAAAATAAGAGCAAAATAATGACATGTTTTCATTGTACTGAAATGTATTAGCTGCAGAGATTAAGCTCGTGTAGTGTAGTATGTTGTTTAAAATAAATAAATAAATAATATAAAATATAAGTATTAAGTATTCATCCCCTTGCTTTATTAATATATTTAACAAACTGTGAAAATTAAGATTTCATATTTCTGGGTTGTTATTTACTCATATTTACTCCCTGTTTGTTTATTATTATTATTATTATTATTATTATTATTAATAATAATATTATTTACTGGTGTTTTAAATTGAAAAAGGGGTTTGATACATGATTGATCATTGCTATTTGAATGTATTTTATTTTTTCAAGGGGAACTCTAATTATCTCTGCTGCACATTCATAGGAATCAAGCTCCGAAGACAAGAAATCCTATGTTTCTTTAACAAAATGCAACGATGCAGCTCAATATGGACTTTTAGTAACTTGTACAAATTAGTACATTTGATTAAAAAAAAATGTCTCATAGGCAAAAATATCTTCTTGGACTAAAAAAAGACGTGGTTCAGGCGAAAGGACGTGGGCTTATTGAAAGGTGTAGGAAAGGAACACCACAAGGTTCAATACTAGGACCTTTTCAGTTGTCCCTACTAAGAAAACTATATATATGTATATATATATATATATATATATATAATGATATATTGTGGTAACCAGAGTAGCAGGGTCCTCCCTATGAGCTTTAGGGTTGTGTTTCGACGAGTTGCAGTCTCTCTCATCTGGCAAATATTTGGGTAGTTCCACCCATCTGAGCCACACACACACAGATCCCCTATCACGGCGCAGGACATGTAGGCTCCTGCTCAGCCCCGTGTTCCCTTTTTGGTATTTTCTTCTGGCAGACGAGGCCTTCTGCACAGAGGCCATAAAAACTGCTGCATGATGGCACTGGAGCACCTCGCCCTCCTCACTCCACAGCAGCAGCAGCAGCAGCAGCAGCAGCAGCAGCAGCAGCAGCAGCAGCAGCAGCTGCCCACAGTGCTGGGAGGTGGTGGCAGCCTGAGCAAAGAGTGGAGTCATACGCTCTCACTCATATAAAGACACACGAGCACAGCTGTGCCAGGCTGCTGACCTGCAACAGCACAAAAAAGTCAGAAGCAAAATCCTGACGTACTAACTCGAAAGCACACGGCTGACCCGAAAAAAGAGAGTGGAAATGCTTACAGACTGGACCCAATTCATAAGAGAGAGATGGCAGCGCTGGTTTCCTGCTGTGTTCTATCACAGAGTCACATGTTGGTCCTCCTCTGAGTTTTAAATGTTTCCTTCTGTCCTCTCCCCCTCTGTGCTCCTCTGAGTGGTTGGATTGTGTTCTCTTGTTATGACCGTGTACCCCTGCTGCATTATTTTGCAATGTTGTTTTGCTCCTTGAGATTTCTTCATCAGCTCCACGTCCTTACCTAACAAAGAGGCAGCATTTCGCAGTGAATGAGGACAAGTCAGTTTCATCTTTCAGGTATGTGACTCATCTTTTCTTTTACCCTCCTAATTCTACAGGACTGGCAAACAGGGCAAACATCATCGTACTCATATATAAAGGCCTCATGTATTATCAAGGATCTGCATTCTGTTGAAGAGGTTTTCTGTTTTTTTGCAAGAATATATAGGGCTGCTTGTTAGGAATTGTTTTTTTTCTTCCCCTCACTGCAACACAATGCGAATATCAGGATTTTGTGTGTGTGGCTGTATCACTTTGTTTGGTTTATTATCGCTTTATCATTCAATGTCTCTTAAATGGGGTGTGGGACCCCCGGGGCTCCATGTCACACTGCCAGATTCATCCAATAATAGCATTATATATGTATAATCTTAATCTCTGGGGGTATTTTTTATCCTTTTTCTCTTTTTTTCCCCATGTGGAGGATAAAGTGGTAGAAGAGGGATGGATGGATGGATTGAAGGGGAAAAAAACAACATGTGGGCCTAATCCTCTTCTGTTCCCAGCATTACATCTTAATTATATATCTTTTGAACAAGGGAAGGGTTTAGTCAAGGGAAATAGATAAAGAGAGATAGTGTGTGTGTCAGGCTTAAACACTGACCTTGACAGCACCAGTAACTATCATCAGAACCTAAACCCGGTCCTAATGAGACAGAAACGCCCTCCTAATGAACTGATCGAGGGCTAACATTTAGCTTTTTTTTAACTCCTATGTGTCGTTAATGTAACGTGGCACTTTCCTTTACTACCGGGTACACCAGGTGAACAAACTACACACAATAAACCTCCCTGTGTTAAAGGTCCGAGGCGTGGCTTTCTCAGAGAGCTTACGTCATGACGCCACACGTCGCACGAGACCGACGTTAAAGAACCACAAAGCCGGCGTGTCCTTCACAATAAAAATGAAGAAGTCGAATAAAGCCAATAATAAACCAAATCTACCAGCTGTTTGTGTTATTCCATTCGGTGTCAAACTACTCGCTGGTCCATTTGCTATTTTTATTCTTTCAAACAGTATAGATTTGTGTGTGAAAAACGAATTCGCGGACGTCTGTCGTGTTATTTTGAAAGGACGCACACAGGAAGTTGAGTGACAATCTTCCGCTTAACTCCCGTTCCACGTCGAACAGGAAGTGAAGACACGTCAGAAAGGAAGGACAGAAACTTGAGTGAATGAACTGGTGCTGAAGTCTTTGCTCTCTCTTTTACTCACTACTCTCCTGAATTCTTTTTTTTTTTGACAGTTCTGACAAAGAGACGCTTAACACTTGTAAGTATTTAACTTCAATTATGTTCTCAGTGACGTGTCGTCTTGAACGTTTATAGTCGGACATTTGTATCAAAATATACCTCAGGCTAAAGCTTTTTGCTTCCTGTCAAAGATGATGGACTGGAAAATTAGAAATAAAACGTCTTTGTTTTTGTTTTTTTGACTAGACACTGAAATCGTCACCATTTATTCATTTGATTTTCACTTTTGTGTTTTTGAGCTAACTATACATTTTACCTTTCGTGTATTCACTGGGTTGAACTTGATATAACTCTAAATATCATTTAGCACTAGCATTCATGGAATAGTTTCCCATTTAATGACAGTTTATAGAAGGAAAACAATCATGTAGTAAGACTGGTTTAGATCATTAAGATGAGCCCAGCAAACAAAATGATAACATATCCCCCCTGAGAGCAAACAAAATCATTCAAAATCAAACATTTGTTGATGTCAGGAACCACAAAGTCAACAGGGACAGCCTTATCTAACCAATAATGAGAGCAGTGTTTTTGTGTTTGTGTCACTTGCTTTAGTTCTAAGTCATTTTGTATTAAAGTGTGATTTCGAAAGATCTGAGTAAATTTCCTGTGTTACAGTCAGAGAATGGCAGAGAAGGTGCTGGTCACAGGTGGAGGGGGCTACATCGGGAGTCATTGTGTGCTGGATCTTATTGAAGCAGGCTTTCTGCCTGTTGTTGTGGATAACTTCAGTAATGCAGTAAGAGGTAAGCTCCCTTCTCTTTTAAAGCCAAACATGTGTTTAGTTAGTGTGGTGATATTCATGATCTGGTTATACTTTTCTCTCTTTCTGTGTGTGTGTCCGCGTACTTGCATGCGTGCGTTACATCCTGCTATGAATGGAGGAGAAGGGGGCGCGCCAGAGAGTTTACGGAGGATAGAGAAGCTTCTGGACACCAGTATCGAGTTTCATGAACTTGACCTCCTGGACCGGCCTGGCTTGGAAAAACTCTTCAAAAAGGTCAGGCAGGATATAACAGCTGATTTCCGTCAAACCAATTTATTACTCGGTTGACTGACATAAGATTTACCTGTTGCGGCGAACACTAAATGTCTGTCGTCATTGTCGGGCACTTCATAGGCCTCCTCCTATCATAGTTTGTAACAGACGTAGAGAACGTGCTTGTAAAAACACAATAAATCAATAAAAGAAATAGATAAACCGAAGCACGAGGGAGGTGCAGAGAAAATGCAGGCCGGAAGCAATTACAGGTGAATGCCCAAAAGTGCTCCCAAATATCAGACATGTTTTACTACAGGTGGCAGCAGTACCTGCTGTTTATGTAAAGCAACATCAGAAGGAAGGAGGAGGAGAGGTGGCTGGCCACAGAAAGGAGCAAGAACATGACGGGGAGGAAACAGAAGTAGAGGATGTGTACAGGAAGTTGGGTGACAATTCGCTTAACTCTGTTCCACATTGAACAGGAAGGAGTGAGGTTAGCAAATTGACAGGGACACTTGGGGCAGGAAAGTTGTGGGTGTATATTCCTTATTTTGTGGGCAACCTACACCAATATACACCAATATTTCCACACTTAGCTTTCATACATACTTTCCTTAAACCCTGATGGGAATCCTATATTATCAAATAGCTTTTTAAATGGTTCTATAACAATAAACATTCATATTTGTGTTTGAACACACCCTTGACACTTGTGCGTCTGCATTCCAGCATGCCTTTACTGCAGTGATTCACTTTGCTGGTCTGAAGGCTGTTGGAGAGTCGGTGGAGCATCCGTTGCGCTACTACAAAGTCAACCTCACCGCCTCCATGAACCTGCTCGAGGTCAGTTTGTTTGTGAGCTGCTCGGTGTGGCAACATGGAATGCTGCACCCTTCTTAACGTGTGTGGGCTTTAGGCTGCTGCGCTCTCTGCTACTGACTGCATGCGCCCCGTGTGCCGTGTTTGTGCGCAGGTGATGCAAGCTCACGGAGTGCACAATCTGGTCTTCAGCAGCTCGGCCACAGTGTACGGAGACCCCCAGTCCCTGCCCCTCGACGAGCAGCATCCTGTGGGCGGCTGCACGAACCCCTACGGCCAGACCAAGTACTTCATCGAGAGGATGATCATGGACCACTGTTTGGCAGAGAAGGTATATGGAGTAGGAAGTGGAAAGGTTTTCATAGATGTAAGCAAACACGTACAAACTGTCTCTTCTGTGTGAGCAGGACTGGAACGCAGTGCTGCTGCGTTATTTCAACCCAATTGGAGCCCATGTCTCTGGCCAGATCGGAGAGGACCCTCAGGGTATCCCCAACAACCTGCTGCCCTATGTCGCGCAGGTAGGTGAACTGTCTTTCAAAAAACGGCTACAGCAGTGGATGCTTTGTTTAAGCTTATGCATTAAACTAATATGGAGAAAAGAACTTAAAATCCACTTTGTAATATTCACATCAATGGTTACCTATACATAAAATAAGAAATGACAGTGATGCAAAATTCTTATGAAAAGAGAAGCCACTACTGATAATAATAATTATTATAAAAAAACAAAAAGAAATACAATATGTCACAATACAGAAACCACAGTCGTGCCTGTGCAGGCCTGAATATTAGTCACTGACAGTGAAACACGGGCTTTTCTGTGGCTTTGCCAACACAAGGCGGAGTCTTCTAGACTTTGAGTGTATAAAGTAAACAGACATCATAATCTGAGGTTTGCTCATACTATACATGGAGAACGTCAGGGGCGTCTGGATCCGGGTTGTGTTTGTAGAAATTAGACTTATTAATTGTGAGAGGTTTTATTTATTTATTTATTTATTTTCTTAATCATTTTCTGTGTTTATTTTTTTTATTGCTTGTTTCATGGGTTTATATATTTCGATTTAAAAGGCTTAAGTGTACTGCAGTGCAGACACAATATGCAGACTGAAGAGAATTTTGTATATAATTTATTATTGAACCGTTGCATTAACAAATGGCATCATGGGACAAATCCGATTCCCCATTAGTTTTGTTTGTTTCATAGATGTGATCCAGCATCATATTCTACTGGATAATTGATTATGTAAATGTCTTATTTTATAGGTTGCTATTGGGAGAAGAGATTGTCTCAACGTGTTTGGGAATGACTATGACACACCTGATGGGACAGGTAACGAGATAATCGACTGAGCACAGAATATTATTTCTCAAAAACAACGTTCAGAATCACATTGACACAGATCGCTCTCCGTCTCTGATAGGTGTGCGAGATTATATTCACGTTGTAGATCTGGCATTGGGACACATAGCGGCTCTCAAGAAGCTCAAGGAGAACTGTGGATGCAAGGTATGCTGGGAAACTGACTCTTTTTTTTTTTGTTTGGCCTATATTGGCGCCCTTGAGGTATTTATTGGTACTCTGGCATTCGTATACATCACTGCACATGTGTGTTTGTAGGTTTACAACCTAGGAACAGGGAAGGGCTACTCTGTGCTCCAGATTGTAAAAGCTATGGAGAAGGCAGCAGGGAAAGAGGTGAGTCATTTGTATCCAGTCCTCTGGGAGTGACTTTGTAGTAGCCACACAATCTGATGTTGTTCTCAGAGTTAAAAGATAGTCATTCTGGTTTTTTTTGTAGATCCCGTATAAGATCGCCCCTCGTAGACCAGGAGACACAGCGTCCTGCTACGCTAACCCCTGTCTAGCTGAGAAGGAACTCGGCTGGAAGGCTGAATTAGACCTGGAAAGAATGTGTAAATGTCCTTTTTAATGTCATATCATCATTCTCCTTAATATAACATGTGTTTCTTGTCTTGGAAAAATTTCCCACCATAATATTGCGGTCATGTTTTTTTTCTCTCCACCCAGGTGAGGATCTATGGCGCTGGCAGTCCATGAACCCCAACGGATACAGCGAAGCTTCTTGATACATTTGTGAAATTATATTTTAAGTCATTTTTCTAATCACGGGAACAAAAGGAAAAAAAAATGACCTCAGGACAAACTGAAGCTTTACATTTTATCATGTTTCATTAGCTGTGGATCAAGCGTATCTTCTTTTTAAATCAAAGTCTATTTTATTTGTGCAGCCCCAAATTTCACAAATCATGGTTTGCCTCAGTGGGCTTGACAATCTGTACATGAAGTGGCGTCCTCTGTCTTTAGACCCTGGTTAAGGGTACAAACACCTTCACAGAGTGTACAGAGCAGATCAAATATAAGTAATTTAATGAATTAATAATTGTAGGAAGGGATGAACTAATATGATACTTGCCATCGGTCCGATACTTGTCAAAATCACTGGAGTGGGTATAGGAAAAAGAGACGGGGAAATCTGATGATTCCAAAACCCAGGAAGTCTTTGTGTAAAAGGCAGCAACAGCATTTCAACATCATTTAAATCAGGGGTCTAAAACTGGCGGCCCGGGGGCCACATGCGGCCCCCCAAACGATTACATACAAAACATGGCCCACGACCTCACCGTCTTTTAAACACAGTGTGTAGCTCAGGCACAGCTGCCAGCGAGGTGATAGAATATATGTTTGTTAGCAATGTTTTTATAACAGTAATAAGAAGACATTTAGTCATAATTATCCCATTATTAAATGTATCATATACAACATTCAATTACATATATAATACACTTCTTAGGGCCAGAGCCACATATTGCAGTGGCCGAAACGGCTCCTGGTACGAATTTCAATTTCAGTTGTCGACGCTATTATTTATGTAATTAAAAATAAATGTCTGTTTTTGATAGTAATACATTAATTTTGCATCATAAATAATATTATTAAGTATACGTGTGATATCATGATGCAATATTGTGAACATTTTTTCCCACGCATTGGCCCCCAGGTCATTTGAGTTTGAGACCCCTGATTTAAATGTAATGTGCCGTATATTTCTTCTTTACGGCAGTGGAACATTTGTTTCACAGGTTGGAATATTATGATTTTTAGAATGTTTTGTTATGGCTTGGTGGCAGTTGATCAGCTTGTTTACAACTTGGTGCTTTTAAAATGACGGTATCGGACTGATCATGGTGGTGATGGTGCTCTAAGTGTGGGATATATAAGATAAGATAGTATCAAGATTGTGGGCAAATGTCTGTTATCTCTGTGTTGTTTTGTCCGGTTAATAATTGTTATTTTCCTCTATAAATGTGTTGATTTATAAGCCATAACTACAACTATGAAGAAATTAATAAATTATTTTTATTACATGAAAAACAGGAGTTGTTGTTTTTTTTCATATTATTGTAGACTTAGTTTTAAATGACTGCTCCTGATTATTCTGATGCTCCCTCTGATGTTTTTACACAATGCTCCTTTAAGAAGATGCGACAGCATATTCAAAAAAAAACGCCAAATTGTGTGTATTAATATTGGAGTTTGTAAACACTGGACTACACTGTGTCAGTGTTCTGTTCAAACACCTACATTTTAACGGGGCACTGGGGCTTTAAATGGCTCCTTGAACCCTCGGGCACCCAGTTAATAAACACCCACGTCAGCACAGCGCTGCTCCAGTCGCTCTAACCGGGTTTCGGTCTTTAGGGCTGAGCAGGAAGTGGCTGACTGGACCCTGGACGAGGGAAGGGGGAAAAAAAGCAGCACAAAAAAGAAAAAAATGGACATGGTGGCAGACTTGGGGGCGAGTCGACTGTATCGGGCACCGGGTGAATCGAGTCACCAGTGAGTATCGATGCATTTTTTAGTTGTTTTTTTTTTTTTTATCACGGGTTATCTCTGCGTGGGGCGTAAGCGGGTCCTGGCGACACCTCATGCCTGCGGAGGAGTCGCTGGGTTTGGGCAGCAGCGAGCAGGCAAAGCCTCCTCGGTCGGTGCTCGGCGCGCTCCGGACCTCCAGCGAGAAGTGGGGGCGGCGTTGAGGAGGAAAACGGGCGTGTTAGCGCGATTTTGTTCCCCGAATATATTTCTTTATCAGCATGCTGAGCTGCTGGAGGTTTGTGGCTGTTTTTTCTATTGTGTGCTGCTGCTGCTGCTGCTGCTGCTGCTGGTGGAGCCTGAAGTGGGCGTCGCTCCAGGACAGACGGAGCTGCCCGCTTTTCTCTCGCAGGACTGCAGCACTCTTTTCCCCGTGTCGTTTTTCTAGGTCGACTGCTGGTGTGTGTGTGTGTGTGTGTTTGTGTTTGTGTGTGTGTATTAACTCAGGGGGTTTCTCAGAAACGAAAACACCACACTGAGTTCCGTGTGTGACATGAGGAGCAGGGCCGGGCGTCGTGGAAATCGTGGGTTATTTACCGGGCGCTGCGGCTATTAGCAAATATCACATAATTACAACCGGGAGTGTGTCATTCAGAGTCTGCGTGGGGGGGGGGGGAGAGAGGAAGATGGCTAAATAGGTTAAAGACAGTAGAAGGAGAAGTATACTGTAATAGAGGTTGCAGCATGAGTTTTTCTTCCTGTTCTCGGGCCTGAATGTCTTTTGGCTTCTCTCCACTCGTGGGTCTGACGCGTTCGTCACAGCAGATATTTAATCCCCCCCCGACGCCGCCGCCGCCTCAGGTATGATTACTGGGTTTTGTCACCCGACGCTCTCTGACTGGAGACGGGTGTAGCCCATTAGGAGAAGACTTTGATTGAAGGCTCTCTGAGCCAATCACAAGCGCAGATAGTCTCCTGTGGGCGGATCCTGTGCGGAGGAGGCGTTGGTTCCAGTGTGTGGACAAAGACGGGAGGATAATTGACAGTTGGGCCGCAAACACCTATCAATTAGTCGTCTATTAATCGATTAGTCATTTTTATTTTTGAAAACTTTTTGTTCCATTAGATTGTTTTAAAACATTAAAGGTGCATTATTTAAAAAGTCTAAAGGCCGTAGAATCCTCCTAATATGTCACAGAGGCTCAGGAATAATGTTCATATAACAAACTGAACTCACCAACAACAACAGTACAGACAAAATATTTGCATTAAAAAATTTTTTTTTGCAGACTGCAAATCATGTTTATGTTTTGAAATCATGTTTTGGCATGTTGTGGCGCCACCTACCGCCGTCTACCAATCATTGCAGTCAGTAGAGTCTCATCTGCCGAGCAACCACGGGTTGCCAGTTACGTCAGAAAACTAAACCTAAAAGACCTTTGTGTTTTGAATTTGAATGTACTAACCGTTTTTGGCCACATTCTTACATATGGCACCTTTAAGATTTACATTTACATTTAGCAGGGTTTATTGGAGTATACTACCTAAAAGGAAGATTATAAAATCACTTTAAAAAAAAAAAAAAAAAAAATGGTTTTCTTACTGATAGGATAAGACTAAATTATGTATTTTTGCTAAGAGGCCCTGCTTTATGGAGGCTGCCATCTTGCTTATGGTGTTTCTACGGTAGCCTGAAAGGACAAACTATATGATGGATTCTTACTGGCTTGAATGCAAAGTTCCCTGATATTTTATTAATTTATTTTTACACTGGAACACTATCGCTCAAATTCAAAACACCATCACTAACGCCGGGTGATTTTTACCCGAGATAATAAATACACCCAATAAAATGTACTTGTCATCAAAATATATCAAAACATGACAATACATGACAAATTTGAGTAGTGTTCTTTTATTTTAAACTGTGTCATGTCTAACAAAATGGAAGAAAAGCATCATGAGGGGACCATATAAAAATGCTCCAAAATTACTGGAAAATAAGGGTTAGTTAAACATTTTTCGCTTTTCCATTACACAGTTCCGGTACGGCTCGACTCAATTGTGAAGGAAGGGATTCTAGTGATTCACTGCAAACGAACTGTTTTACAACTTGTTTGCGTGTGTCAATATGAAACTACATCACGTGAGTTCCATGCTGCCGTGCTATTGTATAAAAATTCTGTAAATTTCTATTTTGAAAAAACACACAAAACACCAGTTTGTGTTATTTGTGTGTAGTTTATTTTTGTGACTTCTGGGAGAAAAAGGCAGCTAGCCTAAGCTTTTATTTATGCAAGTTTTGATTTGTTTTGAATGAATAAATGTGAACTTTTGTCTTAAGTTTGCCTTTGTGTGATCACATTATCACATAATCAACCTGTATAGTTTTGATGCCATAATTTGCTTTAACACACTATGCATTGTATCAGTTTTTGAAACGAGAATCGATTTTGAATCGAATCGTAAGTCACCCCTATTGAGGAGGTATCATAATAATGGAAGTCGAAACCAAACCGCGTAGAGTTAAGACGTGCTGTGTGTCGTGCTGGGACTTGCATAGTGGAAAAGTGAAAAAACGTACAATTCAAGTAGTACATCACAATTCATGTCTTGTTAATGCTGAATTTGTTAGATCAACGTTGCACACTGTGATTTGCTGTGATCTTATAAGATTGCTGAAACGACATATTTCAGTGAACTGAATGTCGTCATTGAAATTTCTGACAGTGCCGTCGTGTTGTTTTCCTGCAGGCAGCCTCAGAGATGGTTCAACACCGCTGACATCACAGTGGCTCACCAAAGCAACCTGCTGAAGCAGCTCAACCAGCAGCGCAGACAGGAGCTGTTCTGCGACTGCAGCGTGCTGGTGGAAGGCCAGCTCTTCAGAGCCCACCGAAACGTCTTGTTTGCCAGCAGCGGCTACTTCCGCATGTTGCTGTCCCAGGGGCCCGACGGCCTGTCGGACTCCGTCAACGCCACCTTCGACGCCTTCAGCCCCGACACCTTCACCGTCATCCTGGATTTCATCTATTCCGGCCAGCTGGACCTGTCCAGTCATAACGTGATTGAGGTGATGTCTGCGGCCAGCTACCTGCAGATGAACAATGTCATCACCTACTGCAAGAACTTCATCAAATCCTCCTTGGACATCAGCGTGAAAGATGAAGACAGCGAGCGCTGCGTCAGCTTGTCTGAGACCTGTAGCTTCACCAGCGGAGCAGGGGAGGAGTCCTCCGAGCAGCAGCATCAAGGCCCGTGCTCCGTCAGTCCTCCACCTGCACTCTGGACCAGGGACAACTCCAGATCCCAGTCTAGCTTTATGGGGAAAGACACGGACCAGGAGGTTTTAGCCTCAGCCATGAAGACAAACCCAAGCAGCCCAGTCAACGAGCTCAGTGCAGACCCAGACGACCTCCACGACCCGCAGGACCCTCTTTACACCCTGCCGGGATCAGAGCGCCGGCGAGGTAAAGGGGGAACCAAGAGGAGAGCGTCCAACAGCACCCGTGCCAACCATCAAGAGGACTTGGACATCGAGGAGGCGAGGACGCAGAAGGCCGAGAAAGCAGAGGAGCTGTACGCAACTCTACCGCAGATCGTCGGCGTAATCGGACACTTTAATAAAGGTGGGTCGAGAGTCGAACAATTAAATTCTGATTTTTTGGACAAAAATGAAAAACATACTTCACCAGGAGAGAAGAAGCATGAGTGTGAGAACCTTAAAAGAAGCTACTTCAGTTGGAAATTAAAAGAGATAAGAAAATCCTTAATTAGTGGCAGTGTTATTCATTGTGTTACTAAAAAAAAAAATGATTACGGTACAGCACATTGCCGACCAGAAAGAGAACTTGTGAATGAAGGGTTGCCAGTTCGAATCCCTGCTAGATCAAGGTTAATCCCCTGAGCAAGGTTAATTGCACTCTAAATTGACTCCACCCACTTAAGTGGGAGGGTGTCGGACAAAATATGCAGATCATGAAATATGTTGTTTAAAACCTTTTATTCGCTAAATTAGCGCGTACAAACACATAGGACCATGACAAAGACATAAAGCATGACAAAATATATATATTTATATATGTGTATGTATATATATATGTGTATATACACATATACATATATGTATATATGTTTATATATGTATGTATATATACATATATGTATTTATATGTATATATATATACATGTATATATAGATACATGTGTGTATATTTATATATGTATATATTCCAACTAAACCGTTACAGAACAAAGTCAATTTAAAAAAAAACGAAACTAAAGGAACATTAATGTTGACATAAAGAAAAACCTCATCTTCCCTGTCCCACGGTAATTATTTCATACGGTTTAATTTCACATTCATCTACATTGTTTAATCGGATTTTTATATGTAAAAAAAAAAAAAAAAAGTCCAGATTGAACATAATAATAATAAAAAAAAATATCTAGAAAACAAAGGGGAAAAAAAAGCTAAATGTGAGCATATTCCTCTTCCTCTTTGCAGACTCCAACCCCAGCATGCGCTTCAAATGTCCCTTCTGTACCCACACGGTGAAGAGGAAGGCCGACCTGAAGCGTCACCTGCGCTGTCACACCGGAGAGCGACCGTACCCCTGCCAGGCCTGCAACAAACGCTTCACTCGCCTCGAGCACCTCCGCAGCCATTTTGAGACAGTGGGTACTTTTAGAACCAGGAAGTGGAATCTTAATCGGGTTCGACTCCCGGCTCTGTTAGTGTACATGTCGATGTGTGCTTGGGAAAGACGCTTAACCCCGAGATACTTGTGAGATATAAATATATTTATTTATAGTAATATTTTACGCATTCCAAGCTTATTAATGCAATATGCTTTACGTATTAATTAGTGCTGGCCGCGTTAGCGGCGTCAACGTTAACAAACGCTTACGCATGACGCGTTTCCATGACGACTGACCGACAAAAAAGACGAGCGTGACGTCATGTTTACGTGGCTCCAGATTGTTAAAAAGAGTCTCTAAACTAACGCTAAACTTTAAAAACGAATGGATATGCAGACAGCTATAGGGCTGCAGCTATCGAATATTTTTGTAATCGAGTAGTCGACTAATTTATTTTTTTAATCCAATTACTCGATTAATCGAGGAATAATCGGTAGAATACTCGATTACAAAAATATTCGATAGCTGCAGCCCTAGTAAGCTACGATAAATCAGCAAGCATCAATGTTTACGTTAGCGTGTGCCGGAAGCGTTAGCAACGGGATGCTATCAGCTCAGATGCTGAATCATTGAGGACGTGATGTTGTGGTTACGCTAGTTGTCGTTTACAGTGGTTACACTTTAACGTGAAATGGTCCCGCACTTTCTGGACATTTTCTGCCTTTTCATGGCTGTTTCACTCTCCGTCTCTGCCATCACGCTAGCCGAAATCCGGATGTACGCTGAACAGGCGGCGCGAGATCGGAATTAAACAAATACTCGAGGCAGAGTTTTTGTATTCGAGTTACTCGAGTAATCGCAGCAGCCCCACACAGCTACAGTCAGCACTAATATGTAACGTTGAATGCACTTTCCTTCTCCCCCAGATCCATCAAGCGAGGAAGCTGGTGTGCAGGAAGTGCAAGTGTCAAGTGACAGAGGAGACGGGGCACGTGGTGTGCGAGGGCACACGACGCTACCGCATTTGCACCGCGTGCATCCAGGAAGTGGGCTGCGATAACATCCCCATGGACAGTCTGGACGGGTCCTGCGAGGAGCCGGCCCTGCTGCTGGGCGTGGACGGGGAGGAGGAGGGGGACTCCAAAATAAGCTGGATGGTAAACGACGACGACGACCTGGCTGAAGACTCGGGCACTGACCTCATCATACAGCAGGTGGACGACAGTGACGAGGAGCTGCAGTGAAATGGGACCAAAGTTTGCGCGTTTGTGTGTGTGAGTGTGTGTTAAATCCTTGCAACAGAATTTATGCATAAAAAGAATCCACTAATGTAAATACACATTGTGTGTAAATACACACATTTATGTTGTCTCTTAGTTTAAAGCGACTGATAAATACATTTTTACTTTCAATTGTATTGTGACAAAATGGAATGATTTTCCTCGTTGAGCTGCATAAAGAAAATGCACCATTTGAAAGCATGCATGTTGAGTGTTTCCTCTGCGTCAGTTGTGCGATGATAACTCTTTAAAAAAACATGTTTGTTTCATATGCATGGAAGAACACCTTTGAACTTTCTGGAACTTTCCAGCTTTGATCGCTGGAGTTTGTGCGAAACAAAGTGAGCGACAATGACTCAACCTTTTCCCACTTCCTGTAGGAAAAGTTGACTGCAGACTTTTTGTTTCCTTTTCCACATCTCACAGTTGCAGTGCTTTCTACGATGATATGCACTATGATATAAAGCCAATTATAATTTATTTGTTTGTTTTTTTACTTTTTGACACATTAAAATATTTTTATACATTTTGCATTTGAGTCATTAAATAAACTATAAATGTGTCTCCATTATTCGTTGAGAAACTCCAGAAGCACAACCTTTTCTGCTCAGCCTGAAATCCACGTGTGTCGTCCTGCCTGAAGAACCTTTCCAGCAGTGTATTCTTGACTGTGAAGGAATTGAAAAACTTAAAATAAAATCATTTGCTTTTAAAGCTTCAACACATTTCTAACTTAAAAAAATGTTTAGCTTGTTTGACGACACATATTCAAATTTTAGAAAAACATACTATGACGTTTTTGACCATTTTTGGACGACATACTATACTATGTCATTTTAGTGTCATTTTGGACGACATATTATACTAAGACGTTTTTGACCAATTTTGGATGACATACTATACTATGACGTTTTTTACAATTTTTGGATGACATACTATACTATGACGTTTCTGACCAGTTTTGACCATTTTTGGACGACATACTATACAATGACGTTTTAGTGTAATTTTGGACGACATGTTATACTATGACGTTTTTGACTGATTTTCAAGTGCTTTTCAAGGCTAGTTATGTTCAGATTGTCAATATGTGGTGTGGGTTTTTATTCTCTTGGCTGAGTATCAAGTTTGAATATGGTTTGGTTCCAGCCCCAGACATGACCTCTTCCTGACCAGATACGCCCTAACCCCATTCCAAAGCTGCCCCTTTCAGTTTTTGGGGCATCTGTTGTTTTTTAATCAAACACTCCTCTAAATGTAATATCACGTTTATCCACCAGAGGGCAGGTTCAACAGTTGAGCAGCCATGAATGTAATATCACGTTTGTCCACTGGAGGGCAGTTTCAACAGTGGAGCAGCCATGGATGTGGTAATATCACGTTTGTCCACAGGAGGGCAGTTTCAACATTTGAACAGCCATGAATGATGTAATATCACGTTTGTCCACCGGAGGGCAGTTTAGATAAATCCATTTGGAATCTTCCTCTTCCTGTTTGCCACTTGGAGCCAGCAGGAGCAGGAGGAGACACATGGAGGACGAGGAGCAGCGGGGACAAACATGTGGTAACTGCTGCTTAAAAATGATCCAAACATTTCTTCGATGTTCTGTTGACGCTCTGTTTACAACTGTTGTTAACATCCGACCTGAGTGATCTGATCACAGGTGTTCACATGCCACCACATGCTCCTGCTCCTGCTCCTGCTCCTGCTCCTGCTAATGCTAATGCTAATGCTAATGCTAATGCTAATGTGAAGTCACTGCTCCTCAGTAAACAAACACCTTTCATTTAATTTGTCTTCACATACAAATGATGATTTTTTCTGTTTGTTACAGAAAGACAAAGAATCCAGGAAATGTTTGAAAAATGTTCATCAATGTTTCTCAAACCTGGAATTGATGATTCTCAAATGTCTTCTCTTTTTTTTTATCCACAAGCCAAAAATTATTCTGTTTTAATTATTTCTTTGTTATAAGGAGCAAAGAAAGCAGAAAATGTTCAACATGTGTAATAAAATAAAACGGTTAAAGAACCAACAACAATTCACTGATTATTACAGTAATTGCCAATTAATTTAGTAATGGTTTAATAATGGAGTAATCATTGCATCCCTACTTGTTTTATATATATTTTTAAAAAATCATCAGAGACACCGTGATACGATTTATCACGATATTTGAAAAATCATATATAGCGTTATACTGACAGTGCTAGTGAAAGTGAGCACTTGGCACCATCTAGTGGGTTGAACTATTAATTCAGAGTTGCATTTACACTTCTGTTCAATATTGTCACAGTGTGTCTCCGACCACCTCCTGTCGTGGTTTGGCAAATCGGTTAACAATCTGGTTTCTTGGTTTGTGGACAAAACAAGACATTTTAGAACATCATCATTTTCCAGGTTTAAAAAAACCCGACATTTTCTGACATTTTATGGACCAAACCATGAATCCAGTATTTGTTTATGGAGCAGTAAAGTAGGATTCACCTGTGATTTCATCACCTCAGACGGACGTTAACAGCACTTGTCAACAGAGCCTCTGTTTAATGTGTCTGCATTGATTTCCATTGTTAACATGTGACTTTAGTGAAAACCACATTCACCTTTTTGCTGCTTTTTCAGGCTGAAGCCAGTCCAAGTCAACTGCAGCTTTAGAGCTCTTCAGTGTTGGGATGTTAACACACAAACTTGATCAACACTATTGTTTGTCCAAAATGAGTGTTGATCAAGTTTCTGTGTGAACATCTCAACACTGAAGAGCTCCAAACAGCTGCAGTTGACTTGGACTGGCTTCAGCCTGAGAAAGCAGCAAACAGGTGAATGTGGTTTTCACTAAAGTCACCTGTTAACATGTAAAAATGATGTGCACACATTACTCACACAGAAGTCTAATTAATGTGCAGATGATTTTTAAGCTGCAGTTACTGGACACCTGGACCCCAACTGTCTGGTGGACTTTCCAGAGAGTGAACCCCTGTCATTTTTTTCTGGGTTTTTTTAATGAATTTTGTGGGAAACTGTGTGAAATAAAATGTCATAACCCCCTCCTGACATGTCTGTGAATTTCCGGGGGGACACAAGCCCAGCCCCGTTTTCCCACCACCACACCAACACCAGTGAGTAATCTCTTGGGACCACGAGGTGGAATTGAACCGGCCACCACCTGACTGATACAACCTTACGGTTGTGAACGAAACCACTACGCCACACATCCCTGAGAGATTTAGGAGCTCTTGGTGTATTTCACTGTCCACTTTGGATGAGGACCCTTAAATGTTGGACTATAAGGGAATTGAACCCATAATCTCAGGATCTCAATGACTGCTCCTTTACCAGTTGAGCTAAGTCCACACTCTCTTTCCCACCTTTGAACTCCTATTTACTCTTTTTGGTTGAATATTGTATTTAAAATTCAGCCCTTGCAAGATTTGAACCCATGCTCCCAACAACCTCAGGAACTTGAGTCATTCTTTTAGTCCCATGAGCTATTTGTCCTCGTGTGATTTTCCTGAAAATTGGAAGCCTTTCAATAATAGAACCCATGAAATCAACGTATTGAATTATTTGATCATGTCCGTCCGGCACATGCAGCCAAACAGTTAGTGTAATGGTTTACACACTTGTCTTTGAAGCAGGAGAGCCTGGTTCAATTCCCACTTGGAACAAGGACCTTTATGCATGCAGTTTTTCTCCCCATGTGATTGACACACACACTGATGTCTGGTTGTATGACCATCAACACTAACTTTGCTTACACACACACTGATTGACTGTGTGGGGGTGTGGGGTGCTGCTGGGGAGTGGGAGTGGGGGCGGTGTGGGGGGTGGAGTGGAAAGTGTGTGTGTTGTGTGTGGATTAACACACAAACACAGGGAGAACATGCAAAACTGCATATGGGAAAGTCCATGTTCCTACCGGGATTCGAACCCTGGTCCAAAGACAAGGTAGTAACACTCTACACAAGTGTGCTCAACCAGGTGAGCTATTTGTACTTATAGGTTTGTTTTCAAAATTCGGAAGCCTTTCAATAATAGAACATGATGTCGACGTGTTATACAACTTAATGACGTCCGTCCGGTCCATGCAGCCAGACAGTTAGTGTAATGGTTTACACACTTGTCTTTGGAGCAGGAGACCTGGGTTCGATTCCCATTTGGAACAAGGATGTTGATGCATGCAGTTTTTCTCCCCATGTGATTGACACACACACACTGAAGTCTGGTTGTATCACCATCAACTCTAACTTTGGTGAAACACACACTGATTAACTGTGGGGGAGTGTGGGGAGTGGGGGCAGTGTGTGTTGTGGGGGGTGGAGTGGGGAGTGGAGTGGGGAGTGGAGTGGGAAGTGGAGTGGGGGGTGGAGTGGGGGGTGGAGTGGGGAGTGTGTGTTTGGGTGGGGGTGGGGAGTGGACATGGGGGGGTGATACACAAACACAGGGAGAACATGCAAAACTGCATGCAGAAAAGCCCATGCTCCATGCGGGATTCGAACCCTGGTCCAAAGGTAAGGTTGCACACTACCCAAGCGTGCTCAACCAGGTGAGCTATTTGTACTTGTGTGTTTGTTCCCAAGATTTTGAAGACTTTCAATAATAGAACATGACTTCGACGTATTTCACTACTTAATGACGTCCGTCCGGCACATGCAGCCAAACAGTTAGTGTAATGGTTTACACACTTGTCTTTGGAGCAGGAGACCTGGGTTCGAGTCCCACTTGGAACAAGGATCTTCATGCATGCAGTTTTTCTCCCCATGTGATTGACACACACACACTGAAGTCTGGTTGTGTGACCATCGACTCTAACTTTGGTGAAACACACACTGATTAACTGTGGGGGAGTGTGGGGAGTGGGGGCAGTGTGTGTTGTGGGGGGTGGAGTGGGGAGTGTGTGTTTGGGTGGGGGTGGGGTGCTGAGGAGTGAGGGCAGTGGGGGCAGTGGGGGTGGGGAGTGGACATGGGGGGGTAATACACAAACACAGGGAGAACATGCAAAACTGCATGCAGGAAAGCCCATGCTCCAATCGGGATTCGAACCCTGGTCCAAAGGTAAGGTTGCACACTACCCAAGCGTGCTCAACCAGGTGAGCTATTTGTACTTGTGTGTTTGTTCCCAAAATTTGGAAGACTTTCAATAATAGAACATGACTTCGACGTATTTCACTACTTAATGACGTCCGTCCGGCACATGTAGCCAAACAGTTAGTGTAATGGTTTACACACTTGTCTTTGGAGCAGGAGACCTGGGTTCGAGTCCAACTTGGAACAAGGATCTTCATGCATGCAGTTTTTCTCCCCATGTGATTGACACACACACACTGAAGTCTGGTTGTATCACCATCAACTCTAACTTTGGTGAAACACACACTGATTAACTGTGGGGAAGTGTGGGGAGTGGGGGCAGTGTGTGTTGTGGGGGTGGAGTGGGGGGTGTGTGTTTGGGTGGGGGTGGGGTGCTGAGGAGTGGGAGGAGTGGGGGCAGTGGGGGTGGGGAGTGGACATGGGGGGGTAATACACAAACAGGGAGAACATGCAAAACGGCATGCAGGAAAGCCCATGTTCCAATCCGGGTTCGAACCCTGGTCCAAAGGTAAGGTTGCACACTACCCAAGCGTGCTCAACCAGGTGAGCTATTTATACTTGTGTGTTTGTTCTCAAAATTTGGAAGACTTTCAATAATGGAACATGACTTCGACGTGATTCACTACTTAATGACATCCGTCCGGCACATGCAGCCAAACAGTTAGTGTAATGGTTTACACACTTGTCTTTGGAGCAGGAGACCTGGGTTCGAGTCCAACTTGGAACAAGGATCTTCATGCATGCAGTTTTTCTCCCCATGTGATTGACACACACACACTGAAGTCTGGTTGTATCACCATCAACTCTAACTTTGGTGAAACACACACTGATTAACTGTGGGGGAGTGTGGGGAGTGGGGGCAGTGTGTGTTGTGGGGGGTGGAGTGGGGAGTGGAGTAAAGTGGGGAGTGGAGTGGGGAGTGGAGTGGGGAGTGGAGTGGGGGGTGGGGAGTGGGAAGTGGGGGGTGGGGAGTGGAGTGGGGGGTGTGTGGGGGTGGGGTGCTGAGGAGTGAGAGGAGTGGGGGCAGTGGGGGGTGGGGAGTGGACATGGGGGGGTGATACACAAACACAGGGAGAACATGCAAAACTGCATGCAGGAAAGCCCATGCTCCAATCCGGATTCGAACCCCGGTCCAAAGGTAAGGTTGCACACTACCCAAGCGTGCTCAACCAGGTGAGCTATTTGTACTTATAGGTTTGTTTTCAAAATTCGGAAGCCTTTCAATAATAGAACATGATGTCGACGTGTTATACAACTTAATGACGTCCGTCCGGTCCATGCAGCCAGACAGTTAGTGTAATGGTTTACACACTTGTCTTTGGAGCAGGAGACCTGGGTTCGATTCCCATTTGGAACAAGGATGTTGATGCATGCAGTTTTTCTCCCCATGTGATTGACACACACACACTGAAGTCTGGTTGTATCACCATCAACTCTAACTTTGGTGAAACACACACTGATTAACTGTGGGGGAGTGTGGGGAGTGGGGGCAGTGTGTGTTGTGGGGGGTGGAGTGGGGAGTGTGTGTTTGGGTGGGGGTGGGGTGCTGAGGAGTGAGGGCAGTGGGGGCAGTGGGGGTGGAGAGTGGACATGGGGGGGTAATACACAAACACAGGGAGAACATGCAAAACTACATGCAGGAAAGCCCATGCTCCAATCGGGATTCGAACCCTGGTCCAAAGGTAAGGTTGCACACTACCCAAGCGTGCTCAACCAGGTGAGCTATTTGTACTTGTATGTTTGTTCCCAAAATTTGGAAGACTTTCAATAATAGAACATGACTTCGACATATTTCACTACTTTATGACGTCCGTCCGGCACATGCAGCCAAACAGTTAGTGTAATGGTTTACACACTTGTCTTTGGAGCAGGAGACCTGGGTTCGAGTCCCACTTGGAACAAGGACGTTCATGCATGCCGTTTTTCTCCCCATGTGATTGACACACACACACTGAAGTCTGGTTGTATGACCATCAACACTAACTTTGTGTATTATACCCCACATGTCCACTCCCCACCCCCACTGCCCCCACTCCTCAGCACCCCACACCCCCCACTCCAACCCCCACAACACACACTGCCCCCACTCCCCCACAGATAATCAGTGTGTCTTTCACCAAAGTTAGAGTTGATGGTCATACAACCAGACTTCAGTGTGTGTGTGTCAATCACATGGGGAGAAAAACTGCATGCATGAAGATCCTTGTTCCAAGTGGGACTCGAACCAACGTTTCCTGCTCCAAAGACAAGTGTGTAAACCATTACACTAACTGTTTGGCTGGATGTGCCGGACGGACGTCATAAAGTAGTGAAATATGTCGAAGTCATGTTCTATTATTGAAATTCTTCCAAATTTTGGGAAAAAACATACAAGTACAAATAGCTCACCTGGTTGAGCACGCTTGGGTAGTGTGCAACCTTACCTTTGGACCAGGGTTCGAATCCCGATTGGAGCATGGGCTTTCCTGCATGTAGTTTTGCATGTTCTCCCTGTGTTTGTGTATTACCCCCCCATGTCCACTCCCCACCCCCACTGCCCCCACTCCTCTCACTCCTGAGCACCCCACCCCCACACACCCCCCACTCCACTCCCCACCCCCCACTCCACTCCCCACTCCACTCCCCACTTTACTCCACTCCCCACTCCACCCCCCACAACACACACTGCCCCCACTCCCCACACTCCCCCACAGTTAATCAGTGTGTGTTTCACCAAAGTTAGAGTTGATGGTGATACAACCAGACTTCAGTGTGTGTGTGTCAATCACATGGGGAGAAAAACTGCATGCATGAAGATCCTTGTTCCAAGTTGGACTCGAACCCAGGTCTCCTGCTCCAAAGACAAGTGTGTAAACCATTACACTAACTGTTTGGCTGCATGTGCCGGACGGATGTCATTAAGTAGTGAATCACGTCGAAGTCATGTTCCATTATTGAAAGTCTTCCAAATTTTGAGAACAAACACACAAGTACAAATAGCTCACCTGGTTGAGCACGCTTGGGTAGTGTGCAACCTTACCTTTGGACCAGGGTTCGAATCCGGATTGGAACATGGGCTTTCCTGCATGCAGTTTTGCATGTTCTCCCTGTTTGTGTATTACCCCCCCATGTCCACTCTCCACCCCCACTGCCCCCACTGCCCCCACTCCTCTCACTCCTCAGCACCCCACCCCCACCCAAACACACACCCCCCACTCCACCCCCACAACACACACTGCCCCCACTCCCCACACTTCCCCACAGTTAATCAGTGTGTGTTTCACCAAAGTTAGAGTTGATGGTGATACAACCAGACTTCAGTGTGTGTGTGTCAATCACATGGGGAGAAAAACTGCATGCATGAAGATCCTTGTTCCAAGTGGGACTCGAACCCAGGTCTCCTGCTCCAAAGACAAGTGTGTAAACCATTACACTAACTGTTTGGCTAAATGTGCCGGACGGACGTCATTAAGTAGTGAAATACGTCAAAGTCATGTTCTATTATTGAAAGTCTTCCAAATTTTGGGAACAAACACACAAGTACAAATAGCTCACCTGGTTGAGCACGCTTGGGTAGTGTGCAACCTTACCTTTGGACCAGGGTTCGAATCCCGCATGGAGCATGGGCTTTTCTGCATGCAGTTTTGCATGTTCTCCCTGTGTTTGTGTATCACCCCCCCATGTCCACTCCCCACCCCCACTGCCCCCACTCCTCCCACTCCTCAGCACCCCACCCCCACCCGAACACACACTCCCCACTCCACCCCCCACTCCACTCCCCACTCCACCCCCCACAACACACACTGCCCCCACTCCCCCACAGTTTATCAGTGTGTGTTTCACCAAAGTTAGAGTTGATGGTGATACAACCAGACTTCAGTGTGTGTGTGTCAATCACATGGGGAGAAAAACTGCATGCATGAAGATCCTTGTTCCAAGTGGGACTCGAACCCAGGTCTCCTGCTCCAAAGACAAGTGTGTAAACCATTACACTAACTGTCTGGCTGCATGGACCGGACGGACGTCATTAAGTTGTATAATACGTCGACATCATGTTCTATTATTGAAAGGCTTCCGAATTTTGAAAACAAACCTATAAGTACAAATAGCTCACCTGGTTGAGCACACTTGTGTAGAGTGTTACTACCTTGTCTTTGGACCAGGGTTCGAATCCCGGTAGGAACATGGACTTTCCCATATGCAATTTTGCATGTTCTCCCTGTGTTTGTGTGTTAACCCACACACAACACACAACACACACACTTTCCACTCCACCCCCCACACCGCCCCCACTCCCACTCCCCAGCAGCACCCCACACAGTCAATCAGTGTGTGTGTAAGCAAAGTTAGTGTTGATGGTCATACAACCAGACATCAGTGTGTGTGTCAATCACATGGGGAGAAAAACTGCATGCATAAAGGTCCTTGTTCGAAGTGGGAATTGAACCAGGCTCTCCTGCTTCAAAGACAAGTGTGTAAACCATTACACTAACTGTTTGGCTGCATGTGCCGGACGGACATTATCAAATAATTCAATACGTTGATGTCATGGGTTCTATTATTGAAAGGCTTCCAATTTTCAAGAAAATCACACGAGGACAAATAGCTCATGGGACTAAGAGAATGACTCAAGTTCCTGAGGTTCTTGTGAGCATGGGTTCAAATCTTGCAAGGGCTGAATTTTAAATACAATATTCAACCAAAAAGAGTAAATAGGAGTTCAAAGGTGGGAAAGAGAGTGTCGACTTAGCTCAACTGGTAAAGGAGCAGTCATTGAGATCCTGAGATTATGGGTTCAATTCCCTTATAGTCCAACATTTAAGGGTCCTCATCCAAAGTGGACAGTGAAATACACCAAGAGCTACTAAATCTCACAGGGATGTGTGGCGTAGTGGTTTCGTTCACAACCGTAAGGTTGTATCAGTCAGGTGGTGGCCGGTTCGATTCCACCTCGTGGTCCCAAGAGATTACTCACTGGTGTTGGTGTGGTGGTGGGAAAACGGGGCTGGGCTTGTGTCCCCCCGGGTATTCACAGACATGTCAGGAGGGGGTTATGACATTTTATTTCACACATTTTCCCCCAAAAAAATTCATAAAAAAACCAGAAAAAAATGACAGGGGTTCACTCTCTGGAAAGTCCACCAGACAGTTGGGGTCCAGGTGTCCAGTAACTGCAGCTTAAAAATCATCCTCACATTAATTAGACTTCTGTGTGAGTAATGTGTGCACATCATTTTTACATGTTAACAGGTGACTTTAGTGAAAACCACATTCACCTGTTTGCTGCTTTCTCAGACTGAAGCCAGTCCAAGTCAACTGCAGCTGTTTGGAGCTCTTCAGTGTTGAGATGTTCACACAGAAACTTGATCAACACTCATTTTGGACAAATAATAGTGTTGATCAAGTTTGTGTGTTAACATCCCAACACTGAAGAGCTCTAAAGCTGCAGTTGACTTGGACTGGTTTCAGTCTGAAAAAGCAGCAAAAAGGAGAATGTGGTTTTCACTAAAGTCACATGTTAACAATGGAAATCAATGCAGACACATTAAACAGAGGCTCTGTTGACAAGTGCTGTTAACGTCCGTCTAAGGTGATGAAATCACAGGTGAATCCTACTTTACTGCTCCATAAACAAATACTAGATTCATGGTTTGGTCCATAAAATGTCAGAAAATGTTGATCAGGTTTTTTAAAACCTGAAAAATGATTTTGTTCTAAAACATCCACAAACCAAGAAACCAGATTGTTAACTGATTTGCCAAACCATGACAGGAGGTGGTCGGAGACACACTGTGACAATATTGAACAGAAGTGTAAATGCAACTCTGAATTAATAGTTCAGTCCACTAGATGGTGCCAAGTGCTCACTTTCACTAGCACTGTCAGTATAACGCAATATGATTTCTTTCAAATACCGTGATAAATCGTATCATGGTGTCGCTGATGATTTCAACATCATTTGTATGTGAAGACAAATGAAATGAAAGGTGTTTGTCTACTGTGGAGCAGTGACTTCGCATTAGCATTAGCATTAGCATTAGCATTAGCAATAGCAATAGCATTAGCATTAACATTAGCAGGAGCATTAGCAGGAGCATGTGGTGGCATGTGAACACCTGTGATCAGATCACTCAGGTCGGATGTTAACAACAGTTGTAAACAGAGCGTCAACAGAACATCGAAGAAATGTTTGGATCATTTTTAAGCAGCAGTTACCACATGTTTGTCCCCGCTGCTCCTCGTCCTCCATGTGTCTCCTCCTGCTCCTGCTGGCTCCAAATGGCAAACAGGAAATGGAAGATTCCAATTGGATTTATCTAAACTGCCCTCCGGTGGACAAACGTGATATTACATCATTCATGGCTGTTCAACTGTTGAAACTGCCCTCCTGTGGACAAACGTGATATTACAGTCATGGGTGCTCAACTGTTGAAACTGCCCTCCAGTGGACAAACGTGATATTACATTTAGAGGAATATTTGATTCAAAAACAACAGATGCCGGACCAACATTTTTTTCTTTTTTAAATTATGGACGACACAATAAGTTGTTTTTTGTCTAATATTGGAACAAATTTTTTTCTCCAGAAAATTGTAAATTTTGGACGACATAGTATAGTATGACGTTTTTTGTCAAATTTTGGAACAATTTTTTTTTCCCCCCGAAAATTTTTCATTTTGGACGACAATATAGTATGATGTATTTTGTCAAATTTTGGAACAATTACTTTTTTTCCAGAAAATTTTAAATTTTTTGGACGACATAGTATAGTTTGTATACTATAAATTTTGGAACAATTACTTATTTTCCAGAAAATGTAAAATTTTGGACGACATACTATACTATGACGTTTTTTTTGTCAAATTCTGGAATACAAAATTGTTTCAAAGCAATTGAGGTGAATAAGAGGTGTAGTCGGACCATGGGAAGGTCATCTTTGTCCAAGGCAATGTACAGTAGCAAGGTTATTAAAAAAATATTTTAAAAAAATAAAATCATTTTTGTCATCTTTGTCTGTGGTGATTTTTTTTTTTTTTTTTTTTTTAAACACTACAGTTAAGAGCAGGGAACCATTTTTTCCCCCCAATAAAAATATATTAGTAATAGGCCAAGTCATCTTGTCCATAATTAGCAGGTGTAGTATGTTGATAGGGAGGACCCAGATGTGTTGGAGTGATTTTGTAAGTGTTAGATTCAGTAATACTCATCAAGTTAACGTACATACCCCAAATGCTGGCCGGCAAAGGTGGTCTGACTTCCAGATCACTGATGCTGATGTCCCGGCGGCTGACGCTGTGGCTCCGATAAACCTCCAGCAGGTGATCGATGCAGCACTATGCACAATGAAGCACCTCATGTAGTGACTCAGCCCACACGTCTCCAGAGCACAGCCAAAAACAGTTTCTTTCCCAAAAATTAACAACACCTGTGATCAGTGACATGAACTTACATGTGTTGTGCTCAGCCTCGACCTTTACCAATACCACCCCCTGGTGTTCAGAAATATACCACACCACTGCTGCCATCGAAACAATAAAAACAAAAGGTTTTTTTTTCAAAGTTTTTTTTAATTACAGACAAGAAAAGAAAGTGAAAGATGATTTCATTTATTTGAAAAAAAAAAAAAAATCAAGTTAAACTTAAGGACATTAAACAAGTGGACATAAAAGGCTCACAACAGTTGGGTCTTGAACAACAGTACATTCCTTTCCTTAATACCTAGCTATTAAATACATCATTAAATATGTTAAATATATATGTATATATATATATATATTTTTTCTTTTTTTAATATAGTACAATAATTCTTAAAGTCCATGACCTTCCACAGCTTCAAGAACTTTTTACATCAATACTATATTATATATATGTATTATATATTACTTTTACACTTAAAAGTACTGTTTGTGTTTTGTTTGCATCCCACAGTCAGCTACCGACAGGAGATGCTTCGTCAAATGAGATTAAAAAACATTTAAAAATCTTTTTTTCTTTAACAATGTGTGGTTTTAAAAAAGGGGCAACAGAAGAAATGCCCGAGTAAGCCACGTTAAATCAGCAAGCATCAATGTTTACGTTAGCGTGTGCCGGAAGCGTTAGCAACGGGATGCTATCAGCTCAGATGCTGAATCATGGAGGACGTGATGTTGCGGTTACGCTAGTTGTCGTTTACAGTGGTTACACTTTAACGTGAAATGGTCCCGCACTTTCTGGACATTTTCTGCCTTTTCATGACTGTTTCACTCTCCGTCTCTGCCATCACGCTAGCCGAAATCCGGATGTACGCTGAACAGGCCGCGCGAGATAGGAATTAAACGAATACTCGAGGCAGAGTTTTTGTATTCGAGTTACTCGAGTAATCGCTGCAGCCCCACACAGCTACAGTCAGCACTAATATGTAACGTTGAATGCACTTTCCTTCTCCCCCAGATCCATCAAGCGAGGAAGCTGGTGTGCAGGAAGTGCAAGTGTCAAGTGACAGAGGAGACGGGGCACGTGGTGTGCGAGGGCACACGACGCTACCGCATTTGCACCGCGTGCATCCAGGAAGTGGGCTGCGATAACATCCCCATGGACAGTCTGGACGGGTCCTGCGAGGAGCCGGCCCTGCTGCTGGGCGTGGACGGGGAGGAGGAGGGGGACTCCAAAATAAGCTGGATGGTAAACGACGACGACGACCTGGCTGAAGACTCGGGCACTGACCTCATCATACAGCAGGTGGACGACAGTGACGAGGAGCTGCAGTGAAATGGGACCAAAGTTTGCGCGTTTGTGTGTGAGTGTCACAGTTGCAGTGCTTTCTACGATGATATGCACTATGATATAAAGCCAATTATAATTTATTTGTTTGTTTTTTTACTTTTTGACACATTAAAATATTTTTATACATTTTGCATTTGAGTCATTAAATAAACTATAAATGTGTCTCCATTATTCGTTGAGAAACTCCGGAAGCACAACCTTTTCTGCTCAGCCTGAAATCCACGTGTGTCGTCCTGCCTGAAGAACCTTTCCAGCAGTGTATTCTTCACTGTGAAGGAATTGAAAAACTTAAAATAAAATCATTTGCTTTTAAAGCTTCAACACATTTCTAACTTAAAAAAATGTTTAGCTTGTTTGACGACACATATTCAAATTTTAGAAAAACATACTATGACGTTTTTGACCATTTTTGGACGACATACTATACTATGTCATTTTAGTGTCATTTTGGACGACATGTTATACTAAGACGTTTTTGACCAATTTTGGATGACATACTATACTATGACGTTTTTTACAATTTTTGGATGACATACTATACTATGACGTTTCTGACCAGTTTTGACCATTTTTGGACGACATACTATACAATGACGTTTTAGTGTAATTTTGGACGACATGTTATACTATGACGTTTTTGACTGATTTTCAAGTGCTTTTCAAGGCTAGTTATGTTCAGATTGTCAATATGTGGTGTGGGTTTTTATTCTCTTGGCTGAGTATCAAGTTTGAATATGGTTTGGTTCCAGCCCCAGACATGACCTCTTCCTGACCAGATACGCCCTAACCCCATTCCAAAGCTGCCCCTTTCAGTTTTTGGGGCATCTGTTGTTTTTTAATCAAACACTCCTCTAAATGTAATATCACGTTTATCCACCAGAGGGCAGGTTCAACAGTTGAGCAGCCATGAATGTAATATCACGTTTGTCCACTGGAGGGCAGTTTCAACAGTGGAGCAGCCATGGATGTGGTAATATCACGTTTGTCCACAGGAGGGCAGTTTCAACATTTGAACAGCCATGAATGATGTAATATCACGTTTGTCCACCGGAGGGCAGTTTAGATAAATCCATTTGGAATCTTCCTCTTCCTGTTTGCCACTTGGAGCCAGCAGGAGCAGGAGGAGACACATGGAGGACGAGGAGCAGCGGGGACAAACATGGTAACTGCTGCTTAAAAATGATCCACACATTTCTTCGATGTTCTGTTGACGCTCTGTTTATAACTGTTGTTAACATCCGACCTGAGTGATCTGATCACAGGTGTTCACATGCCACCACATGCTCCTGCTCCTGCTCCTGCTAATGCTAATGCTAATGCTAATGCTAATGCTAATGCTAATGCTAATGCTGCGAAGTCACTGCTCCTCAGTAAACAAACACCTTTCATTTCATTTGTCTTCACATACAAATGATGATGTTTTCTGTTTGTTACAGAAAGACAAATAATCCAGGAAATGTTTGAAAAATGTTCATCAATGTTTCTCAAACCTGGAATTGATGATTCTCAAATGTCTTCT
Organism: Microchirus variegatus; assembly: GCF_963457635.1. Taxonomy (NCBI): domain Eukaryota; kingdom Metazoa; phylum Chordata; class Actinopteri; order Pleuronectiformes; family Soleidae; genus Microchirus; species Microchirus variegatus. The sequence goes on along the minus strand of NC_139822.1, from coordinate 14,419,949 downwards.
CTTTTTTTTTTATCCACAAGCCAAAAATTATTCTGTTTTAATTATTTCTTTGTTATAAGGAACAAAGAAAGCAGAAAATGTTCAACATGTGTAATAAAATAAAACAATTAAAGAACCAACAACAATTCACTGATTATTAAAGTAATTGCCAATTAATTAAGTAATGGTTTAATAATGCAGTAATCATTGCATCCCTACTTGTTTTATATATTTTTAAAAAATCATCAGAGACACCATGATACGATTTATCACGATATTTGAAAAATCATATATTGCGTTATACTGACAGTGCTAGTGAAAGTGAGCACTTGGCACCATCTAGTGGACTGAACTATCAATTCAGAGTTGCATTTACACTTCTGTTCAATATTGTCACAGTGAGTCTTTGACCACCTCCTGTCGTGGTTTGGCAAATCAGTTAACAATCTGGTTTCTTGGTTTGTGGACAAAACAAGACATTTTAGAACATCATCATTTTCCAGGTTTAAAAAAACCCGACATTTTCTGACATTTTATGGACCAAACCATGAATCTAGTATTTGTTTATGGAGCAGTAAAGTAGGATTCACCTGTGATTTCATCACCTCAGATGGACGTTAACAGCACTTGTCAACAGAGCCTCTGTTTAATGTGTCTGCATTGATTTCCATTGTTAACATGTGACTTTAGTGAAAACCACATTCACCTTTTTGCTGCTTTTTCAGATTGAAACCAGTCCAAGTCAACTGCAGCTTTAGAGCTCTTCAGTGTTGGGATGTTAACACAGAAACTTGATCAACACTATTGTTTGTCCAAAATGAGTGTTGATCAAGTTTCTGTGTGAACATCTCAACACTGAAGAGCTCCAAACAGCTGCAGTTGACTTGGACTGGCTTCAGCCTGAGAAAGCAGCAAACAGGTGAATGTGGTTTTCACTAAAGTCACATGTTAACATGTAAAAATGATGTGCACACATTACTCACACAGAAGTCTAATTAATGTGCAGATGATTTTTAAGCTGCAGTTACTGGACACCTGGACCCCAACTGTCTGGTGGACTTTCCAGAGAGTGAACCCCTGTCATTTTTTTCTGGTTTTTTTTATGAATTTTGGGGGAAAATGTGTGAAATAAAATGTCATAACCCCGTCCTGACATGTCTGTGAATTTCCGGGGGGACACAAGCCCAGCCCCGTTTTCCCACCACCACACCAACACCAGTGAGTAATCTCTTGGGACCACGAGGTGGAATCGAACCAGCCACCACCTGACTGATACAACCTTACGGTTGTGAACGAAACCACTACGCCACACATCCCTGAGAGATTTAGGAGCTCTTGGTGTATTTCACTGTCCACTTTGGATGAGGACCCTTAAATGTTGGACTATAAGGGAATTGAACCCATAATCTCAGGATCTCAATGACTGCTCCTTTACCAGTTGAGCTAAGTCCACACTCTCTTTCCCACCTTTGAACTGCTATTTACTCTTTTTGGTTGAATATTGTATTTAAAATTCAGCCCTTGCAAGATTTGAACCCATGCTCACAAGAACCTCAGGAACTTGAGTCATTCTCTTAGTCCCATGAGCTATTTGTCCTCGTGTGATTTTCCTGAAAATTGGAAGCCTTTCAATAATAGAACCCATGAAATCAACGTATTGAATTATTTGATAATGTCCGTCCGGCACATGCAGCCAAACAGTTAGTGTAATGGTTTACACACTTGTCTTTGAAGCAGGAGAGCCTGGTTCAATTCCCACTTGGAACAAGGACCTTTATGCATGCAGTTTTTCTCCCCATGTGATTGACACACACACTGATGTCTGGTTGTATGACCATCAACACTAACTTTGCTTACACACACACTGATTGACTGTGTGGGGGTGTGGGGTGCTGCTGGGGAGTGGGAGTGGGGGCGGTGTGGGGGGTGGAGTGGAAAGTGTGTGTGTTGTGTGTTGTGTGTGGGTTAACACACAAACACAGGGAGAACATGCAAAACTGCATATGGGAAAGTCCATGTTCCTACCGGGATTCGAACCCTGGTCCAAAGACAAGGTAGTAACACTCTACACAAGTGTGCTCAACCAGGTGAGCTATTTGTACTTATAGGTTTGTTTTCAAAATTCGGAAGCCTTTCAATAATAGAACATGATGTCGACGTGTTATACAACTTAATGACGTCCGTCCGGTCCATGCAGCCAGACAGTTAGTGTAATGGTTTACACACTTGTCTTTGGAGCAGGAGACCTGGGTTCGATTCCCATTTGGAACAAGGATGTTGATGCATGCAGTTTTTCTCCCCATGTGATTGACACACACACACTGAAGTCTGGTTGTATCACCATCAACTCTAACTTTGGTGAAACACACACTGATTAACTGTGGGGGAGTGTGGGGAGTGGGGGCAGTGTGTGGAGTGGGGAGTGTGTGTTTGGGTGGGGGTGGGGTGCTGAGGAGTGAGGGCAGTGGGGGCAGTGGGGGTGGAGAGTGGACATGGGGGGGTAATACACAAACACAGGGAGAACATGCAAAACTACATGCAGGAAAGCCCATGCTCCAATCGGGATTCGAACCCTGGTCCAAAGGTAAGGTTGCACACTACCCAAGCGTGCTCAACCAGGTGAGCTATTTGTACTTGTATGTTTGTTCCCAAAATTTGGAAGACTTTCAATAATAGAACATGACTTCGACATATTTCACTACTTTATGACGTCCGTCCGGCACATGCAGCCAAACAGTTAGTGTAATGGTTTACACACTTGTCTTTGGAGCAGGAGACCTGGGTTCGAGTCCCACTTGGAACAAGGACGTTCATGCATGCCGTTTTTCTCCCCATGTGATTGACACACACACACTGAAGTCTGGTTGTATGACCATCAACACTAACTTTGTGTATTATACCCCACATGTCCACTCCCCACCCCCACTGCCCCCACTCCTCAGCACCCCACACCCCCCACTCCAACCCCCACAACACACACTGCCCCCACTCCCCCACAGATAATCAGTGTGTCTTTCACCAAAGTTAGAGTTGATGGTCATACAACCAGACTTCAGTGTGTGTGTGTCAATCACATGGGGAGAAAAACTGCATGCATGAAGATCCTTGTTCCAAGTGGGACTCGAACCAACGTTTCCTGCTCCAAAGACAAGTGTGTAAACCATTACACTAACTGTTTGGCTGCATGTGCCGGACGGACGTCATTAAGTAGTGAAATACGTCAAAGTCATGTTCTATTATTGAAAGTCTTCCAAATTTTGGGAACAAACACACAAGTACAAATAGCTCACCTGGTTGAGCACACTTGTGTAGAGTGTTACTACCTTGTCTTTGGACCAGGGTTCGAATCCCGGTAGGAACATGGACTTTCCCATATGCAGTTTTGCATGTTCTCCCTGTGTTTGTGTGTTAACCCACACACAACACACAACACACACACTTTCCACTCCACCCCCCACACCGCCCCCACTCCCACTCCCCAGCAGCACCCCACACAGTCAATCAGTGTGTGTGTAAGCAAAGTTAGTGTTGATGGTCATACAACCAGACATCAGTGTGTGTGTCAATCACATGGGGAGAAAAACTGCATGCATAAAGGTCCTTGTTCCAAGTGGGAATTGAACCAGGCTCTCCTGCTTCAAAGACAAGTGTGTAAACCATTACACTAACTGTTTGGCTGCATGTGCCGGACGGACATTATCAAATAATTCAATACGTTGATGTCATGGGTTCTATTATTGAAAGGCTTCCAATTTTCAGGAAAATCACACGAGGACAAATAGCTCATGGGACTAAGAGAATGACTCAAGTTCCTGAGGTTCTTGTGAGCATGGGTTCAAATCTTGCAAGGGCTGAATTTTAAATACAATATTCAACCAAAAAGAGTAAATAGGAGTTCAAAGGTGGGAAAGAGAGTGTGGACTTAGCTCAACTGGTAAAGGAGCAGTCATTGAGATCCTGAGATTATGGGTTCAATTCCCTTATAGTCCAACATTTAAGGGTCCTCATCCAAAGTGGACAGTGAAATACACCAAGAGCTCCTAAATCTCTCAGGGATGTGTGGCGTAGTGGTTTCGTTCACAACCGTAAGGTTGTATCAGTCAGGTGGTGGCTGGTTCGATTCCACCTCGTGGTCCCAAGAGATTACTCACTGGTGTTGGTGTGGTGGTGGGAAAACGGGGCTGGGCTTGTGTCCCCCCGGAAATTCACAGACATGTCAGGAGGGGGTTATGACATTTTATTTCACACATTTTCCCCCAAAATTCATAAAAAAACCCAGAAAAAAATGACAGGGGTTCACTCTCTGGAAAGTCCACCAGACAGTTGGGGTCCAGGTGTCCAGTAACTGCAGCTTAAAAATCATCCTCACATTAATTAGACTTCTGTGTGAGTAATGTGTGCACATCATTTTTACATGTTAACATGTGACTTTAGTGAAAACCACATTCACCTGTTTGCTGCTTTCTCAGACTGAAGCCAGTCCAAGTCAACTGCAGCTGTTTGGAGCTCTTCAGTGTTGAGATGTTCACACAGAAACTTGATCAACACTCATTTTGGACAAATAATAGTGTTGATCAAGTTTGTGTGTTAACATCCCAACACTGAAGAGCTCTAAAGCTGCAGTTGACTTGGACTGGTTTCAGTCTGAAAAAGCAGCAAAAAGGAGAATGTGGTTTTCACTAAAGTCACATGTTAACAATGGAAATCAATGCAGACACATTAAACAGAGGCTCTGTTGACAAGTGCTGTTAACGTCCGTCTAAGGTGATGAAATCACAGGTGAATCCTACTTTACTGCTCCATAAACAAATACTAGATTCATGGTTTGGTCCATAAAATGTCAGAAAATGTTGATCAGGTTTTTTAAAACCTGAAAAATGATTTTGTTCTAAAACATCCACAAACCAAGAAACCAGATTGTTAACTGATTTGCCAAACCATGACAGGAGGTGGTCGGAGACACACTGTGACAATATTGAACAGGTGCCAAGTGCTCACTTTCACTAGCACTGTCAGTATAACGCAATATGATTTTTTTCAAATACCGTGATAAATCGTATCATGGTGTCGCTGATGATTTCAACATCATTTGTATGTGAAGACAAATGAAATGAAAGGTGTTTGTCTACTGTGGAGCAGTGACTTCACATTAGCATTAGCAATAGCATTAGCATTAGCAATAGCATTAGCAATAGCATTAGCATTAGCATTGGCAGGAGCATGTGGTGGCATGTGAACACCTGTGATCAGATCACTCAGGTCGGATGTTAACAACAGTTGTAAACAGAGCGTCAACAGAACATCGAAGAAATGTGTGGATCATTTTTAAGCAGCAGTTACCACATGTTTGTCCCCGCTGCTCCTCGTCCTCCATGTGTCTCCTCCTGCTCCTGCTGGCTCCAAGTGGCAAACAGGAAATGGAAGATTCCAATTGGATTTATCTAAACTGCCCTCCGGTGGACAAACGTGATATTACATCATTCATGGCTGTTCAACTGTTGAAACTGCCCTCCTGTGGACAAACGTGATATTACAGTCATGGGTGCTCAACTGTTGAAACTGCCCTCCAGTGGACAAACGTGATATTACATTTAGAGGAATATTTGATTCAAAAACAACAGATGCCGGACCAACATTTTTTTCTTTTTTAAATTATGGACGACACAATAAGTTGTTTTTTATCTAATATTGGAACAAATTTTTTTCTCCAGAAAATTGTAAATTTTGGACGACATAGTATAGTATGACGTTTTTTGTCAAATTTTGGAACAATTTTTTTTTCCCCCCGAAAATTTTTCATTTTGGACGACAATATAGTATGATGTATTTTGTCAAATTTTGGAACAATTACTTTTTTTCCAGAAAATTTTAAATTTTTTGGACGACATAGTATAGTTTGTATACTATACATTTTGGAACAATTACTTATTTTCCAGAAAATGTAAAATTTTGGACGACATACTATACTATGACGTTTTTTTTGTCAAATTCTGGAATACAAAATTGTTTCAAAGCAATTGAGGTGAATAAGAGGTGTAGTCGGACCATGGGAAGGTCATCTTTGTCCAAGGCAATGTACAGTAGCAAGGTTATTAAAAAAATATTTAAAAAAAATAAAATCATTTTTGTCATCTTTGTCTGTGGTGATTTTTTTTTTTTTTTTTTTTTAAACACTACAGTTAAGAGCAGGGAACCATTTTTTCCCCCCAATAAAAATATATTAGTAATAGGCCAAGTCATCTTTTCCATAATTAGCAGGTGTAGTATGTTGATAGGGAGGACCCAGATGTGTTGGAGTGATTTTGTAAGCGTTAGATTCAGTAATACTCATCAAGTTAACGTACATACCCCAAATGCTGGCCGGCAAAGGTGGTCTGACTTCCAGATCACTGATGCTGATGTCCCGGCGGCTGACGCTGTGGCTCCGATAAACCTCCAGCAGGTGATCGATGCAGCACTATGCACAATGAAGCACCTCATGTAGTGACTCAGCCCACACGTCTCCAGAGCACAGCCAAAAACAGTTTCTTTCCCCAAAAATTAACAACACCTGTGATCAGTGACATTAACTTACATGTGTTGTGCTCAGCCTCGACCTTTACCAATACCACCCCCTGGTGTTCAGAAATATACCACACCACTGCTGCCATAGAAACAATAAAAACAAAAGTTGTTTTTTTTTCAAAGTTTTTTTTAATTACAGACAAGAAAAGAAAGTGAAAGATGATTTCATTTATTTAAAAAAAATTAAAATCAAGTTAAACTTAAGGACATTAAACAAGTGGACATAAAAGGCTCACAACAGTTGGGTCTTGAACAACAGTACATTACTTTCCTTAATACCTAGCTATTAAATACATCATTAAATATGTTAAATATATATGTTGTGATTCAACTTGTAATTGGTCAGAAAATATTAATTCAAAGGATTAATTATTTTTAATAATTAATTTTGTTATTAATTTTCTTTAAAACCCTTGCACGGGGCACCATTATGTTGTTGTTCAACAATAGTGGCAATCATTTGATTGATAAAAATAAAAGTAATAAACATTAATTAATTTGTTTAATAATTAATTCACTTTAGATCGGGGCACCACCCTGAAATCAGGGAAAAGACAATCAATCTATGCCTTTCAAAATCAGTCTAAATAATCACTGTTATTGACTATATTAAAGATATCCCAATTGAACAGTAGTGAAGGTATGAATCCGAGCACTGACTCTTGCAACCACCGTTTGTCACAACATTCATGTACAAAAGACACAGAGCGTTCCTTTAAGTGAACAAAAGTAACAATTTATTAAATCAAATAACAAGAATCAATCAAACAATTCGATTCACCAACATTAAATATCCGAGGTTAATGGAATGATCTAAGTCAATTAACATTAAAGCATAAATGATAATTTGGTACTAATCAATAAATCCTACTTGCTAAAGCTAAAATCACACAAACTATGTACAACATAAACACCAGTATGTGTGTGTGTGTGTGAACAAGAAGAGATAAGATAAGAGAAGGGAGTGACGCGGTTGATAGTCACTCCCCCTTTTGACACCAACATCGTGGAACATGCGCAGTAGCTGTGACTGTAACGCACGCCTCCACCAAAGATGGCGCCAAAGCACATTAACATCAGGCTGCTGATCTGAGACCGAACATGCGACAGCAAGGCTGTAGGAGCGCGTGTTCGACTCAAGATGGCGCCTGTGAGACCTTTCATTCATGAATGAAAGAGAGTTAGTGAATGAGCGAGAGAGAAAGCGGAAGTACACGACTGATCTTGCGTGCAGACACAGAGGGTGGTTCGAGCCCAGCGTGTTCTGTGACTGAAACAGCATCGCGTGTAAGTCAATGGCAGTAAAAACACACATACAGACTTGACGTAGGCAACGCCAGGCCAGTCTGTGATTTGTAACGTTTAAACAGCCATCATCTCACCACGTGATCTCTCTGCTCGTTCACAGCAGGGGAGGATACCTGCGGAGCGCAGCGTTGCAGCGTATGGTCCGCATTCAACAGTAAAATAACAATAACAAACACCAAACGTAAACAAAGAAACATGTGGTTATGACGCGAGCGTGTGGATGCGCAGTCCAACACGTTCAACACAAAGAAAAATTAACAAACACAGAAATATAACCTAACTCTGCCCAGAACACATTTGCCTCTTCCTGTAAGACAGGGGTGTCAAACTCAAATACAGAATGGGCCAAAATTTAAAACTGAACAAAGCCGCGGGCCAAGGTTGAACAAATTAAGCTTTTAATAGGGACCCAAACAAGTTTTGCATTGAATATTGAACAAGCAAGGCTTTTATAACTTTATAGTGACATGCAAAATCGAGTTTCAAATAATAATAATTAAAAAATATCAATGGCATATCAAATAAAATTTAAATAAAAATTGAATGCACCTTAAATACAGGATAAGCGGTAGATAATGGATGGATAAAAATTGAATGCCTCTTTTCTATTTGCAGCCTTCTGAGGTAGATATCAAAATAAACTTTTTCCACAGGCTAATAATAAATTTGAAAATAAAATAACAATAATGAATGAATCAAACATTCAAGCCTTGAAGTAGCAAGAGAAAGTGCATGAATAAAACGTTAATTATTGCTCAGTTTGTTACACTGATTTGCTTTAACTTAATAGTGCAAAATCAACTTTCAAAAAACAAACGAAAAAACATCAATGGCATATTAAATAAAATTTAAATAAAAAATTGAATGCCTCTTTTCTATTTGCAGCCTTCTGAGGTAAATATCAACATTAACTTTTTCCACAAGCTAATAAATTTGAAAATAAAATAACAATGAATAAATCAACCATTCAGGCCTTTTTACTGCTCAGTTTGCGACACACTGATCTAATCTTTTGTGCCCAAGACAGATACCTGGCATCTTTTCTTGGAAGCTAGTTCATTAATGTCGGGGTTCAGGCTTTGAGCTGAGGCAACCTTCATTATCGAACGAAGGTGTTCATCAGTCAGACGTATCCTGTGAGACGTTTTCGTCATCTTCATTGAGGAGAACAGTTGCTCACATAGATAAGTGTATAATAATACCGGCGGGCCAGCTCTAATGTTAATTTGATATTGCCTCAAGGGCCAAATGAAATTACATGGCGGGCCAAATTTGGCCCGCGGGCCAGAGTTTAACACCCATGCTGTAAGCGGATCTCAGGTTTTGTGGTCAGTCCATGGATTCGGTTCAGTTTGTTGGAACCGTGGAGTGTGGACGGGCCGTTATTTGGCTCACAGCGGACAGCTGTTGATCCTTGTTGTCTCTGAGTGGAAGCAGAGCGGGCGTCAGGTATGGAGCGCTGCGCTGGCGGAGATGCGGGCAGCTTCTTCAAAAGGCGCATAGTTCGTGCTGCATGGGAGTGTCGCATGTCGGAGGGCACGGCCGGAGCCGCGTGGCCCAAGGGCCAGGGGCCCCAGAGCAGGAACCAGTGCAGCAGGCAAGAGCGAAGGAACAAGAGGAAAAGAAAAGAGGAGGAAGAAAGTTCTGTCTTCCAATTTATATGTTTTATCAGTCGGGGATCATAAAACAGAGACGGCCAATGAGACTTAAAGGATTCTGCCCCCCCTGGGGGGCTCTCCGGTCATAAACCCCATGTGGTGTTACAAAATGGAGCCTGCAGGCTTTGTTAACTCACAGTCAGGCTTCGAATCCTGCATATAGGCCTTAGTCAGAGAACAATAGATTTCAGCCATACTGTTAGGGCCCAACAGTATTATATATTACTTTTACACTTAAAAGTACTGTTTGTGTTTTGTTTGCATCCCACAGTCAGCTACAGACAGGAGATGCTTCGTCAAATGAGATTAAAAAACATTTAAAAATCTTTTTTTCTTTAACAATGTGTGGTTTTAAAAAGGGGCAACAGAAGAAATGCGAGTCTTAAATGTCCAGTCATAAATATGTCTGAAGGCAACTGTGGTGGATATGAACCAGAGGTCAAATCTGATTTACACGATTGACCTGAATTCATGGATAGTTTAAATAAAAAAGTAGAAAGTCTTGAATGTTATAAAAGGCAAAGTACTGCCATGATTATACATTGTAGAAAAGAAAAGTCAGAGCAGAAGGAAAATCTTCTAAAGAGACAAGGCAGCAAATGTGTAACACCTCTCGCTGAATCTGGAGATTCATGGTGACGGTCCATTGCTACTGTGGACTGTAAACTGTCATCTCAGTGCCCATCCTCTCATTCTCAGTCACTGTCGCAGGACGTAGGGCGATCCAACTCCTTAAAATAAAGCATTATTAAAAACACAACAAATGAGCAAATACATATGATTTCAAATAATGCACTGAGAGAAAAATAAGGTTTTACCTTTTGATGTGTTTTCTGAATATATAGATCAGCACACAGGCCACCACCACCACCAGCAGAATCAAGATGACAGGAGCAGCAATCTTGCCGTAGTAAGCTAAAAAAACAATTAAGAGAGATAAGTTATACAGTTCATCTTTATAGTTACAGCTGTCTTGTTACGCAATATCATCAAGCACAAACTATTATTATTATTTCTATCCTGGTCGCTTCCAACACTCCACTTTCACTTGACCTAGTAGTGAATGCTGATTAAACACATGACCACTGCTGGTCAAACTTAAATTTAAACCTGGGATTACAGTTTTTCTCAATTGTTTACACACAAATTCTGGAACTTGAGACACAATGACCACAACAGGTAACTCATGCACCAACCCCCTGAACCAGCTCTGCTAAACTACAAGCACAATTCCTGCTTTACACTCAAATTGCAGTTGTAAAACACACTTCACACAATTCTCTGCATTTGGCACAATTTTCATGAAGAAAATCTCTTGTTTTCATAAGTAACACACTGTCATTCAAAATTATGAAGTTAATTGTCCTACTATGCAAACTGACTCATTACATGGGAAATTACCTGTGACACAGGTTTACAATTTGCATTCAGTGCATTAGCATAAACGGGTTCTGTCTAGTATGTAGACCACTGTATTTGTGTTGGTTGGGATGTACACTGTGTACATTGTTTTTTTGGGAAATAAATAGGAATAAAATATATTTGTTACTGTGTATGTGTTTGTTTTGAGTATAAAAACAATACATCCATTATCTACAGCTTCATCCTCCACCGGAGGGTCGAGGGGTGACATAAGGCGATCGGCGCGGTCACACCCTGGACAGTTCGCCAGTCCATCACAGGGCCTATAAAAACAATATTCTAAAATATTTTACAACACACTTATGTATGTAGTGTCTGTAGTAAGTATAACACTAAACAAAAAAGGCCTAAGTCATTATGATCAATGAAGAAGAAGTGTTTTCCAGTCATCATAGTGTTTTTCATTGAACACATCAGTGTTCAACTGGTTCTTATACATGTCTGTTCATATGATGGTTTGTGTGTGTCATTTGAAAAAAAAAATACCATTTTGAGAAGAAATAACATTGTTTTGAATATAAAGTTTCATTTTGCAGGAGAATTGAGGGGTTTTGCCCATTGTGTGTGTGTGTTTTTGGATTTTGTGTGTAGAGTTGTGAGAGCATGAGGCAAGCTTTCAGAAAATGTGTGTAAACAATCGAGAAAAACTGTAAACAGGTTGTTCGACCAGTAGAAATGGGGTGTTAAAGTGACACATGACCACAGATGCAAACACAAAGAGTTTTACCTGAATTCTTCACAGTTCCTTCTTTCTCTGGTTCTGGGGAAAATATTACATATTTAATTTTGCGTACTGTGATTTTAGTTTGATAAATGAAGGCCAATGAGTGAGAGACTGTGACAGTGAGTACATGCTCACCTCCGATGCTCCCTCCAGTTTCACTGCAGTTGGCTGTGAACAGAAGAGATTCTTACATGAGAACAGTGGTTGAATTGAAATACTGTGAATCTACTTTAAAGTAAATGAATGAGAGTGTCGTCCTCATACAGAAACAGGCCTGACATGTAAATGATACTCACTCTCACAGACAGATGAGTAGTGCTCAAAACCCTGTGGAGAAGAAACACAGAGACTACAGTTAGACTAGTGGTAGGTGGATCTGGTTAAAAAAAAACAAGATTTTTTGATTTTATCTTTATGATATCAATTTCAGGAAAAAATGCAGTTTTGATCCAAGAGAAAGTAGGTACGGGGAAAAAGAAGAGGCCCAGGAATAGAACCTTAAGTTACTCCGCAAGTAAGAGGTGCTGGAGAGGACTTAGCGGCTCTAACATGGACCTAAACAACTCTAAAGCACTGTTTCTTTATTTGATTCCTTTTAAGTTGAAGCTTGGCTGTAAAAATGATAATATAGTGTGGTAATAAGGAGATAATAGATGGTGTAAATGATGGCTACTACAGCAGGTGTTTTCATGGATCATAGTATGAACAGTGTCACATTTTACTTCTCTTCAAAACACAAATGATCTTGTGTTCGATACCAAGCTTTGACGTGGATATTACTTTGGAAACAGCTGTTACATGGTAACTACATCAGAACTAAGACAAAATATGAGCATCACACTGTTACTGCCTTAAACAGGTCTCACATAACACAAAGAATCTCTTCACTGTACTTTTATTTTTGCATTTCTATGAATTCTGCATCATTCCCATGAGTTTGTCAGTGTGCAGCGACATTACATTAAAGTAAAGGTGCAGTACCTGGGATTTGTCACAATCTGCTTTAAACTTCATCACTTCATTGGGATGGCAAGATGGAAAATTCGCAGCTCCATTCCAGTTCCCTTCGTGAGTTGCCACCACAGTTTCCTACAGTCAACAAACAAAAGGACAAATTAGCGTAGATCATGACAAACACCACACAACTGAAGTGTCTACAGTGTGATGATGACCGACCTTTCCAGTGTCGTCTACTATTAACCATGTTTCCACGCACCCTGTGGCATTGACATGTGGGAGAATGTACAAGACGCCTTCAGGGTCCCGTCTGACAGTGCACTTGAGTTTCACTGCACAAAAACTTGTACGTGGAAAACCTGGGGATACAAGAAAACATTATCAGAGGCACAAACTAGTGACACAATGCTGACACAAAGACGTGTGCTGGTGCTACACACACACTGCAGTTCGCCTCAGAAGAACACACAGAGTATGTGGATATCTGAATATCAAAGGCTACCGACTGCTGTCAACCACATTTTCTCGTTTCTAAAGAGATAAGAATGTATATATAAGCACTGGAGCACTTCAGAGTACGACAGAGACGTGTGGGTGCGGGTTGAAGGAAGCTTCCCGGAGCCCGGTGTCCTGAAACTTCCTCATACCCATAGACACGGAGACAAACTTAACACACTCGTCGCTTTTCTTTTCATTTGACAGGCTTCGTATTCAATGACGTATAAACATAATGTGATATTGTTATTACTCACATGCTAATAATAAGAGCAGCGCCGGTGTTGTCCTCACACTTGTCATGGTTGTACCCGGAATCCTCGTGTAAACTCGCGGGTTTAAATTTTGCGCCTGTGTTTTTGATGCAGTCAGTGGAAGCTTCTAGATCACGCGCCATGTTGGACACGCCCACCCAGGATGTTACCTCCACAGCGGTCCGGGTACTAAAGTATAATCCGTTTTTTTCACAATACCAACAAACGAGAGCACGGAAATCCTTTTTTCGTATTTAACCAAAATACGGAAAAACGAAAGAAACAAAACAAAATAACGGCCCAAATTTGTTTTTTGCTAATTCCTTCTTTTGATTTTTGTTCCTTAATTCTCGAGACGGCGGCTGACAGACCGGAAGCGGACGTGAAGTGTAAAAACTTCAAAATAAAAGCGTGCTAATTTATTTTCATACAGATTATATTGTATTCTCTTTATACACTGTAATGTAGTACATGTATTTTCGTAAAAAGTGAAACTATAACAGTTGGTTGTTTGGGAGAAGGACATGTAGGCTATAATTATTATTTTAGCTGAGTGTGTGAATGGATATTGTAGAAAACGTTTACCCTGCCGAAATAAGCTAGCATCTAATGTCACCAGCAGAGGTCGCCATCACCCGCAGCAAGACAGACATGGCCAATAATAGTGGCAAATAATAGAAAACACCTGTGTCACAGGTGTTTTCCCATGTGATGAGTCAGTTTGCATAGTAGGACAATTAAGTTCATAATTTTGAATGACAGTGTGTTCCTTTTGAAAACAAGAGATTTTCTTCATGAAAATTGTGCCAAATGCAGAGAATTGTGTGTAGTGTTTTGAAAAAAGTGTGTTTTAGAACTGCAATTTGAGTGTAAAGCAGGAATTGTGCTTGTAGTTTAGCAGAGTTGGTTCAGGGGGTTGGTGCATGAGTTACCTGTTGTAGTCATTTTGTCTCAAGTTCCAGAATTTGTGTGTAAACAATTGAGAGAAACTGTAAGACCTGACTTTTTGATAGTTTCTGATAGTTTCTGGTAGTTGTGAACCTGTTTCTTGTGGAAAGGACAGTGCCCTGCTCAACCACATGAGCCACACCCTTTAAGATCAGTGTTTCCCAACGGCGATTCTAGAGTCTGTAGGGGCCCTAAGCAAAAATTCCCAGGGGGCCCTTCCTTCCAACCAGTGTTCATCACCATTATGTTATAAATAATCTGACACCAACGAAAAATGTATGAGTTCAAATTTTTTTAATTTTTTTTTTTACGAAATGAATGAAATAACATGGAAAAACCTTGTAATTAAAAAGTATGTGAAAATATAAATGTAAAGAACAATAAAATACTGTAAATAGCTTTAAAAAAAACTATATAAACTCAGTACAATAAAATAATGTAAATAGCTTTTAAAAAACAATATAAACTTAGTAAAAAAAAAGAAAAAAAGAACCCACATTATAAAACAATATACATTTATAAAACAATAAAATACTGTAAATAACTGAAAAAACATATATAAACTGAGTAAAAAAGATATGCATTACACTGTAAATAATCCTCTTCATTTTCCAACTTGCAGAACGATAACTTCACACAGGTTAAAGTGAGGTGGGGCCCCTTTAGGGAGGTTTCCTACTGAGATGTCATTGCAAATCGCCCATTGTTGTTTAAGGGGGACGGTGAGGCGGCTGCTCACTGCACATTTCAGTAAAAACAGCCCTCAGGCTCAGAGTGTCGGGGGCCCCCCTATCAGCTCGGGGGCCCCAAGCAGTTGAGCTGCCTTGCCTGTTCACAAGCTGTGCCTGTGCCAACACACCTGATTCAGATGAACAGCGTGTCATTAAGCTCTGCAGAAGCCTGATAACGATCTGAATCAGGTGTGTTGGAACAGGGCAACATCTAAAACAGTGTTCCCTGAGGACCAGGGTTTGGGGAAACACTGCTTTAGATGACACGTACACTATAATGTGTGAACGATGGAACAAGTGGACAAACATTAGATGTCAGGTTACAGGCGTGTGTGGGAGACGTCGACAGCAGCGGGCGAGGTTTTATATGTAAATCCCCTCTGTGAATGAAGTCAACAAAAGTTGCACAACACAGATAAAACTGTGTATTGTATCATTATCATTTTGAAGAAGCTACATTTAGGCTTAAAAAAAAACAACGATGCTTAAATCACAGCACCATCTCTGTCAGGAGTGTTTAAGATAATGATTATTGTGCTGTTGCCGTTTCCGCCTTCTATCTTGACATCAAACTAATCACTTGACAGCTTGGCAACATGACATCTAAATGCCGCTTTGAATAATTAACCTGTTTGACAGTGGTTTAAATGTAACGGAAGCTCAAAGTCATCTTTATGCAAAGTGAACAGAACTCCCTAACAACAGCAGGGGTCAACTAACCAGTGAGGAAGTTTTTTTGCTCCAGCAGTGAGCAAATATTGCCACATTCAAACAGGTTTATTGTGGGGAATGTGGAGTGAAGGCACAACAGCACAGACAGTGACATGATCCACACCCAGATGACACATACACTATAATGTGTGAATGATGGAACAAGTAGACAATTAGATGTCAGGTTACAGGCAACATGAAAGTGTTTTCCATTGCATGCACAGAATATACAGAGAATGCGTAATATAGAGTGTTTTATATAATTTTTTTCTGATCAAAAAATATTGAATTTTCACCAACTATATTAACACACCTGTGCAAAAAGTAATCGCAATGTTTAAAGGTGTGTTATGTAATAAATAATATGTCCTAATATGTCACAGAGACTCAGGAATAATGTTCATATAACAAACTGAACTCACCAACAACAACAGTACAGACAAAATATTTGCATTAAAAACAATCTTTTGCAGACTGCAAATCATGTTTATGTTTTGCAATTATGTTTTGGCATGTGGCGCCACCTTCTGCCGTCTACCAATCACTGCAGTCAGTAGAGTCTCAGCTGCCGAGCAACCACGGGTTACCAGTTACGTCAGAAAACGAAACCTAAAATACCTCGGTATGTTGAATTTGAACGTAGTAACCATTTTTGGCCACATTCTTACATATGGCACCTTTAAAGTTGGATTAAATGTGTGTAATTTAGAAATACGTCACGGTCTATTTTGTGACTTCTGCACAACTATTGTTTTATCGCACGACTAAAAATGTGATATGAAATGAATCAGAACTTTGACTCAACAACAAATAGATGAAACAATGATTATCTGACCTATGAACACACACCCCCAGGATGTCTATATAAGGAGTTGTGTATTATTCCCACAGCATCAAATGAGATCAAAAGACATTTAAACTCTTTTTTTCTTTAACCACGTGAATTTTTGACCTCGATTGACCTGAATTCATCGATCGTTTGCATAAAAGAGTAGAAAGTCTTGTATGCTATAAAAAAGGAAAAGAAATGTCCCAGAGTTACTGCAAACATTTTACCAAAGTTTTCCGACCAACTCTCAATCCTTTCAATTTCACTGCAGATGACTGTGAACAGAAGAGATTCCTACATGAGAACAGCGGTTGAATGGAAATACTGTGAATCTACTTTAAAGTAATTGAATCTTCATTGAATGAGAAAGTCGTCCTCCTAATAGACCTGACATGTAAATGATACTCGCTCTCACACTTGAATGTGAAGAGATCTGAATCCTGTGGAGAAGAAACACGGAGACAATACAGTTAGACTAGTGCTAGGCGGCTCTGATTTTTTGATTTTATCTTTATGATAAGAATTTCAGGAAAAAACAGAGTTCTGACCCAAGAGAAAGTAGGTACGGGGAAAAAAGAAGAGGCCCAGGAATAGAACCTTGAGGTACTCCGCAAATAAGAGGTGCTGGAGAGGCTCTAACACGGACCTAAGCAACTCTAAAGCACTGTTTCTTTGTTTGATTCCTTTTAGGTTAAAGCTTGGCAGTAAAAATGACAATAAAGTGGGGTAATAGTTGATGTAAATGATGGCTACTACACAGATACTACAGCAGGTGTTTTCGGGAATCAGAGAAAAAAAACTATGCTTGAATTACAGCACCATCTCCGTCAGGAGTGGGGTTTTTTTCGGGTTTTTTTGGCCAGTGGAATTTCCCTCTGCGTCTTTTCAGGGCCCTCCTTCAGTCTTCAGTCGTGCTCCTTCCTGTTTGCAGCCGTCTCTTAACAATGTTGGTACAATGTTGCTAATCGCTTTACAACTTGGCAACATGACATTTATAAACGTGTGTATAGGTGAGGGTTAAACGCCGAACATATGACGATTAGTGATCAGAACAGTGTGGAATGTGCTTCTGCTCTGTCCGTGCAACAAAGTAAAAACCATGACTCATGCGAAGTGAAATCTGTGGTTGAAATTGTGTGTGTATGTGTGTGTGTGTGTACAGCTGTACAATGTTTAGCTTTGAAGTAACACAGCAAAAGTGTGTGTGACACGCATGTTATCTCACCCCACGGTGGCACCATCAACCTCATCTAATCTATTGGCTGAGAGGAAATCAGCCGATCATAAAACCACACCTTTTTTTTACCCCCATTTTTTTTTTATTACAGACAAGAAAGTGAAGGATGATTACATATAAATCAAGTTAAACTTAAGAACATACAATAAGTGGACATAAAAGGCTCACAACATTTTGGTCCAGAACAACAGTACATCCTTTCCTTAATACCTAATAAATAATAAATATGATAAATATATAAATATTTAAAGTGTGCGTTGTGCAATAAATCTAAAGCAACTGGCCATAAAATCCTCCTAATATGTCACAGAGTCTCAGGAATAATGTTCATATAACAAACTGAACTCACCAACAACAACAGTACAGACAAAATATTTGCTTTAAAAAAAACATTTTGCAGACTGCAGATCATGTTTATGTTGTACATGTTTTGGCATGTGGCGCCACCTACCGCCATCTACCAATCATTGCAGTCAGTAGAGTCTCAGCTGCCGAGCAACCACGGGTTGCCAGTTACGTCATAAAACGAAACCTAAAAGACCTCGGTGTTTTGAATTTGAATGTAGTAACTGTTTTTGGCCACATTCGCACATATGGCACCTTTAATATAGTACAATAAATATATAATTTTAATATTATATTTAATGCTATCCGTATACTCTTTCAGATTATCATTAAGACTGGTAACTGTAACGCAGTCCTGACAACGTTACTGCATTATTGCTGCTGAGCTTTGGTCCTCAAAGTGCACGCTCTGGTCCAGCAAAGAGTCCATGAGCCTCCACAGCGTCAAGAACTTTTTACATCAATACTATACATTATATGTATATATATATATATATATATATATGTTATATATTACTTTTACACTTAAAACTACCCTCTTGTGTGTTGTTTGCATCCCACAGTCGGCTACCGACAGGAGATGCTTCGTCAAATGAGATTAAAAAACGTTTAAAAATCTTTTTTTCTTTAACAATGTGTGGTTTTAAAAGAAATGTGAGTCTTAAATGTCCAGTCATAAATATGTGTGAAGGCAACGGTGGTGGATATGAACCAGAGGTCAAATCTGATTTGTATACACAGTTGTCCTGAATGATCAAAAGTCTCTTATGCTATAAAAGGCAAAGTATTGGCAGCACCTAAGTTAATCATTGCCGTGATTATACATAGTAGCATAGAGACAAAGCATCTATAATCTAATCTAATCTAATCCTGCTGTCACAGTATATTAACAGTTTGTGAAGAAAAAACTGTGGAAAATATCAGCAGCCAGTTTTGTGGAGGTGAAGGTCACAGCTCATGATGGCAGTCCTTTTCTCAACAACATCTCCGTCCTCTCGTTCTTAGGGAGATCCAACCTCTAAAAATAAAGCATTATTAAAAACAGGCCAAATGAGCAAATACATGTGATTTCAAATAATGCCTTGAGAGAAAAATATGGCTATACCTTTTTTATGTGATTTCTGAATATCTAGATCCGCACACCGGCCGCCGCCAGCAGCAGCAGAATCAGGACAGGAGCAGCAAAGTTGGCGTGGGAAGCTACAAAAACAATTAAGAGAGATAAGTTATGCTCATCACGGTTCATCTGAGCGTACGTATAGTTGTAGCTCAGTCTTGAAACCTGGGATAATACAGGTTGTTTTCGACACAAACACAAAGAGTTTTACCTGAATCCTTCACAGTTCTTTCTTTCTCTGCTTCTGGGTAAAAAAAAAAAAATCACAGCTATAACTGTTTGAATATTTCATTTTGCGTACAGTGATTTTAGTCGCGACAGTGATCACATCCTCACCTTTGATGCTCCTTTCAATTTCAAAACACTTGGCTGTGAACAGAAGAGATTCCTACATGAGAACAGCGGTTGAATGGAATTATGGAAATACTGTGAATCTACTTTAAAGTAAACGAATCTTCACTGAATGAGAAAGTCGTCCTCATACAGAAACAGGCCTGACATGTAAATGATACTCACTCTCACAGACAGATGTGAAGAGATCCGAACCCTGTGGAGAAGAAACGCAGAGACGATACAGTTAGACTAGTGCTAGGTGGATATAAAAATAAATAAAGGTAATAAGGAGATAATAGATGATAAAAGATGGCTACTACAGCAGGTGTTTTCATGGATCATAGTATGAACAGTGTCACATTTTACTTTACTTTACTAAAACACAAATTATCTAGTGTTCGATACCAAGCGTTGACGTGGATATTACTTTGGAAAAAGCTGTTACATGGTAACTACATCAGAACTAAGACAAAATATGAGCATCACATCGTTACTGCCTTAACCCTTTAAGGTACGCACCAAGAAAAAAGCAAAGGAAAAATTATTTATTTGCATTTTTTATTATTTTATTTTATGTACTTATGATAACAATCAATATATATATATATAGATTTTATTTTTATTTTTATTAGACCCTATTAAAGTAAAGGTGCAGTACCTGGGATTTGTGAGATGAGTCACAATCGGCTTCAAACTTCATCTTGTCTTTACAATCCCTCATGATGAGAATGTTGACACTGCTCCTCACAACTCCATCCACGTTCCCTGTGTGAGTTGCCACCACAGTTTCCTACAGTCGCCAAACAAAAGGACAACATAGCGTAAGTCATGACAAACACCGCACAACTGAAGTGTCTACAGCGTGATGATGACCGACCTTTCCAGTGTCGTCTACTGCTGACCACGATCTGTCGCACGCCTGGTGCATTGAGACAGTGTAGTTGTAGCCTTCAGCGCATAGAGTGACAGTGCAGTCGATTTTCACTGCACAACAACATTGATGTAGAAGACCTGGAGATAAAAGAAGACAAGTTATTCAAATAATAAATGGGGTCAAAGAAGACTCATATAATCCTTAATAATCCCATAGTTCTATATAATAGTCTTCAGTATTCCTGTACACTTGAACTGACACACAAAGCCTTTGTCAAGCCCAATGTATACTTCTGTGTAAAGTGCTCTGCGTAGGTTACGGAGACAGGCTCCGAAAGTGGCTCCTCAGATTTTTTGTTACTTAAATTAATTTATTACCAAATTAGGTGTAAAATGAATAACTAATGTTAAAAAAAAAAACATATGTATAGTATTTATATGGATTTATTAATTAAGGTGCCATATGTAAGAATGTGGCCAAGAACGGTTACTACAATCAAATTCAAAATAGGTTTTAGGTTTAACGCTTTCTGATGTAACTGGCAACCCGTGGTTGCTCGGCAGCTGAGACTCTACTGACTGCGATGATTGGTAGACGGCGGTAGGTGGCGCCACATGCCAAAAACATGATTTCAAAACATAAACATGATTTTCAGTCTGCAAAATATTACTGTACTGTTGTTGTTGGTGAGTTCAGTTTGTTATATGAACATTATTCCTGAGTCTCTGTGACATATTAGGAGGATTTTATGGTCAGTTGCTTTAGATTTATTACATAATGCACCTTTAACATAACTTAACATAAACATAAATACATTTTAAATTAAAAAAAAGACCCATTTTCCTCTTGCGCTCCTCTCACTCTCCCTCCTGTGTGTGTGTGTGCTGCATGCGAGTGTCTTTCTAACATTTTTTTCTTCAGTCACTTTGGAAATACCCTCCCCCCACAAACACACACGCGCGCGCGCGCACACACACACACACACACACACACACACACACACACACACACACACACACACACACACACACAATATTACCGGTGATTTTTAACCCCATACAAAAGGAAGTGCTGAACAAAACATTTTTTATATCCAATGCCAATATCCAATAACGAGCTAACTTCACGCGGCTAAAACAACGACAGAGAGACAACATTCACACACGTGCGTATCGCATTCCTTTACACTTGACAAGCGCCGGTCGAAATAACGCATAAATATAAGATAACGTTGTTATTAATACTCACATGCGAGTATGAGTATGAGGGGCGCCAGTGTTGTTGTTCTTCTTCTTCCAGACATGACTTTAAATCTGTGTTTTTCCCCGGTCAAGGTTCAAGCTGCCGCTACGCCTGGAGCTTTTGCTGTTCTGACTGAACTGACCGTAGTCAAGTCACCGTCACGCACACTTCCCCCAACAACAAAAGTTTCAAAATAAAAGACCGCAAACCAAGCAAATGTCCTACACAGGTAACTAATACACAGATTCACATTATACAGGGCGAGAATGTCTTATTCACACGTGTGTACACCCATCCAATGTCCAATAAGTGTAATCTGAAATGATTCTGTGAAAGAGTATTAAGGCTACATGTTTTGAAAAAATAAGAAAAAAAAATGAAAGAAAGAAAAACAAATCAAACGGCATTAAATCTGAGACAATTCATGCAGAACTCATGTTTATAGGTGTCATTGGTTGAGCAGATGTATATATACATATATAATTATATATATACACAGATCCGTCCACAGTGAGAGCTGCCTCTAACCCAGTGTCAGCTCAGATCTACTCCAGCCTACTATAGATAATATACTGATAATATACATTATATTATGTGTGTACTGTATATAAGTCTATAATATAATATTGAGCTTCAGGTGAAGTAGGAGCTGTAGTTCTGAACAGGACAGTCAGCCTGTTGTGTGAAGCTTAAATGTCTCTTATAATAATAGCATTATTGTTTGGGATTGGGATCAATAAAGTCTGTCTATCTATCTATGGTTATCTTCTGGACTATCTTCTGGACACAGCCACACTGATCTCTCAGTTAGTTTCAGACACGGTGGACCTAGCTCCAGCTTTTTCTTTTATTTTGTAGGAAAGACAGGAAGACGACGACTATTTTTTACATGCTGATGCAAGGTGTGAGCAAGGCAGAAACAATGTATCCCGATCACGAGATGTGTGCTACTACAGGTCACGCGTAAATGGTGTGATGCCACTGCCTCATGTTCGGGAGGGTTGGACTGACTATAAACAGCAGATTTTAAGTTTTACTGAATGAAGTGTTGCTTCACTATCAGCGCTCACTGATTCACCGCAGCACTGCTTTCTTCACACCACAGATAATAATAACAGATGTTGCATCACACCATGCAGGAGGTGATGATCTGCTGCTTCCTCCTTAAAGAAGCCTCAGTAAACTATGACATTTACAGTCAGTTTGACCAAACTACACAGTCACATACAACTATATGAGGAACTATGACATGAATGCTTTTAAGTTTTACTGACAATTTAAGACTAAGTATTGTCAACATGTAACTAAACTCCTTTTCAAAATCCTGAATATTGTAAACATGTCTTCCTCGCACAGTGACCTTCAGTGTTTGCAATCCTGATTTAAAATATGAATAAAATACAGTACGTACACTACCGTTCAAAAGTTTGGGGTCACTTAGAAATGTCATTATTTTTCAATAAATATAACATTACATGAATCAGAAATACACTCTATACATTGTTAATGTGGTAAACGACCAGGAACATGCAGGGCTCCGTGTGCCGTCTTGTGTCCTCAGTTATCTATTGTTTTCCTTGAGTTTCTGGAAGATTTTGTTTATAGATTATTACCATATATGGTCTCGACTGTTGAATGATTGTGAAATCCGTGTTTGTCAGTGAGTCACAGACAAATGTCAAAACCCACTGTCCTTTTTTTTCTCCTCAACTGTCACCAACTCACGTGTGCATTTCACGTGTAGAGTGCGCCTCCATGATGGGTCCACCTGCTGGATGAGATGGACACCAGCTTGTACTGGTGCTCTAGCATCAGGGGATGTGGATTGATGTCTGATGGGACGGACACAGACGTCGTCACCCTGCACTCTCGGGAGCAGCGAAAGTCGAAGCAACGCTCCAGTGGTGATTCAGCAGAGGAGACATCAGCCACTGATGAAGGTCCGTCGGTCTGAGTTAGACCTGAAAAAGACACACAATCCACCCATTAGTCATCACAACTAGACACCAACTAGTCCTATGAAAGTAAACCATTAAACAAGAGAGTTTTTATTATTAATCCATAGAGCGTGAGGCAAATATTGAATAGACAATCCATTACTAGAGTTGTGTATAAGTGCTCTACAATAAAGAATAGTTTAAGTTTAAGCTAAGTTAAGTTTTACAGAAAGGACATTGGACAATGGACAAACCAGCTGGAATATACATTTTCATTTTAAAGTGGAAAACTTACAAAGTTCTACTGACATAGGTTAGTATGTTTAAAATGTTTGGTCCAAAATGTGACAAAAACTTTTTTTTTTTAAACGTCCAAAATTTGACAAAAAAATCCCAAAGAAATGTTGTCCAAAATTTGACAAAAAAAAAGTTAAAAAAAAGTGTCCACATTTTGACAAAAAAACAAATTGTGCAAAATCTGTCAAAAAAGTAAAAAAAAAAAGCGTAAATGTTTTCCCAAAATGTTGACAAAAAGGTAAACAAAAATTGTCAAAAATTTGACAAATAAGATTACATTTAAAAAAAATTGACACAAAAAATGTCCAAAATTAAACAAAAAGTAAAAAAAAAGAATTGTCAAAAATTTGACAAAAAAAAAAAGAAAAGTACATTTTGTCCAAAATTTGACAAAAAAAGTAAAAAAAAAAGAAAAGACCTCACACTAAGTTGAATGACATCCTTTCTGGCATGTGAAGGCCACCATAGTTACCTGAATGTGCTTTGGAAAGGAAGGGATGAGCAGAGACGACCTCAACTGGTTCAATACATGTCACATTTAAGTCAAGGAGTCAGTCGTTTGATCGCGTCGATAATCCTCTGATAGTTTCATGTTGGTGTTGGACAAAAACATTTCAGCATCATGTGGTTTTGGATTAATGGTCATACAGGTATGACTTTACCTTTATTGACTTTTTATGTAAATTAATGAATTAAATTAAATTCATACATATACAAAATGTCAAAGAAAAAAATAACACAGGGAACCATACCCAGGAAAAAAACAAAACAAAATATAGTAAACTATCAAAAGTTAATGCAAAATTATAATTTCACACACAGGCGTTAGAAGAAGTGCCTCGCCTCGCTCCCTTGGAAGAGTTAACTTTAATTCAGCAATGAACCGAGGAATCGAGGAAAAAAAGACAGACATCGAAAGTCAAAATTTCGACTTCCCTAACATCGTCTTGATTTCTTCTTACCGCGTGATTCAAAGTTGTACGAGAAGAAAACGTTACAACTCCAGGGGAGGAGTGGAACGGAGGCACTTTATGATGAGTTTGATGCATTTAGACACAAAATTATGAAGAAAAACATGTGCTTTTGAAGGTGGATGAATGCGGAGTGCAAAAATATATTTTTGCATTAGAAAAAAATAATAAGACGATTGTCCTTTTGTTCCTATCTGTTACACACACACACACACACACACACACACACACACACACACACACACACACACACACACACACACACACACACACACACACACACACACACACTCTTTGAGCAGAACATACACACTTTTCTTTCCTTTTTAAAGCTTTTGTTGCCGACGCCTTGAAGCACATTAGGTAGTAACTGACACAGTAACAGTACGGCACAGTGCGGCCTTCACCTGCGGCGCTTTTTTTTTTTTTTTTTTTTAAACTTCGGTGACATTTCTCCATTTCTGAGTGAAAATAACCAACGTTGACCCTTGTTTACCTTTAACTCCACATACTTTGACCATTTATATAACATTCACACACGCACATACAAACACATTTCAAACGGGTAAAACAGACACAACGGAGAGAGAGAAAAAAGGACGTAACACATCGACTGTTAGAAACATTAAATAACTGCATGTTTATCCCCCCCCCCCCCTAAAAAAAGGGAGATATTGGTTTGTATTGCTTTGGTCTGTTCCATGAGCAGCCTTGCTCATGTTCCACTCTGCTAGTATGGATGCATAAGCATCAGACAGCAGGGAGAGAGGGTGGGGAAACCTCACCGACGTCATAAATGTCTCGTTATGTCCTCTTCTAAAACAGTTCCTCCTCATCTTCATCCTCTCCCCCACCCACCCCACGTTTATCCCTTCTTGGCGTCACGTTAGCACCCGAAAGAATCTTTTTGTGCAGCAAAGTCTGTGTCCTCTTGGTCCCATTTGCCCGGGGACAGGCACTCTTCAGCGTTGAAGTCCTGAGGGTTTACCCCAATGTCCAGGACCTGGGGGTTAGTGCGAGACTCAGCGAGTCTGAAAGAGAAGAGAGAAGTCGTCGTGATTATCAATACTTTACATTAAATTATACACTATCATTCAAAAGTTTGGGGTCACTTAGAAATGAATCATAAATACACTCTATACATTGTTAATGTGGTAAACGACTATTCTAGCTGCAAACGTCTGGTTTTTAATGGAATATGTACATAGGTGTATAGAGGCCCATTTCCAGTGTTCTAATGGTACATTGTGTTTGCTAATCGTGTTAGAAGGCTATTGGATGATTAGAAAACCCTTGTGCAATGATGTTAGCACAGCAAAATTATTATTTTGAATAAAAATCACTATTTCTAATCTTGTCAATGTCTTGACTATATTTTCTATTCATTATGCAACTCTTTTGATGAATAAAAGTGTGACTTTTAATGGAAAAATGTATTGGTGACCCCAACTTTTAAACGATAGTATACGTACAGTATAATGGTTTGTTACAGAGCGTGTTCACAATGTATGGACATGAACATGAAGTCCAAAATGGATAGTTCACCCCAAAATGGAAAATTCAGATCAGTGCCATTGCCACAGGAATAATACACAACTCCTTATATGGACATCCTGGTGGTGAGTGTTTACTGTATAGGTCACATATTCAGGCTTTACAAAATGCATGTTTACGCCATCTTATGTGTTATAGAGTCAAAGTTATGATTCATTTTACATCACGTTTCCTTGGTTTCAAACGGGAGTATAGTGACAATTGTGCAAAAGTCACTCTTTTTCCTTTTCTACTACTTCCAAATTTCACAAATTCAATCACAAAATGTTTTGTGCTTCTTGCTCGGGTGTTTTTATAGCTGGTGAAAATTACCGCCTATAGGTTGTGCTGGAAAAAAGGATATAAGACACTATACACTGTAGTATATATACATAGTAATGGCAGCCCAAATTCTTGTGTTCTCAGGGTTTGAAAAAAAAAGGTTTAGACACCCCTGCACGAAATACTTTAATGTTTATGTAAAACTGTGTGCATGTTTCCCACATTTTCTACGTATGGTCATTATAGCATCGCTAAAGCAACAGTACTTTAGTGCTATGGACAATTTACTTCAATTGTATTGGATTTGGCTGCAATCGCTAGAGTTGAATGAGTGGATTTTCTTTTTTGTGTGAACTAATTTCTGAAGATTCCCTTTGTTGACCATGAAAGACGCCGACACTCAAACGTGTCAGACCTACAGTACAAACAGAACACACTCCTTCATTCATCACCGGCAGAGAGCAAAGCTGGCGAGTGTGACGCAAAAGACACACACAAAACATTTGCGTCGTAATGCAGCGCTGGAATGAATCACTGGAACTGTGGAATGACCATGGAGGAGGAGGAGGAGGAGGAGGAGGAGACGGGGGTTACCCTCCATTTAAGTCAAATAGAGCTTCTGAGCTATATCATGTTAGTGGAGTATGGCCATAAATGAAAATGTGAAACTATATATATATATATGTAAGTATATATATATATATATAATCTGATTGGACACTGACATCAAGGTAGATGAGCAGGATTGAATAATGGGTTGACTGTGGTTGAATGAGGGTGATCCATGTTGTTACCTGAGTAGGATTCAAAGCTATCCAGACTGCGGCTGGGGGGATGTAAAGGAAACATTACAGGTCAACAGGCAACATTTACACTCTGAACGTCTTTCTCTCTTTAACCGCCTCATAAAAAAGTGAAAGGAAAGTTACTTGGGTATAGAGTTTTTAATGTCTTTCTTCTTTGAGTTTGCTACTAAAAACATACAATTCAATCAGGATTTGCGATATGTATATATTAGTTTTGGTGATTTGTTTATGATGCAATGCACATTTGCATTACAGTGTGCAGCCCGTAAGATCTTATAATGAACAACAAAGCAGTGGCTGACGTGTTTTAGCCAGCAGGTGGCAGTACAGTCAACAGAATGTGAATTCATATGCAAGTTAACTAAGATCATTGCAGACAAATCAAATGTGACTAAGATGCTGCAATCATTTGGTCTAAGCAGAGAAAGTATGAATACACTCAGTAATATTGTAATGTCTTGAACTTAAGGTAATGAATAGTGTAAGTGTGTGCTATAGAAAAGCTCTTACTTTTTCCACTTTTAAATATAAACTCGCTTACATTCAAACCTTCGTCAAATGAATTCACACAAGCCGGTGTACGTGCCTCTCTGAGTGTTTGTCACTGTAGAAGTTTGTTTTGTGTTGTTTTTGTGACTCAAACTGAAAAAGTGACTAATTTTTTTTACATCACGACCGGTGCAGGCGACGCGGAAGAAGCCACTTCCTGTGGCTGAAAACTTTCAGAAGTGGCTTAAAAAACTCCCTTATCATATTTTATCATGGTTTTAGCTTTTTAAAAAAAGTCAACAGCTCTCCCTGAGCAGCTACCTGAGGAAGTGTGTCCGTCTGTGTCTGCACCTCACAGCTGTAAGTTTCCTATGATAATCGAAATCTTGATCACTTATCTGCAGTGTAGAAAAAAAACTAAAATCAGGGCAGTGTTGTGGTAATAAATCAGAGATCCACAGGAGGGCAATAGAGGACTGGAACTTAAAACATTCATCAGTATAGTAGTGATAACGAGCTACCTTTAAGTTTCTCAGCTGCATGCTTACACATTTGAGCCACACATCAAATATAAGATTTCAGGCGTCTGTTCTATTCTCATTCAAAGAATCCTGAAATGTCTCCGTTTGTCTCTTCTGTTTCAATCATCAACCCTGGCCCCCTGAACTAACTTCATTTCCAGAAATCTTAATGAGACATCCGTCATTAATCAAGAGAGCTGGATATTAACAGCGTTAAGGTGTAATCACAGTGTAACAGAGCTAAAATGGGCTCATTAAGTGCTTCATTATACAAAGCGGGGAAGGCACCACACAGAAGTGAGAGAAGAAGAAAGCTGCCGTCATACTAGCCGAGGCAATGAAAAGCAGAGCAGGAGATGAATCCACTAATAAAGGCATGAATTAGATTTTTATAGAATCCCTGAACAAAGAGCTGCAAACAGGAGAGCAACCACTAGTTCCTCTGTGTGATGCTTATAAGTATTAAATTAATCTCTGGACTCCAGCTCCATTAGGATAAGTTTGTTGACACATTACAAGGAATTCAACGCACACAACGGACTTTCCCGTCAACATGAAAACGATGAGACTGTGACTTATATCTCTTGTGAAACTACACTACAAAACCAGTTGCTTTCCTGTGGTTTTGTGGCATGAATACCAAGCAATTTGTCCCCTCGGCAGCTCCCATTGGTAATCACAGGCTTTTCCCGAGCTCGTACAGAATCAGTGTGTGGGCCTGAGAGGACGGTAAACGAAGCCTACAAAAGCAGCGTGACTCAGGGAGGGTGTCGGCCGCGCCAGGGCCTGTAAACCGAGCCCGTCTCCTGTCTGTGGCAGCACACCGGGTGAGCCGAGCAGGAGGAGAGGGAGGCAAGTGTTTATTATGTGAGCAAGCCAAAACCGCAGGTGGCTATTTCCAGAGCAGCCCACATGGATGGCTGTTACGCAGAGACTGCACTTAAGGTAAGAAAAAAAAAAAAAACAACAACTGGTTCTTACCTTGAAAAAGCCTCGTCCAGACCGTCCTCCAACTCCTGCCGCGGAGAACGAAACACAGATTAGTACAAACTGCTCATACATGAGACAATAAAGATATGATATATTACATTTCTGCACTAAAATATCTACAAACAACGAGGCTGGTGTTATAGATGTAGTGGACTAAGGACCTTTTTTCTGGTCTCATTTCAATAGAAACCTCAGTGGGAGGAAGGAAATATTTGGTACTGCTAGATTACCTTTTATGATGTGTATTTGTCCCTAATGGATCACGACAACTGATTGCTTGCCAAATTTATCCCTGTAATTATTATTATTAGCATTATTAATAGAAACAAAACAATAAAACACAGCAGAGAGAAACAAACAATTGGTAGGAATTGATCCCATGGAGCTTAAACAAATCAGAAGAGTCGTGAGAAGCATGGACAATGTGGATCTGAGGGTATGGGAAGGTGTGTGGATTAGAGCTTAAACAATTAATCGTCAACTCTTTTGATAATCGATTAATCGGTTTGAATTAAAACAAGATTTCTGATTGTTTTAGCTTCTTAAATGTGAATATTTTCTTTGTTTCTTTGCTCCATATAACAAAGAAATCTTTAAAACTGAGTCATTTTGGTTTATGGACAAAACAAGAATAACAACACGTTTTTTACCATTTTCTGACATTTTATGGACCAAACGATTAATCGAGAGAATAATCGACGGATTAATCGATTATGGAAATAATCGTTAGTTGCAGCTCTAGTGTAGATATGAAGGAATTCGGGTAACAACAATGACTTCCATGACTCCCACACTGTATGTTCGGACTGAGTGATTGAAATGATATAGTGACAAATGAAATATAGATTTGTGCCACTAGGGGTCTCTCAATCAAAACAATAACAAAAGACCTATTCTGTCCTCAATCACAGTCATGGGAATAGCTTCACAGAAAGAGCTTTGGAGGCAAATGCACACAATAAAATAAAAATCTAAAAAAACAACTCACTGTCTTACTAGTAGTACAGAATTTTTTCTTCCTCACTCTGGTGTTTTGTAGGGAGTTTGTCGTGCAATGAGCTGTCATATATGGTCGTATAGAAATGTGGTTGTGGTCGTTATTATGCTTCGTGGTAGACATGGAGGTAAAAAAAATAAGACGTGCTCGGGCGACATCGTCAAAACGCAAACAAAATTGAATTGTCCAATACGTTAAAAGTCTATGGATGTAAAGAATGTTGGAAAGAAAGATTTTTGGCTAAAGTTAGTACTTGCTGCCCCACACCCTCTGCAGCTATGTGACCATACAATAAAGCCAGTCCTCTTCAATAGGCTATTGTCTAATTCTCCAGCTGCAAAAATCCACTCTGAATACAAATGGTACAGAATATCAACTAAGGCACTTTCACCAATTAATCAGCGCTTCCTGCGCGGTGTCCTTCTTTTCCGGTCTTATCAAGCCTAAACAGCTGAAACCTACTGACTTCTGTCTTACCCATACAGTATTGTTGTTCTCTGTTGTGTGGTTATGCACCATAAAAGGATCAGATTCCGCCTGATTCGTTTCCAGGTGGACCTGCGCCACGTTGGCTCCCTCGGTCAGGTCCAGAAGCTTTGCCGTGGCTACCTCTGCAACATGAAACAAGACGAGCACAGTGTTAGGAACAAGAACTCTCTCCTGATCGTTTTTATAACACACCGATTGTGACGGTCGTCGTTAAGAAAATGAATAAAAAGCGATTTGATCGGCTCCTGTGATTAACACGCACAGACAGCAGCACCAAGTATAATGCCACGCTCGTCATTAAGGTCCACTTTTTTCTAAATGAGCCTCTAATGTGTCTCATTAATGCAGCCATGTGCGGACTGCCACTTTGTGATAAGTGAGCATGAGCTCACCCCCCTGACTTGCACGTCTAACCAGTGACACTGCTGATCTGAAGCCAGATTGCTTTGTAATGGCCTCGCCTAATGATAAAAGTGTGGCAATAATATGTGTCAACACTCATCCCTGTCTAGTCTTTTGGCGGCTAATGTTATCCAAAAGAGAAAAACCTCATTCGCTGTTGTGATACAAACACAACTAACTGTGTAGTACACACACTTGAATACGGCAACCTGATGATCCTCGTCCTACCTTTCCAGTTCCCTTCAATCTGTCCTCTTTATCAACACAGGCGTTTAGAATATTTTTAATGTTTGTCTTAGGGTGGAAGTGGGATTCTGGGTACATACATAACATGATATGGAGAAAAATTAATTGTCGTTTCTCACTTCTCAAATGTGACAAATTGTTCACTTTCTTGGAAATTTATGACAGTAAATGCAAAATAGGCAACATAAAGATGCCTTTATACGACAGCCCCTCTGGTTTGAAGCCTAGGAAGGAGGAAGTAGAAGTCGGCCTCCATTTTCCCAAGGAGTGAATTGTCACAATGACTAATTCCAGGTCTTGTTCATATGCATGGCACATAATATGATGAGTGGACAACTGACAGCTAGTATCAACCCAAATCGTGCCTGGTTGCAGTTGATGTCTGAATTTCCACTCTCAAAAACCCTGTGAATAGAAAGAAGAGGCGAGAGCTGCTGGACAAATCGAAAAAATCAAGACCACCTCAGGAAAAAGTGGTGCTCATATTTTGTATCCACTGTTAGAGGCCCGGGACGGGGGAGATGGTTGGAAGTATCATGTCTCCGTAATAAAGCTGAATCACCCGCTGACGATGCCTACTGATCCTGAGAGTCCCACTGACTCTGTGGCGTGCCATTTGATCAGCCACAGTGAAAGGGCACAAAACATTTAACCCTATCACAGCTTTAAAGCTCTGCTGTGCCCTATCACTGCTTTAGAGCTGGCTGTGAAGACTTGCAATGCTCAGCACAGATCAAAAATGCACTCCAATGCCTCTACAGCGTGTTACTCTGCTGTGCACTTATGGCAATTTGCTTTGCAGAAATCTAATCTACTGGCAGCTGAAA
Source organism: Microchirus variegatus (assembly GCF_963457635.1). Lineage (NCBI taxonomy): Eukaryota > Metazoa > Chordata > Actinopteri > Pleuronectiformes > Soleidae > Microchirus > Microchirus variegatus. The sequence goes on along the minus strand of NC_139822.1, from coordinate 14,387,434 downwards.
TGTCTGAAATGTCAGACTTGGTCTTCTCACTAGGGCTCATCCACAAAAGCCGTGTTGCTCATAGCATGAGCAACATCCAAGGTCATGACCCCAAAGAACAGATTTGCAGATCGCCTTTCTAGCAGCGCTGAGGAGGAAGTTCAGTGCAAAGCTGATGGTTTCAGATGCTGGAGCTGTCCCCAAAAAAACACTGCCTCTGACTCAAAGTGAAAAGAATCAGGGGAAACTAACTAACAGTGGCCGTTGGCACATAAAGTGCGGCAGGGAAAAGGCACAGAAAAGATGAAAGCATCATGAGGAGTATGTGCACATCCATTAAGCCACTGGCAATAAGACGCTCATGATCTCATTTTATCTTTGTCTGTGGACAATATGTGAAGCTAGTCGTGCCTGAAGCTTTTCCTGGTTCAGTGCATATCACTCACATGTTCTGAAGGCATGACCCCGTGTCTTAAAGTCCTGGATTTAAAAAAAAAAAAATCTGACGGAGCAATTAGGTCAGAGGAAATGCAGCGCTGTCGTCATGCCCTTGACACAAACAGAGTCAGACGGAGAATGAGTGCGCTTAAACGCACAGTTCGCTATGAGTCGTAAAATGTCACACGGACCATGAGACCAAGATTTGTTTTTTAAGGGATCACGAAACACAGCAAGATCACCATCTTTACTATTATCATCAGACATAATCGCTTGGAAATGTCACTTGCTGCCCATCGTATTGAGGTTAGAGTAAAAGAATAACCAAGACTGTGACCTGCAGCCCCAATATAGGCCAACCTTTAACCGGCGACTGAATACTTTTCCATTCCCTGAGGCTACGGTTGCGGTGACAGGACAGCGAGGGGTGGGTGAGAGAAAAAGGGGGAGACGGAGGGACCAGAGAGTGTATAAGAGTATGTGAGGACTCACCCCCTCCCTTCAAGCTGCCTAGGCTGGCCGAGCTCTCAGACTGAGAGTTGCTGGCTCCTTCCCCGTCTGAACCCGACTTCACTCGCTTCTCTTTCTCTGTGGGAAGACAAAATGAAGAAGGAAGGAAGAGTTGGTGAAGACAAGCAGAAGTGTGATTCAGGAACTCATAAACCTACTGAGTGAACGCCCTCGCAGTGCAGCGATGAAGGGACTGCTCCGCTGTCTAAACTAACCAAGCGTATCATGCGCGTAAACAAATTAGCGGCGGTAAATGGCAAACAAGGTTAAGGCCATTACTCAAGCCACCTGTCAGCTGGAACTGAGAGGGCCCTGTTTGTGCTTCACAGAGTGCAACACAATTCATACTTTACAACGCAGTAAGTGCAGCAAAATGTGCACTTGAAACAGAGCAGGCACAGCACAGCGGCAACCGAGTCCCATAATCATCTCCGCTCGCTCTGAAACATTCACAGTCAGCGTAGCGGAGTAGTTTCAAGGCTTGCGTGTTTATCAAGTTCAGAGTTTCTCTCATACTCAAACAGTGACTCTACACTTGAGAGTAATTCTTCTATGTAGCTTATTCCTCTCTTGTAAGTCTCTTTGGATAAAAGCATCTGTTAAATGTTGAAATGGAAATGTACACGTTTTCAACAAGAACTGAGACGACTACTGCTTATGATAATTGCTGAATAACTGATCATTTAGGTAATTAAGTCCATAAAATGTTTTCCAAACCTCAAAATGATGATGCTCACAAATGTCTCGTTTTGTCCACAAACCAACATAATCCAGCTTGAATGACTTCTTTGTTATATGGAGCAAATAAACAAGATAGTATTCACATTTAAGAAGCTGAAAAACCAACAAAAACATATTAAGAACTCAGTCTCACAAAACGCTCTCTCAAGTATCAGCAAAAACAGAATGATTGAAAGACAGAGAAGAAAATCAAGAAAACATTCACAGTATTGGTGTTAAAAAGTAATCAAAGTGCATCATTCCCAGAATTTCAAGACAATTTCCTTGTCTGTAATGTTCATGACTTACTGCTGAGTACACTCAGAAACTCACAAAAACACGCATATATAGTTACATATATATATATATATATATATATATATATATATATATATATATATATATATAAATACATACACACATACGTATATACATATATGCACGTATATATACATACATACATATGCACATATATACATACATACATACATATGCACATATATACATATACATATACACACATATACATACAGACAAACATATACACATACAAACATATATATACACACATACAGTACAAATATATATACATGTATATATATATATATATATATATATATATATATATATATATATATATATACACATATATATATATATTATATTTCACAAACACATGCTATATCCCCGTTTGAAGACAGATGTTCAAACAAATCAAGATGAAACACTGAGAGGAGAAAAAAAAAAAAACATCTTCTGCATTAGTGTGGTAATCCCCTCGAGGGCTAAGATGATGAGCTCAATGACTGGAGATCAAAATGTCCATTTTTGTTTACATGACAGAGACCCTAACCCGAAAACAAAGAAGTGTTTTTATTTAATCAAAATGATCGGTGTGAAACACAAACCAAAACCAAAAGCAGCAACAAAAGAAAAACATCCCATTCCCCTGAGTCCAGGTAGCTTAGCGATGGCACTGTTTATTCCCAAAGAAACTTTCGTCCTCGCGGCCTTTTCCTGTGTGAGGCTGTTCAGTTTCGCGAGTGTAACAAAGCTCACGCTAAACACAAGACGTGCGAGTTCAAAAGCCAGCTGTAGTGTTTGCAGTGAATTTACCGTGAACAAAGATTTATGGAGGGAGCTGTTAAGTATGGAGGAATGTGGGTCAGGAATGCTTGGTGGGCTGTGAAGAACCATTGTGGGTGGTGTAGGGGAAGATTGCAAGAGACAGATGTAACAAACGAGACAGACGTAGAGTGGATACAACATCTTCCTGTCGTGATCCTCTAGGGTCTTGTAACTAATGAAACAGACTGAAAACACTTTTCCCCCCCTCTTACTTCTTTCTTACCACAGAAGAATGCCGCTACTTCCATTTGGAAAACAAATCCTCATTTCATTGCATATAAATCACAACTAGTACATCAACAACACCATACTGAACCCAAAGAAAGCAGCTTTGGAAAGACTCGCACAGAAAATCAAAACAAAGAGAGGTGAAGAATGGTGGGAAAAGAAGAAGAAGAGGTGTTGGTGTTAGAGAGACATTAGTGAGGTTAAAGAGGGAAGAGGTGGATTTGGCCACAGCCAAGTGAAGAGGTGTGAGACAGGAGCCTGTGGCCTTGATCCTGGGAAAAGTAATCCACCCTCCAAATGGAAATGTGTACATACACATTGAAAACAGTGGTAGAAGCCACAGGAGAAAAGAGAAAGAAGGGGGAAATGTGGAGAGAGTGAAAAGGGGGGCAGTGAATAAACCCGCTCTCCTCCACATGAGACAGAATCAATGACGTACTGACACTGAATCTGATACTGAATCTGTCAGGGGGTTGAGCTCACACTGACACATCATGTATACATTCATTTTCTTTTCCCTCTTTAGAGCCAGCCCTTCTCTGCCCCGCCTTTCATCCTCTCCTGCCCTCTCGCTCCCTATACCCATCCCCCCCTTCCTTTGCTCGCCTCCTTATAATAAACAGAAGCAAGTGCTGGAAAAGGGGGGAGGATGAGAGGTAAAAAAAAAAAAATTGACTCCACGGGTGTGTATGTGGGGGGGGATTATGGGGTGCCAGGTGCACAACAAGCAGCAACAATGGATAATCAAAAAACTCAAAGAGCATCTACAAGGCAACTTGTGTATAAAGCTGGGGGGGATGGGAAGAGGGGTGGAAATGTAGAAAAAAAAATGATTATGTGGCAAGAAATGTTCATTTGACACCAAAGTCATACATGCAGCAAATTACATGCATGTTCTGTTGAGCCGTGTGTGAGACACGCCATCCTTACACGGCACTGAGTGGAATTCAGTGAGGAGACAGGAAGGCACCACCACACCATTAGGGGGTAAGGGCCAATGACATATCCACATATTCAATACATTATGTCAGATCACGACTGTATTAATAGAAAATGCAGCTTTATGCAGTAAAGATAAAAACACAGGGAAGGAAAATCCCTGCTGTCACACACATGGCAACACTCCAGTCAGCCCACCCACCTCTGTCCCTACATAACCTTATTTCCTTGACATCGCCTCTCCAAGTCGATTACCTAAATGCGATTTTAACCACGACCGAGTTCTGTGTAATAAAAGAGGCAGCACTCTACGAAAACAGGTTTCTGTGCTCCCTGGGTGATGATATAAGATACATACGAAGAAGAAGTTGTATTTAAGACCTACCTTTATAACCTTTTTCGTCATAAACGTTGTCAGGAGACCAAAACCTGGTCATAATGAGTCAGAAGCTAATTTCTCAGGAAGTGGTTAAGTTTAGGGCTATGGTTGAATTGTGGTTAGGTTACGGTAAGATAAGGCTTTATTAGGCTGCCCAAATGAATGCAGGTCAATGACAGTCTTGAGAGTGTGTGTGTGTGTGTAGGACAACAGGGATGAACATGACCCTCGTAACGGGTGTCAAGGTCAAAACCAGGAAGTCACAAAATAATTCACGTTTCCACGTCTGAGAAACGTCATGTTAAAGATAGAGGTAGAGAATAACAACAGTGGGGGGGGGGGGGGGGGGAGGAATGGGAGGGAATGTTTTCATTCATCCGTCACATTGTCGTCGTCAGGGGCGACCATGCCTACCTTCCTTGGCAGCTTGCCAGAACTCAAACGCCACTCTGAAAGCCTGAGCCACTGTTAGGGTTACCGCCTGAGCCTGGTGAAGGAGAAACGGGGAGAAACAGTCAGATGCAGCGACTGAATCGCATCGCACAGGAAGGACAACGCCAGGAAGTCAAAGACCTATGACCCCCGTAACACAAACAGGAAGTGACCGTTAACGCTAGAAGGAGCTCCTTCGGACATTTGAAGAAGGGGAAGAGAGAAACACGGGCTCCGTGAAGAGTTGTTTATGTAACTGGGAGGATACGTGGCCTTTTGACCAGAACTAAATTAGTGAGGGGAAGGAAGAGGGAGGGAGTGGTTCACTCGTTCTTCAAACCTCCGGGGATGGAGGGAATGTGAGGAGGAGAGGGATGACGGCCTCCACACCCTTCATGTTCTCACCACTGGTCTCTCTTGACTTAATACTTAAACAAGCAGCAGTGCAGTTGTTCGGAGTTCTCCTTGAAGCACACGATCTGCATAACATTGCCAAGAGCAAACGCTGGATGCCACACCTGCATTCATAATTAACTGCAGAAGAAGACTCTGCAGCCTACATGTGTAGCGTATATATCTGTAGGTCTATTTAAATGACAGTGTGTGGTTATTTTGACATTTTTAGACACTGTACTTCATTTGTTTTGTTACCTAATTAGATGACAAGATCAACTCATCATCAACTCAAAATAAAGACAAGAATACAGACAACAATAAGTCTAGCCACTTCTAATGCGTATTACTAAACATCCTGTTTTTCACAAATTTCAAATTGAGCCAGTAATTGGTTTATGGTGGTCCTGTATGGGATCATTTATTGGCTGGAAGCAGGCTAGTTGCCTGGCAACCTCACAGTGATGACTAGAGTCTGCAGAAAGTCACTGTACCAGATCGAGAAAGTCTGACATATAACACCATCATTTAGGGCTGGAGCGATGGAGTTAAAGGCTCGTTGTGATAAAAAAAATAGCACAAGTCAGTATTAATAATTATCATATTGATAAAATCAAATAATTAAAGAAGATGTTTTGACCCCGAGTAAAACCTGAAGAAACCTATTAATCACAGTTTGTAGTGCTATTAATTTGCAGAATACATGCACATTTCAATAGTGGTCTTACTTTGCATTGATATGCAAGAAAACTATAGTGCACGAATAACTGTTACATTTTGAAACCAGGCTATCCATTTTCCCAGTCTCCAGTTCTGTGACAAAAATGTAATTATTACACCAAGAAGATAAAGACTGTGTGTACACAATGGATAAACGGTATACTCAAGGACACACTAAACCGCAATGACACTGCCTTTACTCACCATTTTTCTCTTTGTGCACAAGAAGGCATGACACTCAAGAGTCTCATTGTGTTGGCTCTGGACAATGTAGGCAAACACTTTGTCATGCATCTTGTCTGCCGTGCAGTATGATATTCTGAAAGAGAAAACACATACACACACAAATACAAATAAATCATTTAATAAAAAAAAGTCTTCACAGATCAAGCTGGACCATCGTGCAACATCATCGACGCTAAGCCTTTAAGCTAGCGCTGCAATCTGATTTAAACTGTTCTGGTATTTCTATAAAAATCTGTCACAGAAGAATTGTCCTCAAAGCCAGCTGCTCTCGTGCTCACGCTGCTCTGCTGCACGTGATCAAACACACACATTGCAGCTGAGTGCAGGTACACAACTTAACAACGCTACGCAAACCGAACCGGGCGACAGCAAACATCTGTGCATTCCTGTCTTACTACGTCACTGCTGTCAAACAACTCCAGATGCACACCCGAAGAGTTTTAAATCAGGGCTTTTACACTGTCGTTGGTCCATGTACATGAAAAGAGTCGCTCAGACAGAGGCGGCAGCTCCTGTCTTGTGCTGATGTTCAAGGTCACCTACGGATACGAGATTCCTTCGTGTCGTGTGTTTGTGAGGTACGAGTCTCAGGTGCAGAGAGGGGATTTCAATTAAGCTGTAATGCTTCTCAAATAGGTTTTCTGCTACTATTTGATCAGCATGTCATCATTACCATGATATCAAAGTAATGGGCTCACTAGACAGTTGGAGGGAGAGAGAGAGAGAGAGACCAAAAATGATGGAGGAAGGCTATAAAAAAAATCTCCCATCTGTCCTTCTCTCGTGAGCATGTGCTCCAACGTTACTGCTGTATAGTTTGGGATGGACAAATAAAAGTGAGGGAAGAAAGTTTGTTGAGATTTGAGAGTCCCCCCTGTGGCCTGCACGACAAAACTAAGATTTAAAGGCGTCGGTAAAATTGGGCATCAAGGCAAATCCCTTTCTTTTATTGGTCATCTATCTTCCCATCCGACATCTTTAGAGGGAGCGAGCCAGTCGAGTGTGACGTACAGCCAAGCTGCTTCATGTCTTCAAACCATCCTGCGGTAACAGTCTTTAATTACCGGTCTATTCAATATACTTTTTTATTCCCCACATGGTGGAATCAGTTATCAGTGAACGCGTCACATAACAGAAGAGGCTGCGTTTACACACAAACACCAGGACGGTGTGCTGTGCGAAAGACCACGAGAGCGAGGCGAAGGAGACCAGTGGATGTCAGTGCTTCTAAAAACAAAAAGGAAGTTAACGGGAAGTAGTTTGGACTGTTGGTTTGACCCCTGGGGGTCAACAGTTCAGGCAGCAGCGAGTGTGACACGCGACTCAGGGAGGCAGTTGAAGTATTTAAGCTTCTTCTCATTTGTCAAGTCAGAGTGCATGATGAAACACAGATACTATCTGTGTTTCATCATGCACTGATATGAATCAAAATAAACAGTCATAAAGAGATTGTGGATTGACTAAATCCGTCAGCTGAAAATTAATCTGCTTTCATTTGTCATCAAAATACAACACATTAGCAATATTTAATCCACTTATCAATACAAAATCATAATAATTGTTAGTCAATACAGCAATTTATCGGCTTAATTTTATCTTAAACCAGTACAGTGACTGGTGGGGAAGGTTTGTGGGAAGGTTACTCAGTGATTTAGGGAGTGGATATTGAATAAAGAAAAATGCTATGAGCCTGAGAAATACACTCAAGCTTCAACAGTTGGGAAACAGCTTATTTTCTTCTGAAATAACTCAGCATCACAAGGTGAGCCCAGAGAGGTGGAAACACTGCTCAGAAGGACAAGAAACTGGAGAATCAGTCTACTGATTTTTGGACATTTGTCAAAATAAGGATATGGATGCCTAGAAGTATGATAGAAACTCCCATCATGCCTTGATATGGAGACTCATAAATGTGGAAGTTCAGAGAAGAAATTCAGGCTTTATGCGGAGGCTTAAGGCCAGTGGAGGTGAGGCAACCTGAAGGGTGCAGGTGATATTTCCTGGCAGGGAAGGGAATGGGTGTGTATGTCAAGTTATGAAGACCTTGAAACTCATCATTTTGAGGATATTTTGGCTTGTCCTCACAACTTTTAACGGTTTACAGATTGGATTACAGTAGTCGTGATGTGATGCGATTTAGGGCATTTCATGACGGAAGCTGTCCCGCGTCATGTGCTGTCATGTGCGAGACAAATCATCGACAGTCATGTGAAGGGCTGGAGGAGGACTGACCTGTATATGGAGATGTTTTCTATCAGCTGTTTGGAGGCACTGTCGTACAGGATGATTCCTCGCGGAGAGACCGTTAACGTGACTTTCTGAAGTTTCTTTCCACTCGCTTTGGCCTTGAAGATAAGAAAACACAGTGTGTTTGAGAGAGAGAGAGAGAGAGAAAGAGAGGTATATCAAGAGGTACATTTATAGTTTGATTAAACTGATTTTGTTTTTCAAAAAGGTGAAATCACAAAAATGATCTCTTTTGTGTCAATTCAAGTGTAATACTCGCAATATTATGTCAGGAAATTTGCAATTACCCACAATTAAACATTTTTCTAACTTAGACAAATCCAGTTCTACAGTGTGACAGGTTTAAAACCACCTCCCACTGAGCAGCACAACACTGTTTTTAGAAGGACGCCGAGGGCAGCCAACAGATTAAGCTCAATAAGAGCCTCGGCGTCCATCGCCACACATCACTGTGTCCCAAGTCTCCCATTCTGCCACTGCTTACACTTCATTATCCAGCACTGAGCTGCCAGGTCCAATAACATTAAGCCTTTTCTGCCATGACAAAGCTGGCTGAGCCACACACTGAGCAACAGTGTGAACAACTAACTGCATCCTCCTCTACAGGTCAACCTGGAGTTGACATTTTTAAAGTAATTAAGTTGATTATGGGGAGCAGAAATGCAACTTGTTTTTGTTATTTTATCTTCTAAAACATTCCTATCACGGTTGTGATGAGTGAATGATTTGAGCGGCCTGCGTTTAATCTCCTACACTTATACATGTGTGTGGTGTCTCTCACCGTGGCCACTATCCTCTTGACGGCAGCAGCTGACATCTCCTCTCCCTTGGGCTGCTCCACCATCGTGACTCCCAGATACTTGAGCTGGAACACCATGCCCTCCAGCAGCGTCTCCCTGGTGTCCGTCCAGTTCTCTGGAAGCTCTGCGAGAGGAGAGAGACGTGCATCAGTCACCAGTGACACCGCTGCTCACCAAGATCACTGCTGCAAGGCAGGCCGAGGGACACATACACACTGTGTCACACGTGTCAGCAACAAACAATATCTTCTCTGTTTTTGATTTGATATGACAGCAGCACTATAGCGGTGTCTAATGAGCACATGCTTTTTGCTAAACCTTGCAGTAAAGTGCTTTTATAGGATGAGTATTATATTGCCAAAATATGTGCAGAGTATAAACACAAACAATACATAAATCTACTGCCAGTTAAAATGGCAAATGAGCTGTAGTCCTGCCAAATGTGGCATGCATGGTTAAGTGAGTGTAAAGTAAGAGAAAGGTATTTCCTGAAAGCTAAATAAATGCGTGGTCATCGCTGAAACATCTTCTAGCCATGAAAATAAAGACGGTTTCAACCTTATTATAAAGAAACATACAGCCTTTTTTTTGCCATTTTATATGAGGTTTATATATGATTATGAAATAATAATAATAATAAAAAAATACAATTATGACTGATGATGATACATTCCCTTTGTTTTTGCTCACAGGGTAGGAGGTAACCTTAAAAAGTTTAAGTTTTTATCCAAACAGTATCAGGAATTCACATACTGTTTGGATAAAAACTTAACCTTTTTTTGACTACATTATACTTAGTTCAGGGTTAGCTTCATGTTACTTAGTTTTATAGTTTTAAAGTTACTTTTCCATGGATTTATTCAGTGGATTTAGTCAGGCTACAATTATCCATTGTGGGGTCAATAAAGTTTCCCATGTCAATCCCATAAGTATGTCAGCATGCACTGGACTCCTCTCTAACCCATCATTAATGTCATAAAATCTATATTTATGAAAAATGTGGTCAGTTTAATGAGGTGTCAAAGACAGGTTCAACCACTCGCGCTTGATTTTTTTTTCCACAGAATTCACTTACAATCCTGCCAAAACAGTAAAGTCATTCATAGAGATAATCTCTGGCAACTTCTGAGGCAATGATACCTCTCCAGGACATATAGTCCAGGTCTTAGGACCGAGGACACAGAGATGGAACAATGAAAGAGAAGAAAAACCTGACCTTCTTTCCACACGACACCAAATCAATGAACCCGACGTTCTGATTGTGCTGACACGCTGAACTATATCTCAATGTTCAGCAGCTTTTCAAAGTGACCACACTTGCACCTGTTGCACAACCAATATCTCACAGTGAACGTTGAGTCACATGAGCAAACGACAAACAGACTTCTTCAGTATTCAGCCATTTGCTGCTATATGCAATAAAAATGCCAACGTTTCCTTGTTGTTAATAAGAGGTTTATGGACATGCCATTATGTGGCGTCATAGTGTGAGTGCAGGCCATCTGTCTCCTCGGAGAGGTCCAGCAGAAAACACAGCCCACAATGTCTCCCCTCCTGTCTAGACATAACCATGCTGTCACCAACTTTATTTTGCAACTGATCAAATGCTCAAATGTGAATATTTGCTAGGGTTCTATATTTTGAGTTTGGGACCTTTAGTCAGACAAAACAAAACATTTAAAGAGCTTAAGAAATCAATCAAATAGTTTTTCTTTGATTGATTTCTTAGAAAAGAGCAGATTAATTAACTGACTAAATTATTTGGTGAAATTACACTACTCACACAACCCTTTGATTCTAAAACCTATTATAGATCGAGAGCTTCAGCACCAAATGACTTTTGGACAGTTTTGAATTAACAATCCCTATCACGGCACATGCCATGATCATATAGGAGGCATACATTGCATGATAAATTATTTAATTTAAGCTGTTAAGAAGAATTCAAATGTAGAATTACTGACTTTTAACATTCAGTCTTGTAACAAGACAACCTCATAATACCAGTCATCTGCCCAGTAAGTGAAATATACAGTATAAAAGCCACCACTGGGTCTGAGAAACCATATTACTGAAGGAACCCAAAGCCTTTGAAGAAAGCAGCAGAGGTTAACCTACTGCATTTCTCCCTCCTCTTCCTCTTCAAACCAAGCCAGCTGTGAGTGGTTATGTGGTTATGGAGAATGGAGAATGGTTTTTAATGGTCTAAATGCAGCGCTACCCAAACCCATACTTAAGTAATGGGCGAGTCTTAAGAGCGAAGACCCACTCTGAGGTCAAGGTCTTGCACTTCTTTGTATCGTGAGCAGATCGGGCTGCCTCCACCCTTCTGCGGGCTACACATTAGCGCCTGGATAAATAGCACCCTTACTGTAACACAATCTGTAGAGAGGAATCACGAGCTGCCGTTTCTCTACCTAAATCAAGTCACCGAGTGCTCCAGGTGGACGATAAACGTCCATTACGCTGTGTAGCCACTTGGCATGTATGCAAACGGTTACACCGTTATGACGGGGACAATAGCCTCAGCTGAAATGCCGCTACTGACCTTTAGTACTGCTCTTATTTGTATAAGCAGCAGTGAACCTTGAGAAGCGTTCAGTGTTTGCATTGCTGGCAGGACTGTGCTGCTGAAAAAATGACTGTGAAGTGACTGTAGGCTGAGCAGAGATACTATTCACACAATACACACAGTCCAGCAGAGAGATCAGAGGTAAGCTTCTTCACATCAACTGCCCATACTAATGCCTGCAGAAGGCAAGTCTTCAGGACGATGATGATGAGTCTGAACAGCTGAACAACCGTTTTCAGATCATGTCAAATTTCAAACTATGCAATTTTCAATTGCCAGTTAAAAACATTTTTTCCCAATCTTTTCCGTCATATTTTTTCTCTCAGATTCTCCCTGGTCACCACAGTGGATCATCTGCCTCCATCTTGCCCTGTCACACGTGTCCTCTTCTGTTACACCAACTGTCCTCATGTCTTCCTCATGTTTGTATTCGATGTGACTACAGAAGTAGAAAGGGCTGAACAATTGGGGGAAACATCTACTTGTGTTTTTTTCTAATCTCAAGCATGAGGACTACATTTGTTACCTCCGCCAAGGAGGTTATGTTTTCGCCGGAGTTTGTTTGTTTGTCTGTTAGTTAGCAACATAGCTCGAAAAGTCACGAACGGATATGGATGAAATTTTCAGGAAATGTCTGTAATGAGACCAGGAACAAGTGATTACATTTTGGGCATGATTCGTAGATGTTATCAATGGTTACAACACTTGCTGTCTGATCCGGGTGCGCCAGCAGGGTGTATTTTGTAGGCACTGAGCTGCCTTGGCGGAGGTCTGCGCTCTCTGAGTTCTTTTTTAGTTTAAAACATGTACTGGATGAATTACATTATTAAATTGACAAAAGAAACATGAAACAATAAATAGAACGAGCAACCTTTACAATTTGAAAGTTCAAGGTCACCTTACAGAAACAATTCAACATTTAAAAAACAACCTAAAAGAACACTATTCAGATGATGAAATCTTGCATCTATCCTGCTCAAAGGAGATAATAGATCCATTTAGAATATATTGTTATGATTCAAAACATTCAGAAAAAACTACACTGGAGCAGCTCGACTGATCAAAGAAACAACAGCATTTATCCACAACCCTGATACAATGGCTGTTTAAATGAACAACTCGTGAACCTGAGCTATTTTTAGGCCAGTTGGTGCATATACCCAGAGTGCTGCTTTGTATGAAATAATAATCCGTTTTCATCTCGGCTACATTTGCATTCACACCAACCAACCCCCCCCCCCCCCCCCCCCCCATCTACCCGATGCAGCACCAGTCCCCTCCACACAGGCTAAACCGACTCAACTTCAAAGGCTTTGCTGGAGCACTGGCTGGTCAGCGACTGTGACTGGCCTGTAAATACACCAGAGAGCGCAGGCGATGGAGAGCTGATGTTTGGTGGGGGAGAGCGGAATGGGACTCAGATGGGAGCAGGTAGGTAGAAGTCTACAGCTGCTCCCAATGTCAGCGAGTGTAAAATGTGAGGGTTTGATTAGACAATCATCTTCACAAAATGGTGTAGATAATAAACCAGTGTGTTTCCATGCACAGACTACACCATTTATTTGGTCTACTGTCCTTGTCTTAGATTACAAACACTAGAAGGAAATCGACTTATTGATCGTATGTCCGCCTACACCACGCTAAGTGGCCCCACTTCAGCTTGTTAGTATTTAACGGTTTCTGGTTTAGCTGGTGGCTAAGTGGTAACAAAGCACCATTTCTGGTAATCCTACCATATTCAATTATTTGAGCATTAACTCAATGTTCTAGCCTGGGTTTTACATTTACAAAAAATGTGTGTTTTTTACTCTACTCTGATGACTTCTGGTAAAAGTTTGACTGGACAGTTTAATAATTAGACATTTCATGAGTAATTCCCGACGTGACAACAAGCCATCTAGCACTATGTAACCTCGTGACCTTTGACAAAAACTCCCTTGGCAGCCACTGAGTGAAGCCTGAATTCACCAAGCCTGTGTGAAGTCCACTCTGCCTGTCGGATAGAAATGTGCTCCCATCTCCTTGTTCTTCTCCTGTTTCAGACATGTCTCAACACTACACCGCTAAGACTAAAGCCAGGAGACGATGAGCAGAGGAACAAAGAATATACATGCAGCTCACCTCATCTCAACTGCAGTGCATAACTACAGACCTTTAGAATCCCAATGATGTAGTGTTAACAGAGTACACCGTAATAAGCAGATTAGATTTAATAGTACTGGAACATCAGACACCCCAATAAAATGTTCACTTTAAGTGGGTGAAATAACAGATCATGGGTTGTCTGCTTTAGACAACAGATTCTTGCTGTTGGCATTTTACACAGCATGAGAATGTCAAGATACGATCAGCAGACATTTCAAGTTCCTGAATCTGCATTACTCCACAGTTTTTAGATTCATAACCATTTCAAAGTAATTGCTCTACACATAAATTATAACTTTTTTCCCCAAGACTGGCCCTAATCATACAACCTTATCCCCACATCTACTTTGCCTTATTTTCTCCAACATGCAAAGTGATATCAATATTAATGGTTACTGCAGGCTAAACTGTGTACTATGGATGAACTGACGCGATACTCAGTATCTGACAGTATTTATGTCTGATACTGGCCAAAATCACTGCATCAAATATCAGAAAAAATAAAGTATGATCCCCAATACAAGTTCAGTGGGGAATATAGTGGTAAATGCATCAGCACAAATGTCTTATACTTAGCCAAGTTGTTTAAAAGAGGTAAAAACATTGTATCGGACACAAAAAAAAGTGATAATGGGTCATCTTCACTGTGGACTCCAAATAGTTTCCTGCATTTGCAGATTTCAGGAAGGTTATTTTGAGCTGTGGAGTTCAATGAACCTGAACACAGGAATCCCAGCTCTGAGTGAGTTCAAAACCAATCTGCAGGCATCTGACTCCAGTGGTAGAAGGGGAAAAAAACACAAAAGAGCTTCTTCTTTAAGATCTGATCATATGCATAAGCTGGGAGTTTTCATGAAGTTTTAATGAAGCTAATACTACAGAGGCAGTTAGGCCCTTTTGATGCAACACGAGATCTGGGGAGGAAATATAGCACAGAGGTCTCTGGAATTATAATCAAAGGGATTTGAGAGCTGGGTCTTTCAGCAGGAGAGCATTAGAAGGGGTGGTGGACGAGGTGGTGGTCAAAGTCAAAGTCCAACACAAAGGAAGTGAAGCAGGCAATATGGACAAAGGAGGGACAGCGAGGATCACTATGACTATCCTTGTCAACAGGAATTAGTAGAGGAAATCTCCTCTCTGTGGCTCTGCCTCTGCTTTAAGAAGGACAGATGACACACAGACAGAGGGCCAGAGAGTCGACGGGTAAATGACATGTCAGAAATGAAGTACAAGCTGATTAAAAAAGATAAGAAAAAGGAAGTGGGGGTTATTGCGACACAGTCAAAAACCAAGATAGCGATGCAAATGATGGCAGGGAGTCAGAGTTCTCGTAAAATTTTTCATAAATTCACACACGCACACCCTTCCCTTGACAGAAGTGGAGGACAATTAGAGAGATGCAACAGTTTAATCAGCGTCGCACTCTGCTATGCTGTGCAGATTAAATGATGTGGTGAATGCTCTGGGGCTGGCAGAGAGGGAGATATGTGTTCAGCAAGACGGGGATAAAAACATACATTTTCACAAATGACAAGTCAGTCACTGCATCTCTATCATCTAGAACTTCCTTCCAAATATAGCCAACGTTTATAGTCTCTCCGTTTGAAAATAGGCGGCAATGCTTCTGTAAATGCAAGATATGATTGTTCAGTGGATGGAGATTAATTAAATATGAAAATGGCAAATCCCTTTTGCAGTCAGTGACTCAAACATTTTTAAAAGGTGACAAGGTTGACGAGGTGAGTCACTCACCCAAGTATCACTACAGAAGTTAATGTTCCTGCAGTGTCTGGGAAATTCCTCTCACATCCGTGTTGTTGACAATACATCATTCCACAAGTGATACTAGATTACAGTATGTGAGGCACCGCAGTTAGGTATTTAATCCAGTTTGTTGTGAATTATTATTTTTTGGAAGAAGGAGGGGGGGGGGGGGGGACTGGCAGCAAAAGTGGCCCAGCTTTGGTTTAACATACAAATACAAATAAAGACTTTCAGGTCAATAGACAAAGCCCTGCTGCCACCACTCCACAGATCCAGCAGGCTCCACAAGTCCAGCCTGCTGCATCAACAGTTTCCCCCATTGTCAGGCTTTTAAAGCACTGAGAGTTATATGCATGGAGTTGCTTTGGCTTCAATAAATGGGTGAGAAAAGGCAGTCCCAGTATTTCTATGTGAGCCCTGTGGAGCCCAGTAAATCGCTCACATTTTTTCGGTCTGGCTGGACCTACATTTGCCCATCCTGAACGAAATTGGAAAAGATTCTTTAGTTAGAATCACCCTGGGCTATAGGATGGATGTAGTTTGTAGGTTTCATACACAAGAGTCCTTCTCTTATTCAGAATAACTGTGTTTGGTGTCAAGTTCACACTCCCCCATGTCTGTTTGTGTGGCCTTCATGCTGGGTGAAAAACTCAAAATGCTGGTCCAAAAGTAAGATACTGTTGCTACAAACGGTGCAATATGAAACTGTAGCCCCTGAGCTGATAAGTTTGTGCAAAACCTATTATCTCACAGATTTGACAAAGGTCCAGAGAGCTTCTTAGTCAACAAGGGCTCCAAAAAAAAAAAGTTAAGAGGGTTTGGGGTCAGGTGACTGGAGGAAAGTCCATGACCGACTCATTTTTACAAAGCTTATAGTTGTGTTTGGGGTCATTGTCCTGCTGCTGCAGGAATGTGTCTCTACAAAAACAGAATGAATATAGAAATAGTATGTTTCTTTAGGATGGAGTCGTGTTCCTCCTCAGGGTCAAGGTGGGTTAGGAAAAATGACCAGTTGCTTGTCTACTGCTTAAAGAACTGCAACTCACTGTTGTTTGTCAGTGGTGTGGAGAGTAAGCAGTTTACAAAGTGGCCCAAGTGTTAGTTTACCTCTTGGAAAATGCTCTCTCAGAGCAAGATGAATCAATAGACATATTCTGAGTTTGGCAAACGCTAAAGCTGACATGCATTTTACCAGGCAAGCCGTTTGTAAGTACCCACTTGACCCTGGCTACTTCTCAGTGAAGGCACCTGTAGCCACTACTTTAAAGCAGAACTATGCAGTAGCTTTAGCCTAAAAACACCTCAGATAGATGAAGATCAAGCAGATCAATCAGTTTTTCTGTTGATCTGCAACATAACAGTGCACATTCTTTAACTATTGGAGGCCTCAGCTGAACTACGCCTGTTGAGAGACAAACTTCCCTCAACTCACAATGATGACACATGAGTAAACACAATCTATTCTAGCTAGCGTTATCAGATTCCAATCTGGATACTTGGGGCTAATTTATAAACTGCTGACTCAGCTGAGAGTAGATACAGAGACACTGCACAAAGCCCGTCTTCAACAAACCACACTGCAAAAAAATCTAAATCCTGCATTGCAGATTACCAGAGTGTGGTCTCATGCAACCATATCATGCAATGTATGAACCATGTCGTTAAGCTAAACACAGTGCAGCAGTGCAGGTCAGATACGAGCACTGCCATCACTTAGTCCTAAATACAGACACACAGGCATCATGGGAGAGGACCGAATCTGAGAATTATGATAATAACAGTGTGTCAAAAAAGGGTGATTGTTGTTGTCTGTGACTGATCCAGTGTCTTTGTTCCTCCTCTTAATTTCAGCTCCTGCGGAAAGGATCCCTGGAAATGTTTCGCACATGTGTGAGTCCGATCCGGGTCAAAGTCTTCCTTGATGACAGACACAAATCAAATTTAAAAAAGAAAATAATAACAGACGATAACTGCTGACTAAAGGGTTAGTCAATATAAAATAAGCAAGATGAATTGTCTGTGGCGACCCTTTATGCTCATCTGTGTCCTTGGGCTCCAGCAGGCTCCTCTAGTTTTGTCTTTTACAATGATTGAATATCTTGAGGCATTTTCAAAGACAACGGTGGAGTAATACATGACTTATCTTTACTTAATTTGACGACTCCAAAACAAGTCCAGTTGATAGAAAGAAAAAAAGGATTTGCAGAGGATAAAGTCTTATAGTCGGCGGTTTAAGTCCTAATGTTGAGACACGTGTTTTTACAGCATTGGCTAAATCCACTCAAAGAAGGAAAGCGAGGAGAGGAGGTGAGGGAGGAGGAGAGAAATGAGTGGTCATGCTAGTCAGGGATTACAGCTGATGACCAGCTGAGGCCAGAATGTACTCTCAACAAGAATATCTTTATATGACACGAGGAAATTATGAATTATTGTGTTAGTCCGACCAAATACGGGCTTTCAAAATTGTACTAAATCAACATAGCAAAAAATTATAATCACGATCACACCTAAATCTGTTATATTTTACTGTGTGGGACGTATGAGAGAGTGGTATTCACAAGACTCTGTAGACATTTCCTTATATTTATTGTGTCTGCATTGTCACTACAACACAAAGGCACCAGCTGTGTCCTCTTAATGGACTCAAAGTGGACGGGGAAGAATGACAACATATACAAGACCGTGGTGCCAGTGGCAGACTGTGTTCATGTAAGCAAGGGCTATAATTCTGACTGTTAACCTAAGGGCAGAGTTATATTATGTATAGTACAGCTATAGTGAGTAATCAATCATTCAGTTCAACTCAAAGTCAAGCTTTAACTCAATATTCACCATGTAATAGATTTTAAAACGAATGATGGAGCATTACCAAACATCGACTAATCTATATTCCAAGACAATGACGACAACGTGAACCCGACAACCCAAAGCTTTACTCACTTAATTAGAACATAGAATAATCATAAACAGAAGACTTAAACTGCAGCCTTCGTGATTTGCCAATTTGCTTTTTAAAAAACACAGGGACAGAACCAATCTACCAAAGATGTAATGAGAACAAAACAGGGACACCAGCACCAGTGTCAATAATGATGTGCCAATAATTCATGATCGGCTGGGACCCAAAAAAAAGCAGAGGAGCAGACTGACATGGAAAACATAATCGTTATTATAATAATCATTCCATTTCAAATGAAATGATTAGTGTCAGAACAAACAAAGGGGACATGTAATGATGTCTGTGCAAATGTTTAAGAAAAAAGGCTTCAAATGAAGAACAAATGAACCATTTGTTCACTTTGACTGAAAGTCGCTCACATCATGCCCCGGGGACTAATGAATATTCCTCTTGTTCAGTGTTTGGCACACAAACCCACAGATTTGTGTCCCTGAGATTGTATGCAAGTCTAATCTCCGCATCCTTGTATTTCTGTCTCAGAGACTGCTGCAAGTGATGCAAACTCAGACCAGTGATATGTAAAAGGAACCCTCCCTAAATTAAGGTGTGTCACCTGATGAACTGATGAATTATACCTCTGGGTATATCTGGACCTCAAGGGGGAAAATGCAGGTTTTGTAACGAGCACTGGTGTTGCAGCAGGTCTTTCCTGAACTACACGCTCACCAGAATGTGGGAGCAGAAAAAGGACAGGTTCCTAAATCAACCTATAAGTTTCAGTGCTGTCTACTCCCTAACACCCAAAGAGACATTCAACAAACCTCAAAGCTTTGGCAGAGAAGTCAGAGGAAGGGGGAGTTATCCTTACCGATGTCTTGCTCTTGATTTACTCAGAGCAAATTAAAAGTTGAAAACGCCAACAGTAACTGATTCCAGGCAAAGACTGCTGTCTAAATGTACTTAAGTGGGATTTGTGGGCTTTCCCCGGCACTGTTCAAGTCTCAGATGGTTTTTATTTAGTCGCCATTTTGTCCTATTGACAATGTTGTATTAGGGCTGTAAACCATCACACTGACATATGGCTGAAGGAGATCACACCCACATTTTCTTACCATTTAAGCGCTCTTGTTAGCCACTGTGCTGCCTGCTCATAATCTCTACTGGTTTCATAGAATGTCAAATTCTTAGTGGGAACATTTTTTAAAAAAAAAGCTAAATTTTGAAGAATTGGGAAGCAAAGCAATGATTATGACATGTATTTTGTAGCAGTTCCCAAGTGCATTATAGCGCAGTGAATAAAATATGCAAATCGGCTTTTGCTTCACAAGCTCATTTAAAAGTTGACTGGCATTTTGAGCTCAGTTTAACTTGTGAGTGGTTGACAACAAAAACAACAATTATGGTGCGTTTAGAACGAGTCATATCTTTCCTGCTGTGTCAGCCGACACAAGAGAGAGTCAAACATCTATTTCCCCGCGGGATTAAAATTTGTCCTCGCAGAGAAAACAAATCCAAAAACGTGATTACGCCGTCCTCGCCCTACACACCCACACATAACTCTATACACCGAGTCCACACAAAGAAGCAGCTTACAAACACAGAAGATCTAACAGGCCAATAAATCAGCAAGGACTTTACAACTCAATAAAGGATTCCTGCAGCAAGCAATCTCCATTACTGCCTGGTGGCATCCTTTTGGTTGACTTTGTGCAGGGGACACGACAGTGGACAGAGGTTCAGAGGTTCAGTGCAAGTCAGTGTGCAATTTGGACTGCTGTCCTTGCCCCAGTATGGACCTTATTCATGGCAGGAACAAGTAAGTATACGTCCACCATTATTTTGTGTGAGATTTAAGGCCCTGGTATAGCGAAGTGTGCGTCGCATGTAGTGTCCCACTTGTCTGGACGCAGGGAATAGGAAATCCTACAAAAGAAGAAGAGAACAATGCGACAGCTCCCTCATCACGTCTGATTCTGAAAGGCCCGTCGGGCAGGGGAGTCAGGGTGTCAGCTGGGCTTATATTCCACCCATCAGTGGGCCGGAAGTTGAGTTTACATGCGTCATGCACATGGTGCATTGGCATTTTCACAATGCACAGCAGGCAGAACAACAACTCTGAAAGATAACATGACTTCCAGAAAAACAGGTAATGTATGCACAGTCAGGGCTTGCTGTAACACTTTTCTTTAAATCAATAACCAACCCTACACACTGGACCTTTAAATATGGCATGTACTCCCTATTTAAGCACCTGCACAGGTCATCAGAGGCACTTACTGTACAATACATGTAGCTATTTCAATATTGACAAGCCAACACAACACAGCTCCCTGTCAAGGAATGTAGGAGGGAACCTTCTGTGTTCACTTGACTGTTCAGAGCAGACGCTGCACCCACCCACATATTTTAGAAAGAAGAAGAAAACAGGCCCTTCATGACCTAAAAGGAGGGTTGATGTTACATGTTCCCACTCTCAGACACAGTTTGGGTGTAATGAGAGGACAGTGCAGAGAAACATTCCGTCAGCTCAGCAGACTTGCCAAAATACAAGTGCGCTGTTTAAAACCGCGCAGGAAATGACACAGCTGACACGCTTGTGCTCGTGCAGGAGGACCACGACTGCAAAAACAGGGTTCACATGCCGAGATCGTTAAACAGACGAGGACAGCTTGTGGAAATAATACTGAAAACCTTATGATGAATCACTGACAATGGGAGACAAGGAATGTGATGGATGCCTAAGATGTGAATGGGTGGAAGACCAAGCCCAATACATGGGCGGGAGAGACAGTCTCACTGGAGACGTGCAGCAAAACTTAGCCTCAAATTATAGACCCGTCAATAACGAGAGGTTTTTTCCCTTATAAATAAAAAAAAACCAAGTCCAAAGAGGAGCAAATTACAATATCTGCATACATCAAATACAAAAACCTCGCAGGAGAATCGCACAACAAGACGAAACAAGTTACAGCTTATTTTTGACACTGGAGTTCACCGGTACACATTTAAGCCTATAATTGTCTCAGCAGAGTGGGGGAAAAAGGGAGGACGGCAAATAGCCAAACACAGACAAAACGAGGACCTCCACATGAGAAAGAAATGATTTCTTTTTAATAATTATTATTATTTATTTGTTAATTAAACACACTAGAGACCAGTTTATCTCCCAGAATCTATAATACATCTTAAAAAGGGTACCATAAACACACTTGATCTGTCTTATATTAGTTGGTGTGTCTGATGTCGGTTTTCATAAGAACCTCAGTTAATATATATGTTGTACAGTGCTCTCTATTCTATTCTATTCTATTCTATTCCACAAGCTCACTTAGTCTCCATTTTGCCACAGACTGAATGTTGAGTTGTGGCAAAGTTCAACATCAGCTATTGATCGGTCCACAGCCCTCTGGGGCGCCTGCCTGCTCCGATGTGAAGGGGCTGTGCTTATTGTGCATTTCCCCACAATACCACCCCCTCCACCCTCCACCCTCCATCCTCCACCCCCACAGAGAGGACGGGTCTGATACAAAGCATCGATTGCACTGCCTGGCACGTGTGACATCTTACTGCTAACTGCTCTATTGTGTACAGAATAAAACATGGTGGCTGGAGAGAGGAGCACGGGAGCAGGGGACGTTCCCTCTTTGTGCAAGTAAAAATAATTTAAAAAAGCAGCTCAAAACACAAACACGATATACACTGACCACTTCCTCATGTGCACCTGTTTCGTCTGCTGGTTAATGCACACGTCAAATCATGTAGACATTGCCCCCCCCCCAGATGACTTGCTGAAAGCTCAAACCCGAGAATCTGAATGAGGAAGAAGGGTGATGCAAGTTAATTCGAACGTGACATGGTCGTTGGTGCCAAATGAGCTGGTCGGAGTGTGAAAAAACTGTTGATACTACTGGGATTATCTCTGGTGAAGGGTCCAAAATTTAAAAAAAATCATAAATAACCTGTGAGTGAGCTGCAGTGCTCTTGGTTAATGGCCACTTTAGAAGTAAACACCAGTGATTGCACTGTACTTTACCTGTGGTGCTGTTTGGAGAGTATTGCAGTCAAAATTAATGTCATGCTACATAACACAATAACAATATCCATCTATGTGAACATACACGGTGGAGACAGAGATGGAGGATGATTAGGAAACAGGTTAAATCTCATAATTGACGCCCTGGTGTGAGCGAAGCACTACTTTACACAGGAAATCTCTTTGTAGGTGTAAAGACTGCAGCCACCCCTAATACGAGCAGCCTCTCATATTTTTTGGTGTGTTTCACATAAGTGTATCTCCTAGCAACAGCGCGGTTGCTAGGATGGCACAGGCTTGCCAGGAGGGAGGACGACCACTCGCCTCCTCTACAGCCGTGACCTCCATCAGTCACTCCGGCTGACTGACGTGGCAGACAACAACAACAACAACAACATCATCAACATCGGCACTAACTAACTTTGTTTTGCCCTGACATTCGCCCGCGTTTGGTCTCAGTGAAGGGAGACGGTGCAACAACCTGAGCCGAGCTAGTAAAACGCTTCAACAGGAGTCAGTTTACAGCTACTGTCACTTTCAGCGTGCAAGTTCAGTTGCACAATAAAACATTCCCGACTTTGAATACACAGCAAATGCAGCCTTTTATCGGTTAAACGTGTTTGTTTAGTGAGCACCTGTGAGTCTCTCATCTGACAGTTCCCAGCAGCCGCGGCTGACGCTCTCTCTCTATCTCCCTCACACGCACACATTCATGAGTTATAAAGTCATACTGGTAGTCATTTTAGCTACTAGTCGAGGTTAGCATGGTTCAGCTGGGTTAGCAGCAGCAGCAGCTAACGCCTTAGTTAAGGTTCGCCGAACAACTGAGTACTTACTTTTATGTCTGCTCGAACCCCACGACTGTTTGGCGATACTCGGGCTCCGTATAATCGCCCTGCCGGCGGATTTCAACGCGTCCATGTCGTATTCCAAAAGTGGGGCAGGAAGCCCGGTAACGCGCCCGTTCGTCTCCGTCCAAACACTCCGCCTGTTCTACAACCACCGCCTGCGCTTCAAACTTTGTTTCGCCGTTTTTTCCCTCCCCTGTTCACGGTTAGCTTTCAGGCGACGGTACATTATCGTGTGTGTTGTTCGTCCCCCTGGGCGGTGTCACGTATGTAAATGAAACGGACAACGCTCGTGACGTGACACCGCCCGTTTGTGGAGGAAAGCTGGGTTGAGCGTGTGTGCAGTAACTGCTGTTGCTACATCCCGGGCGGGCGGTGTAGCAAGCGTTGTTGTGCTGTTGTTACTGTTTTATGTCGTTGTCATTTATTTATTAGTCTTTATTTGACCTGTATTTAATCTGGTAAGTCAAGTGAGGACCAATTCTCATTTACAATGAGCAACAACAGAGCAGACAAACAACAAAAAGGGACACATCAACAACAACCACTCATAGCAATTACATGTATGAAGCTAACTCCCATGATCCTTCTGTCTTTACATACAGAATTAAAGGTGCATTATGTAATAAATGTAAAGCAACTGGCCATAAAATCCTCCTAATATGTCACAGAGACTAAGGAATAATGTTCATATAACAAACTGAACTCACCAACAACAACAGTACAGCCAAAATATTTGCATTAAAAAAATCTTTTGCAGACTGCAAATCATGTTTTACGTTTTGAAATCACGTTTTGGCATTTGGCGCCACCTACCGCCGTCTACCAATCATTGCAGTCAGTAGAGTCTCAGCTGCCAAGCAACCACGGGTTGCCAGTTACGACCTCTGTATTTTGAATTACAATGTAGTAACCGTTTTTGGACACATTCTTACATATGGCACCTTTAATAAATAAAAATGAATAAATAATAAAAAAAAATATTATATTTTTTTTAAATATTGGGATTGATAGAACAAAAATAAATACATTATGCAAAATCCTCAGGGGTAAAATGGGCAAAACATGTAAAGAAAGAAACAAACTCACCCTTCTTGGTTCATATGAGGCAGTTGACCAGGATTAAAGGTGCCATATGTAAGAATGTGGCCAAAAACGGTTACTACATTCATATTCAAAATTCAAGGTTTTGTTTTTTGACGTAACTGGCAACCCGTGGTTGCTCGTTAGCTGAGACTCTACTGACTGCAATGATTGGTAGACGGCGGTAGGTGGCGCCACATGCCAAAACATGATTTGCAGTCTGAAAATATTTTTTTTAATGCAAATATTTTGGCTGTACTGTTGTTGTTGGTGAGTTCAGTTTGTTATATGAACATTATTCCTGAGTCTCTGTGACATATTAGGAGGATTTTATGGCCAGTTGCTCTAGATTTATTACATAATGCACCTTTATTGCCACAAACATGACTGTAGAATTAAATTAAAGTATAGTAAGAAAGGAAAATAAGAATATTTTTGTTTTGCTTTACTTTTACATTGTGAATAAAGCTCATGTGATGCATCATGGTATACGGAGTGACCTCTGAATTTAGAACTGCAAGTGGATCTTGTTGATGACAGTGGACATTTTCCTCTCAGTAACATCCACATCAGATGCTTTCTGTGATTCACCACATGGGCTGAATATGATTATTTTCTGGACTCCGTCGCTGTGTGTAACCCAATCCTCCCTTTTTCTGCCCTTGTGCTCCGATGGCCCCGGCAAGAACAGCTGCATATGCGAGGGTTTGCAAGCATTCTCGCTCAGAACAGAAGACGCACTGTGCGAGCGTTAGTCGTTGTTTCAAAATCCGAGGCCTCTGCTGGACATCTGGAGGAGAGGTCACCTGGTGAACAAGAAGTCATTATTGTAGGGAGGTCTGGATTGTACAGACGCCTCCTACGTCAAGTACAAAGACTGAGGATTGATCATTGGAAAAAAACACATAAATGTACACACACTGATTTGGGGATCACAGTGCTCTTCGCTGAGCTCATTTCATCAGATGAGCATGGGTGTACCATGAGGTCATCCCATCAGAATCTGAACTGTTTTTGAAGCTTCGCCATTTGGCTGCCATCACGTTGACCTTCTGCAAAAAAAGGAAAGATCACAGTCGTCACCTGCACAGATGGCTCTGATTGGACAATACCAGCTCATGTTGGCTTTATTTCCCTCTTTATATACAGTCTATGCTCTTGTCTTGTATGCAAGAGATGATGTGAGGAAAGGTCTTAATTTCCTAGCTGAGTGACACATATTTCATTGCTTTTATTGTCTTGCCACTACAGCAACAGAATTGACCCATTTCTGCAGCATAGGAGCAGGCCTACTCTCTTCCTGGGGGAGGTCAAAGGTCAATCAAAGTGTCACTCAATCGCTTTGCTTGCAAAAACGCCATACAAATAAATCCCACCCAGCAGACCTGCAAGTATGTTTTATCAGATACGTAAATAATGAAGAACAATCAAACCCGCAGACAAAAACATTGTTTTTTTGTCCTAGCCGCACACTGTAAACCAGCTGTTCAGCACAATGGCTTTTCAAAAAAAAAAAAAAATCCCACAGCACCAGATTTCACAGGAGATGACAAGCTCCGAGATAAGAATTCAACAAGCTAATGCATCCCCAAGGACACATTAGGCAACAGCACCACCACATATCTTCAATATACAGCTCAAGTGGCAGCGCTTACAGCACTAGTGCAAAAGAAATGGAGCCACGGGAGAATTACAATCACTGTTACGCTGTAGACAATTCCTCTGTAAACTCAGCCAGGTGAACTAAAAGGTACCATCCATAGTTATTGGAGCATGCAGGACACAGACTCTATATTGGCTTTGAAAGCAGCAACATTGGGGGGGGACACAGTTGCACCAGGTGTTTTTTGGGAAAGAAAAATCCACAAGTCATTACTGTTGGTCAGACGAGAAGGTCGAACCTGCGCTCTGATATTTCTCAAGAGGCAGACTTACAGGGTGCAGGGGAATGGAAATTGCAATTACAATTCCCATGGACTTTATCATAATTGAGGGTTTCTCATTTGTGGCTGAATTGGCTGTAGACGAGGTAGGACGCAAGAAAAGACCTATTATATAATCCATCCTGGTACCAAATTAGGAGCAGGATGAGCAGTTAAATACAGATTTAGGATTATAAAACACATGTATAAGCATCTGCTAATGTGGAGGAGAGTGAGTGAGTGGCTTCACTTGCCTTTGTCTCACTGCACCTGTCAATCCACTGTATTAGAGGAAGAAAGCATCATGTGGCATGAGTGAATTTGCTGAGCAGGAGTCTCTCTCTTTTCTTCCCCGTGTCCTTGGCAGTGATTCTTTATCTCCGTCCTAAATTTTACCTGCGCAGCAACAGGATTGTCACTCGTTTCAGGATGTGCGACAGCTCGTGATCGCGTCTGAATTACAAACACAGACAAATGAGGATTGAAGAGGAAAAAGGAACAGAAACTTATGATACAATGGGATTGTAAGGATTTGAAATGAGGGGGTTTAGTAGCTCTTGACAGAGTTATTTAGGTATAAGTAAGGATTGTCTCTTTAAGCACACAGACACTGCCCCCTAGTGGTGATGAAAGGGAGAGCAGAGTGTGGCAATATGATCTCATGATCTGTTTTTAAGGCAGTTTTCTGGGGGTTACAAAAATATCTCCTCGAAATACACTTCCGAGTTACAGCGACAAGCACAAAAAAGACGATATGCAAGAAAAAAAAAAAGTTTATTCCTTGCAAACCTCACAGAGCGAGAGCGCAGCCAAGGTCAGACCTGGGTAGAAACTAAAGCAGTGACTGTGGGCATAGTAAACAAAACAAAACAAAAAAACACTTTCAACAATCAGTTGACCAAACAACCGACTAAAACGTTTAGTCTTTTTCCACAACATCCTTTTCCCAATGAGCCATCTGAAAGGAAAAAAAAAGCTTTTCCATATACAGTAGGTGAAAACCACACACACAACAATGATCATTTCAGATGACAGCAAAACCACATCAGACTCCAGCAGTTTTCTCACCTGCAGGAAAATAACAATACCACAAACGGGAGTAAGGAAAGAAAGAAAATGCTGTATAACAGCCTCTTGCTCGACAGTTGCGAAATACTGTAACCTTCTTGAAAAGGGAATGTTAATTTTTAGTCCCTTTTTTTTCTTTTTTTTTTAAACTACACAGTCTACAACAAACAGGTGACTCACTGTTCTCTACCTGCTCAACACAAACTTCCATCAACTGATATTGGACAAAAAATAGAGTGTCAGCCAAAATGTATTTGCAGTACATTCTTGAACACATCACGAGAGAAACAAGCGTTTCAGTCTTGGCACATTAACTGAGGTGGAGGAGTCATTAAATAATATTATTTAACTGTTCTGTTTTAATTTCCAAAGCGTTGTGTACACTGCACAGACCAACGTTTTTTTTTTTTTCCCTTTTAAACAGCATGTGTTTCCTACAGTGCAACATTTCACTGGAAATCAGTCAAGAAAAAGAAGTTCAACTTCAGGGGTTTGGGGGTTTAACAGCAGCTTGAACGAGCTTCCGTGTACCGACGTGACAGTTCAAGAGACGTTTACACTTCACAACCGGCGTGGAAATCAGTCAGAACACATCAATGTCTGAGGGTGAGGTCAAATTCTTATGCATTCCAGTTTAGCCAAGGTGCGTCATCACTAATTCAGATTGGGCTGGGCCTTTCACCTCACCTCAAGGCACTGTGAACGCGACAACTGGTGACAACTTCCTCTCAATGGTCAAAAACCTTAGCAATATAAATGAAAACAAGCTGTCGTTTTGACCAATACTTTTTGTTTAATTTCATTTTATAACGCGCAATCTTTCCCAGCTTGTCGAAAGTGTTAAACAAAACTGAACCACACAAATGAAAAAAAGAACTATTCACCACCAAACCCCAAAGCGAGGATTATTTGATGTCGATTTGCAGATTAAGATAATAAATTAACCGAGACAAGAGTCTGTGCCAACTTTGCATTACATTCCTCTGGTTGTACAGATGACGCCTCACTACCTTATGAGAAAATAATCTGTCCAAGAAGTTGGGATACAAGTCAGGCTGTACGATAGAAGAGAACTGATTTCCAATTTTCTTAAAAAAACAAAACAAAACATAAAAGCAAAACCAAAGCAGCTATTCCCCAGGACCAAAGAGCAGGTGGTTGCAGTGGTGTTGGGAGAGGGAGAGCAACACCTTTGAGATGAAGGTACATACTCGATTCTGTGAGGTTTCACTAGACACTTAAGAGAAAGAAAAAAAAAACTGGGACTTCCTAGTTGACACGTGATGCCCGTTTTTTACGTTGTTTTTTTTGTTTGTTTGTCTGTTTTTTTTTTTTGTCTTTTGTTTTAACTACAACAAATACAGTCACAAAACAACATCCTTCTGACCTGGCAAGGAGAGAACAACACCCCCACCCGCCCCTCGAGAAGAAAACCAACGTTCTCAGCTGCAGACATGCTGAGCAGATTGTAAGGTGATGAGGCCTGCAGGGATAATCAAAATGAAGGGTCGATGGAGGGAAGGGGGCTGGGTGGGGGCGAAGCGTTCACTTTTTCATTGGCTGGTAAACGGAGGCATTGGGGTCGAGGCCAGAGGGATTGGTGTCCATGAACTTGGAGGAGTAGTGGGGGGCCACGGGGGTCATGCTGCTGGTGTCGGTCGAGTAGGAGATGCTGGGCATGACGGCCATCACTTCAGCTATCTTCTGCTTCAGGTCTTTGATCTCCTGGTCTTTCTGCAAGATTTGACCTGGAAGCAAACATCCAAAATCCAGATTTTTTACATAACATAATACATAAACATAATTGCACAAGGGATTTCTAATCATCCAATAGCCTTCTAATGCTATTAGCAAACACAATGTATCATTAGAACACTGGAAATGGGCCTCTATACACCTATGTACATTAAAAACCAGACGTTTGCAGCTAGAACAGTCGTTTACCACATTAACAATGTATAGAGTGTATTTCTGATTAATTTGATGTTATATTAATTGAAAAAAAAGTGCTTTTCCTTTACAAATGAGGACATTTCTAAGTGACCCCAACTTCTGAACGGTAGTGTACATCGTTTGACAGTTGGACCGACCTTGTGCAATCTCCAGCTGTCTCTTGGCATCGCCCAGAGCAGAGAAGAGGTCCAGTTTTATCCTGGTCTCTGCACTCAAGCTATTCTCCAGGTGCTGGGTCTTGTCCTGCATTGCTGACAGTGCGGACATCAGCACCTCCGTGTCTTTTTCATTCTCCTTATATTTATGAAGCTCCTGATAGATGGAGGACAAGAGACAATGTCAGGGTCAAAGTCAGGAGGTTGGCATCTGTGACACGTTGTTTTTAAAACACACTGGCGACTCAGTGTTCTCCTCGTCGGCTGGGTTAGCCGACAAATAAGTCGGTATGACCACTGTTGATTTGTGAGACAAAATTAGAAAAAGTTGAAAAAACACACACAATTTTCACACTGTGTTCACTTGATTTATACACTTAGATTATAGCTATGTGTGAGAAACTGCCTTGGCCAGGAGTTGCAAGAAACACAACCATGATTGTATTAGCTGCATTATTGTGTTAGCATGAAGAACTGGTCAAATTATCTTTAAATAAATAAATAATACAAAGTAACATTTTGCATTTAAAGTAGTGCCGGGCGCTCTAACGGCGTCAACGTTAACGCACGACGCGTTTCCATGATGACTGACCGGAAAAAGACACGTGGCGTCATGTTTACGTGACTCTGGATTGTTAAAATGAGTCTCTAAAGTATGGCTAAACTTTAAAAACGGAGGCATGCATACACAGTACACAGGTACGCTGGTTATTTGTAGTGCTGCTCTTTTCGTTTTAATAAACAGACCTCTCCAGTTCCAACTTAAGGTGCGCTAACCGGCGCTACTGCAGCTAACGGTGCCTGGACTCCGGTATAGCACATAAACATGCCGTCACGCACAAAACGCATCATGCATTAACGTGCGTTAACCTAGTGCCCAGCACCAATTTAAAGACTCCATAGATGATTCTTTTAGCTTGACAATAACAATTCTTATGATTGCTTTCTTTTAGCCCAGCATCCTCACCTGCACTTTCAGTTCAAGCTCTCGGATCTGGTCTTCCTTCAGCTTGATATCCATCGTTAGTTTCTTACACTCCGTCTCTAATTCGGTGATCTTACGCCGCAGCGTGTCTGTGCACTCCCCCCTAAAAAAGTAACACATGTTTTATTAAAGTCAACATGATAATCATACAGTAAAAGAGGCAACAAATGTGTTGTTAAAGTCAGATGTGTATGTACCTGGATGCTGCTGCTAGCGCTACTGCTCTGGCTGCCGTGGCCTCCTCTAACTTCTTTCGCTTCTTTTCGTCTGCGAGCTGTTTCTCGATGGCGGCTCGAGCTTCCTGCTCTGCTTTGAGCCTCTTCTCCAATTGGCCGACTGCCTGTTTGTCCTTTTGCTTTGCCTGCACAGCATTATGGAGTCTACAGGGACACATACAATAAAACAGCACTTTAGCAAAAATAGGACAGAGAGGGAGAGGAACGGGTGAGGTCTCCATCCATACTTGTATAGGGCAATGAACACGATCATCTATAGTTCAGACCTGTTGGGACTGTGGCACCACTCACTTGTTCTGCAGCAGCTCGTTCT
Source organism: Microchirus variegatus (assembly GCF_963457635.1). Classification (NCBI taxonomy): domain Eukaryota; kingdom Metazoa; phylum Chordata; class Actinopteri; order Pleuronectiformes; family Soleidae; genus Microchirus; species Microchirus variegatus. Next base: position 14,356,299 of record NC_139822.1, on the reverse strand, counting down.
CCTGGCGCAGCTGACCCAGCTCGGTGCGTATGGAGCGTTCAGCGCTGCCCAGTGAGCCAAGCTGGCTTCGCAGGTCCTGCTCTACTTGCCGACTGGCCTGAAGGTCCGCCTTCAACTTTTTAACGTCCTGCTCCAATCTGTCCCAGGCAGGGGAGAGAAAAGAGATGGCCTTAAGACATGATTCGTAGAAAATACATTAATAACAGTAAATAACAAAGTTTAAGTATTTCCACACCTTATGTAATGTGATCTATACGGTTCAATCACATATGATGTAAATGCCCAGTACATTGTGGACAACAAGTTATTATAGCTGCAAGGGCAATCCAATATCCAATACATGTGGAGGATCAAAGTCAAGATCTGCATCAAAGTCAAATTTGCATTGAATAAACATTAAGCTAACACTACTTTTGATGTGTTGACAGACACAGAACGAGGGAAAGCAAAAATCCACTGCAAATGATTTCAACACTCAATATTTTGAAAGTGGAGATGCAGCAAATGCATACAAACTACTAAGCAGGTCTTTAGTATACTGTTGCACTCCTGGTGTCTGCTGCGTCTCATTGTTTAGAATAATGTTTGGGATGTTTTCCATGTTCAGGAAAACTCCCTTTGTGAAAAGATTGTTGTTAATTACAGCACACTTGTATATGTACTGCAGATGATAGTGTTTTATTGTTTATGTAGTAATGTGGGCCACACAGATACTGCTAAACTGAGTTATTGTGTATTGCACACACATGAACGCACGCACGTGGTTTAAATGCATCAGATAATAATTTTGTACAGGTGAGTCGTAATCACATCTGAAGAGTTACACCTGTAGCCCTAGCAGTCAAAGCATCAGAGAACGAGATTTAGCATAAAACGAGCACAGATTGATGCTATAGATGTTATAGTTCTGGTCTCCTCTCTGCTGTCAACTATGGCTAACATCCTAAATTAATCTGCAAAGAAAAATCCCAAAAATAAAAGTAAATCCTGCCACATCAGTGACTTTGTACACCGTCAACAACTACATAACGTTTTTACTAAATCTCACACGTTATTTGTTATGCGCCACATGAAGTAACTGAGCTTTATATATTCAGTTATATTTTTTGTACTTGGCAATTAATAGCAACAGCTACAACCCACAAATAGAATCTTATTCTGTTCGGGAAACATCAATGACCATCTGTTTGCTTTGAGTAGTTCGTCACCATCAATGGCGTCACAACCGGGGACTTGTTTTGGCCACAGTCAATGTCTGATCCTTTGTTTGCCCAAGGTACACAAGCAAACAACACTGGACACTCAAGTAAACAAACCGCAAAATCAACAGCAGAGAGCTCCTATAAAAAAAAAGGATATTCGATAATAGATATAGATAAACAATATTTTTGAAATGCTGCAATTAAATTGTGTCCTTTAACAATTTTAGAATTGAAGTATTTCTGCCATCAGAACCATGCCAAAACTATTTTTTCTGTCCAGGGTGATATTCTTCAAAATATATACAATAGGGCTGCAACTAATAATTATTAATTATTCTTAATAAATTATTAATATGTGGATTATTTTCTCAATTCATCAAACAAACAAAAATGTTGATCAGTGCAGAACCTCTCAAACGCCTTGTTTTGTGAGCAAACCATAATTATTCTTAATTAGTCTTAATGATTTCTTTATTATATGAGAAATGAAAGCTGAAAAATCATAGAAAAACGATTAATCGATTATCAAATTAGTTGATTAATTTAGCAAATCAACTGATCATTGCAGCCCTTTATTAAAGATTTTTCTTGTTGTGTTACCTTTTAGTATGTGCGTACTTGAGTATTTTATCTAGGGTAAATAGTCGTAAATTAGCCAAAGGCTATTATCTGGCATATTTACATGTTATTTCCATTAAATAAACGAACACATGACAAGTCATGCAGCCCAACTATTCAGCTGTCTGACATATCACTGAATCAAATAATTTGGCTGTGTATCAGATTGCATTTCTTACCGAACCAGTGCTTCTGGCTTGCTCAGCTGGTTGTTGGGGATACAGTTGTCTGTCGGATCCTTGTGGGAGCCACCCGATGTCCCCTTACCCACTGATAACTTGTGCTTCTTCTCATTCTTCCCTGAGGAAGAGGAGGAGGACGGTGCAGAGGAAAGCACGCTGCCATTGGTAGCACTGTGACCACGGGGTGAGGAGTTCAGTGTTGCGGCATTGCTGCTAGCATTTTTGTAGTTTTTGGAGGAAGAAGAGGATGAGGAAGAGCAGGAGGAATTGTTGTCCTCTTTAAGCAACAGGTTCTCTGTGCTGCCCAGCTCTGTGGTCAGTCTCTTGTTGTTCATATGGTTCTCCATGTACTCCATCTCCTGGAGTTTAGAGTCCACTGACGACGGCAGGATGCTGTTGCTGTTGTGCTGCTTTTTACCGTCCCCGCCACCCTTTCCCTCTTTCCCTTTTTCTCTATACTCCAGTTCCGGCAGTGGTGCCGTTATCTTTTTATTGGCTGGGGTGCCATTCTGTGACAATGAAGGGGTGTCCACTTCAGATATTCCTTTAGTTGCTGCTGCGGCTGCTGCTGCTGCTGTATGACAAAAAGAAGTAAACAAAGAGGGGGTGTATTAAATACGACAAGTGACATGAAACATCATCTAATAAGACACCGAAATAGTCTCCTGTACTCAACACTGCACCCTCATTTGTCCAATATTTAATTCTGCATATCTTAAATTTGACTATAGTATTAGTATAAGCTGTGTTAGTGAGGACACAGAGAGAGATTCATGTTGTGTTAAAATGTTGGAAAACATTTCCACACAATTCATCTTAGTGATCTTTGTTCAATTACAAATTCTTAAGTTGCATCGATTGACTATTTTCAACGAGCAAACAACTCTGCAAGAAAACCATTTTAAAAGCTATGCATTATTTGCATACAGAAAAGCAGAGAATCTTGGCATCATGATTGGCACTGGGCGTTTACTAAACTAAAAGGCAGGTAGTCATGGAACCACATACTTTGGATTGAGTGTGAAATGCTGCAGATGAAAGTTGAAATAATGTTGGACTTATGACAAACTTGATCAAAGCCTAGGTGTGTTGAAAAAGAAAAACACCAATTTTTTAGGGCCTCATTTATAACCATCCATTATATCACGGCTGTGTAAACTGTCACATGTTAATACAAAAATTAACAAGATAAAAAAGGTATACAAGTTTCATTTTACACAATCCAAACAATGTGTATCAGATATCCATGTACATGAATGTTTGAACTTTACCTTCTTCTGCTTCTCGCTCTTGCCTCTGAAGCATCTGTTGCTCTGGAGGCAGAGCCTGTTGCAGCAGCTGCATGTAAAACTCATTCTCCTTCTGCACCTCCTTCTGCTTCCGGAGGCGCATCTTGTAGCTTACATAGCTCTTGAAGCCGAAGCCCAACGTAACCACCGGATAGCCAATGCTACAGACACGACAGACATGACAAATACTGATATAAGTCTGAGCTTCAATTATGGATTGAAAGAAGTAATCCAGATGTTTATTTTTCTATGTAAATAACACAATTTGTCAAACTAAAGTATTAGTATTAAGGAGGAACGTGGCACACAATATATACTATATATGTGGTGTGAAACAGTAAAAGAAGCAGCATGTTCAGTTTAGACAACGGCGTCATCATGACACGAAAGCCAGACGTGTCCCTCAAACAAAGCCATACTGTCTAGCACAGTGCACCTTGTCAAAACACAGTAGTGACTCACCAGTGTGCAGCAAAAGGACGGCACAAGTCCACGTGGAAGTTCTTCAGGTCTTTGAATCTGATGGCTGCCTCTATGTATACAAACAGTATCCAAAGAGACACTGTGGGCAGACAGACCCCCCTCTCTGAAAAAAATAAACATCAAAGCAGGACAAAGATGTTAGAGGTGGGCATAAAAACGTATTGTGTCCAAACAAAGAGAAGATAATCTTTTACTTTTCCTTGATTAACACTACCTAAATTCAATTTCATCATAGCTTTGCCAAAGTAAAAGTTCATCCAGTTTCAGTGTTTAAACATAACATCCATTTTTTGTATAGCATCAGAAAATCATTATATTAGCATACATTAAAAAAATTAAAAAAAAAACCACTGACGACTAAAGCCAAATACACGTTAGGGTCAGGGGTTAGGTTAGGGTTGGTTGATGTGGCAACAACCAACTGTGCAAATATAGACTTGACTTAAATAGATTTGCCATTCTTACAGACTCACGTGTATGTATGTATGTATGTGTGTGTGTGTGTTTAGCTTGGTTAACCATTTGATTAACAGAACCACTCGACCCTTATAAGAGAGTGATCACGATGCCTACATCAACCACTGCTTCTGTGGCTGTGACATGCTTAGATAGCTTCACCACCAGACTATGTGGTGGGATAAATATTAATACATCTGTGACGTCCTATGGTTGTGCATGTGTGGCGAGTTAAGCTAAGTGAGCTGGGACAGCAAGTGGTGATCATTTTGTGTTTCTCCTCCCCCAGCTGGCACGAGGATCTCAAATCTGACACCTGGCCTTTGGTCAAAGCAGGGGGGATACCACTAAATCAGTGAGTGACAACTAATCCGCAGAGCGCAGCTCATTTACACACACCATGCAAAATTCTAAGAGGCAAAACTATGACTTGCAAATATGATAACACAATGTGCATGGGTATTACACAACATTTTTCACACCTGCTCTTCTGAAAAAAGGAAGTGGAGGCACTAACCCATTTTAATTTACCTTAATTGTCTTTCTGAGCAAACAAACAGAAAGCCTGGGTCTACAGACCTTCTGCAGACACAAAGGTCATAGCCATGAAGCAGTTTTTGTTCCTGGATCTCACAATACTTAATTTAATCACTGGCATTTGTCATATGCAGTATTAAAAACCAACAAATATCAAGACATCTAAACAGAGGAAGCCGTACCTGTGTGCCAAACATACTGCACCCACACATAGGTACTAGCAGCGAAGAACAGCCATTGCACCGGGATGAAGAGGAGGCAAATGATGTCCGAGGTAAATGCCACACACACAAAGAATACTGAGAAGGCCTGTAGGGTAGGAGAGGTGGTTGTGTTAAACAATTTGCTAGAAAGAGACGTAGATTTTTACTTTTACTCAGTTCAATTCTAACTGTTCACGCTGTGAACTAGCACTAAGCTGTAGGGCACCAAAACACACACCTACACAATACATTTCAATCGCAACAAGCTGACTAGAATCAAAGGAAATAAATACTTAGACACCAGACTAATGCCTGATCAGATACTGCACGTGTGGCACTATTCAAATCTGAAATGTGATGTTCACTGTAGGCATGCTCTCTCCTGTTTACATAATTCCAACCTAATAAGATCAGCCAAAGCTACTCACCAGTCCCTGGTATCTGAAGGAGTCGTACACACTCCGGATGAAGAGCCAGAATGGCCAGAGGTACTCAAACCTGAATTCAAGTACAAAGTCTGCCAGAAGCACCAGTGCCCACACCACCAGGAACTTCAGGTACAGGAAGGTACTAGAAATGAGAAGAAGTGAATGACATTAGATTTGGAATACAAAGAACACAATCATCAATAAGGTTAAAGTGTTTCTTCTTTTTACATTGGCAATGTGATTTTTGTCAAACACTGCTCATCCTAAACCGATTAATAATTGTGGATTATGAGTGTGTACAGGTGTATGATGTCTCTGGAGCTGCAGTTTGACAAATTAGATGCACCTTACTCAGTACAAGTATATAGAAATCAGAGAGACTTCTGAGAAGATTATACAGTAAAAGGTCTACATCTTGTACTTATGTACCGATGCTTCTCGGGGGCTGTGGAGGTTGGAGAATCAGAGACAATGTTGTCATTTATTGCTGGCTCTTTCTAATACTCGGTTTACATTGTAGGATTTGGGACTATTGCAGAAGAAAGACAACAGACGCTCATGGCGTTTCTTTTTGGTTATGGCTCTGAAACTGTGGTCCTGCATCATACTGTGAGATGCTCAAAGCCATTCTCATGGTCTTGCAACCAAAATGAGCCTGTCAGACATTTAGGAAGACCATCTCGCAGTGTCCGTGCTGCCATGAACTGCTTCTGCATATATCGTCTAAACTAGCTCGCGTCAAATGTTGTAGTTAGGCATAAGTTTTCAGCATCTGCAAAAAACTATTGAGAAAAAGTTATTGAATGAGATACATGCGACTACATGACCACACTGACACAGAGCAGTGAAGACGGGAGAAATTGCAAACCGCAGTTTCAATACATGTGTCCATCCCTACTGATTTTGACTAATAATAATGTATAAACATTAAACAATAGTTAGCACCGTGTTAAGTTGATGTAGCCTCTGCAAAACAATGCACATTTGAGTTGGAAAACAATACTTTCTGAAGCAATTGCATGTTTCAATCCATACATTTCATATAATAATTCACACACTGTCAATTTTAACCCCGATCATAACATACAATTTCAATTGTCATCATCGTACAGTCTACAAATACTATACTTGTGCGTAGTGCAGTTTTTCATGATGTTTTCCATGATGTTTATAGATTGCTGGATGATCAGAGTTGACATTTGTGTTGTTGTAACACTGAGACTCAGGCAGAAATACAGCGGGGTGATGTGTGCGCATCAAAGGAGGATAGAAGTGTTACGCAGGGGCATCTGTCAATAGTTCAAAGACTGACTAACAACTCTAAATGCCACGTGTAACAAGTGGCTCCTGGGGTTAGTTTTGTCAGATACACAAAAGGCACACGGAGGTAGCGCCTGTCAAGAGCTGAACAGACATGCTACATTAAGATTCCAGATTTGAATACTGCAAAACAAGCCGTGTAATCATGTTTGGTTAATATACACACGGGTCTAAACGTGCGTGGATGAGCAAGGTGTGTGTGTGTGTAAGGTGTGTGTAAATGTTGGCAGTAAACAGACAAAGATGCTTTGGCGCTAGCTAACATAAGTTACATTGGCTAACAGGGAAGCGACTCATTTTGACAGGGCTCACAGGTGACAACAAACGTGGGGTACTGGCATTTAACTGACGGTTTCTATCAGTTTCCTAACGCTGCCAACAACATTCCTTGAAGCTGTCACGTTGCTATGACAGATACTCTGAAACATGGTGCAAAACAGGCTGTGTTGCGGCCTAGCGCTACAGCTAGCTTAACAGCTAACGATACCTTCTCACAAATGCACTACCAAATATACCGCTAGCATACACTTGAGCTCGCTAAGATAATAATAGTGCTAGCTGTGGTAGCCCGTTCAAGTATGAGTGACAGTGTTAATAACTTTCACGGTGTGCAGCTGTGAAGTCACGGGAATCCCCATGCAGTGCGCCCGTTACTGTGTTGAGGAGGACCGTTGGTCGGGCTCCATGGAAGTTACCTGCCGTATATACCCTCGGTGATTCGGTTCCGTTTCAACGGCCGTCGGAGTTTACTGCAGTCCGCATTGCGCCGCTTCATCCTCCTCCCCTTGGCTTTGGCCTTCGAGTAACCACTGTAATCTTATCCAGTTTTCTTGTGTGTACAGACAAAATAATAAATGAACTACCTATTGTATCTGTCGCTGTTATTATTATTTTTTTCCCCCCGTTGGAAACAAAGAAATAAATAAAGGACCCTATTCGGGAACCTCCTCCTTTTCTGTTAGCGCAGGCTCAATAAGAACAAGCCGCTCGACATTGTACGTATGCCCGGTTGTCAGACGGCTGGTATATCCAATTAATCTCTCCGCCGAGGCCTCTCCTCTTTGACGGATACAGAGATGAGCCACTTACGTTGCACAGAAGCCGCTCGCTCATTTCTCTTCCGCCAAAGACAAACAGGACAGAGCGAGGAGCAGAGGGCCGTCCCGCCCTTCGGCCAATCAGAGCCTTGTGGATAAATTGGGCACGGACGATTGACCAATGAGCTGACAGCAGAGGCGGGCTTTGTCTGAGAGGTTTCCACTGTGGGTTTATTATTAAAAGCAGGGGATAATAATAATAATACAACATACAAAACTCTCACTGACATAAGAAGCGCCAGCACATGAAAGTGATTTACACGAGGGTATTTCTATGTGGTTCACTGACTAGACTCGCCCCCATGTGTGTCCTGTGTTCTGTTACCAGGTTAAATTGTGTACACTGTATAAATGTGTATGTGTGTGTACTGTAGGTCCTTAATGAAATGCCATAGTGGAGTTACTATTATATCTTTAATTCTTGGTTATTTTATCTTTCTGATTCTCATTACAGCTTGGTAGATGCTGAGATTATTATTATTATTATTATTATTATGTATAAAAGTCAGCCACATCATGAAAATAGGCATTTGATTCTATTGTGGCAGATTGGTGTGTATCCATAGCTTGTTTTGAATTACTTTATCCACAAACATTAATAATGTGACATAAAAAATAAAAGAGACAGATCAGCCTACACCAGGGGTCACCAACGTGGTGCCCGCGGGCACCTGGTAGCCCGCAGGCAGCCAATACGGTGCCCGCGGGCTAACTTCACTTCACCTCACTTGCATGTATCCATATGATCGCTCAGTAAAATATCTTTGATATTGTTTATAAAAACTGGTAATCGTTAGGAGTAAGCACTGGAATGAATGTGTATGCAGTTGAATGCATAATATTAATCATTTAAATGGTAAACAAACAAAAAAATATTATATGGTAGCCCTCCATATTATTTTTTTACCCTTAAGGTAGCTCTCTGTCTCAAAAAGGTTGGTGACCCCTGGCCTACACCATACTCAGTTACCAGTTTTGTGTTATACGTATGTTGGGCACATAATTACATACTGTATGTGTAACTATAGCTCTAATGTGTAACAGTAAGTAAAACAAATATATAACTTGTGTTGTGTCTGATGTGTGTATGAAATAATATAACTTTTTTGGCATGCACAACCTAATTCCATTATGCAGGACAAGCCCTGAAATATATATTTCATTCTGTCTCTGGATTAAAAAAAAAAAAAAAGAAAAAGAAAAAGAAAGAAAAAAATGAAATGAGGAGCTTGGAGTTGCGCCCATGTTCAAATTGCGCCAACCGCGCACTTGCGTCAGTCAGCTGGTGAAGAAGGAGCTTGCAGAGAACATCTCCAATGGCTCCTCGGTACGCACCAAGTCTGCGCCCCTGCCTGGCACCGACGCTGCTTCTCCTGCAGCTCGCTTTCATTGTCATCTTTTACTTTTACGCTGAGATCCAGATCCACGTGAGCGCACACAGGGACACCTTCACCAACGTCTACCCAAGTGAGTAGTGCATGTGGAAGTGGTTGGGTGGTGAAATGGTAAACAGTTCATCATGTTTGAGTTGAATAATTCTCCAAGGAAAAACATAATAATAGTTTGTTAAGTACTCCCAACTGTTATTAAAAAAGCTGAATGAAGTGACATGTTTGTGGTGAGTATGGGGAGGGGCTCCTTTTATCACTGCTGGATATTGATAAGCTGCGACAGTTACTGCCGCAGTTGTGTTAGAGCAGATGATCTGCTTTTCCTCCTGAAAACTCATCAACTATCAGCTGAAACACACCAGACAACATTGCATTTCACTGTATTGTGATTCAGATTCTAAAGCCCCCTCTCAGAGGCGATTCTAGAGTCTGTAGGGGTCCTAAGCAAAAATTTCCAGGGGGGCCTTCCAACCAGTGTTCATCACCATTATGTTACAAATGATCTGACACCAACAAAAATGTATGAGTTCAAAATATTTCTTTTTCCAAAATGAATGAAATAACATGGAAAAAAATGGTAAAAAAGTATGTGAAAATATAAATGTGAAGAACAATAAAATACTGGAAATAGCTTTTAAAAAACTACATAAACTTGTACACTGTAAAGAACTCACATTATAAAACAATACAAATATATAGAACAATAAAAAACTGTAAATAACTGAAAAAAAAACCCTTTTCCTACTGCAATGTTATTGCAAATCGCCCATTGTTGTTTAAGGGGGACGTGGAGGCGGCTGCTCACTGATGCATTTAAGTAAAAAAACAGCCCTCAGGCTCCGAGTGTCGGGGGCCCCGTATCGGCTCGGGGCCCCGTGCCGCAGTTGCCTGCCTTTCCTGTTCACAAACTGCACCACTGCCCACTCTTCTCTTGCAGTGTTCCAGGATGTGAACGTGATGCTGATTCTAGGTTTCGGCTTCTTAAGCACTTTCCTGGTGCGGTATGGTTTCAGTGCCACTTCGTTCACTCTACTTGTGGCAGTGGTGGCCACTCAATGGGCAATTATACTCAATGGTATCGAGACCTTCAGAGGGAAGATCAGGATCGATTTGAGAAGGTAGCATGATAACACCGAATGAAATCTTCTGATTCTTTTACAGATCTAGTTTTGACATGTCTCATTTTAGTTTGATAGATGCTGAAATGTGCACGGCCTCTGTCCTCGTTTCAATTGGAGCTGTGCTGGGGAAGACCAACCCTGTCCAACTCGTCCTCATCTCCCTGCTGGAGGTGTCTGGGTTCATCCTGAATAAATGGGTCCTGCAGACCTTGCTCAAAGTAAGCAACATTTGATGCACACTCAGGACTGTCCTGATTTTGTTGGTAATCTGCTGTAAATGTTTCTTTCCCGACTGGAGGATCACCTGCTGAACAGCATCACGTTGCTTCACATCTTTGGGACTTTCTTTGGACTCATGCTGTCTTGGATCATGTACCGGAAAGGTTCAATGCAGCGGTTTGAAAAAGAGACATTTGACCAACGATCTGGACTGTTCTCCATGTTAGGTTTGTAATAATCTCCCTTCTTTTTCTGACATTATTGCTGTAAGAGGGCAATCCTAAGGTTCAGGCACTAACCTTCTCTGTTCTCCAGGGACTTTGTTTCTCTGGATGTTTTGGCCAAGTTTCAACTCAGTCCTTGTGGGCGATCGTATTCCTGGGAGGAAGGTCGGGGCCGTGTGCAGCACCTACCTGGCCCTGGCCGTCAGTGCCGTAGCAGCAGCTGCCACGTCTGTGCTCTCCAGTCCCAAGGGAAAACTCAACCTGGTACGATCTGACGTTTGATATCTTAACACACAATTAGTCCACCATCCATGAGCTTGACTGAAAGAGCTTGGGATCAGCAAATCAGTCTGCTGATATCATGGTCTGCCTTTGAGCTCGTGTCTTCACTCCTTTGTCAGATCCACATGCAGGAATGTATCCTTGCTGGTGGTGTTGCTGTTAGCGTCGCATTATCAGCGGTTCATCAGCCGTGGGTGGCCATGACAATTGGACTCACTGCTGCAGTTCTCTCGACCATTGGACACCGATACCTAAAGGTTTTGACCGTCACCTCTTAGACAATGCACATTAGCTTGCCTTATATTATAACTCCTGATTCATCTCTTACTTTTTAGACGCAAATGCTTCTTGCATTTCAATTCCACGACACCCGTGCTGTTCTCAGCACCCATGGCCTCCCCGGTCTCCTGGGATGGCTAATACGTCTCGTCCTGGAGGTTCAAGAGTTCGACGATCACACAACGTAAGAGTAACTTATCAGATCAGATTTTCAGCGCACAAACACACAAAAAGGTGTGACACCGTGTGTCCTTCATTCGCAGGGCGATCCGCTTTGCTGTATATCATATCTGTACTCTCCTCGCCACCATCGCTATAAGCATGTCCGTGGGAATCATCACAGGTAAATGATCCGTTTTGTGTCCATTAGAGAGTATGATGATTGGCATAATAGACCCTTTTCACATATAGATATAGGAGAGGATTTAATAGAGCATAACTGCATTGCTAAACAGATCTGATGGTGATCTACAGTCCTTTATATCAATACTGTTTCCCATTTGTAAGCTTTTTCTCCTATTTAATTTTTTTTTCAAAAAGGACTTCTCCTCAAGTGGGACTTCTGGAGAACACCCCAAGACAACAAGTGTTATGACGACCAGGCTTTCTGGGAGGTATGTCATCAACATCATGTTCATTTCATCTCTACAGGAAGATAATTAACATTTTCTATTGTGCTACATCTTATTAATCGACTTTATATTTTACAGTTTCCTCATCTTGCAAAGAGAAAGTAAGAACGTGGAGAACCGGGTTAGTCTGGAATGCTGGAGGAAGCTATTTTCATGCCTATGTATATACATAGGCATGAAAATACAGTGTAGTAATGAGATGTTTCTATTTGTGTGTGGTTAAGGAAAAACAAATTAAAAGCAGCAACAATCCATGAATGAAAGTTTTATTCAACGTTTGGTATGTTTATGTTAATGCTGCCATGATTGCCAGACAACAACATCATGGTTTGGCTGTTAAACAAGCAAAACTGAAGTGTGGCAGAAAAGTACAAATCTCTAGTACGCAAAAACAAAATATACAGTTGTGAAACCTTCAAGCAAAACTAAGCATGAACAATGCATCTGGATGACGGCAAAGCTTCAGAGATGACAGTGTTATTTCAAGAGAAATACAAACAAACTCAGACAGTTACATTCACTATTTGCCCGTGCGTACAGTGTCTTAAAACATTAAGCCCAAATATATTGTGTGTGTATGAAGTTTCATGCTATGCACGGACTCCCCCGCCTGCCAACAATTTCAGAATACACACAAGCTGTAAACCATTCAAACTAACAGGGCTACTTTTGAAGATGTGCCAAATATTCAAACTAACAATGAATAGCCATGATTTAGCCATTATACAGAAAACAGTTTAAATTAAACATTTTAATCTCAATGCTAAAAAAGTTTTATATATATTTATATATATATATATATATATGAAGTGGACAACCATTAAAGCATCGTCTCACACCATTACGGAAAGCAAAGTGTTTAACAGCGGACACAAAGACAACAAAGTCCATTACTGCCACAAATCCTCTGTACGTCCAAACTTGAAGACCAAGCCCCTGCGTATAAAAACGGGAAGACAGTATAAGAAAGCGAAGTGTGAGCATCGGCTGAGAGAGACGGGTCACTGAGGAACGACGGACTTACCCAAAGAAAATGAATGCATTCTGGAAGAAGATGGCAATACCCGGGTACACGACAGGTTTCTCTGAAAAAAAAGAAAAAAGAAACAGCATAATTTTTGCATGTTTAATGTGTCATCCTGCAACTTGACTTGACTTTACCACACCCCAAAACTGTTTCCACAGTAATTGGCAGACATTTGTGACATGCAAAGGAGATTAGCAGGACTCACGAGGCACTACGAAACCGCCGAACAGAATCCACATGGAGGCAATGAGAGAACCGAAGGCCAGCATGAAGCCGATGAACAGCCAAACTCGCGCGCCTGCAATCAGAGATAAGGAAGGGTGGACTGCTGAGTGACACAATGCGTTACTTTTTTAATGGGTTTGTGTTTTGCTGCAGGAAGGGTTATACAAGTAAAGTGGGGCATACACAATATAGACCATGTGTGGGGAAATAAGTTGTTTGTTATCATACACACCTGTCTGGCCCATGCAGCCTTCACTGTAGCTGTCTCCTCTCACCTGGCCATTTGAAACAGCATTTATCCTAAATGGGTCAACATTTTGAACATGTTAGAAGACACTGTTAATTTATAAAGTGATTACTTTAACCAAAAAAACACTATGAAAATAAAACATCTCATTCCGTGGTCCACTTATTTGCAGTTACAGAAGCTTTCAGTCACATCGTTGGTTCACTGGGTTCTTGAGTGATGTCCTACTTCACCACATTTCATAGAAATTGGTTCGGTTGCTTTTGCATCTTCAGGCTGACGCATTCACAACAGCAAGAGAAAGTCCGGAGCATCCCAGTGAAGGGGGGTAAATGAAAGACCATGCTGAGAACAAAACTCCTGTTGTATTGTCACATAAATCACATAAGGTTTGACTAGAGACTTCGGCAGACGGCTCACAATCTCAATCTGGGTTTTAGGGCGAAAGTGAAAGCAGCTTAAGCTTGCAATTCTACCAGTGAAGGAAGACAGGGGATGGGGCGACAAGCTACGGGAACACAAAGTGAGGGGACCTTTCATATTTCCTGTTATAGTTAGCGTCGGCACGGTCGGTCTTACATGAGAAAAGCCACTGTCGCGATGACTCCACAGGTGTGATAGGCATGATGAAACTGTCCCTGATCTGGATATTTCACGGCTGCGTCGATGATGATCCACCACCCTGTGAAGAACTGCAACAACAAGATCCACAGTTAGCCTGAGGGGATGACAGATTTATTTCCCAACACATAAAGCAAAGTCTTCCAGCTACATATTAATAAACAATACAATAACAGTATTTTTACACTTCCAAGTACTCATATGTTGATTTAATAGTAGCATCTGCCAAACACTGATCTGCACTCAGCTTTTCCTAATGATTCAAAATTAAAAAGGTGCCATATGTAAGAATGTGGCCAAAATGGTTACTACACTGAAATTCAAAATACAGAGGTCTTTTAGGTTTCGTTTTCTGACGTAACTGGCAAAACGTGGTTGCTCGACAGCTGAGACTCTACTGACTGCAATGATTGATTGGTAGACTGCGGAAGTGGCGCCACCCCACACGCCAAAACATGAACATGATTTGCAGTCTGCAAAATGTTTTTTTTAATGTAAATATTTTGTCTGTACTGTTGTTGTTGGTGGTGAGTTCAGTTTGTTATATGAACATTATTCCTGAGTCTCTGTGACATATTAGAAGGATTTTATGGCCAGTTGCTTTAGATTTATTCCATAATGCACCTTTAAATATTATTTCATGTTACAACAGCATGAGTAGTGCTTCGATTTGTTCAGCTCCTGCCTATTCTCTCTGTACCCATCACTTGTGCAGACACACACACAGATCAGTACAGTAGAGTGTTTTTCTTGTTGCTTATAAACACAATGTCAGTGTGTACTACAGTGAATATCACATGTATGAAGCTAGATCCAGTCACGTGGTCTGGTCTCTGTGTTGTCGCTTCTTTCAAATATCAAACCAGACCGGAAATATTACATGCCACTCGCACAACTCGTCTTGTTCTGATAAAAGAGGACATGGATGCAGGCAAATGGGGGGGGGGGGTCTAAAGCAACTGGCCATAAAACCCTCCTAATATGTCACAGAGACTCAGGAATAATGTTCATATAACATACTGAAATCACCAACAACAGTACAGCCAAAATATTTGCATTAAAAAATATTTTGCAGACTGCAAATCATGTTTTGGCATGTGGCGCCACCTACCAGTCAGTAAAGTCTCAGCTGCCGAGCAACCAGGGGTTGCCATTTACGTCAGAAAACGAGACCTAAGACCTCTGTATTTTGAATTTGAATGTTGTAACCGTTTTTGGCCACATTCTTACATAGGGCACCTTTAAAGTGGGCAGAACGACAAGAGATATGAACACCCCCCCCCCCCTGCAATTTGTTACTGTGACCTAACTCTAGACTTAATTATCACCCTTTTCACGTGATAGTGATCTGTTTTCATTCTGTCACATTGTTAACGCCTGCTCACAGTGCTGTTGTAGTATAGAGCCATCTGGTGGACAACGTGGTACCTACTCCTGGCAACTGCTCGTGTAAGTTTGAACTAAACTTGATAACATGACACACCTAAAAAACATCCAAATCTGGAGCGATGGCACAAATGTCAAAGCAGCTTATATAAACACAACAGTGTAACAGTGTATGGTGTGTTCAGGGACTGGTGAAATAATCAAGCGTGAATACCAGAACGCCAGCAGCTACAGAAGCGATGGTGTTTCTTCTCTCGCCCCAGTCCACATTGCACTCGCAGTCTCCGCACCGGATTCCGTCCAGAAACCCCGACATGGCTCTGTGAAGAGAGAGGACGGTTCGTTTTAAAGTGACAGTGTGTCAACGTGAAAGGCGAGAGACTAATGCGTGTGTTAGTTACACACAGAAGCCGATGTGCAACAACTTGTTTGGCCGATAACTGAAATCTGGAGGACGATGTCTCGCCTACTTTAGTGCGCAGTTACTGCATAGTGGAGATGATGCTCAGCTCCCTGACACACACACACATACACATACACACCGACCACTGTGTAACGTCACCTTAATACTGTAAATAATCAGCAGTTCTGTAACAACAACAACAACAACAGAAATGGACGACGTGTTCATAGAGTGGATAAAAACAAGGCCGTGTCGGTTCTTTTGTTCGACGCTTTGGCATTAGCAAACATTTCCTTGAAGGTTTCTTCTCGGTGGCGAAGTCCGGGGAAAATATCACCACAGCTCAAACGTCAACGCTTGTAGCAAACAAAGACACACACGTGTACTATGTTACATGGTGGAAATCTTATTTTCAAACGGATTATTACCTTTTATTTTCGGTTTCTGATGTAGACCCCCCTTTAGATTAGCTCCACTTCGCTTCCGACTGAGCTCAGTCCCGCGCATGCGCAGTTCACCCACACCGTTTGATAAATGAACCTCAGAGACGCTTGATGGTGGTGCATTCAGGGGCCGTTGGACAAAATGGGCCTTTGCATTTGAGTGACACTTCTAATAAGAATAATTCCAGGTTGGTTGTACCCTGAAAAGTGTATCGCTGCCCTCCACAGTTCAAAGTTCTTAATCACAGCTCGAAGCTTTATTCAGTTCAAAATTCTTACCACAGTTCAGTGGTAATAACCATCATAACAAAAGGTGTTACTTAGGTATTATAAGATACAATGCTTTGGTCCTTTCAAGTGATATGTTACCATAATAAAAATAACAAGAATGATAATTGAATGACAAGAATGATAAATTGAAAGCTGTTCAAATATGATTAAAGTAGTGATAAGGTCTTTACCCTCTGATGAACAGTCTATTTGGATTTGGCTTCGTTGTTCATTTGCACACCTGTGGCTCAGTAAGGTATTGAACACATCATATGTATTAATTATTGGTGTATGACTCTTATTTATGAGCTACTGAACAATGGATGTTTCTGCTTGAATATCTACCTGTATGTGTAAGGCAATGAAAAACGTATGTGACCTCACAGGAAGCAAATATCGCAATAGAACTGTATTTTTAATTGTCTTGAGTTGAGCTTTCATTTGGAGACAGGCTTGATTTCATAGTACTCTGTTCCCAAGTGGGACATCATGTGTGAGTCACATGAGGCCTCTTTTCCCCTGCAGCTAAACCTTGTATTATTCACGCATGACAATGCTTTCAACTGTGGGAAGAAGAGGATGAAAAGACACTGAAATCGAGACAGTAGAATTTAGTTTATTGCCAGTGATTACATGGAATACGAATGAAAATATGAAAAGATATAAAATAGTGGTAAATAAAACATGTTTCCTTAAAAGTGGTGTAATGCTATGCCAGTGCAGAAACAAGGGAAACATGGTATGAGAGGTCCTGTGAAACAGAAAACCTGCCAGTGAGAAGGATAAACTGCAAGACGACAATCATCTTAAAAGACACCGAGCAACTGCAAGGCTACAGCTATGGACAGAATGATGACTCCAAAGTATCCAATGTAGCCATAGGCACCATTCAACCTCTTGGATGGATCTGGAATAAAACACAGCAAAACAAAATCCTTCTGTTGACACATTACACTATTAATATATGTTGTATATCTTAGTTTTTGTGTATCATATTATTCATTTTTCATCTGTTACAGTTTTTCAGTGATCATTTCCTTTAATCAATTGCATTAACTTCTTCAAAATAACTTTTGTTTGACGCACGTGTCACGTTTCAGGGCCAACTCGGCCTCATATGGCGTTTTCAATTTGGCTTTATAGTCGCTACAACCTTTAAAAAAACAAACTTTTAAAATGTTTTGAAGTTGCATGTTGCCGCATAATATCCCTCACCTCACCCTTCCTTTCAAAGTGTATTGGATAATATGTGTGGACCTCAGGTAGCATGAAAACTCAAAAATGTTTGTCCATTGAGGCTTATTATAAATAAATATGGTCACAATAAAGCAGATCTGGCTACTGATATGAGGCTAAATCTGGTGTAATGTAAAACAATGATCCATATAATTGTTCATGTGCAGTTATTGTATCTTCAATGTCAACATAGACATTTGTGAAAATGTAGATACATAGATAGTACTTTATTTATCCCTGAAGGGAAATTCAACTGTCCAGCAGCTCCTTAAAAACATAAAACATCCACACATCCACTCAGGGCAACACTAGTACAATAATATTAAACAGACTGGAAATAGGGTTAAAGGTAGTTCCAAAGGTTAAAAGTAGTGCAAAAAGTAGTTTTCAAGTTCTGAAAATACAAATTCATGTATTCATGTCCAGGTTTGTCCAGGATGAGTTAAATGTCTTTGCATACATTAAAAAAAAAAGTAAGTGAATTGTGAATTTGTGCATTTGGTGTAAGTCACTCTTACCTCCTGTGTAATATCCCCAGGCATAGGACAACCTGCTGGTCACCCAAATAGCTCCCAACACAGATGCAGACAACTACGATGAAAAGCAGAGAATCAGAAACAATGGGGACATACAGGGTAATACTTTATTTATGTTATTTATGTGTTAGTTTTGGATTAAAAAAAAAGTGCATTTTGATCATTGGTTGTTGAGATTTGTGTCAAACTGTGAATTTAAAAAAAAATGCTTAGTCATGGTGACACTATCTTGGCGTTTGTTATCTTGTGAAATGTGCCAAAGATCATGAGGCTTGCCCATCCAATGCAAATACTTTCAGGCCACAGATTGCAGCCAAAGAGAAACATGTATAATGAAGAAAATAAAGAACACATACTGGGTAGACAAGAGCTGCAATGGTCTGGAAAACAAGCCACTGTGGGTAAACCTCCAGGGTGTTCTGGTGTGCTCTCTGTACACAGTTGAACACCTGCTCCTTGTCACTGTACATGGTGGGATACTGCAAAATCAAGCAAAGTGTGAAAATGAAATTGAAAGTGCATCCACACATTTCGATTCCTGATCAAACGTTTAACAAAATACACACGCAATGTGGGACAAATTGGAAAAAGGAGCGAAATCAGAGACCGACAAACTTCCCCTACCTTCACGCCGAACTTCTTCCGAGCAGCGCCAACCTTGATAGCTAAATACCCCAACATCACCCAGCTGTAGAGGTAAGTAAATATGACATATCCAAAGTTGGACGGCAGCACCGTGAGAACGTCCATCTTTCAGCGGAAAATGTGGACTGTTTTTCAGTCGCGACGAGTTACGGGGGCGTACGGCGACAGGTTTGCACAAGTGACGAGAAAGGAATAAAGGGAGAGAGGCAGGAAGGAAGGAAGTAGGCAACCAGTAAACAGAAGGGTGTAGCTGCTGCTTCTTCTGCTTTGAGGTTGTATGGCTATTTGGCGCATTACCGCCACCATCTGGTATGGAGTGTGAATCAAACATGTGCTAATACTGAAAAATAAATAATAAATACATTTTAAATTTTAAATAAACGTTTAATATAGTCAGTCTTGTTTTCCCAGATAAATGTAAATAGGAACTTAAAGTCAAATTGTCTTTATCTGACTTGAGGACCTGTAGTTTAAATACGACTGGCAAAAACAGAAAGGTTACGTAAGATATCGCGAGATTTTTCGACGGCGAACGATACCACGTGACTGGAAATTTCCAAAGCTTACTTCAAAGCCGGTAGCTCCTCCTCTCTGCCCTTCATTTTAGTGACAAAGCAGAAGAAGATATTATCCCAGCTCTTTCGGAAACATTCGACGTAAAACCAACATTATTTCAACACCGTTGAGGTATTTTCCTGAAATAATTACTTTGTGATTCGTTTTCTCAAGGCGACTCTTCTCAGATACCTCACTTTTATCAACTTGACCAAGATTTCGATCAACTCTTCAACCGACCTGGTAAGTAGCACAGCGGAAGCTAACGTTAGCATGACGTTGACTATTGCTATTACATGTTATAACTGTTGTAATTGATTTTTTAAAATGCTGGTTTATATTTGTGTAGAACACATTTTTTAATGATAAAAAGTAGTTTAAAAGAATCGAATGTAGAATGATTTTCATTAGCAACAGACGGTAGTGTGTCTAGCATGTGTTAAACTGGAAATTTCCAGCACAGGCCAGTTTTAGTCACGCAGCTGCACTTTGCACTCTAGGGGCAGTGTTGAGACACCTCACGGTTATGCAACAATGGCCATGTTTACGCCGACTGGTATTATGTTAACACTCGGTCTCACGGAATACATGTTGTGTTTTTTAGTTTATTCGCTTCGCAAGAAAACGTGGTTCAGACAAGAAATATAATTAATGTAAGAAGACAGACGAAGATCCCCTACCACGATTACCACAATACAGATCAACACAAGTGTAGACGAGGTCCAATAAACTGGGGAGTGGTCGTTAAAAATGATCAAAGCCAGCTCTCTATCGAGCCACATGGCATTATCCGACTCAAATGTAAAGAAGGGATTCTGATACTTGAAACAACAAAAGCCAACAAGCAGGCAAACGTCATTCATAATTGTTCAGGTTAGTAGATAAATGTAAATTGTGTTGAACACCATCTTTTTGTCTCATTTCAGCCTGTGGCAGAAACCAAAGCAATGGCCAAGGAGGAAGGCTCTCACTCAGAAATGGCCCATGCTCGTTGTTGTGACGGTATTAATGTCATCTTTGACCAGAACAGTCCTGCCTTGTTGCGCTCCTGTTCCCGCAGCAGCAGTGGCAGCAACCGCTCCTCAGAGTCTGTCAAACACAGGACGCTTGGACACCGCAGGAGACATTACAGGTCCTCGTCCAGTTCATCGTCGTCCAGAAGCAGGTCGAGCCCTCGCACCAGGTCCCGCTCTCGTCCTCGCTGCAATAGACCGTCATCGCGCTGTCGATGTGACAACCACCGCAGATACTGCAGGGTCCACCACCGCCGCTCTCCCTCACACCGCGTCAGAGCCCTCTCTCGCGCTGTCAGCCGCTCTCCTTCTCCAGACAGGTACTCGCACCGCAGACGCAATAGATCACCCTCCAGTTCCAACACCCACAGGAACAGGCACAAGAGGACAGTCGGCAGATTGGATAGAAAGGTCTCACGATCCCCAGCCAACAGTAACAGAAGCCGTTCGAGGTCTGGATCTTCAGGGTCCTCTCTCAATTTGAGTTTGGAAGGTAAGTTGATTGGATAGATTACCCCTGGTACTTACTTAGTCATAGAGGCAGATGAATAACTTGATGAATAATCAACTGATTAAATCTGAATGATCAAATCCACAGATAAACAGGAACTCCTCATTGCTGCAAAGACCAATGCTACGAAGAGCCTGGACGTGGAAAATCTACAACTTCCTGAGAGTGTAAAATCAACCTTATGGGAGGAGATCGAGTCCGAGCGGTTGTCATCGAAACCAGAGACAAGGGTGAGACAAGATCCAGAGAAGACCGTATCACAGGTGGGTTTCTCATCGTGAACATCTGCTTCGTACAGAACACACTCAAGACGAGGTTTAGACGCAGATTCTAAAATCCTACAGTCCAGATATTTTCTAAGTAAACTTTTGATTGATGATTGGACAGGAAAAAACAGGAGTTATGCTTTAAATAGAAGGCACTCCTATTGGACCAGGTTAAAGATGTAACACCTGTGGCAGTACATCAAGCAGGGTAAAATGTCTACATGTGACTGTTGAGTTCTGTGCTGTGTTCAATTTTCTGTCTTGTGTTAACCTTTGGACCTCCAAGGGAACACACATACTCTCTGTATTTATTCCTGTCTTCATAGATAACATTGACAGTGGTCTCCTTCACTCATCGGCGCCTGGGATTAAAAGGCTGTCATGTGACTTGGGTGAAGACTAAATGTGTTTGCTGGAAAGGTTATTTGATGACTCTCGTTATGTTGTAACATGAATGAGGTCTGCAGCTAAACTCACACATATCAAGATTAGCTCACATATAGAAATGATACACATTTAATTTAATTGCTAATCACACACATAGATACTTGAATGTTGTACAAGTAATTTAGATTACACTACGGCACTTCATGTATAAAGGCAAAAGAAATTTGACAATACAAATGTATTCATGCTTGCAGTTGAAATGGGTCATTGTTATTTAGCAGAACCTTCCACTCACTGATGGGGCACAGGCGTGTGGACTGCGTTATAGTGACTATTCCTGTCGAGAGAGCTATAAAAAGACGAAGAACTCCTCTCCGTATGCCAAAGATAAGTTGGTACACAAGGCGTGTGCTGAGGGGGCTGGGAAACCAACGTCACCACCATTCTTCCACTCTAGACAGAGAAGACTTCCTTTTTAAGTTGATGTTTTTGTTTGAATTTTTTTGTTATTCAGTTTCAGGGTTTGTCCTTGAAGTATTCAATGAATGGCTAAACGTAGTCTTTGACAGCAGTGTGGGGGTGGGAAGAGTGCATGGGAGTTAATACTTGGTTAATCTATGCAATAGAAGTGTTTTAATTTATTAGTAATGAAGTATATCATCCATCTAAATGAGTATTAGAAGAAGAACTTACCAAACTGTCTAAACTCACGATAGCATGAGTTTTACACGTCTAACTGGGTCCGTCTTTCTTGTCATTTGGAAATAGAGCCACGAGTTGGAATCTGATGACATTTCTGACCCAAAGTCGCCTCCCAGAAGGAAGGAGATCTCCTTCAGTATTAATGTAAGTTCCATAAATATATTTTTCCTAAAATATTATTTAAAGCCACACATTGTTTTACCCAGAACATGTAATGATGCATTATTTTTTTCTGTCTCTAGAATTCTATTGCCAAACCAATTGTGGCAGCACCTTCCATAGGAAAGTTAACCTCCAGAGTGGACAGCTTTGGAAGGAGGAAGCCCTACGGTCACTGGGTTCCAGTCAAATCACGCCACTTCTGTTAGTGTGACAGAGTACACACAGGACACTGTTAATACTGTACATGTTTTGTACATATATTCATTTATGGCAACGTTTTCTTTCAGATATTAGAGTGTTAAGTGGGATGAAGTGAAGAATTCGGTACAGGTGGGACGATTTTTTTGGCCTTTGTATTGTATTTAAAATTTCTATAGATAAAATAAAGTCTATTTGGGAAAAAAAACATTGTGGTTGTTATTTTTGTAACCAGTTGATCTGAAATCCTGAGGGGAAATGTACAGACTGAAATTATATTTTTATTTACTCATCAATTATCTAAGATATCTATAGACTTAGCGGACTAGCTCAGAGGAATATGCAGTCCAGAAGTACACAATTGTGCATTACTGAAGAGGAAATGAATAAGGTAATGCTATAAAAAAATATTTTGGGTAAGGTTTATGGAAAACAAAGTAGCAATACTTGGTACAAAAAGTTTGTTAGGGATCTAGTAAATATGGCTAAGTGGGAACCTATATTAGGAAAAACTACTGTGTGAATAAGCAACTACGCTGCACAGTCAGTTGACCACAGTACATGAGTGAACAGTGAAAGACGTTCAAGTTGGCTGCCATTTCTCCAAAGACCACATGGTGTCAGTATCAACGCGTCACTTCACCTCCGGAGGGATGAACTGAGCTGAACAGCAACTGCATCTCATCCACTTACATTACATGGATTAAAAGAGTCAGATTAAATGGGAGTTATGTGGTTCTACATCACAACGAAGTACACTACTACTGTTTATACAATACTGGATCACAATGGATTGATGCCTCTATTCATCCCATAGTACAGTGACACGGCTCTTCATCTGTATTTTTTTTTAATGAGGTTTAGCGTGGAATGACAGTGATGGGTCATTGTCAAACTTGACTCCTGTGTAGAACGGAACCATCAGTGTCGACTCTTAACCCTTTTCCTGCTATTGACTCAGATACTTACCAGGACTGAGCCACATTCGCATAACTTTTTTTTTGCCATTGGGATGAGCTCCAACCACCCATCACTTAAATGATGAATGGTTGGAACATTTCAACCTGTTTCTTCTTGGGTAACTCGATATAATCTGCTGTTGTGGCTGCTGTGCTACTTACTTTAAAGCTTGTGTGAATTAAATCCTGACAAGTCTTTGGCACGTGTTGAAATAGCGGTGAATTATTGCAAGAGGGGGTAACGTATCTGTCGGATGAGCGAGTAAGCAATACTTTTCAGGGCTAATATTTGGACGCGTGTCAACGTCTGTTGTAATCATGGGGTTAAATCGCACACTTGTGAAGATCTCACTACCAGACTGCCTGTCTCCTGCTGTAAATGCGCCTGATAATTCTGATTAATGACTTTGACAGAAGATAAAGAATGTAAACACAAAACACAGTGAGTGTCCATAATAATAATAAGAATACTGCCTTGTTATTCACACACAGAATTATACTTATAAAATAGCAGACAGGTGTGTCTTGTTATTGTTGTCCAATTATGAATTCAATGACAATTTTTTTATTGTGTCTGAAGCAACAGTTGGTGCTTCTTGCAGGCTTTTGTCAGTTGGAGGAAAAACTCACCCCCCCCCCATAAAAAAACCTAGGGTATTTATTTCATTTCGCTGTGTTTATTGGGCCCAAATCAAACCCACACCTTCATATTGTTTCTGGCAGTTGGCCCCAACAGACTCAAAGGTGTCAGCTTTTCTGAGTCACCGTGGTGAATTTATGTGCTGCTGCTCCCGACACCAGCCAGCATCCTCCAGGTGAATCAGATAAGACTACAAAAATATCGCAACCATAAAACATGAACACTTAACACCCACAGCAGAGTCGCACATCAAAGCCAGCATTTTAAGATCTTCCCTAACTTTCATCAGCAAAACATTAGCAGCATCTCATACAAGCAGGTCAGATATAACAAAATCATCAATACAATAGTGTACAGCCCATTTTATAGTCACATAAACATGACTTCGGTTTGCCTGGTAGAGGGCACAATATTATTCACACAAGGGTGACTTGCATGGGAACCGGTTTTCTTGTCTTTTATCTCCTCTCCAGTCACAAGACTTTCTTGCTCATGTCACAGCTTGGGGCAAGTTGGTTAGACTGAGATGTGGATGATAATGACTAAATTGAATTGCTCAATTTTTGGTCCTTATCTGTGTGTGTGTGTGTACCTACACTAAAACATTCTTTTGGCTGGCATCTCTTTGCTAAACATGCCCCGAGGTTTGAGGATAATTACTGGTAGTTCATTCTCACGCTCAAAAAGGTCTCTGTCATGAGACCACACACATAGAAAAGCCAACAAGTGTGCAAGAGTAATAGAAGTGGTTTATTTAAAAACAAGGATAAGAATAAACATGTGTTTTAATTTCTAATAATGTACAAAGAAACACTGCTCATTACATACAGAATCTTGCAGATGACTGAATTATCTTTCAGTTCAAAGTAACCCCTGCATGATATATGATGTTTGAGAAACCCTATAATTACGCAGTCCAATATTTACGTATGAACTCTTGGTAGGTAGAAGACTAAAAAGGAAAAAAAAGTTACACCCAGGACTGTTACAAGAAAAAAAATAGACAATGTCCACTGACTGTTCCCTTTAGACAGCTGTGCCTCTCTCCAAGTTTTGTTTGATCTCTGCTGTGTATTTGCCGTAGAAACGCTCTGCCTTCTTGTTGAACTTGGCGTTCCTCTCGTTAATGTAGTCGATGTCTGCGTCGTCGTTATAGGCCCTGCGTCGGCTGTACTTGGCCCGCTTCTCGATCCTGACAATAGCAAATAAAAAAGCGGCTTAGGGAGGATTCCAAAAACCAGTGTGACCACTCTCCGTGACACATCCATTAACAATAATTGGCTACAGGCAATAATTTGGCAGTGTGCGCTTAAATTTGGCAAGGGGAGTGGCGACGGAAAACGTAACACACGTACACACACACACAGAGGAAAATGCAGTCAATTTGTGAATTCGCAGACTTTATTCACTGTGTCTTCAAAGCATTGTTGTGCGTCATACTCTGGAAACTCAATCCTTGTCTAATGCCCCACAGTCGCATCTCTAACACAAGCCTTGGACTGTCTCAAATATAGAACAGCTCAGGGAAAGACCGGGGTAATAAAACGTGAAAGGGACGTCTGTAGAAAAAGGCAAAAACAAAACAAAGAAAACAGCGGAAGACCGAAACCGTTTGAGGTAGCCATCTGTTTTAACGTGAGGGACATCAAAGTATGTATGATCCCCCTCGTGTTGTGACTCTTACCTGATTTTCATAAAGGTTTAAGAACCTTTACCACACTAATATAAGCCATTACAACCACAAACCCGGTACCTGGTTTTACTGCGGTGGCAGATTTTTTGACTAAAGCCATAAAAATGTGGGCGCAAAACCGAGCCTATAAAATAAGATGATGGTTCAGAGTGAACTCTTTCAACACAGGACAGAAAAGCCGCAACAATAATGTCAGTTAAATGGTCTGCCATGTTCTATAATATTCAGAGATTCCACCCAGAAATCCCCAAACTGAATCAGCATAATCCTAATTCCTAATAGACAATATAGTCTCTATAAGACACGATGCAATTCAAGTTTTTTATTATCTATTTTATGTAATTAGCATCTTGGATGAATTGATTCTAAGTTGTACTTAATATATGACATAAAAAATGGTCAAAATCACATGATCGTCAACAGCCAACAATTAAAAGTTCCAGACAAAATGTCTTAAAACAGAGGCTTTCAATCTGGTCACAGGCTGGTAGCTGTTATATATTGTGCTCACATTTATTTATTTATGTTTATTTAGTTCTGGTTGTTTTAGTGCTAAATCTATTTGATATTTAGAGAGGAAAGATGATTTGCCAAGTCTACAGAAGTTGCAGTGTTGTTCTGTTGGTGTATAAATGAGCAACGTGGAGCCACATTTCCACAAAGCGGTTCAGTTTGGTACGTAAAAACATAAGGAATACCAAAATAATTTATCAGGTTTGGCAAACTCTGCTGGGGTAACAAGCAGAGTGGCGTCTGAAGGATAAAGCGAGACACCTGTGTGCGATGGGGGAGGAAATATTGGTGGCATGTTGCCTCCTCTCAAACAAAGCTCTTCTTGTGATTAACAGCCACATGCTAGGAAGGAACAACACGGAATACTGGATGTTCTCCATTAGAATTAATTAGGTGAGCTATGTTGTGTCGTGCTGGTATGATGATACATTATTTATAGCTCACGCACATTACTTGAATAGCTCCATAATTTACATATGTGGCCCACACACCGTAGTGGAAACACAAGTCAGATCAGGGTGTCATGCTCCAAGTCGATGAGTGAGTAAAAGAACCACAAAATACAACTGGACAAACAACTAATGTTCACGATTAGCTCAATTAGCTGATGAGTTACCTTATTTAGGTCATAAAAGCAGCTGCTTGCTTTGAGGTTGAGACTCTGCGGCTGATTTCTTCAGACCATTGGCCCCTGGTTCACACACAACAACCCCCTCTTCCAAGTTGGCAAAAATCCTAAACTCAGTGGTTCCACACATAATTTATGACCACTGGTACAGTCTCATATTTCATCCGAAAATGACGTGTGTGGTGTGCCAGAGCCAGAAATCAGAATGCTTTGTATGTCAGAATGAGATACAAACAAAAACGTCCTTTACCAGTTTGCATTGCTGCAACCAATCGCAGCAAGCGAGGTTGACCCAGATAGTAGTGAGCTCACAGAGGACTAATATTATATAGAGGATGAAGTGCCTTATGATGACGTTATTACTTTACACTGTCCCATTATTAAGTAATGAATGTAATGTATTTAGGAAACCCCCCACTGAATTTACAGAAGGAAACTGTCTATTAACAATATTGTTATATTAATTCTATGAACCATTTAAAGAGGAAACTGATAAGATATGTGGCTACACATGACAAAAACCCATTTATCATGACATAATTAGTATAAAGAAATGGGATTTAAAAAAATAAATAAATTTCCAGGGATTCTGATTCCTTAATAAAAACCAACCACAGTGTACAGAATTTAAAGAATGGCTAATAATAACCTGTATATGAATGATCTGCCCACATAGGCAATAACAAGCGGACTGAATTGCATTTTAATGTCTTCTAATGTCTTTTTCGGAGTATTACTTACTGTTTCTCAACATCTTCTACCATGCGGTCAATTCCCTCCTTTGTGGGGACATGTGTGCCGTGGATCAGGCTATTGGCTGTAGGGTAGAAGTCTTCACCGCTGTGGAGCACCAGCAAACAAATTAGGAGTTAATTACCACAGATAATCACCATTTTAGCATACTTAAAGTGACTTTTCTATACTTCATTGAGTATGGTCATACTTCTATGGCTTTTCTACGGGGTGAAAAACCCGTGGGCACTGATCTTATCTCTGAGCTTAGTGTGTTAGCCTGAACACTTCTGTATCTTTAAATTATTTTGGATGTGTGCTGATATGTGAACACTAACCCCAGGGCATATGAGGGGGTACAATATTCAACATATAGAAAATGCTTTGTGCACATGTGATGGGGGGGGGGGTGCTAAGATGATGCAAAGTAAGTAGTTACAATTCATTTCACTTGACTACAAATTTCACAGTTCCGCTTTTAATACCGGAGATGCCTTTGAATATATTTTCCTTCATACCAGATGACATTTTTTTCATGTTAAGGTGTCTGTGTATCTCAGTAAACTATTAAAAGACAAATTAGACGAAATAATGCAACACCTAAGGGAAAGGGGACAGAGGCTTAACTCACCAAACTTCCCGCTGTTTCTCATAGCCTTCCATGTCTGGTCTGATCTGCTTGGTGAGCCTCTGGTACTGTCGCAACTGGGCCTCAGCATAACCTGCAGTTCATTGTGTGAGACAGAGGGAAAACAAATGACTGGAGGATAATTACCGGAACAAACAGCAAGCAGGCACAACGCTCAGTGACAAAACCTGTGGCTGGTTAAAGAGAGATGAAGAGGCAATTCTACTTCCTTCCTCTCTTGAAGCCCCTCTGGTGGTAACTTTCCCCTCTGAGGTTTTAATGCCGTGAAGGGTTTGATGCAAAAGATGGCAGCCATATTTTTGTTTTTTTTCAGAAGACTTAAGAGGGAGCACTGCAAGATAATTTTCCCAGGAAGTTGCCACTGGATTTACTCTAAACTGTGTCATCTAGATTATAAAAAAAAGACAATAATCCCATTGCACCATTATCCTTGATGTTGAATTGTAAAAAATGACTAATATCTAATGGAATGGTCCATGGTTCTCTGACATGACATGAGGGCTACATATGTGTTGAATGAAGCAGCTTTTATCACCCATTTGCATCAGAAGTGAAAACCATTGCAGTGTCTTAAAAAGTAAATATCATACATATTAGGTGTTAAGAAAAGAGAAAGCGAACCAATGTAGAATTATTTTTAAAATTAAGATTTTGCCAATGTCCGACAGCGTATACATGCAGGAGTAATCAGACTATGAGTCGTATTATCCAGGTAGGTTAGTCCGATTAAGAAGAGCTCGTTTTTAATGCGTTTCAAACTGCATGTAATACAACACTTTCCAGTCCCATTGTTTTGTTGGTGTGCTATTGTTTTGGTCAAAAACGACCAAAAAGAAGACGAAAACAACCAGAGAGGTTATGCAAGCAGGTTGGCTGATAGACACACCTGTATATCTCATTACACAAAGATTAAAAGGAAATACACTTCAAATGGGGCGAACTGCTGACGATTGAGCGTCACTCCTGGGTTAAAATGTGAGATTGAGTATGGATGCCTGCAATGCTAGATTGATGCAAACTCTCTTTTTAGTAACGTGAGTAATGTGTAGTAACGGAACCGCAGCCATTATGCAAGCAGAAATGCATAGCAACTCTCCACAGACACAGCATATGGACTTATATTTGTTAACGTCACCCACATATAAAATTCCCATTATTTGCTTTTAAAAGAACTGACATTAAAAATGAAATAAAGGGTCATCATGGGATAGACTGTGCCAACACACACCTGCAAATCCGGTGTCTGGGTTCTTCTTCTTTTTCTTCCTCTCCCATCGCTCCGCATCATCAGCAGTGATCTCCAGCAGTTTCACTTGGTGATAGTTCTCACCTCTGTCCGCACAATCCTGGCAGACAAAGATATTGTTGTTTTTATAATAACTTCAAGGCAGGGCTAATAGCATGAATGAACTTGAAAGGCTGCTGATGGTTGTTTGACTGATGTAAGATGGGGTTTTGCATACTTCTACATAAAAACATCAGTGAGATATATACGATGCCAACTCTGTCAGACAATATACCAATGTTAGGAACACGGTTAATTACCCGTTTCAATAGTAAATCACAAGTGTTACTTTATAAATACTGTAAGTAAAGCAACTATATCATTTAGACACTGAATTACCTTTTTCTTTTGGTCTTCAGCAAGCTCCCACTCCAGTCTGGCTTTCTTTGCCTCCCAGTTTGCAGGAAGCTTCAATCTCTTATCCTCCTCCACAACCTCCTGGTGATTCAGCTTACGTGCTTCATTCTGCATAAGATAATAATGCAAGTTGAACAGCTGTGTTTAAGTGGAACCAACAGAAATACAATATCGAGTACCTGAAGTATGATTACCCAGGCGTCAATGTGGTTAGGTGCTGAACAAAAACATTGCTGACACCGATAGTGCTACGTGTGGTTGTTCACAGCCAGTCAGTCAACGGCTACGAGAAAACATCTATCCACAATGTACATGTGATTTAGGCAGACAACTCACCCTTTTAAAATGTAACTCTCGAAATTTCCGTAATCTCGCCTCTCTCTTCTCTGCCGCAGGGGTATCATCGGTTGTTTCCTCTTCGGTGGCTGTACGAGGTTCCTGAGAAAATACACCCCGACAATTGTGACTTTAAACACATAAAACGTTAAAATAAACACATTCATACTATTATAGACACGACTAGATGAACACAACAGACATAAACGGCTTAAAACGGCAACGGAACAATGTCGCAACGAGCTAACGTTAGCTAAACATCACGAGCTAACATCGTTTAGCTTTAACGCATCAAGTGTGGGATTGAAACACGGCATCAGCAGACGAAATGACACGTATATATCAAATGGCTTTTATTCGACACACTAACCGAAATGTACCACAACGTTAACCCTACCGAAAAACGTACTGTGG
This sequence comes from Microchirus variegatus, assembly GCF_963457635.1. NCBI lineage: Eukaryota > Metazoa > Chordata > Actinopteri > Pleuronectiformes > Soleidae > Microchirus > Microchirus variegatus. The sequence continues at coordinate 14,325,297 of NC_139822.1, read as the reverse complement.
AAAAGAAAGCAACTTACCTCACTGCAGGACGCCATTGTTGTTCCGCGGCGAGTGGCGAATACCGGAAGTGAGACTGTCAGACCGAATATGAAAAGACTGGAACGTCACAAAAAAATAAAAGCCTTCTGAACAACTTCTGAACACGACACGACATATTTATTTAAAGCTATTTTATGCGAATATGTTTGAATGATACAATCACACTCGTAGTATAAGTATATTTTTCAATACATTCAATAAAAAAACACAACTCTTCAATGTTTTTGTGAAAATTAATTGAAATCATTTAAATTATGGGACAAATGTATTTTCTTTAGAATAAAAAAGTAATGTTATTGTTTTCCCTAGTGTAGATACACGCATGTGTGTTTACTGTACATACTGTACATACCGTGCCATCATGGCTTTTACAAAAATAAAACAACATCATAAGGTATGTATATAAGTTATATATATGTTTTCCCCTCAGCTCAATGGCTCCTGAGTGGAAACCAGTCAAGCAAATGTACCATGGGGATATAACAGAATGATCATTTTTGATCTCTATCATGGTCTTGAGAATTGCTGCATTGATTTCCAAATTTTTACAGAAGACAGTGAAACATCCTGGTGAGTAATAACATTAGTTTCTTACCTGATCTAAAACACAAATACATGTTTAACTGTGTGCACACATCTAGTGTCAGTGTTGTGCATCTAGACAAAGCAACAATCTTCAAAGATTTTTGCCCGTGGAAAAATTCCAACAATTGAATTATCATCAAAACTGGAATTAAAAATGCTGAAACAAAGTACCAAAACAAGCACTCTAACTAAAAACACAAAGGCCTGTTGACCACAAAAATGTTCCCAAGTTGCATGAGAGAACTTTTGAATGAAAGTTCTCATGACCCAAGCTTCTTTTAAACCTGTAGTCTTCTACATTCATACTGTGGGTGAATGGTCTCTATTCTAAATAGCGCTAATGTGCAAATTGTATGAATTACTGGTAGAATGAAGAATCTAAATGAGATTTCATAAGATACAGTTTAAGATGACAAGCTAGAAATAAGTATAGTGAGAAATCCTTATAATCCCATAATTAAAAGGAGACTTTTGAGGCACTGACTCTGAACAGGAAGTGGGATTTTCACAGTTTTATTTGGGGTTAATTTTCTGACAACTTTCAGTCAAGTCAAATGAAAAAAAAATTATTGTATCACCACAAAAAACGATTTTTTTTGTTGCAATCTTACATCAGTTGTGTGCCTGTTTTTTTTTTTTTAATCGCAGCGTGGCTAAAGTGATTGCCTTGGCATCTTGTTTGGTGTCTTTGTGTCTTGTTTTCCTCCACGCCATTTTGCTTTAAAATGCATTGGAAGACACTTTGACTAATTCAAAGTGGCGTGACACACAGAGGCAGCAATTATGAATATGACCAGAGGTTATAGAGGGAGAGAGAAGCATGAAAGGTCAGCTGTAAAGTCATCAGTGTGCTACACAGCGACTCTGTTTAAACTCCTCTATACTCAATTTGTATGGTCATGTTTTTTCTTTCGGGTAATGGAGCCGTTACATCTTTGACAAATGCATCTTATTTTACCCACAAAATAATCACAAAAAAATCTAGGCTCCGATCATAGAAACACGATTCAGTGACAAAAGTAAACAGGTTCAGAAGCCATTTGAACGTGTCTGACTTGCTAAATCGGTTGTCCTCTTTGTTTTAACTGCATTATACCAATAGAGCTGTTTTGGAGGATGTAATTAAGTGAAGTTTATAGTCTTAGATTAAAGCGTCCTTCAGATCACAGAGAATGTTAATGGAGTGATGCGTTTTCACTGGGAACCAGATGGCAGCACATCACAACAGAACGTGATTGGCTACAGTAATGGGCCAGAGCTCCACTATTACGATGGCAAAAGAGAAAACATCTTCATAATAAATGACTTTCAAATGAGAGTAACAAATAACAAAAAGACAAAGACAAAAAATAATAATAAGAAGCAATTTCCCTGCTCCACCCAAGCAAAAACCAGTCTACTGTACAGTAAGTGTCAGTATTATTACTGCAAGAGTACATACAGCAACAGTGCCGTAGCAACAGTGAGGTTGAAGCAAAAGAAAATAAAGAAAAATAATTCTGCTTATTTCTGTGCCAGTTCCTCGTCACGGTCCCGAAAAGAGCTTCATAAGATTCAGTGGAGATTGGTTTTGAACCAAATTGGAAATACAAATTGGCTTGGTGACAGGTAACGTGATCTCGGCAGCGCTGTCACTGCCGTTTAAAGGCTACCGAGCGTTAGCACAGTACGACGTGTATCTCACATGTGCCGGGGCCACCCAAAAATGCTGAACAGCCACTCCTCAATATTAACTTTTCCACTCAGGCAAATCGGGGCCTGAAATAGGGTAACATTATATCTGCAAATAAATTGCACTTTAGGGGCACATTTATAAATACAGAGCAGACCTCCTTCATAACTGTCTCCCATTAATCAAGCCATACGTGATATAAGTCTGGTTTGTAACGTGCTGTGAGTGAGACCTTATATGTTTTTGTACATACAGAAATACATTTGAACAGGGCCGCAATCTTGCTCTTAATAAGAGTTCCTCTTGATAGCACATGGGGGGGGGGGGGGGGGGGCAGGGGCCTCGTGCTGTGCAGGCAGCTGCTTCACATCTGGAACTTAATATAAACATCATGGCCAATAAAATCATTCCATTTCCTTAATTACTATTCCTGTCATTTCCGCAGTAAATGAAAAGTTATTAATTCAGGGCCAACACAAACATGCTTCTCCAATACAAGGAGCTACTCCTGAAGAGTCGCCACCCTGACTACAGGCCGCTGTCACTGGACTGGAACCACAAGCTCCTGCCTCGCTCTGCCAGTGTGTGTTTCATGTAAATCTGGATGTGTGTGTGTGTGTGTGTGTGTGTGTGTGTGCATGTGAGGAACAGAGGAGTCCAAGAAGGCGTTGCAGACATGAATGGAACACAAGATGGTGTCTTGTTTTCCATCTCATCCACATGTTCCCACTGGTGCCAGGATAATCATGACAGGCACAACCCGTCCCCGTTTCATCTCCCTCCTGCTCATTTCCTTCCTCTTCCCCTCCTCCACAACTCCACTCTCTTGTTCTTTTGCTGTTTCTCAGTGTGTTCAACACATGCCCTCACTTCTCCACCCCGTTTGTACGACTCTTCCCTTCCACCCGTTCTCTCCCTCAGGCTTCTCTGATATGCCTCCCATATTGTGCGAAGGTTCTCAGTCATATCCTCTCACACTATCAAGTCCATGTTGAATAACAGGCTTTTTTTTTTTCTTTTTTTTTTAAAGGTGCCATATGTAAGAATGTGGCCAAAAACAGTTACTACATTCAAATTCAAAATACCGAGGTCTTTTAGGTTTCGTTTTTTGACGTAACTGGCAACCTGCTGTTGCTCGTCAGCTGAGACTCTACTGACTGCAATGATTGGTGGACGGCGGTAGGTGGCACCACATGCCAAAACATGATTTCAAAACATAAACATGATTTGCAGTCTGCAAAATATTTTTTTTAATGCAAACATTTTGTCTGTACTGTTGTTGTTGGTGAGTTCAGTTTGTTATATGAACATTATTCCTGAGTCTCTGTGACATATTAGGAGGATTTTTATGGTCAGTTGCTTTAGATTTATTACATAATGAACCTTTAAACATAATATGATGATTTGGACTTTGGGGGATGTTCAGAGCGCATTCATCTGCAACATAACTAAAAATACTCGCTCACCGCAGCGTTGCATTTTAAAAGAAATGTCAATCTCTCACGGGGTCATATGTCATCAAGCACATTTTCAGCTGAAACAATCCTCACAGCACATCATCATCAGCCATCGCGAGCAGTCAAAATGCTCCCCATTGATTCCCAAGCTGCTGTTGCAGTTGGACATATCCAAAGGGCATGCATGGTTGGAATGAATATAAAGCTATTGGGATAGGAATCTTTGCAAAAAACGCTCACACCAAATGCATCTTTGTGTCCGCACAAATGACAGTGTGTGCGTGTCTTATTTGACCTCGACTCACCAATTACCGTCTTCCCCTGTGGGCAAAAAAAAACGACGCTAATATCATGAAGATCGTGATGTTCACCATTTGACATGGTTCTCGCTACTCTGGTTCCAGGAGGAGCCCTTCACAGACAAAGAGAGGAAGAGGATTTGGTGAGCGACGCATATACTTACACAAAAGATGCATGTATGCACTCAAATACCACCAGTTTTGCAGTCAGTGCTTTAGCTCCACCACACACAATTAAAGTCCCAATTAAAGGCCATTATGGGTTTTCCACTAGCAGCAACCACAGGGAGAGCAGCTCCACGGCCCGAACATTGCGGGCACCACAGATGTCTCCTGTGTTGTCATCCAAAGGAACTCAGACTCATCCACAAACTTTATGATCATAATTACTGATCAAAATTAAAGTGCAACAATATAAACTCAGAGGACAAGCAACAGAAGAGTTTGAGTGATTCCGGTAAGTGGGTCCAAGTGGGACCATGAGATAGATGGAAGTGTGTTTGTCCTGAAGAGGAAAAATGTAGTGAGGTGATCACGCCAGTTCATCCTGCAGAAGCGTTGACCACAAGAGGGAGGCATTTCCCTGATAGTCTACCAGAGAGGATCGTTCTATTAGTTTCTGATTCAATAAAAAGGTCACATTTCCACGTTTATCCTTGCTCAATCAAATGTATTTCTGTTTCCCACAGGCTCACACACACACACACACAGTCTTCAGGAGCTTCTCACCATAGATGAAAGCACAGGGTCCCGTGAAGCATCCGTTCACCACCGTACCCACCACACACACAAGTTCAACAAGAGTGTCTTCCCTTGAGCGGGGCCCAAAATTGTCATATGTTTTTTTTTTTTCTCACTTCCTTTTTTGTTCTCATCCTCTTACCAGTGACCTTAATGAGGGAGTAAACTTCTCACTTGGCCAAACAATGCACTATTGTAGAGTGAGTAGCTGTGATAAGAGAGGTCAACAGCCTGTGGACATGCAGCTGTATCGGGCAAACACACACACGTTTGTGCAGCATTCATCGTGACGCCGCGTCATAGTCATAACGCAGCCCCCTTTACCCTAACCATAACACCTTAAACCCCCAAAATGTCCTCACTTTCCACTCCTTCACACACAAGTGGATCCCATTCCCATCCAATATTGTGCTCTGAGAACTAACAATCTGTTTAGTACAAAAAACTGCACTCACTCACTCCTTTCATCTCCAGTTCAAGGCTCCAGTGATCTAATTGCGAATCTGATGATAATCAAACCAGAGCCAAGTATCAAAAACAAGTGTCAACAACACCTCTGTGAACTGCCGAGTGATAAATGAGCCCTTTCTTCTGGGTCAGTGGGATTTATTCTCTGAACTATTTAGGGCTCTTAAAGATATTTTATATTCATGGAAACACTTTTTTTGTGTGTGTTTAGTCATTTCCCAGACGGAGAGGATTTTCCCCTGGGAATGTCAAATGCTGAATTTGTGTTGCGAGACCTTGAAATAAGTATACAAGTCAGTCTTCTAAAGTGATTGAATATAGGTGATCAAACTATCAAGGTTCAGGGGATGAACTCGGTGTTAAAAGCAGAGTGAAAAGGCCATCTTGTTGAAAACTAGAGTAACAACAGGACAGGGAAGCTTGTGATTGCCTGGAGCTCCTGAACTGAGAGAGAAGGCCATGAGAATATGATAATCACCATCAATAAAAGGGTCTTTCTGCATGGAGGTTGGTATAGGCTGGTATAACTCAGTGGTATAGTCCACATACCTTGGTGTGTCTGATCCACTGTGGCCATCACAATTAACAATGCTGCATTTTCATCTGTTCAACTCAGGAACAGCAACAGACTTGGGGCTTTTGTGTTCTTTGAAATTAATATACAGTATTGAGAAGAATCATCACATTGCCATTAACCCTTTAAGGTACTACGCAACCATTTGATCGACCACACTTTAAAGGGTGCTTTAAAATACAGAGGTCTTTTAGGTTTCGTTTTCTGATGTAACTGGCAACCCGTGGTTGCTCAGCAGCTGAGACTCTACTGACTGCAATGATTGGTAGACGGCGGTAGGTGGCGCCACATGCGCAAAAGATGATTTCAAAACATAAACATGATTTGCAAAGTAGATAAAATAATAAAAAATGCAAAGAAATGATTTTAATTTGCTTTTTTCTTGGCGCGTACCTTAAAGGGTTAAGGCAGTTTTTGCCCACCAACAATAGGTAAAAGAACTATAACTAACTAACTATACATACTTCTTTACTTTTTGTAAATACTTTACTTACTTACTAACTACCACAGTGGCTGAGAGCTGCCTGGTGACACACACGACCTACAGGGGCTTGATGATAGAAAGTCAACAGTGACGTCTGCAGGAGAGGTTACTACTGTGTTCACTTCACAATGATAAATCAGACCTACAGGCAGCAGAGGAGAACAGATCAATGGAACGCAACCAAACCATGACAACCAATTAAAAGTAATGACAAAAGCAATTGCTGATGTTAGAACAGACGGAAAAAAGACGCCTTTTTTTTTTTTTTTTTTTTTAAGTGTAAAAATTTCCAGTGTGCTATTTTGTCTGTCATGTTATAATGGGTTCTGTGGTGTGACTTGCAGTCATTAAAACCAGACGATGTGATACTGCATGGGTACGGGTGAACGCCACATGGCCACAGATGCCCTGAATATAGCGAGTCCCTGATTTCGAGTGCATGTTTCTCTCCTCGTCTAAAACTTTTCTATCAAAGAAAACGTAGTGAACGGGAGAAGGGAAAGAGTCGACGAACTGTTTCAGTCGGACAATATCCAGTGATGGAGGTTGTGTGTGAATGAATGAGGTGTCTCCACTAATGTGGGCTATAATCTGACACTCCGGGGAGGACCATGGAAAATATTCAGCTCACATTCAGACTGAAGGTTGATGTAAAAAGAGAGAGAGAAAAAAAAAAAAAAAATTGCATGCAGGGGGAAGAGAGAATAGCTATGAGCTAGAAAAAAAAGTATCACAGTGAAATAGTAAAAATGGAGAGATGAAGAGGAAAAGTAGTACAAGCTTGAGCCATGTATAAACAGAGTATATAGAAATCAGATAGGGGCCGATCCTAAAGGTAATATACAGGGAGAATGCGTTTAGCAGAGTCCATTAAAGCCAAAAGCCTCTGAGGGAACATTTCTAGCCAGACATGGGACTATGATGGAGGTAGCCAAGACACTCTAACTCCAGGTTAGCCTCTCAATCTGAGTAATGGACCTGGGTGTTTTCAGACTCCCATGGCCCCTAGCAAGCCCCTCCGAGCCCCCGTGATGAAGTTAGAGAGGCAGCATGGAGCGCTGCAGCCGAGAGAAAGAGAACGAGCCGTTCCCGTCTCCTGTTGCTGCCGAAATGCAATTTCGGATCGTGTTGCAGCGGAAGCACAACTGACAGAAGAGGAATCTATCGAATTCAGCTCAGACATCACAATAATATTGAGTCTTGTTTATAAAACACACATCCAGGATGCTGCGGGAGTATCATCCCTTTTTTCACGGCCTCGGCGTCGAGCGCAGAGCCTTTAGAGGTGTGATTTTATGACATCTGATAAGACTGCTGCCAAAGTGTATTGAACAAAAACATGACTACATGGAGATTTCTTTTATAGCATCTCAATACAGGTTTAATAGACAGTTAAGTGATCATCTGGCTGTTAAAGCCTTTAACTCAGGGAAGAGGGTTCTGTTACGACTGATGTAGGAGACACATGGTTTGCTCTGACACACGCAGGCTTCACACTTGAATATGAGAACACATCCGTGATTAAGATGAGATTCTCTCATGTCTTTTAACCCTTTAAGGTACTAATCAACCATTTGGTCGACCACACTTTAAAGGTGCATTATGTAATAAATCTAAAGCAACTGGCCGTAAAATCCTCCTAATATGTCACAGAGACTCAGGAATAATGTTCATATAACAAACTGAACTCACCAACAACAACAGCACAGCCAAAATATTTGCATTAAAAAAATGTTTTGCAGACTGCAAATCATGTTTATACCCTTGTGCAATGATGTTAGCACAGTTGAAATCATTATTTCCAATGGTGTCAATGTCTTGACTATATTTTCTATTCGTTTAGCAACTCTTTTGATGAATAAAAGTGTGACTTTTAATGGAAAACACAACAAAAATTGTACAGGTGAGCCCAAACTTTTGAACGGAAGATTCACTTTCTTGCTTTCAAGAATATCTGAACACACGTGAGATGTATCAGCAGACCTGACCTGTCGCCACATGTAAAGCTGTGCTGTTAGCAATGAAAAAAAAGAAAAGAAAAGAACTTTAATCAATCAGCCTTCACCTGACAAGTCAACTTTTCCCTTGACTCTCTGCATTTCATTGCACCCCCATGCCTTTTCCTCAGCGGTTGACCCGTTCTTGGCTCGTTTCTTGAGCTCGACGCCATTGCTATTATAATGCCATCATGCCTGCCTGCCAAACCATAGAGAATGATGTCACTTCCACCCTCGGTCATGGTGGTTTGGGTTTGGCCACTGGTGCATGTGACAATTTGTGTCCTACTCGGAAGCCCTGAAACTTCCAACTTGGCAACCGGCCCACGACATCCTCACCCTCTCCCGGGTTTCACCCATTGATGCAGCTGCGTGTTTTTAATTCACCAGAGAGCTTTTGACTATAGGCCCTTATTTATGCTTATGTTCTTTTTAATACTTCCATCCTCCCTTCTCTCTCTCTCTCTTTTAGTTCCTCGTCACGCTGTGCATATTCTCTCCGCTGCTGTTATTCAGCCCCGTGGCTTTGTAGTCATGTTGCGAGGCGTAAAGGAGCCGGGGCAGGGGCACGACACAGGCACAGCAGTGGCTGATGTATGGCTCCCCGAGAGGAAACACAGCGCAGGCGATGAGAGAATGTGGAAATGTACGCATGGCATCACGCCTGCTGGGCTTGACTTACCCTGCGCCGTGTTTAGACGCAGCCTTTCTTCTTGTGCCAGGTGGGTGGGGGATGAAAGTGGGCACTGGGGGGGGGGGGCGGGGGGTGCTGGTGGGTGGACACAGGCCTGGGATCAAACACCACAGAGGCACTGGAGGGTGACAGAGGTTGTTGTGGAGGTTGGCGGTTGTGATGATGAGTGTGAGGAGTCAATTGACTGGACAGTTTTAATTCATGTGTGATTAATTATAGCATAAATTGTCCATGTATTTTTCTGGCTCTTCCATCCCCCTCCCCTCCCTGTTAAATGTTTATACGTCTTCCAGGTCTCTGGTTTAAGAATATTTTTGAGGCCATTACTGCCCCATCATTAAAACATTACATACTGTGTTTCATTTCCTTTTCTGATACAACGCAAAATGACACATGGCATTAAAGGGAAAAATACACCCCTGCACTGTTTATTCTATAAACGAACGTTTTCCACAAAAACATACGTTGTTAAAAAAAAAAACTTGCTAATGTGAGGTATTTATAGTCTCAGTTGAGTTTTAAATTGTTACTTCATGTGTGCACGGCAGCATATTCAACGGACTACACCACTCTTTCACTATGGCCATGTCTGTAATTTGCCACTCAACAGCGCTCCTGTCCAAACTCTGATGCTGCATACTGTATTTGAGGTTGGGAATTTCACATACATACTTGCACTGTGACTTAAGACGAAAGGCAGATGCCTTGTTTGTTGTCCTCAGAGCGTCTCATTATCCCAGCCCTTACAGCACAGCCATGTGGGTTCTTAGTGGGAACCCCAGCCCAGAGTGTGGTGGTGAGGATGGGACAAACCAACCACCACTCGCAGGCTCCAGCCCGGATGGGGAGGGAGGAAGACGACACATCATTTGGAGGTTTGGGTTCTGATTGCTTCCCCTTGTGAGGGACTTAACCGTCCCCACTGGGAATGCGGTCCCTTTTACACCCACGCCTACAGACACAGAGTGGCGAGAGAGGTGTAAAAAACACAAAAATAAGAAAGAAATACAGCCATGAAGCTGACGGAGCAAAACAAGTTCACGACAGGCAACTCCGTAAAAAACAGCATGGATAAAAACATTTATGAATTCAGAGACACTGTATGTACTGCATTGTAGGTGCACGCTTAGAAATAAAAGTGCTAAGTTGAACCATATAAGCAACATATAAGGTAGGTTTTTATAAAGGTTCCACCTGGAACCCTTTTTGGAGGGTTCCACCAAGAACCCTGTAAAAGCCTTTATTCAGGAAAGGGGTTTTAAAGGGTTCTCTGGATCAAAATGGTTCTTACTGGAACCATTAGTGTTACCAAGAGCCCTTGAAAAACCCTTTCTTCGGGAAAGGGTTTTTCAGAGGCGAATGGTTCCAGGTAGAACCTCAGCCCCTGTAGAAGAACACTTTTGGAACCCTTATTTCTAAGAATGTACCGTTTTAGTTCAAAGATACAATGACAAAGGGAAAACTTGCTAGTGGTTAGATGAGGATGTTGACTGGTGCCCATGCATGTACACCTCTGCACTCAAAGAATACAAGGACATACTGTACCAAATAGGGCAAACTCATCATCAAAATCATTATTTTGAATAAAAATATTTTTTTCTAATCCTGTCAATGTCTTGATAATACATCTATTCATTTTGCAACTCTTTTGATGAATAAAAGTGTGACTTTTAATGGAAAACACACAAAAAGTGTAGAGGTGACCCCAAACTTTTGAACGGAACTGCAGGTATGAATGGACACTCCAAAATCCAAAGTGGCCCTTAAGGTGAACTATCTACTAATTTAAATATCTTGTTTATCCAAATCTGTACCGACAACTCTTTAATGATGTGGATATCAAAAGGTGACGCTGAAAGCACGACAATTATTTTTACTAGGTCACGTACTGCACGTTTCAGACCAGTGTGTATCGCAATACGACACACGAGGCAATAAATCTGATCTGCGTAATAAAAATCTCTTATGCGTCACGAGGACGGATTTGCACCTGTACAATGTGCACACACACGCGTCCTTAAACGACCTCAGATTGTGGTTTTTGTGATCAGATCTGAGGAGACGTTTGCTCTGTAAACAATGAGACGACTGCAAACAGGTTGGTGTAGGACTGAAAGCACAAAGACGCTGAATGTTAAATCAACAGTTTCAGGGGATAAACTTAGTCACTAGTCTAATAAATCAGTCAGGTCTAATAGCTTTTAGTCCATTTTGATGATGCAGATGAAGAATGAATTCTTTGTACATGAATACTGTAGTGACTTTCAAAATAAAACAACAAAACCAACCTAAGCCACTGAGGGGCTGCTGCACCTGTACTTGTAGTAGTAGACGTGTCCGGGATGCAGTCACTACACATTCATTCTCGTTTTTTTGCGCTCTTGACAAATAAGCGACCTCAGGCGAAAACTGTGCAGACACATACATGAACTCAACACAAAGGGCTCACATGTTTACGACAAAGCAATAAAACGACGATCAAAAGCTGCATGCTTCCACAGTCAGCGGCACACCTGCTGAGTAATTACCTGCTGTTCTATTTAACAATTTCCTGCACCCAAACAGTACAGACCGCCACCTTCTGTGGCATCCAGGTATTACACAACAAATAAACAAACACACACATAAACCAAAGACCAAACAGAGGCAGAATATTAAAGGCGCCATATGTAAGAATGTGGCCAAAAACAGTTACTACATTCAAATTCAAAATACCGAGGTCTTTTAGGTTTCGTTTTCTTACGTAACTGGCAACCTGTGGTTGCTCAGCAGCTGAGACTCTACTGACTGCAATGATAGGTAGATGGCGGTAGGTGGCGCCACACGCCAAAACATGATTTCAAAAACATCAACATGATTTGCAGTCTGCAAAATATTTTTTTTAAAGCAAATATCTTGGCTGTACTGTTGTTGTTGGTGAGTTCAGTTTGTTATATGAACTTTATTCCTGAGTCTCTGTGACATTTTTTATGGATTTTATGGCCAGTTGCTTTAGATTTATTACATGATGCACCTTTAACACCAAGAACGAAAAAAAAAAAACTACGTACTGCAGCTTTAACATATGCACATTCCTTGAAGCCGTATTTAAAATAGCTGATATGGTCGACATTACACTGAGAAAATGTCAGGAAACGTCCGACTACATCGATGAGACTCAACCATTTTTGAAAGCTGAGAGAAATCCATGGGTTGGAAATTGACAATCAATGCCTTTGTCAGTCGCTGATGATCTGAAGCAGCTGAGCCTCACTGGTCGTCGTGGTTACTATGGACATTAATCATTCAAATTTAATTCTATCTTATTTCATTCATTTACTTTAATCAGAGTCAGCGAGAGGCGCCAATGTTTCCCCCCTGAGTGGCGTCTGCTTAAGAGAGACAGAAATTTGGATCACTGCGTTTAACGACTGCTCGGAGTTTAAGAGATTAGAGCTCATCTCGGACGAGCCGCGCACCCTTTTGATCTTTGAGTCCTGCAAATGAAGTCAACGGTGGAGACAGAGACGAATCACATGTGGTATTTGGAAAATCATTTACAACGGACCCGGCGTTCCAAACTGATAGGGGGTGAAAAAGGCTTGATCTTTGTTAGATCTGCTCTTTCAATATCCCCTACCTCTCTTATTCTGCAAGGGTAAAAAAAGAAGGAGAGATTGGCTTGGGTTTCCCCAAACACTAATAGAAATGAATGATTTCAAAATAGAAAGAAAAATCCACTGCACTGGAACAATGTAAGCAAGAGGCCAGCAGTGTGTGGCTGATTGTGATCACTGAACTGCCTGGCACTGTGGACGTCTCGGGCCAATGAAGAATTATGGCCTTTCGTCTGCTCCATTAATTAACAGCCATTCAGACAGGAAACCAGAGCCAGCACTACAGTCCACTTTCATGTCTCATCCCATTTGCCTGCAGAAACCTAATTTTTCACTATTTACTGTATCACTTCCAGACTGATGATCATCAATATTGTGTAAATGCACTTCAACCCTTCCTCGGGTGGAAGAGGTTTGAAGCGCATAACAGTTGTGCCGTTGAAATATCGGCACCGTGGTACGTGTTGTTAGTGGGGAAACCCCCTCAGTGGGCTGTCACTGCGTGACATTTGAAAGGTGGCCTTGTACAGCCACACGTCCAGGCGTAATAATAACGAACCTCGGGGACGTCGAGATGTGGGGAGGAAAGTGGACGCAAGTGTTTTATGATCTGGCGGTGCCGCCGAACAAAGCAAATAATCGCCACGCACAGACGAGCAGGTAGTTTCACTTAACCTCTGCTTCGGGGGTTGAGCGCCAGCCTAACTGGAACCACATGGCTGCAGAACACATTAGATAGAGGAGGTGCGACGGAGAGAGAGAGTGATTATTTCTATAAAGAGACCCTCCAAATTAAAACTCCATCACAGTGCAGGTGTAAGAGAGTGACAAACTTAATGGCATTGTTGTTACACAGTAGCTGTGCTGGTTTATAGAAGCCTATTCTGGATAGTTTCTCAGGTTACCAGGGTCAAGGAAAACAAGCGGTAACACACAAAAGACTTGAGACAGTCACAACTCTGGTCGGTGCCTTGTGTACCTACATGGTCAAAGGAAAGAGAGAGCATGCATCTTATGCACTGTGGTCTGCTGTTTACTGGATGTCTGTGGCCTGTGGCTTTGTCTCCCTCCCATTAGTGTGTTTGGTGTTGTTCGCATTGCCCCGACCGGGCCCTGCAGTAAATGCTCCTTATCGGTCGGCCACTCCTGAGGGCACCGCAGCCGCAGGAAACCCCTGAGAGGGTGTAGGATGAATGAGGTGTGCACACGAGGGGGCAAGGGAGAGAAAGTGGGAGAGTGACCGACTCTGAGCCTGCATACACAGGCATGCAAGGCGACTTTGTAGGCCTCGGTTTCAGGGTGACGTTAAGGGTCAGGGGCCGCAGCAGTGACCATCCATCTCGCCGGCTGCCTGTCGCACTGGCAAGGTTAACTTCTCCTCTGGCCAGCGCCGCTATCAGGTTCCTCCATGTGGTTCCACTTAGACCGCCGGGTGGGGCGGGGGGGGGGTTGCTCCAGCTTCAGTCTGCAGACAGCCACTCAGGCCACAGGACAGGAGTGGTGCAGGGGAAAGGCCCCATTGAAGCGGCTCCGTAACCCACATTGTGGCGCACACACACCTCATTGCTAGCAACTCGTGGTGACTTTGGTGTGCGACTGCCTCGAGGTGATGTGTTGCTGTTCACTGATCATCACTAAGGCTTCTTCGCTTACATGGGCACGATGCGATAAATCAGATTAGATTTGTCACTACAAAGAAAGATAATCTAAAGATTGATGCAGCAATACGACCCATAAAAAAAACCCCCCATACTATTTAGATGAAATGTTTATTTAACCTTGGTCAAATACATTTAACTGTAGTTATGATTTATGGGAGCAGTGCACAGTCTGGTGGTAAAATTACAGCTTTCTTATGGCACACCCAGCTCACAGTATATATGTTCCCAGCTTCTCCTGCTGTATCGCAGAGTGAAAGCCCGTCCCTCTGTCTCTCATCCCTCCTTGTTCCCCCCTTCACCACTTACAGTCTATCACTGCATATTTTTATTGATGAGGTCTGACAGCGCCCCAATTCAAATATAGCTTGGGACATTTGATATACACACACCCCACCCTATAAAAACAAAAAAAAAAAACAAAAAGGAAAAAGAAAAGAAAAATGTACCTCAGCCTCTGCCTCTGCCGCAGAGACTCCACTCCATAACAGCAGGCCCTAATTTCTCTTTCCAGTCATGGAATATGATAATTTTCTTATTTGCAAGAAATATCAATTGCTCAAGGCGGACACATAATCATTGGGGAGGAAAGGAGAAGCTACCTGTGTAATGTGCTTAACAGGCTAACCCATTTAGCCGCAGGCACTGTTTGAAAATGAGAAAGTGCTGATGGTCAAAATCAATTTTCCCTGTGTCCAAATTACTCCCTGTCCGGCTTAGAATTTCACCTAAATGGCCAAACCTTAAAACACTGATACTAATTCTATCATATTAGAGCCTAGTCATATAGTTGAAGTTATTGCTAATGCTATTTTGCCGTATTTATTGACGTAGCTCGATGACTCCGAGGCCAGAGATCAGAGCTCTGTTACTGCCTTTGTGTGCGAGTGTGTGCGTGTGTGCAGATGAATATCAGCACAATGCTCTGTACATGGAGCCACTGTGCTTTAAAGGTGCATTATGTAATAAATATAAAATCGTAAAATCCTCCTAATATGTCACAGAGACTCTATAATGTTCATATAACAAACTGAACTCACCAACAACAACAGTACAGACAAAATATTTGCATTAAAAAAAATCTTTTGCAGACTGCAAATCATGTTTATGTTTTGAAATCATGTTTTTGGCATGTGGCGCCACCTACCGCCGTCTACCAATCATTGCAGTCAGTAGAGTCTCAGCTGCCGAGCAACCACGGGTTGCCAGTTACGTCAAAAACAAAACCTAAAAGACCTCGGTGTTTTGAATTTGAATGTAGTAACCGTTTTTGGCCACATTCTTACATATGGCACCTTTAACATTTTAGCATGTTTGATGCTTGTCAAGCGAATCTCAACTTCAGAATCAAAGCTTTTACACAGTCAAACGAAACAAGGAAGCGATGGGTAAAGATGCGTCATGTGGGGTTAAACGCGATAATAATCAACAATAATTATCATCATCATAATTATGATGATGATGATTATTGTTATTATTATTAGGGACTGAGCACACAGTGTGTGCGTAGGACCCTATTGCAATTGTAGGAATTGTTATTATTATTTTTCTTTTGCCACTTTTACCGCAAATTTGACCTCCTAAACATGTGACACGCATATCAGAATTGGTTATTATTATTATTCTTCTTTGCCAAGATCAAGAATCAGGGCGTAGCCTTGTCAAACAATATGTCTTCATACTGTGTGTGGTTATAGTGCAGTGTAATGGCTAATTGATGGTGTATATGTTGGATTTCATAATTTAATCAGAACTCTTTTGGGGAATGATGCTTATTTGCATTCTTGATGAGAGTCGGAGAGGAAGATCGATATGCCTCCTACGTCTTTGTAAGGTATGAGGTTACAGCTGGCGGCCACTTAGCGTAAAGCCTTAGAATAAAGACTGTCGGCATGGAAACAGCTGCTTTATTAACGCCTTTAATCTCATATGTACAAAAAAAACCAAAAAAAAACGGGGGCGGTGTTCCTCTGTTTGTGCCAAGCTAAGGTAATTGTCTCAAGAGAGCATTTGAACAAGCGACTGACTAAATTTTAAATGACTCTTTCAACACACGCACACACACACACACACACACACACACACACACACACACACACACACACACACACACACACACACACACACACACACATGCACACACGCACACACACACACAGCCTGTCGCTCATGTGTTGAACCTTTGTGTCGCTAAAATGTGCTGCACGCCATTCGAGCGTCACAGTGAATCCCTGCCTCACTTTTTCCAATTATAAATCCAGAGTTCTCTCTCTCTCTCTCTCTCTCTCTCTCTCTGCTCTTTTCAAGAAAATATTTTCATACATTAGCACTTTCATTCGAACCCAATTAAAATGACCTCTTTTTTTTTTTTCTGTAACTACTATATAATTACACCGGAATGTCAAATAAACTCCGAGGCCTTAACTGACAGTGGTTATGGTGCATTTATTTGCAATAAACGTGCAAATATATGGTTCCAGGAAACTTCTTAGGAAATGACTGGTTACATATAAACTCCATTGGTGTAATTGTTAGGAAACAGAACCTGAGAACTTAATATAGTTACCTAATTTTGTCAAGGTGTGAGGTTTTTTTTATGGAAGTGACAGAAGAAGGAAAAAATAGAGAGAGATGGCGTGCATTAATATTGATGTACATTTAGCTTTACCTCTTTAATTTGACTTAATTTCAGTTTTTGGTAACACTTACTAACATTATAAATAGCATACTAGCTCTTTATTAGTAAATATTGAAGGTGTATTATGTAAGAATGTGGCCAAAACCGGTTACTACATTCAAATTCAAAATATCGAGGTCTTTTAGTTTTTCGCTTTCTGACGTAACTGGCAACCCGTGGTTGCTCGTTAGCTGAGACTCTACTGACTGCAATGATTGGTAAGGCGGCGGTAGGTGGCGCCACGTGCCAAAACATGATTTCAAAACGTAAACATGATTTGCAGTCTGCAAAATATATGTTTTAATGCAAATATTTTGTCTGTACTGTTGTTGTTGGTGAGTTCAGTTTGTTATATGAACATTATTCCTGAGTCTCTGTGACATATTAGGAGGATTTTTATGGCCAGTTGCTTTAGATTTATTACATAATGCACCTTTAAGCATGTATTAACACCTTATGTAGGAAAAAATCTTAAATCATGTCGTAATAGAGGTAGAATAAGGTGCTTAATGATTACTAATAAAGGACTAGTATGCGACTTATATATGTTAGTAAGCACCTAGTTAATGGTGAATATGTGTTCCCTAATCTAAAGTGTAACCACGTTTTTATGTTACTAATGTTCTACCATGTTTTATGTTGCTGTAAGTTGTGTGTCGCTGATGTAAAGTTCAAATTCTAAAGTTGATTTATCTACAGTAGAGGTGTCAAACGTACGGCCCGGGGGCCAGAACTGGCCCGCCAGAGGGTCCAATCTGGCCCACAGGGATGAATTTGTAAAAAATTCCAGATACCTGTGACTAAATGTCTGTGCCTTTACAGATCCAGTGTGATGTGTACATGGTAAATTGAGGCATAATACTGTTGAAATTGCACGTATATTTCTCGAGAAATATGTGTGTTTGGCAAAAAGATACTTCACAAAATTCTTTGTTGTTCTTCAAATTGTTATTTTGTATGTGGCCCCTGAACAAAAATGAGTTTGACACCCCTGATCTACAGCCTTATAGAGTTGAAGTCAGCCTCTCTGGTGCCCGTGGCTTTAGTTTGTGCTCTTTATGACACCTTTGCAATTCGCTCGTGATAAGATTTACCCTGGACTTGTTTGAATGGAGCTCATGCTTTGCTTCGGCGATCTCGCTGGGACAGACTTGGCTTGTCTCTCCCTCGCCTTAAAAACAGCTCTGGTCAGAGCTATAGATCTGTGGATTCAGGGTTAGGTTGGCTTGTGGCCATGTCCCGTCTACCTGGGCCTAGCCACATCATAAACAACAGCTGCGTGTGTGTGTGTCAGGTCCGCTGCTGTATCAACATCACCACAGTGGCCGCGGGCTGGAGCCGCACATAGGTATTATATCCATGAGGCTTCCTGCTGGAGGAAAGCCCTCTAAACACCAAGGCCACTGTCCAGGAAGTCAGGTACGCCATCTGACACGGGGACATAAAAAGGTTACAGAGCAAAGAATGAATGCGAAACATGTGTTTCACAATTAAAGGACTTCAACGTGCCCCCCTATCCTCTCACACAGCAAATTCCCAAGGCTGGAGATTACATATCTGTTGCAGCCCTGATTTATCTGTTTGGCCCTGTCTGCTGCTCAAAGCGCAGGTCAGCCTAATAACCTTTGTCAGCTCTTTAGGCGTGAAGATGGTATATTGTAACCATTTGGGCAGAAACCGGCCCGGCTTTCCCGATATTGACTCAAACACGCAGAGGGGAGAAGGAGGGGAGGCGCAGAATAAAGTGACACTAATGGAACATTGATGACAAAACAAGGCGCGCACAGGGACCACTTTCTGGCGTTTTTAATTCTTAATGTCGTCGCCTCGGGTTTCAACATGTCTTGGTCCGAGGCAGCTGCTCGCGCCCCCGGACGGATCTGGCGCGAGGATTAGGATTTCTTTCGCGAGGAAATGGTCACGTGATTTACTGTTGCTGGAGAGGCGCTACAGGTGCCAGCGCGCGAGGACGGGGGGGTGGGGGGTGGATAAGATGACCGAAAACTGGTCTGTTTGGAACCACACCGCGCTCTTCTTCCCTGCTCTGGAATCAGCTCTATCGTGACTGGGCTGAGAGATCGGAGCGTCACCCTATACTTTGAAAACACACTTTGATGGCAATTAAATATTAATATGGGGGGAATCATAGCCTGAGAGCTGTATCCACATTACATGGAGCATGCAAATCGCTCCAATCAGTGAGCCAACTGAAATAGCATCTGGAGAGCTGTATAAATAAAACTATGGTTATCTTTAATATCATTAATATAGGCTATACCAACTTGCGGAGGGAAAAAATAATACAAATCTGGGAAGCAATTACTGTGAATTCTATTTTGTTTTAATTTGCATATGAATATGTGGTGTACAGTTGCTTTGACCTTGTGTGAACGTGCCGTGAGCCACTGTTAACAGTAGGCCATGAGAATATGCTAAGTTTATGACAAATTATGCTTTTTCGTGTCCGACCTTAGACTAAAATTTCAAATTTAAAGGTGCATTATGTAATAACTGACCATAAAATCCTCCTAATATGTCACAGAGACTCAGGAATAATGTTCATATAACAAACTGAACTCACCATCAACAAGAGTACAGACAAAATATTTGCATTTCAAAAAATATTTTGCAGACTGCAAATATTCAGTCTCAGCTGCCGAGCAACCACGGGTTGCCAGTTTGGTCAGAAAACGAAACCTAAAAGACCTCTGTATTTTGAATTTGAATGTAGTAACAGTATTTGGCCAAATTCTTACATATGGCACCTTTAAAGCATTTCAGAAGTGAGGAATGCATGTATCCTCTCTTTATCACTGCTCCACACAAACATACATTCAAACGTAGTCATGTGCCTTTTCTCTTGGTTTCTCTCTCTCTCTCTCCCCTCCATAATCAGGCCTGGTTTCCTCCCAATAGGAAAACATCCCTCTTTCCTCCTCGCCTGCATCTGTCAGCGATTCTGTGTGGGCCTGGACTCAGCTCTGGCTGTGGCCAAAAATATCCCCCCATGGCTCCTCCTGAATGGGACCGGCCACATAGACCACAGGCGCACAGCCCTAAAAATACAGAGCAGCTCAGCCACAGCTCCTCTCGTTCATTCATTAGCACTGTCAGACTCGGGAGCTAACGGAAGGGAAAGCAGAGAGGAGGCGGCGGTGGCGGCGGCGCGTGTGCACGTGGTGATGCAACGCCGAAGCCGTCTCGAAGCAGTAGGTGTGGTAACTACACCTATCCGTCTACCATGAGACCCGTTTCAGATGGCAACCACACCCCATGGGTTGGGCTTGTGCCAGACTCCTGCCTCCAGATTTCAGCCCGAAGACAAAAACTTCTCCCCGACTGCAATTGAAAAGTGGTGGCGGTGGCGTGGGAGAAATTCATTAGATGTCATAAAGCTGTCTCAACCAGAAAAGAATGATTGCTTTCGGGCCGGGGCTCTCACAGATAACTGTCTCGTCACTTTGTGCCACCAGTTATTGCCTTGATCTGGCGGATCAGAAGGTGTGAAACAGTATTTAATTACATGTCGAAATTGTTTATTATTCATCCAGGATTGCTCCAGATTTTCCCGCTGCGTCCGATGCCAGCGCAAGTGTTGGGTGGCTGCTCGATGTGTGGGCATTCCGTTCCTCTGACTCGCCAAACAGACAGTTACAGGCCTGGACCAGATCACATGATGTGTGTGTGTGTGTGTATACAGAGGAAGGGTCTATTTGTGGGTCCACATTCGCAGAAATATGAAGTTTATATAGATGCGTTCTGTGTTTGTCTGTGTGTGTGTGTAGAAGAGAACGACTGTGTACGAGGATGTGTGTGTGTGTAAACAGCTGGCAAGCCTGCCTGTGGTGCTGTATACACAGAAGTGAAGGTATTCTGGCTGAGGTTACGAGGTGGGTGGGGGGGGGGGGTGTGTGTGTGCCTGGTCTGAATGAGGCATTTAGTGCTGACAGTTAAAAATACCCCGAGCAGGACGAGCAGCGCTGCTGCAACTGATGCTAATCCACTGGAGCCGACCCATGCTGCTCCTGCCCCACACACACACACACACACACAAACACACACACACCCTTCACACTAACCACCTATTTCAGGCCTGATCTTGGCTGCGGCCAGGAATGCCAAAACTGATGTAAGATAATGGTTAACCAGAAGTATGAGTGCAGGCCTGGGAGTCCTACCACACATGAAGCCATGTGGGTTCTCCGTTGGCACAAATCGAGTTGTTTGAGATTCAAAAGTAAACAAGGCCTTATTGTGCAGCGGCGGGGGTGATAATGCAATGACGTTTTCGTCTATCGGCACTCCGCGTTATTAGAGGCAGAGGATGGATTTATGGGTGCGTAGGAACACAAAAAAAAAAAAAAAAAAAGTCTGAGCGCCATTAAAAATAGATCGTTGTCACGTGGCACATCCCACAAAATGGCATTTCAGGTCATCAGAGAAAGAAGAGGGTAAACAAACTTAAAACAAATAATCCACCCGTCTGTCAATGCATTAGACAATTAAAAACACTGTTGTTGACAATAAATATTATTAAGTAAGACACTTTAAAGGTGCATTATGTAATAAATCTAAAGCAACTGGCCATAAAATCCTCCTAATATGTCACAGAGACTCAGGAAGAATGTTCATATAACAAACTGAACTCACCAACAACAACAGTACAGACAAAATATTTGCATTAAAAAAAAATATTTTGCAGACTGCAAATCATGTTTATGTTTTGAAATCATGTTTTGGCATGATGTACCAATCATTGCAGTCAGTAGAGTCTCAGCTGCCGAGCAACCACGGGTTGCCAGTTAATTTTAAATTTGAATGTAGTAACAGTTTTTGGCCACATTCTTACATATGGCACCTTTAATGAACTGTTAATTAGAACACTGCATAGTTGTATAAATGTAAGTTTGGAGCTCCACAGTTTCCTCAGAGTTATAACTGTAAGTTCCCGTTGGCTCAGGCTCAGCTGCTTATACATTAGGAATGAAACAACAACTTAATTTCCCTGATTCAATCTGGCCATTAAATCATTTTAGTCAGAGAGCAAATGGAGAGCTGTTTGCTATTTATCAGGCTGAAAGGATTCCTCTCCATCGTTTAATGACAGCATTACAGTAATATAGGTGTTTACGATAGGTGCGGGGCTTATTTAGAGTTAATAAAACATTCTCTTTCCTATGTAATGAAGGATGCTGTTTGACATAAGTGCTTTTTGTTTGTTCTGTTTGGTCTCAAGTGTGAAGGCAGGACCATTAACTTGAGACAAACATTTTTACCAGTGGTTTGTGAAAGCCTTCTCCAAAATGTACCAGAGCAAAGCCACGGATGCATAGTTTCCTCGCACGTCTCCTTGCTCAACCTCGCGATTCTTAGGATTCACTCCAATCCTCTACTGAAGTAAATATAAAAAAATATGAATTTAATACAACAGCATAAGATGAATCATAGCAACATGCAGCAACTCTTCATGGAACTGCTAGTAGGTGGAGCTCTTGCAGAAAAAAAGGGCGCGAGTGTCTTTCCAGTGCAGGGTTGGGTCGGCGGAGGGGGGACATGGTTGACAAAATATAAAACAGAATGTGTGTTTTTGTGTTAAATTTGATAATGTTTCCCTCGGGTTTCCAGGAGCCCATAGATTGGGCTGAGTGCAGAGCACACGACGGAGCTTCAAAAAAGCAGCTATTTAAAAAGACTCAGTTAACGGGACCCTCCAAACAGCCAAACCGCTTCAAACGTCAGCCAAACAAGATCCACATTGTTCAATGGCATGCCCAAAGTGGTCATAACCCAAGCACAGGCCCATAAACAACTCCTAATTGGTTTAATTATCATATAATTTTAAAAATATGTTTTAATATAGGGTCTATCCTTTTATTTACGCAGAGTGAAGTGGAAATAAGACTTGGGCCCTGTAACAAATTCAATATGTTCATTATATAAACACCTTAAAGAGCCGAGGCGGAGACGGAAAGAGAGTGAACTACAGTCGAAATGTAAAGATTAAAATAAGAGTTTTCGCTTAAGTGCTGCACATATGCTCAAAAACCCAAACACACTGATGAACAGATAGAACAATGGCCAAGCAGACTTTTTTTTTTTCTTCCTTTGTTGCTGTTTTTGCGAGAGCGTTGACTTATGATGCACGGAGGAAACCACCCGAGTGTTTCACAACTTCCTGGATGGAAATATGAATGGGGAGAAGAGAGGAGAAAAGGTCAAAGTGGACCACTGACCCCTCATCAATACTCTCACTTCTCTCTCTCTGGACCCTAACTGTTGAGTGCTGACACATGGGGGTGGTGGCGCCCCCCCGAAAACATGTGAGAACACACTATACCGCAATCACAACACACAGGAATGCTCAGCATGTTTACTTTAAATGCTCTCTCTTACTGGCAGACTCGCGACTTGGCACGACAACAATAATAAAAAAAAAAAACACATGCAAATGAGGAGGCGAGGACGCGTCTGTTCATGTGCGACAGGGTGGGAGCTGTGGTTTGATCCGAAACACCTATTACAGAGATACTACATGGTATTCAAGTGTGTGGCGTGTTTTGTATTGAAGAGCTGGAGGGAAGTAAATTTCACCATTGAATCAGCAATTTTTTTTGTGTGTCTGTTATTGTGTCCGTGCTCGTCGTGTTTTCAGACCTCCGTCGACGATAAAACGCATCCAATTCCCGTGGATTGATTTCAGAATTCATTAGTGGCTTCGAGCTGCGCTTTAATATTCCGCTCTGTTCTGTTTCATATAACGTAGCGTGTGTGTGTGTGTTCGACATTTACATACAGTGATTTTACAGTGAGTTTCTATTGGATTACATGAATAATGTGGAGGGGAAAAAAAAAAAGAACGATTCCCCTCTTTGGTTTGGCTACGAAAGCAAAATGGGTTCAGAAGTCATCAATTAAAGGATCCCAGTGGAGGTTTTCGTGGTGCCATGGAGTTCCCATTTTGTGCGTTATATGTACTGTAAATGCACACGGACGTGCTGGTGATGCAAAACACATTTTGTGCCGTTTCAGTGCTTTCCCCATCAATGGACCACTGGCGGTGGTATAGTAGGCCAAGGAAATGCATGTCATTTACTATGTACACTCTTAGAAATAAGGGTTCCAAAAGGGTCCTTCTACAAGGGCTGAGGTTCTACCTGGAACCATTTGCTTCTGAAAAAACCCTTTCCCGAAAAAGGGTTTTTCAAGGGTTCTTGGTGACACTAATGGTTCCAGTAAGAACCATTTTGATCCAGAGAACCCTTTAAAACCCCTTTACTGAATAAAGGGTTTTAAAAGGGTTCTTGGTGGAACCCTCCAAAAGGGCCAAAAAGGGTTCTCCTATGAGGACAAGCCGAAGAACCTTATATGGTTCTACTTAGCACTTTTCTAAGAGTGTAGTCTGTCCTTTTCTGCCACTTCACAAGTCCTCAGCAACAAAAATGTATTCATTTATTTTTACTATAGCGGGAGACTGACAAGTAAGAATTGAACTACATGGTCTAGACACCACTGTGTTCTTTTAGTGTGCATTTGTGACAATAAACATCTTGAATCTTGAGGCTACAGCCACACCAGATGATCCAGATGAGTGTTCAAGCTCTGTTTTTAAGAAGTAATTAGTCATTCGTGAGAGTGAACTTGACCTCTGGGAGAGGATATGTAACTTGTCCTTTTTGCACAGCAGTAGTGAACACACATAAACCACCATTTCTTACAAGCCTAATTTCCTTTCCACTGTTATGGGCTGTTATGCATAATGCTGGTGTAAAAAGGAAGCAGATTACCGACTTCCAGGATTCCACAAACAGCTTACGGTTAAAGCTCTTTAATTGTTTATCATGGTTGTCTATCCAGTCTCATGTAAGAGGCTACTGAGTGATCTTGTCTTGGTTATGACTCCATCCATCCATCCATCCATTATCTACCACCTTATCCTCCACTGGAGGGTCACTTTAAAGTATGGGACATTTCGAAGGGTCTATTGTAATATTCAACTAATACATTTCTAATGGCATTAAAATAAAAATCATTCGATTTTCGTATTAGAAAAAGGCTCTGCGGAGCTCCGCGAGACAACAATTCCAGGAATTTAGCTAATTTTTATGTCTCAATGAGTGCGGAAGTCAACATCGCGTGTTTTATCTCCTGTACTTAGACACAAAAACATGAATGAGTCATATTTTCTCACACTTTGCTGACTGATAGGACCCCAGAGTATCAAATATAAGGATTTAAATGATTAAAAAGTTGATTTTGCATAATATGTCCCCTTTAAGGCAAAGGCCTTGTTTTCCATAGGCCGCCATCTTGGACCGTACCGTGTTTCTATTGCAGGCCCAAAAGATACAGCAGTCAGAGAGTGTGTTTTGTATTTTAAAGCATGAAGTCTGCAGTTGCACCATTAGATTTAACTCGTTCTTACATATCGGAGGTTTAATAGAGCAAAGCAAACAATTACAACGAATGTATTGGTGCAAAACCTTGTCTAAGTTGTGGTTGCACATGGTATTGTAATTTCATCACATGGTGGAGAAGGATTTTTCTCATAAATAAAAAAGAAAAAGCTATGCAGCTGTATTATCAGAATTCTATCTATTCGCCCTAATAACATTTGGAGAGTCTAGCCATATGATTAAATTATATAATTCCCTTCAGCAGTCACTGTGGGCCTCTGGTGAACGCTATGCTCCATGGCTCCAAAACACACACAGAGCCATGAGGATGCCTGCTGTGCTGTGTCTTTTAATTTAAGGAAAGTGCATGTGTGCTGTTTATGCTGCACATGACTGACACTACACAGACAGAACATATTTGGGCCTATACTGTGTTACAGTAAAGGCTTATAAAGGACAGTACAGGCATGCTTTAAGACCAAATGTTGTCATTCCAGTTTTGTGGCCCCACTGCAGTTTTCAGAGAAGCACCAGAATGACGGATAAATAATGGCCTCGAGTCATCGGATTTCCATTAGGGAAGATGTTTGTGGAGTGATTGGCAGTGATACCAGAACCGCTCTTAAACGGTCAGAGAAGATGAAGGAGAAGAGAGCAGTGGATGCACCGAGCCTGTTCCAAGAGTAAATCTGACTGTCAACAACGTTAGCCTGTGATTGAGCCCACCCTCCACAGCGACACCCGCCGCAACGCCTCGCTCTTCGGAAGGGGAAATGTTAGAAATGGCAGGAACCTGATAGTGTTCAATCGTCTGTTCAGCCACTCGACACGGACATTTTCTGCTCAGCTGCAGAGGAAGACACCGCTGTTGTCACTCGGCTGTGTGCCGTGCACGTTGATCAGAGACTCAAAGTGGAGCGTTGTAGTAAACCAGAAATTCCTCGTTTACAAAATGAGAACCAGTGCCTTGTAATGGTTGTAAACCAAGAAGACAATCACGAGGGAAGGGTGAGGAAACTCTGAGTGAAATTCAGCTAAAACGATACATCGATTATTATAAAACAATTATTACAGGTGTTATAAGTGGAGTTATAAAGGTATTTAAAGCGAAAAAAATGCTAAATACACTACAAAGTGACCCATTTTCTTGGAACTGGTGAATCAGTTTTTCTCATTTTTTCATTGCTATCATGTTGGGCAGCGGGTGGACAGGTGGACGGGAACTGGGCTTGTAACCAGAGGGTTGTTGGAGTGGTTCAAGGTAAAATTCACTATCACTAACTGTTGTGTGCAAAGACTAAAACATTATCCACTTTGAAATTCTAATATCACCTCACTTTCTTACAATGTTTTGGCTGAAGGACTTAAAGGTACCATATGCAACATTTCTGTCTTAAAATATCTAAAATAAACATATTTTTGAGTCGTGCGCTTAACCCTTTAAGGTACTACTCAACCATTTGGTCGACCACACTTTAAGTCACTATATCTCAAATTAACTCACTAACACTTAATGTCAGTTGTTCTGAATGTTGTACTTTACCAGGTTTATTATGAACAGACGTCTCAACCGTTTGGTAGAGGCCTGTATCTGTGATACTGTAGAGTCTAATTTAATAATAAATAAATATTGATTGTCGTTATTGTTATCATAAATAAATGCTTTGCTTTTTCTCTTGGTGCGTACCTTAAAGGGTTAACATGAGCCAACATGAATATTTATATCCAAGGTCAACAGACTGTGTCATTTTGTGTGTCGCCTCTTAATGGCATCATCCATTCCTATGTACTACACACTACCTATAACTCTCCTGTGTATTACACAGCAGACGCTGCGTGACCTCCAAGTACTTCCCTCGTTTACCTTAAAGCACATAGCATTACCGTATATGAGTAAAAGTGAGGAAGGAAATACTACCTGGTACTTTTGTATTTCATTTTGTGTATTTGTCACTAATGGATTTCGACTTCTGATTGTCGTTTGCTGCTTGTTCTGCTGCTGAAGCTCTCCTGACTATAGGTTGTCATTGCACAAACTACACCATGTGGTTAACATAACTCTCTAAAATGCTATTTTATTTTGAGAATGCAATACCCTCAACGGCCTCATTGAAAAAAAACCCCCCAAAAAACTGTCCAATGGTAGTTTTTACATCTCCTTTACTTTATTTGGGTCTAATTTGTGCATGAAGTAAATTGCATGTTTTTGTTCTCAGTGTTAGGGGCTTTGCAGTCAGTAAAATGCAATGCTCGGCTATGAAAAGCTCAGGCCTTTAAGTTGGTACTATATATAAAATAATGATAAAAAAAACCAAACAGAATCCAGGCCACCTCGTCACGGGTCCAAGATCATTTTCGGTAAATCTAATCCTGACAGACATGTTTTGTTCTGTTCATGTGGGAGAGCTTTGGTCGGAGTCACATCGATGACAGAAGCACAAAAAAGAAAACTGCAGCGGCTTTATTTTGGAAACCCTGTGCACATCCTCGATGTTCGCTTCGTCCCGGGTTCGAGCTTGAAAACCTGCGTTTGATTTGCAGCTTTGACCTCAGGATCACATCATAATTTTTTAAAACGAGTTCGCTCCTCATTAGAAGTGAGAAAAGTGATGGAGCGACGGTGGGAGAGAGGGGGGAGAACCTGAGAAATAAAGATAAATGGGACATGAAGAATAGACGGAGAGAGAAACAGTGAGAATGAAGGAGTGTTTCGGTTGATGTGAGCCAAATGACAGGCGTTGGGACATGAATGTGAAAACTTAATGGGTCTGGCCTCTGAAGTGGGCCTCCCCAAGTAAAATGAAAAGCCTGTGGAGCTGGCTCCTGTGATGGATGAAGCGTCGCGCTTCTCCAGCCCTGACAGATTCTGGGAAAGCGTTTGAATCATCTCCGACCCCGATTAAGAAATAAGAGCAGAACCAGTGCTGCTTGTCTCATTCCTGAGGTGACAGGAGGAGCTTTAAAATGTTGTGCGTTTGCAGCCAGACAGCCATTATCTACAACACAGCCTATGATATGGAGACGATCAATACTTTTTTTTTTTTTGGAGTGGAAATATCAACAAGCATAACTAGAAACATATAGACCTATGCATGGTCTTATTACAAAGACACCAGCGTCCATGGTTGATGCAAAGACCTGGGACTTAGCCCATGTGTCCCCTGTTCAAGAGATGCTTCTAATTGGTACCATCTACTCTCAGAGTGACATCACTGGAGTCATAGCAGAAGTGATGGAGACCAGATGGTGAGGCGAGGATGATGAGAATCTCTTCACCTCTCATCCATGTGTGTCTTTTCTTATCTTATCTTTTTCATCTTTTGGGGGTTCCAACTCCAAAGACTAAGGGCCAATTCCAATTCCTATCTTAACCCTCAAGCTCAACCCTTAATCTTAACTAACCCTCAAAACCAAGTGTTGAGGGTTATTTTGTCAAATGGGACACCCCTTAAATGCAGATACGTCTTCAGACTGTGGGGGGCAGAATAACGCGAAAGCCGCGTCCAGTCTGTCGACTCCAAAAAAGAAGAAGAAGAAGAAGAAGAAGAACACATTTACATCAGGATTATTTATTACGATCCGTTTGTCAGTCAAGTTATTAGGTTGTCAGTTAGTTATAAGATGATACTCATACAAATACCACAACCACGGACATGTTCAGCTGACAGTTACCACACACCACAGCTTATTGAAAAGTAAACGATAACAAACGATCGCTTGTCCGCACCGGCCGGCTATTGACAAAAGATCGTAAAATAAAAATAAATTTTGTAATGTTGCAATGACGTCAGTAATCCATAATATGGGCCTAAACTAAGATAATACAATGGTTTTCATCATTTTTATCTTTATTAACAAAGAAAATACTTAATTTGTATCGCACTCGTTTCGCTACTTTCGGCGCCATCTTTGTTATATGAAAACACGCAATGCATTCTGGGTAGCCCTTGCTCCCAAAGGGTGGTCTCGGAAAATCTCAATATTGAGGGCGATACAGCCCTTAAACTTGGCCCCTCAACTTAATTTCTCTGAGAATCGGGACAGCGCGCATTTTTTTGAGATTGAGGTTTAAGATCGAGGGTTAAGCAAGGAATCGGAATTCACCCTGAATCAATGTCCATTGACTTCACCTCACACATCGCTCACACTGCAGTTGCTCTGATTGATCCTTCAGGATCAGTTGTCTCTCCATATTGGAGATAGATTGATTCCGCCGCGAAAAAAGATTGTGCTCTGATTTTCATAAAGTGCCTTGTGGTGGGTAGCTTCTTCTTCTTCTTCTGCAATTCCTCGACCTCTAATTAACACCTCCCTCTTGTCCCCCCCACCTCCACCTCCTTCCTCTCGCTATCATTTCCCAAAAGTGATTCATCATAGCCGCACACGTTGTCCTGGCGAAGGTCGAACATTCTCAGCCCCCTAACACTTG
This sequence comes from Microchirus variegatus, assembly GCF_963457635.1. Taxonomy (NCBI): domain Eukaryota; kingdom Metazoa; phylum Chordata; class Actinopteri; order Pleuronectiformes; family Soleidae; genus Microchirus; species Microchirus variegatus. The sequence continues at coordinate 14,295,534 of NC_139822.1, read as the reverse complement.
CACATGCAAACACAGGCAAATGAAGAAACCCATTGATCCTGCAGGACGGTGTTCATTTCAGATTCCTGTTAGGATCCATAAACCTCATTGATTTCACCATCTCCTCTGATTAGGCAATTGAGGAGAACGTAGCAACTTTTCGATGCTCCTGATCAGGAGGACTCGTCCCAGAGGACGGCTGATAAAAAGAGGGGAAAAAGTGTAAAATTGATCATTCACCGTGTCCTTGTTTGTTCTTTCACACAGTGACCTCATGGTAGTCTCATTTAATGCCAGACTTGAGCTTGACACCATTTTTGGTGGAAAGCAAAAAAACGCAATGGTGCAAAATGTAATAATTCAAAACAGACTTTTCCTATATTTGCCTGTTTTTAGCTGACTTGTCAAACTGAATCTAAAGATGGAGGAGCTATTTAGGATGCAAGTTCTTGGTCAGAGATCTTCAAAATCATGAGCAGCCAGCCCTTTGAAAAGATCTTGAAGATGAAGATGTGTTAAATGCAGGCACATTTAGTCCAGCCTTCACCAGATTGTTTCAGTGCTAACTATAAGGCCACGCTCTACACTCTTAGAAATAAGGGTTCCAAAAGGGTCCTTCTACAAGTGCTGAGGTTCTACCTGGAACCATTTGCTTCTGAAAAACCAAGGGTTCAAAGGATTCTTGGTAACACTAATGGTTCCAGTAAGATCCATTTTGATCCAGAGAACCCTTTAAAACCCCTTTCCTGAATAAAGGATTCTACCTGGAGCCAAAAAGGGTTCTCCTATGAGGACAAGCCGAAGAACCGTATATGGTTCTACTTAGCACTTTTATTTCTAGGAGTGTATTTCAAACTGTACTGTTTATTTAATGACGTGTGTGTCTGAACCTCAGGTTGATCGTCCTCTGCTGTAACAGTCAGTTTACCTCATATTGCTCCTCCTCCTCCTCCTCCTCCGTTAACCTGTTCTTTTCCTGTTCATCTGCTTTCACTAACTGTCACCCAACACTGTCACCGACACACAGAGAGCCGCTTTGCATCTCTCACCAGGAAATCACATTCTTTATCGCGCCCTCGCGTTCGTTGAGCGGCGAGTCGTCCACGTGTGGATTCGCAAGTGGACTTCCTCGTTGAACCTCAAGCAACTTTCCATGGCTACCGGCTATTTTGACTATTTTGAGTACGTTGTAAGTGTTGTGGTGCAGGGAGCATGCACAGGTGACATCAAAGTGCAGTTGTGTGCAGATTTGTCTGTGTGTGGCCTGGGCGGACCAGTGTGGAAATGGACGAATGACAAAATGTCTAGTGGAACCCTGCACACACGTGGACGCAAGCTTATTCAGCATGATGATCCATGTAGGAGTTATGCAAATAAAGACATTTTTCAATATATTATAAATCAAGAAAAAGATGTAAGATTATATAGAATGGTTTGGCTAACAGAAAAAAAAAAGGCTTTTAGGATGAGGAGTGACCACTGCGATGGCACTCGTAATGTTATATCTGGGGGAAGCATTGACCGGAGTGGCTGGAGTGTAAACTTACACAAATCCAATAAAGAGCAGCAACGGAGCAGCTAACATTGGCCTACACTCTCAGAGCATTAGGACTGGTAAATAGTACACAGTACACGTTATCTGTTTGTATCATAACCTGTAATGCAACAAACTAACGCAGTTATACAGCAGACTGTTTGACCTGCATCACGTCCAGGCTACACTGTGTGTCATTTAAGTGTTGCACACTTGAGCCTTTTCCCTCCCACATCAAAAAAAACCAGGATATGCATTTTGTTCTTACCCCGATGAAGGCTTAGCGACTGAAGGAAGCTGACATGTTTTTACTGTTCATATGATCCAATAGCCATAAAATAGAGAGCTCAATGGTCCTTCTCTGTTTTAAATAAAGGATGAATTATTGAAAGCTTATGTATAACTCTTGAATATAAACAAAACATGAGTTCATACACTGCTGCTATTATCTGCGTTTAGGATTTGTGGAAGTAATTCCTTTTTTGTCAAGGCAGAAGAATAACATTGCGCAAGTAAAGCAAACTTCAGAGGTCAATTCAACTGGATGTAAAATCCGGGGTCACTCAGGATAAAGGGGCATCCTGCCCCCTCCTGAGCCTGTGCCACTGTATACACACAAAAGCTCATTCAACCAGGTCTGATAGTATTGCTTGACAGAGCCCGTTTTCAGATTGAGGAGGCAGTATACAAATAGTGTTAGTTATAATGCAGAATAATAACATGAAATATAAAAATCACAAAAACCGATACACTATAGCTTTAAAATCCTCTTTATTGATCAAGTTTTTTTGTTCAACTGATGTAAAAATCTTGTTTGAAACTTGATCAATGACTGGGAAATTGAACCGCCAAGTTGAAAATCAGTTGGATAAGCAATGAGTTATCTCCAGAAAAAGTGCATGTTTACACGCCCTTGCTTACAGTAACAATCCGAGCCATTTATTGGGCGAAAACAAGCACTTTTTTTTTTACGCAGAACAGCGCTATTGCCCTGTAAGATTACACTGCAGCCAAAGCCACATTCTACTGGACCAATTATGAGACTTTTTGTCGTACTATTCACGTACACACCCACATTTTAAACACCCAGGTCGAAAAATACCGTAAATCCCCTTAAAATATTCTCCACAGACAAAAAAACTAGAAGCCGCCCGCACAATTTAGAAATTTCCAAGCTAACAGACCTGTTTTTCCTTGGTTATAATTGCGAAGCTATGATTGGACAGTTGCAGTTGCAGGGGAGGATGGGAGCAAACAGTGAATTAGTGGGGGAAAAAAAATAAAGGCACAACAGCAATACTTGTATGCCTCTGCTGACATCAATGGATTTGCGGTGTACACAAAGCAGTGGAACGTGTTCTGCTCAATGATTTTTTTCGAGCAGGCCCGACGGAGAGCAGACATAAAGCTTGTCTGTGCCTGTGACACTGATCTCATGCAATGACCTGGAACTCGCTGCTAAACAAACAGGTCCGACCGCAGAAGTGGATCAAGTCATAGCAACAGAGGGAAAAACTGTCCAGGCATTCTTCCCCGTCTGTGTCAACAATGACACACCTCTGCTCCAGTCTGCCCCCTCCTTCATGCTGCTGCTGTGTTTAAGGCACTAACAGGGAGTGAAAGAGTGAAAACAGGACTGTGTCACACTGTAAAGTCAAAACACATACTCTCCAGAAAGCTTTTATTCATGGTCCTTCACTGTCTTGTGCAGGGCATAATCCCAGTCTCAGTGTGTCTCTTTCTCTCTGGTCCCACTTGCCTTCTCTCTTCAGAGGGGATAAAGCTGCAGTTGAAGAAGTAGCCCACCCTTGGGGTTGAAAGCTCGCATCCCATCCAACCCTGAAAGCTGTTTTCACTCAAAACATTGTCAGCTTGCCCAAACATGTCATAGGAAGTTATTTGTAACAAGGGGGATAGGGAACTATCCTTTAGATCTGTCATCGGGCTCTGGAGGGGAAGCTCGCCGCTCACTGGCCGCACACCTCCACTGGCCAATCGGAGGGCAGGAAGGACAAAAATAAATAGGAGGCGCTAGATGTCCCTGAATGGACACTGGGGGTTTCATCATTCGTGCCGTGGGCAATGGTGAAATCACAGTGCATTATATACCGTATAAGAAGTCGATCAATGCAATCTTCGATGTGGAAAAAGTACTCAAATATTGTACTCAAGTAAAAGTACCAATACTTTGATGAAATATTACTCAAGTAGAAGTAAGAGTAGTCATCTGAAAATGTACTTTAAAGGTGCATTATGTAACAAAACTGGCCATAAAATCCTCCTAATATGACTCAGGAATAATGTTCATATAACAAACTGAACTCACCAACAACAACAGTACAGCCAAAATATTTGCATTAAAAAATGTTTTTTTGCAGACTGCAAATCATGTTTATGTTTTGAAATCACGTTTTGGCATGTGGCGCCACCTACCGCCGTCTACCAATCATTGCAGTCAGTAGAGTCTCAGCTACCGAGCAACCACGGGTTGCCAGTTACGTCAGAAAAAAACGAAACCTAAAAGACCTCAGTATTTTGAATTTGAATGTAGTAACCGTTTTTGGCCACATTCTTACATATGGCACCTTTAAGTAAAAGTTACTGAGTTACTTTGTGTGGGGTGTGAGGGTAGTAGAAATATGACAAGGGGTCAGAAATCCAAAACTATTTTGGAGATCACGCGCCCGGCGCGACACAGGATATTACGTCACTTTTGGCGCGGCGCCCTCTATGTTCACACGCCTAGTACTGGTGCCATAATTTTTATTTTTACTCAGTAACGGATAGGATTTATAAAGTAACTAAGTACAATACTTGAGTCAAAACGTACTCAAGTAAAATACAAAATCCTGATTTTAAATTTAAATACAAAATACACAAAAAAAGTATTCAATACAGTAACTTTTCCACCTCTGTCGATGCTGCATATCAATAGACTCTGTCCTCAAAGTTTGAATAATTATAGATCATTACACGTAGCCTCTTAAAAGGGATAATTAAGCAATTTATAAGCTTTAAAAGTACACTGAACTCATTGAGCAGCGCGCATTCGAGGATTAACTGAACAAACGGTGCCGATCTCTGCTTCTGAGTCAGCGCAGCGAGTCCTCGTGACTGCAGCGATCGTCACGACGAGATCACAGGGCGCGAGGGCCGACAATAGGAGAGGTCATCAATCAAAGGTGGAACAGCTGCTCAGCTGGAAAAGCATCACAGAAGAAAAAAAAAACCCGACTTGTGCGTTTCCAGATTTGTCGGGTGCAGTTCTCCTCCCTGATCAGGAATGCCAGAGCAATCAAACTTGACGAAGAATCGATATGATTAATGTGGACAAATGCTTTTTTTGTTGTTGTCTGAATCATGCAGTGGCACACATGCATGCACACACAAGCCTAATTCAGGAGTCATTTAGAAAGACACGTCTGTGCTCAATTTCACACACTCAAACACTCTATTGCAGTAAGCTGTGCAGCAATCACTACCATTCAAAAGTTTGGGGTCACTTAAAAATGTCCTTATTTTTTTTAAGGAAAAGCTCTTTTTTTCAATGAATAATAACATTAAATGAATCAGAAATACACTCTATACCAGGGGTCGCCAACCTTTTTGAGACAGAGAGCTACCTGAAGGGTAAAGAATAATATGGAGGGCTACCATATAAACATTTTATGCACCATTTTTTTTTTTTACCATTTACCAAATGATTAATATTATGGATTCATTTGCATACACATTCATTCCAGTGCTTACTCCTAACGATTATCAGTTTTTATAAACAATATCAATGATATTTTACCGAGTGAATATATGGATGCATGCAAGTGAGTTGAGGTGAAGTGAACCCGCGGGCACCATATTGGCTGCCCGAGGGCTACCAGGTGCCCGCGGGCACCACGTTGGTGACCCCTGCTCTATACTATACATTGTTAATGTGGTAAACGACTATTCTAGGTTTTTAATGGGATATGTGCATAGGTGTATAGAGGCCCATTTCCAGGAACCATCTCTCCAGTGTTCTAATGGTACATTGTGTTTGCTAAATTTGCTGCTTCTATGATCAAAAGCAAAGTTTGAAGGGCAAACTTACTATTTTGAATGAAAAAAAATCTTTATTTCTAATCATTCTAATCTTGTCAATGGAAAAAAAGATGAGACGGTCACATGACGAGACTAAACCAACGAAGCCACAAACCCACTTGGACCAATCCAGCCTCTCATTATGCTTCTAACATGCACCAGAATAAATATTAGCCTAGAATAATGACAGTGGAATCATAACTGCATGGTGGCTGGACCTGATCCTAACAGTTGGGCTTAAGCCAGGTAATTTTTATTTATTTATTTTTCTTTTAAAAAAAACATGTGAAGTTGCACTGGAGCAATCAAACTAAATTAACCCAGTTTAATGTGCTGGAGCCTGTGGTCGGCAGAATATAAAGAGAAGAGTCACTACCTCGTCCACACACGTTTGTCAGAGCAGGAGGATAGAGTTGACTGAACGTGAGCACACACACACACACACACTGGCTCTGTGGGTAATAGTGGCTGCATGGGTGTTAGAGGGGCGCCACTGTGGTCGGACTGGACTGTCTGGGAGCATAAAGTGGCCTTCTCATGGTTCCCCACTCGCCTGGGTGGTCTGACTCTGGTGTGTGTGTGTGTGTGTGTGTGTGTGTGTGCGGACAGGGATGGACATACATTCATCCTGCAAAGGTGAGATGAGTGGCTGTGTGTGGTGGCAAAGGGTGGCAAGACAGCCTGGGTAGTGCCCACACATGGAGTGCCACAAGTCCCGCTGACCGTCCCACTTTTAAACACACACACACACACACACACACACACACATATACACATATACACACCCAGCCCCCATCCATGCAGAACAAATATTTTGATATAGACGGGTAGACGACGGGGCGTCTCCTCTCTCCAGCAGTTTTGCTTACGGGTGTTAGGCTGCACTCAGCACAGGATGCTCTCGGTAAATGCCCAAACAGGAGCAGAGAAAACCTCAGCCACTTTTAGAGTCTATCAGCCCTCTGCCAGCTCCCACTAAACCCCCCACCCCACCCCACCCCACCCCTCGATGACTCTGGAGGCAAACACTGAACCATCAGACGGTGGAGCGAGCAGGACAGAAGATTCCTTGGGTTTCTAAGTTGTGGCTAAAAGGAAAAAAAATAAACAGTTTTTTTTTTCCCCTACCAAAGAGATTTCAACAGGCAGATATACTGCCCCCGTCGCCTTTCCAGTTACTTTGAAAAAAAAAAAGTCTCATTCTCTCTCCAGCTCTCTCTCTCTCTCGCTCTCTCGCTCTCAGGGCTATTTTGGTTTCCAAAAATATTTTCGAAAGTCCTGAAGACCTGCTTTTATATATCTGTCGCCGTTGCTGTTTGAAAGTGAGTGTCAACTGAAAAGGACCATTCACAGACGCAGAATCAAAGTGTTTTGACCACGTTAAACGGCTCTGTTGGGAGGGAGGGAGAGAGGGAGGCAGGGCCGCCTCAGTCCTCTCAGAGAGAATTTTTTTTTTTTACCTCCACAACATCAGCGTCTGTAACTTAAGACATTGGTGGTCATGTGTGTTAAAAGCAAGCGATTTGAACAGCTTTGTAAACCAGTATAATAAAGCTGCTGTGCTTTCATAAGCAGCTCTGCTCTCTACAGGCATTTGAGCCGTTGCTCATGTACACGTTTTCATTGTTTGATCAGTTTATCTTTGGAAAACCTCTTCTTCAAGCTAATTACCAAAACACCGCCAGCATTAGCATGTTGTATGCTCTGATGATACCACCCCAAAACCTCCACTACCCCAGTTGCAATAAGCATTTATCACATCGTTATGGCCAAACTAATCATCAGGATTATTCTAATTGATATAAACATCAAGAGAGAGAGGTCTTTGCCCTCTTATGTGCAAGACAGACTGCACCTAGGAAACTTGGAGCTACGCGGTGCAGGAACAGCAGCAGCACAGACAATCACGTTCTACGAGAAAGCGAAATAGCACGACTGCTAACTAAATGTCCAGGTTTATTTTGAGCAGGAGAATCCACTCCTGAAACTTCTTGTGGGTGCTTTTGTCTCACTTTACTAGCACTATTTAGCTGTTGTGCTACCACCTTGCCTCCATCAGTCCTCATAAAATACACCTTATTGGCTTAGTTAGCATTGTGTGAAACATTTGACAATGGTTTGAATGTGACAGACATTTGTTTACATATAAATGTATATAGAATATATATATATGTATGCATATAAATACATATATATTTACACACACACACACATATATGTATATATATATATATATATATATATATATACACATATATATTAAAACTACAGCTACATTCAAATATTATGAACATCATCTTTAAGAAGACGGCTCGCCCTCACTGCTGAAAAAACTCTCGAGACGAAATGCTTTGTTGTTTACATGTTTCTCTGCCGCTCCCATGCACGCAGGCAGAGTTAAGGGAGCAGCATTTATTATTGATCAGGCTATTTGCAAAATGTCCTTATTGAGTAATAAACAGTCGTATATAGACGGGCCGGTGCATTAGTGGCAGCAGGAGCGCCAGGGCGGACAGCCGAGGCCTATCAGTCACCATCACTCCCAACGTGACGAGGCTGATTATAGGTTATTATTAAGCTGTATTGATTACTGCCAGGGGGAAATAAGTGTTCTGGAGAGAGACTGTTGATCTGTATAGGGAGTGACTTTTACAACTCCCTGCACTATAGTACTCTGTACTATACTGTAGGAAAGATCACTACTGGACAGTTTGGAGCTGTTTACAACATTTGACTATAAGCAGTGTTTGTTATGACGCTCTGTTTAACCCTTCTTCTACTTTCATTTGTCTCGCTGCCTCCTAACACGCCTTCCCCCCTCTTCCTTTGTCTTCGGGCCAACAGTATAGCGCAATTTCCATCTGAACCCTGTTGGTCAACATGGCAGTCGTTGTTAACCCGGGCCTTGACCGATCCAGTATGTCAGTACTATTTACAGTGCTGTTTATAGTTAACTGCACATTTGATTTAGCAACGTTTTTTTACGCTGAATGCCCTTCCTGACGCAACCCTCCCGATTTATCTTTCTTGGGACCAGCACTAGCAGCACACTGGCTGGGTCTCTGTTTAACTCTATATATTGTACATTATGATTCACAGATTGACCGAGTGTTTTCACTCTATAAGGGAAGTCATGTTTACCATCAAAAATTCCATCAGTGGTTTCCAGCCTTTATCATCCCAATAATTATGGCTGTCCAGTTATTGAATAAACTTTCAAAGTGGTAGCACTTTGAGATGCCAGAGCCACCCCAAACACACCACTTTTGGGGGCCGAGGGAACAGCTTGCAGGCTTTGGGAGCCATGTGGGTAACCTACCAATGTACCACACACAAACACACATACACACACACACGCACTATTCTTTCTTTCCCCCAAACCAATCATTATACCCATCCTGCCCACAGCTCGAAAGTCCTCAGGTCCACAGAAACATACTTAGTTGTGGTTGAAGAAGCACTTACATCCACTCAGCACTCTGCCATTCCCTGCCCAAGATGATACCGTTCTGGTGGGGGAGATCTTCTTTTATGAACTTCCTGCAATCATCCATCAGGCTGCTAAAAAGAAATGGATGGATATGGTGGCCACAGTCTCTAACCTCAAGAAAAGACTAATGCAAAGGGGGCTTTTCTGGGCCCGGTGCTCGGCCACCGTTGCAGAACAAGTGATGCCATGAATTATTAAACCACCGTTGGGTTTAATATTTAATGTTGTCGACATGTAATTTACACTAACGCTCGAGAAATCGCGGGGTACAGACCGAGATAATCAAGTGCATTTGTTCCTAGGAGTGCAGGAGGTGTTATATGAATCCCATCAGGTGAGCTCTGATGTCACGGATAATCAGCAAAGTTCGATTCACAGTGGAAAAGTTTGGAGCCACCGCATTTTAATGCATAATTTATACTGCGAAGCAAAAACAATGAAATAATAATAAGGGTTTTTTTTTTCTTCTTTTTATAGTAAAGTTGAAACCCCGGTGGGTGGAATATTCATCTCTCGTACAATACTGCTTTTGATGAAACTCTTACGCAAGGGTAACTATTTTTAAACCACATCACTCAACGCAAAATGTGCCTCTGAGCTAAATTATACTTTAATATATGTGCAATATCAACCAGTAACATTTGGCATAACACCAAAATAAAGATCCTGACCAGAATTTCATCACATCTCTACACCCACTGCATAATACAAAAAAAAAAAAAAAAAAGTAGACCACTATTGCGTGGCAGCAGAATACCAAATGTGCTTTATTGTATATCCAGCTATCCTACAGTCAGTATTTATACAGAACCAAGAAAAACATCAGTCTCTCACAAAGCAGAGGCATCAGCGACCAAGACTGCAGCACACACTGCAGAAAGTCATTTCTGTTTGCCAGTCACTTAGTCACTGACCTGAGCTGTGGCAGTAACTCCAGGATTTAAATGAGGTGGTGAACTTTGAGTTAACACCTTTTAGGGTTACCGATGATGAGGGCATGTGTTGTGAATTGGTTAGAGGGGGGCGCATACTACTATGAGAGCGACAGGGTGACCTCTGACACACATAACACCTCCTAATTTGTCCTAAGGAGAAGTTAACAAGCCCCGACTGGGGAGAAAGTCATTAAAAGTGTTGGGCACTGGGAGCGTTGCTGACACACACACAGGGTCTTCTGTGTGTGTGTGTGTGTGTTGAAGTTGCAATTAAGAGTCTTTTTAAAAAGACATTCGCTGGGTAATTTATGATATGTTGTCTCAAATACAGGATTCCAACCTTCAAATGATGTCTCCACGATTATTTTGCTGGTACATCAACATACAACAGTGTGAATAGCACTCGTGTCAAAGCCTGAGCAGATCTGCACAGCCTGTGAACGTCTGGTTCACTCTACTTTACGGCATACGTCACAATACCATTTACAAACTGTAGGGGGCCCCCCCAAGAGAAAATCCTCCATTGCGTGACTTTAAAGGTGCCATATGTAAGAATGTGGCCAAAAACGGTTACTACATTCAAATTCAAAATACGAAGGTCTTTTAGGCTTCGTTTTCTGACGTAACTGGCAACCCGTGGTTGCTCGGCAGCTGAGACTCTACTGAGTGCAATGATTGGTAGACGGCGGTAGGTGGCGCCACATGCCAAAACATGATTTCAAAACATAAACAATGCAAATGTTTTGGCTGTACTGTTGTTGTTGGTGAGTTCAGTTTGTTATATGAACATTATTCCTGAGTCTCTGTGACATATTAGGAGGATTTCATGGCCAGTTGCTTTAGATTTTTTACATAATGCACCTTTAATTCTCTCAACATTCATATATCAGGATTAGATTAATCAACACTTGTTAAACACTATAATGTTATTCTATACAATAAGCTCATATAATGTTAGCGGAACACGTAGGATGTATACAGCCTAAGTTATAGCTGCTCCCTTCAGACCACACAGTTGGAAGGATTACTGTTCAAAAGTTTGGGGTCACTTAGAAATGTCCTTTTATTTGAAGGAAAAGCACTTTTTTTCAATGAATATAACAGTAAATTAATCAGAAATACACTCTATACATTGTTAATGTGGTAAACGTCTGGTTTTTAATGGAATATGTACATAGGTGAATAGAGGCCCATTTCCAGCAACCATCTCCCCAGTGTTCTAATGGTACATTGTGGTACTAATCACGTTAGAAGGCTATTGGATGATTAGAAAACCCCATAGAGCAAAATTCTCTATTTTCTATTCATTTTGCAACTCTTTTGATGAATAAAAGTGTGACTTTTAATGGAAAACACAAAAAAATTGTATTGTTGACCCCAAACTTTTGAACGGTAGTGTAAAATACCAACAGACAAACTGTGCTCACTGTGAGTGCAGCACAAGAGGAAACGTATATAAACCTTGCCAGCACTTTCAGACAAGGTGAAAAAACATTCTACTCACACAGTGTGGTCACATGACAATCTGTATTCCATCAGGTTCAGGGAGTGCCACCTTTAAATTGCGTCTCTGACAATGATCAAGGTTAAAGAACAAAAAGTGCACGACTTAACCGAGTCTGCATACCTAAACTGGCAGTCACATCACAGATACACCCACGTTTACGCTGTATACATGTGTGTATGTGATAAAAAATATATATACTGCACTCATTTTTGGCCAGTATTTTCGATCAGATAAAAAGGACTCACACTTTACTACAAAAACTCACATGTTCAACCATCCGTTAGGTCTTTCTATGATCACACAACTTTCGTTAAGTTCACCTCTTATGCACCCAAAGCAGTGAAACCACACCATGTGCTTTCAGGGCAACGTGCTCACCACTGATAAACATTCCTCAGACTGTGGTGGAAACAGGTTTTTTTTTTTTCTTTCTTTTTTTTTTTCTTTAAAGCTGCTGGTGTTTGCCTTTGTCAGTCATGGAGCCCTCGAACGACAGCCGAGGTGGAATGCATATAAAGCAGCGTGGCTCTGAAGGGCCCCTTTTAGCTGCTACGCCACTGGAGGGCAGTGCTCTGTCTGCCTTCGTACAGATGTCTCTTTGTTTAGGAGATACTTCAAACACAAACACGGGGGCACCAGGAAGATTAACAAGGAACAAGTGAATATACGTTAGATATCGGCCACAGTTTTCATCATATGGGATGAGAGTATCCCAACTTTGGTTTCATCAATGCAGGCTCGTTTCTTTACGCTTGCTGCCTCATTTCCACTGTGAACTTAAACACCTCCAGATTTTATAAAGCGTATGAAGTGTTTTCTACAATTCGCTGGGAACAAATGAGAGGCGATTGTTATTATCGGCGTGAAAAGGTAAAGGCTGTTTTCTGTGGTGTAAAGTACTTGCACACCAAAATGAAAAACAACAACACACAGATGCCACACAGCGTGAAGCCTCCACTACAGCAAAGCTCACGGCCATGTTTTTCTGTTTCCTATTTTTTTTTTCCCCTTCTCTTGCAAACTGCAGGAGGGTTGGCTACATTGGAATGCTACCGGGTTTTAGTTGTTTCAAATGAAATAGTTTGGCCTCAACACCTCCACCCCCTCTAGCCACAATGTCACAAACACTTACATCCGTGATGGAGGAAAAAAAAAAAAAGGCACAGTGTGCAACCATGGTCGGCAGCAATAAATTGCATTAAGAAGAAGAGAAAATGGGTCAGCAGATCTGCTGACTCAGGGTTTTGTGCTGCTAGCGATAGCTACAATTGCCACTGTAGGACAGGCCTCATTTGCTGGAGGAAAAAAACAGCCAAGTGGGTAAAGATTAAAGGTGCATTATGTAATAAATCTAAACTGGTCATAAAATCCTCCTCATATGTCACAGAGACTCAGGAATAATGTTCATATAACAAACTGAACTCACCAACAACAACAGTACAGCCAAAATATTTGCATTAAAAAAAACATTTTGCAGACTGCAAATCATGTTTTGGCATGTGGCGCCACCTACCGCCATCTACCAATCATTGCAGTCAGTAGAGTCTCACCATCGGTTGCCAGTTACGTCAAAAAACGAAACCTAAAAGACCTCGTTTTTTTTGAATTTCAATGTAGTAACCGTTTTGGGCCACATTCTTACATATGGCACCTTTAAGAAGATGCGGTGGTTAATAATTGCAGGAAATGACAGAACGAATGTGGAAATAACGTGTTAGGAAGTGTGCGTAATGCAGCCTGGAAAGGCGACGGGTTGACGTTCACCGCGATGAGGATGATGAAACGAGTAAACAAAAGAGGCAAAAGGGAAAATATGGAAAAATCAGAGACGGATTCTGCATGACTGATGACCCTAAATCAGAGGACGCGATACAGCGACGACGCTTCCAAACCACCGGCAGCACCGTGCGCCTGGCCGTGTGCACCGCTGGAACCGACGCCTGCAGAAGCTCTGGCTTTATTGGAGGTGGGCAGACGTTCAAGTTTTTCTTTGACGCTCCACCCCGCAAGCCGCTTTTATGGGCCTGTTTACTAGCATGGGCTTCCAGAGATCTTTATCCAGCACGCCTTTGATTTACCAGAGCTCTCATCCCACATCCCATATGCAGCGGCAGAGACACGGGCCTTTCAAGACGCACAAATAGAAATCTGGCAGTCATTTCACAGTCAGAACTTTTTTTTTTTTTTGTATCGCCCCTCTGTGTTCACCCCCTTCATTTTATTCCTTTATACCCCCCTCCCCCCCTCTCTCTCTTCTCCACATCGTCGGATATAATTATGGGGGTTCTCTGCAGATGTTCCTCCTCTTCCAGATTATGAAGAGATGACCAGAAATGTGATGTTGTGCTTATGGGGTGGGGTGGGCATGCATTCACGCTGGACTGTAACCACACGTTCTCTATGATAAACAACAAATAAATAGTAAATAATACGCGACACTGCATGGGAACGGGATATGACAGAAACTTCAGCATTCTCTTAATCTCATTTATTCCCGACGACAACTGCTGTATTACACAATGCTCCGGCAAACGCGGAGCAGCTGTGGTGGCTGCAGGGGTTTTCTACTGTACAATGTAGGTGGTCAAAAAACATCGTACTGTACCCAGCGCAAGACACACAAACACAATGACGAGAGTGTTCTTGATAGTTCTGCCCCAAGAAGAGATATCTGCATGTGCTTTTAAGCTTTTCAAAAAACAAGACAATGTTAATAGAAAAAGCCACTTCCGCCCGTCAGCCCACACCAGAACAGCATCCCACCAGCAGCCAGAGAGAGAGAAATAAGAAAAATACACACACTGCATATAGCTGTGGTCCAAGGATGACCGGTGGACAGGGTGCAATTATCCTGCTCTGACACAAAAACACACCAGCAGTAACATTTACCCATTGTTAACACCAGCCTCTGCGGGGAAGTCAAGTAGAGCGGCACGTTGGGGCCAAGCACAGCGCCTCCTACGTGAGGAGAGAAACCAGACCTGACCAGATGAAGCCGGAACCCGGGCCCGGGCCGCAACACATGACCAAGTTCAACAGGAAGTTTCATGAACGGTTCGGAATAACACGGCGCTGGGCAGCAGCAGCAGCAGCTGCAGCTGCAGCAGCGCGCCACTGAGTGAGCCTTCCTCTCGTGTTCCTCCTCGCATTTCATTTGCCATTCATCAAAGTGCCAGAAGCAGCTGTTAATGCCCAAGGTTGTAACACAGGTAATTCTCAGGTGTGCCAACTCAGCGACTCAGCAACAGCCAACTTAAGGCAACTGGTTTGAAGTGTACGCTACAGAAACAGAGAGCAGAGGCCCCCGGCTTTAAGCAGGAAGCAAGAGAGTGAGTTTTGGGCGAGAACTCCTCTCTGCGGAGTAATTCATGGACTTCTACTGTCCAGCTGAGAAGTGTGATTTGGCTCGAAGCAGGTGAGTGGTTCTGCATGGCAGACAGAGGCAGGAAATTCTGACTGAGGGAGAGAGAGAGGTCAGCAAGTCTATATAACCGTTTCCGAGAGAGAGAGAGAGAGAAGTTTAACTGAAACACAGAGGCCCTCGCTCGTAATCCTCCTGTGGTTTCCTTCCTCAGCTCCTCGGCCCCAAACCCCCATGCAGACAGCCTCGTCTTTTACTGCTGCACCAAAATCTCCCTCTCTTTCTCTCTCTGTCTCTCCTTTCGATCTCATTTTCTTTCTTTTTCTTTTGTGGTATAAAAAAGATGATGCTATTCGGGTCTGGCTGTGGCCCTGGCTCTGCTCCATGGGAGGAGATGCGGTTTTCTCCAGCTGCTATGAATCCCTGCAACGAAGGTCTGCGCATGAAGCCACGCTTAATTTGCGCGGTCGAGGCTACGTTACACCCCCACCGCCACTTCACAACAACATCTATCGCAGCATACCCCCATCCCTCCATCGCATCGTATTATCACTGCAGGGGACCAACCATCTCTAGGATTTCAGCTTCCTCGCCGTCATTTTCTCTGCTGCTTCCTCTCTGGACTCACACACCTTGATGCCGAGCGAATCATAAAATGAAAACCTGCCATTTTACAGCGAGTGTAAATCTGGATTTCCCCGCCGTTGCCATGGGTACATCAAGTCAACCACACAGTATTTATTTAGCCAAGGTTAGCCTTAATATTATGTGTGGCAACGGTCGTGACGTTACCCATAAAAATACTATAAAAACTCCCATTTTGAAGCCTTGAGATTCGCAGTTTGGCCGGTGCCATGTTGACGTTCTGCAACCAGGCTCCCATCCATCCATCCATCCATCTCCTACCGCTTTATCCTCCACACGAGGGTCGCGTCCTGGTAGAGCTTAGATAGGGCCCAAAAAATCAAGCCCTATACCCGACACATTAACTGTAATTACGAGCCCGAGCGCGATTTAAACCTGACATTTTTTTAAAATACGTGACCCGTAACGTACACATACGTCCACGACCTCCCCACAGTCTAATTTACAACAACAACAGAGCCGCCGAGATCCGCTTCCACGAACGCATATGTTGCTAATGACGATACACTTCCTGGTGTATCAAATGATGCGTTCACGGCCGCAGGTTTTTACACGTTCACACAATGCGACGTGCTATAACATACCACTCGGAAAAGACGAGGGAGAAAAAACACAAATGCTTGATCAAGGTCCTGACCCGGCCCGAGGATAGTGGCGGGAAATATCGGGCAGAGAAACTAAACTCTACATCCTGGACAGTTGTGCTCTATTGTTGCTCTATTCTCCCCGAAATGGGGACATCATTTATTTACAAAATCTGCATCATGTTCTCTGCGAGACAACTTGAAACTGGCGAGACCATTAACTCTCAACCAGCAGGGTCGCCCCCTGGTGGCTACTCAATATAATGTTGCTTCCAGGTCGACTTCAAGGAGGAAAACGGGGAAAACTACGTCAACAGTGTGTGGTTTGCGGAGCATCAGGACGAGGTGCTGACGAGAAATCACTCTCATCAATGGATCGTACATAACAAGTTCTGACTGCATCTGACGTGAATTACATTAATATCATGCTTTAATAGAAAATGTCACATTTAGATCTTTTTTTTTTTTTTACCAGAGAAAGAAAAAGGATTCGGAGATTAAGACTCATTTATTCTTGGACTAACAGTGTCTCGAGGGAAACATTAACAACACAAGTAGTTAGGAGTCTTATATTCAGCCAAAACTGTAATTTAGCTGCTGTGCACATTGTCAAAGTAAAGTCCAACTAAATGACACTGAGAAGGCCAAGAGACTCAGCACAAGCGATTACTGAACAAGACATTGTCATGTACTGATATGAGTCACATTTACATCTCGCGGCAAACGGCACACACGGCCCACTGCAGTGATCAAAACATTACATAAGACTGGTGTGGTGGTGGTAGGTTTGGGAGTCTGGCCGCGATCCAGAGGCTTTCTAGAGGCCCTGGCTTCTCTCTGTACATTAGCCAGGATATTAAAGGAAATGCAGTCCACCACAGGCTTCACTGCTGTGGTTTTGCCATCAGCCGGAGCAAATCTGTGTGCACCAGTGGCACACTCTCAGCCCAGCCTTGACATGAGGCCTGTGTGTGTGTTGTGGGGAGAGTGGGGGGGGGGGGGGGGGGACGGTAGGACAACTGCATGACCACTGTGTTCCGTTCTGTGTGGCCTGTCAGCAGCCGGTCGCTATAGCAATACTTGCCCATTACACATAATAGTCACAGATATAAAGGAACCAGACACACACACACACACACATGCAGAGTCATGAACAGACATTCCATGTGGGCCCCTGTGTGTGTGTGTGTGTGTGTTCATGGGTCATTAGCATAGCTGCAGTGTTAGCTAATCGGCTGTGGCAGTGTTTTGCTGTGCGGGTGGGACAGGTAACATTCAATTACAGTCCCGCGAATACAGCAGCGTCACGTTACTACGCAAACGACACAGTGCGCGGGAGGATGGAGAGCTTGAGGAGCCACCCTTTCCCCTCTGGAGTCTGAACCTCATCACTACTAACACTGTTTTATTTCAATAAATACCACCCAGTGAGTGCGTGAGATATGTGCCAGCGGGGACATTCACGCATGACCCGACGTATGCATTCATATTTAATAGCTAAATATGTATGTGCGTACTGTGTCTGTGGGGGATTGTCTCTTAATATAGTTAAGCTGTGAAAAACCCCAAAGTCTTTGGCGAGGTCTCACACACACACACACACACACTTTTTCCTCCTTCCTCCCCTCTCACCAGAACCATTTATCAGAGCAGAACAGGGGCAGCTTGCGTGTCATAAGCCTCTTTGGAGCCACAAACAAATCAAGCAGGGCTCTCCATCAAATGAACTCCCCACTCGACTGGCGGTTACATAAAGGTTTACTCGCTCGCCGTGTAAAGAGCATGTTTCAGTGGGAACGGCTTCTGATTGAATACATCCATACGTACCAGTGCGGGGAAGACAAATGACTGAGACTCATGGGAGTTGGAAGGGTGGGGGGGAAATTGTCAAACTTTTGATATTTTTCCACACGTCAGAGTATTTTTGAAGCATGGCTGGATTCCTTATTTCACTACAGGTGTCGGGACCCCACGATGATGATCATCGTGATAGTTTAAAGAACAGTAAATAATACGTCTTTTCACAAAGCCGCTATATTTTGCAGGTGCACTGCCCCATTACTCAACAGAGGTTATACACTAAAGATGTATTGCTATGTTACAAAGGCCAAACTCTTTTGTTAAATCCTCCTTTCATTTATCCCTCAAGTGCCTAAAACGTATTGTTTGCATTTTTCTTCAGCCAAAATTACTAACCAGAACTACATCAGTGTTTACAGCTCCTATGAACTCTTGCCCAGTCATAAAAGATTAAGCCTGTTGATCAATCCAAGCATATGTTCGTTTTTTGTTTTTTTTAAAGCTCACAGAGTGGTCCTGTTGCACATATATGTTAGTTATGGAGGTCTACTTACATACATTAACTTGTTTTTATGGTCAAAAACCTCCTAGTTGCTGTAAACGAGCCGATAAAAATCTCTCCTCACTGACGCTCTCATCAGCCACGGTGTTTCAGACTGAAATCTCACCACCAGAAGACAGAGTGTGTTGTGATTGGCCAGCCAGCGTAGAGCCTTCCCAACTGTCTTGTGATTGGTACCCGGAAGTGTCATAATTAGCACACCAGCTCTCAGAAGCGCCCCTCTGAAACTGTGGATGTTTTAACAATTTTTAAAAATAGTTTCGTCACGACTCCCCCGCCGCAGTCAGAAGAGAGTCAGAAGACACTCTCGGTCGTGAAACACCTCCACAACGGACGTTATTCTTCTTCTGCGGTTCAATGTACGCAACCGGATGTGCCCGGATTAGTGCCCGGGCACACCAAAAAAACAGCGTTAATTGGAACTTCCGGTCTAGGTCTAGGTCCGCTTTAAAGTCAAACCCAAAGCTACAATGGATATATTTATATATATATATATATATATATATATATATATAAGTTTTCTAATGTTAAAGCTCAAGTGACTGATCCATCTATGCCTAGTCCACAGTGAGGCCTTGGGCTTTTCCATTATGCACTTATATGTTTTTCTTTTGGACAAGAAAACAATTAATCAACAGCATCACCCTTTACCCTGCCCTCGTTCCACAAAGACTAACCGACCCCCTTGCAGCGAACAGGGCAGACCTTTGTTTGCGCCGTGACCCCCTCTCTCTTCACAACATCGGTCATTGCCGACCGTGACCGCGAGGTCCACGAGGAAGGACCATTCGCAATCTGGAGGTGCGCATCGTGGACAAAAGCCCCGGTCAGCGCCGAACGCACAAACAGACGGAGAACGGGGGTCGAGCCTTCTGCTCTGCGGTCGAGCTGCAGCTGGAACAGTCACTCTGAAAACTTGACCTTAACCCCTGGACCTGACCATGGCTTTGGAGGATGGAGCGCGGGTCGTGCCCTGCACTGACTCCTGTGACTATATCGGTAATGGCATTGATTACTGCGCCGTGTATTAGCGCGGCTGCGTGCGAGCGTCGCTAATAGATGAAACGAACCGATGGCCTTGAATTATGTGGACAAGATGGATGTTGTACGGCTCTGTTGATGCATTTTGAATGATTCATGGTGATGACGAACACTCGCTACCTCTAGGCGAAAAAATACAAAGTATACAGTCCCTTTGGTCCTACACCATCTCAGCTCCATTTCACATCCCTCCCCTGTGGAGGACAAAAGGGGCTTTTAGGGCCCTGGTGAGGATGCAGCCAGAGTCACGAGGTGAGGAGTTCTCTCAATAACTGCTGTCATTAAGGCAGAGAGGACTTGGACGAGAAGGTAGCCCATGGGGATGGAGTGTTTTGGTTGTCATACAGTATTCACATCTATCACCAACAATTTAACGTTTTTACTTAAGACTGTCAAACAACTACTTTTATTCTGAAATGTGACAAAGCACATATTTAAAGGTGACTTTATCATCTTGACTTTTAGATTTATTTGATTATTTCAGATCAAAAGAAGTGCAATAAGCACCATGGTAACACTATTCCTAGTTTAAAACAGCACTTGCGCCAGTTCATCTGCCTTCTCTGGTTCATGTTCATGGCTGTGTATTATGTTGGGCAGATGAACAAAGAGGGCTGCAGCGTAAGCAACTGCAAACAGTTTAAAATGATACAGACGTCTCTCAGCTCAGTTTCCTTTACTTATTTATTTCACTTCCTGCTCAGTGATTGATCCGCGAGCCTTTTCCCAAAGTTTTAGTTGCAGACGCCACACAATGATCATCAGCTGTGGGACGCTGACCAACTCTATCTCTCTCTCTGAGCTGCTCTATATGGAGTGTGCGAGATGCTGCAAACGTGTTAAAGTTAACTATGATTAATGCATTAATCCTGATGGATCTAATTGTATTATAGCGCATAATGCACTACTTTCAAACACTAAAGGCTCAGATGTTCATCAAAGAATGGCGTGACTATAAAAAAGCAATCAAGAAGTGTTTGTTTGAATGATGCTGTAATTTGAAATGAAGTGTATACTCGTACGTAGAGGGTCTGGTCTCCCAGGGCCACTAGTGAACATTAGAGAGGCCTGCAACTCACACTTCACATGAATATTTAAGAACACACTGGGACTCTTCCATTTAACATCCCAGAGGGGGCGAAGCAGACCCCCCTATATCCTCACTCTCGCCCTTATTGCACTTTCTCCTAACTCTGACCTGTCACCTTTGTTGCACTTTTCCTTCACCTACTCCCTCTGCCCTCATACTCTCTTTTGTCCTTTCACCGCCGTCGCTCTGTTTCCACCCTGATCCTCACATCTCACACTCGCCTGCTTTCTCCACTTTCTGCGGTTCCTCAGAGCTCAGGAGCCACTGAGGCAGATGAAGGGATGAGCACTGTTTTTTCTTTCTTTCTCTCTCTCTCTCTCTCTGCCCTGCCCAGCCAGCAGGCTGCCAGTGCGTGGAACGAGATTGAGATGCGGCTGACGATGCTGCAGCTGGTTCTTCTTTGGGCTAATCACTCCCAGAGAGCCGACCATGGTTTGATTTGGTTTTTTACAGCCTGGCCTTATTTTTCACATCAGCGACGTGAATGGCCCCTCAAAAACCCCCACCACCACTCCCACCCCCCCCCCCCTACACTTTTGATCAAATTTGCACCATATGCCTTTGAAGGGAGATGAACCGACTGGTGGGTGTGCTTCTCTTTAACTCTCCTTCCCGGTGCAAGTGGTTTGATCAGGCCCCAGCCCTGATGGGGGCAAGCTCTCCAATCCCGAGACAGTATTATGTTCCCGAAATTGCCCGACTGGAGATAATGAAGGCCTATGATTTTTTGGAGCAACAGAAAGAGGAGACAGGGACTTGACTTACAGGACGTGCTCACCAGACCGTCACTACCGAATCAACGTCCAGAGGTAGAAATAGGCAGATATGGGCATCAAAAGAAAGACATGCATTCATCTAATCACCTCTAGCTTGATGTCTGTTCTCGTCTCCTTTCAGACTCTCTCTCGATGTTCTAGCCAATAGGATTAGAAGAGTTTCATTTCACCTTGAATTACCACTGTCCCTACCATGCAGTGTAATCCATATTGAAAGACTTCTGGGAAGAGTTTGGTCAAACGTGGAAAGGAAAAGAAGGAGGCAGGATGGTGGACTGATTGCTGAAATGAATGCCGCGTTGCCCGCATATCTTTTTCTCAATGAAATCCTTCCCTCCTTCAGAAGGAGAGCCAATCAATGCCCTTATCAACTGTCTCATCAGGCCAAATTAGCCTCTGGCAATTCACAGAGTGACGCATAGTTGGTGTAATCAAGGAGGAATCAACATAAGAAACAAGAGTATCCCCTGGAAAAACGGTTAACTAATGGCCAGTGACAGAAATAGATGAGGAAGATTAAAGATTAAAAAAAAAAATAATAATAGAGAAAGAAACACATCATCCCACTGATATTGACAGATGAGTTTGTCAATGCTGATGTGACAGAAATAACCACACAGTTTATGCTGTGGTGTTTCATATTGACATCTGGGTGAATTTACCTCAATTTATCATGATTATTCTGGAATACAAATGGTCACATTTGCTATGTGTCTTCTTCATTTGTGCAGTGTAAACTTCCCCTTCAAAATGCAAAATTCACATTGGTTGAGCCATTTGAAGCTGTTGTAGGAACATTGTGTGCATAAAGGCTTATTTTGAGCAAGCAATTACACACTTAGACTTATATGCATAATATATTCAATTTCTGCCTATACACAGTTCTCACTGGTGCCATATGTAAGAATGTGGCCAAAAAAAGGGTTACTACATTCAAATTCAAAATACAGAGGTCTTTTAGGTTTCGTTTTTTGACGTAACTGGCAACCCGTTGTTAGACGGCGGTAGGTGGCGCCACATGCCAAAACATGATTTCAAAACATAAACATGATTTGCAGTCTGCAAAAAAATCTTTTTAAATGTAAATATTTTGTCTGTACTGTTGTTGTTGGTGAGTTCAGTTTGTTATATGAACATTATTGCTGAGTCTCTGTGACATATTAGGAGGATTTTATGGCTTTAACTGAAAACTCTATTGACAACGAAAAGTGACTGTATGTGAACTTTCTTCCACCCATCCTGACAATTTTGCTAATGCTGAAAACTTCTTACAAAGGTCAACTAAAATAGCACGTCTCTTCTCCTCTTCCTCCCTCTCATACACTAAATCTGGGTCCACTTCTCCACTGGCTGTCACAGAAGTTTCCAAACAGCTGTGGAGATTTAACGGCTGGAAAACAATAGCTTGTGTCTTTTCTTCTGCTTACAGGCACATGCGTTTCTTGGCTCCGGTCCGCCCCGCTGAAGTCGTAGAGTGAAGAGTTAAGAGACTTGAGGGAGAAATCAGTCTTCAATTATGCATTCGAACGGCAGCAACACAATAAATAAACAACTCTATAAAGTTGTTCTTCGCGATGATATCAGTAGTGTGTGTTTAATGTGCGTAAATCTCCAAGAGCAGGCCGCGGCCTGTCAGGTGGAAGTGTAGTTAAACATCAGCTAACATGCTAACTGGCGGCTGCAGGGCTGGGAGTCATTAATGAACAGTAATGAACAGTGCAGAGACATAGAGTAACAGATGACTTTGTGTATGTATGTGTGTGTGCACAGAAAGCATCTTCAGCATGCAGCATGCCTATCAGCAGGCCATCACTATTGATTTATTAATGCTAGAAAATGCTGCTGCGCTAATTGAATTGAGATCCAGGAAGTCAGTTAATGTAGCTGACAGCGATACAGGAATTTAATCTCCCCAGTGCACAGAATTATGACTCTTCCCTATCTGTGCTGTCAGAGGGATAAATAGTAAATCAATCTTTTGTACAATGCGCTCCACTCAGAGCTCGTGCAGGACGAATGGTAACAACCATCCTCTCTGTCTTTAACCGTCAACAATCACTACTCAAGCTGTTCACTTGGTTCATTGTCTCGCCCTTTCAGAGATAAATCAACGTTCTGGAAAAAGGCTGCAGATGTAGAATTCAAACCCCATAATCCGTAAACCTATCATTACGAAAAGACAATGTAGTCGCTGTGGCCAAATCGCTTGTAACCCAATAGTTTATAGCCACCTCCATTGTCCATGTCAAGGCAATCACTCTTATGCTACACACATCAAAAATCCACATCCTGACGTCCAGCCCAGTCCAGCTGGGGCCGCTCCATTTTCTCCCCCCCCCCCCCACCAGCGCATACCCTTGAAGGAGTCCGCCGACATCAGCGTTTCTACGCATAAGACCACCACCATTAGAACGACCGCTACAAATTCTTAGAATATCAGACCCGCTGCTGCACGGGGGCTCCAACATAAAGTCATTAATACAGGCCAGATTTAATGTATATGTGTTTGCACAGCTGCTATTTAGCTGCTGTCTGATGGTAAAGGAAAAAACGCAAGTAGAGTCAGGTCCTTGACAGCACTGTAAGGCAAAAAATGTCCAAAAGAGCAAAAGCACACACATGCTGGCAGTCGAGCCAGGCAGAAGCCCAGGGCCAAACCACTACAGTGTACTCAAAGGCAACACCACCCTGCCGGCCAAGGTGTGTGGGCTCACTGGCTGGGAAACGATGACCCTGTACAGTTGCTGAGTAAACGTGCAGCCACGCTGTATAAAGAGCTCAGCCACGCTGATCACATATAGCACATGCATCACAAAAATTCATAACCCAGACAGGACACATAAAAGCCGCGCAATGAGAAGGTGCAATAATAGTAAAGAAAAACAGAGATAAACAGAGAGAGCGACAGAAAGACGCACGGGTGAATTTATAATACAATATAGACTAACCAGGCAAAACTTGAAAAGAAAAACATTTTTTTTTTTTGCCCTTTCTGTTTCTCTTCTCAGTGGTTAATGGATACATGAGTTATATACAGTACTTATTTTAGTCCCTTTAATCATGAGCTTTTATCGCATGTTCTGCCAAGACCTTCCACCAGCGACTAGTCGCGCCTGCCAAGAGAAATGAATGAAAATGTAGAGAAACCAAATATTGTGGAGCCATGGCTCAGAAGTCAAAACCCATCTTTTTCTTTCCTTTGAAGAATAAAGCTATAAAGGGAACACCCAACAGGGGCCAGGTATTGTGTTCACAGAGTGTGTGGATAAGAGACACTTTAATTAGGTTTAGTGATATGAGAAGAAATTGTGTGTTTAATATTACCTGGCTAATTCTTGTGCAATATTAGCTAAGCAAAGACAAAACAAACGTTCCATGTCAGCCTTTTTTTTTTTTTTTTTTTTAACTCATGTGGCTAAAGAACAACTGAGACAACATCATTAATCATTTCTGAGTCTAAGGAAAATGTGTTCGTCTTTTAAAACACAAAAAATCTACAAGAGCAGCTCAGCAAAGTCAGGTTTAACATTCATATAAATGATGAAAATACCCAGTTCAACACAGTAAACATCCCCAGAGACTGAATCAAAGGTGTCCACCATTATCCTGGTGTGCCCTTAATGGATGAAAAGCTTGCGGAGTGGATGAGTGTCTCTGGTCAGGGCCTGATCCGTATAGGTCTCTGCATTAGATGGGGCCAGGGCTGTGGCCACTGAAGCTCTCAAGGCCTGGAGAGGAGTACTTAATGCTGGGGAGGAGTGGAGGACCTTTCCTGCCCACAACGTCCTACCCCATGCCCCCTGGAAAACCACAGCTGACCACCAGGGCACTGGGAAATGAAACCAAGGAAACCACGGGGCCAGGCCTGAGCAGCACAACAGCCGACACCGAGGCGGAAAAAAAACAGAGTCGGGCCTTTTGGCTGCTTGGTGGTTGGCGCTGATGGAGGTATTAAGATATTAATTGCTTTTTGACATGATTTTGTTAAGGGAGGAGGGCAAGGCTGCGGCTTCTCACACAGTCAGTGTAATGGTGGAGAGGCCTGACTGGGCAGAAAAGGTCTGGCTTGAAGGGAGAAAGCCCATTG
The DNA here is from genome assembly GCF_963457635.1 of Microchirus variegatus. NCBI lineage: Eukaryota > Metazoa > Chordata > Actinopteri > Pleuronectiformes > Soleidae > Microchirus > Microchirus variegatus. Next base: position 14,270,066 of record NC_139822.1, on the reverse strand, counting down.
CTTTAGTACACACTGCTTCCACATCATATATGACAACACAGATGCAGAGGCGATTCTAGAGTCTGTAGGGGCCCTGGGCAAAAATTCCCAGGGGGCCCTTCCAACCAGTGTTCGAGAGTTCGAAATATTATTATTTTTTCGAAATGACTGAAATAAACCTTGTAATTAAAATGTGAAAATATAAATATATAGAACAATAAAATACTGTAAATAACTGAAAAAAACATATAAATTGAGTAAAAAAAGATATGCATTACACTGTAAATAATCCTCTTCATTTTCCAACTTGCAGAACAATAACTTCACACAGGTTAAAGTGAGGTGGGGCCCCTTTAGGGAGGTTTCTGACTGAGATGTCATTGCAAATGCCCATTGTTTTTTAAGGGGGACTAGGAGGCGGCTGCACATTTCAGTAAAAACAGCCCTCTGGCTCCAAGTGTCGGGGGCCCCCTATCAGCTCGGGGCCCCAAGCAGTCGCCTGCCTTGCCTGTTCACAAGCCTCTGCACAAATGTAACTGATCCTTAAGTCTATTCGATTTTTTATATACATTCTCACATTCATTGAAACATAGGTAGCACTCGGGGAGCAACAACCCTCCAAACCAAGGCCACTCAGTTTCCCCACCTTCATCCCCAGAAAATTCAATAAAAAATCTGTTCTTTATATCTCCCCGAGTTATACTGGTCGCACAAAAACAGGCAAATGTGACCAAAAAAAATAGCACAATCTCTGGTGAGGTAATAAATGCTGCAAGGAGGAATTTAAAAAGTCAATGTGATACCACTCTGAAGTCTGCACATGTCGTGATGCCAAGATAAAAAAATTCGCTGATTCATATATAGCTTAGACATGGATTTAAGGACTCGAAGAGCGTTTTCTGCCATTTTGACCCCAGTGAAAACACAAAAGATGCAAGAAATTGCAAGAAAAGTCGCGCTCAAAGTCACGATGAACGAGCAGACAGTGAGTGACCCACTGTTGACTAGGTTAATGCCACTGAAGCAGTAGTGCGTCAGCTGGGGGTGCAGCCTGCGTACATGACAGCAGACATAAACAGCAGCGCGGCAGTCCTGACGTAAGGCCGCGGCCTCACACACGCCCATGCAAGAGAGAGGCTATGGTTGCACAGGGAGAAGTGAATCACCAGCTCTGGTGATTCAGGACACAGAAACCTATACTTATGGGCTGCTGTGTTTGTTAAAAAACGTACTCGTATGCTGTATGCGCGCGTGGGAGTGGCGTTGGTGCCGTCGCTGATGCATTCTGCGTATATACGGTGCAGGCAGCTGCCAGAGGTTGGGATGGGCAGGGAGCATTACCATCAGCATCTTTGTGGATCAAGGAGAAGCCCCCAGTAATCCTGGCCTCTCTCCAGGCTCCCACACACCGCAATTAGGATTAACTCTCTTCTCCTCCCTCCAACCAGCAGGACAACAGAGAATACTGATGTGTTTGTGTGTGTGTGTGTGTGTGTGTGGCTGTGGGGGGCAATTAGCCAACTTTGTACTTGAAGAGGAGACCACCCCCCCCCCCCCCCCCAAAACAAACCGCCAGACGACCACTAGGCTGTGGGCCTGTGGGATGGCGCACACACATAATACTCATAATACACACAGGGAGGGTAACAAATCGACCACAGCGGTGGCGATATAAGCTGTTTGACCAGTGGCAACACAACTGCCTGTAATGGAGAGAGAGCTCACACTCTCTGCCAGTTGTGCAGATATTAGAGCGATTAATTAACAGTTTATGCCACTTTTTTCCAGCATTAACGATTTATGGTCAGTGGCTTTTCATTTTTAAATCAATTATTGCCTCCAATTTTGATTTAATTTTCTTGGGATGTAGTTTTACGATAGAAGGGAGACATTTTTATTAGATATATTGGTGATGATGCAGAACTTACACTGTAAAAAGTTTTGGAAACTTGAAAATTCACCTGCAACAAGGTGGATGATACCAACTATCCGACCAATACAATTTTGCTGTGTTTTCCATTAAAAGGCACACTTTTATTCATCAAAAGAACTTACAAATTACTAGAAAATATAGTCAAGACATTGACAAGATTAAAGATAATGATTTGTATTCAAAATAATAATTTTGCCCTTTCGTCAAAGAACCAGCAAAACTGTTTTCAAGGGTTTTCTAATCATTCAATCGCCTTCTAACGCGTTAGCAATTAGCAAACACAAAGTATCATTAGAACACTGGAAATGGGCCTCTATACACCTATGTACATATTCCATTAAAAACCAGACATTTGCAGCTAGAATAGTCGTTTACCACATTAACAAAGTATAGAGTGTATTTCTGATTCATTGGCTGTTATATTCATTGAAAAATCAGGACATTTCAAAGTGACCCCAAACTAATTTGCCACACTTATTTTCCTCTAAATAGTAGCTTAATTTACTACGTCCATAAAATCCAGGCCTGGATATGGATCAGGATGAACAAACAATTTGAGAAGCTTGCTCTCAAAGTACTTTCTCTACTTTTGCAATCAGTTTGGAGGCTGTAATGCTGGTAATGGTGGAGCTCACACCCGAGTGTGAGGGGGCGTAAAAAAACCCTAATGTCAGTGTGTCTGGCAACTCTCTGATGGTTAATTATGGCTTTCACTTGGTTTGATAGATTACCAGCATCGGCTAAGGTGCTGCTGCTGCTGCTGCTGAGTGCAGATTAAACATCTGCAGAGCAAACAACACATCCCACAGGGTCACTGAGCACTGGCAGGAAATATACCCAGGTGTATTTGAGGTAGAGCAGGCTTGGCTATTGCAATTTCTCAGTGCACAACTGGGCCTCCAGGCCAAATTGTAAAATATGCACCTTGTCATTTACTTCGAAAATGAGTGTTTTCTTATGTGATGCCCAATTTCAAATTCAAATTTAGAAAATGTCTCTCCAGGGCCAACGAGTCCATTTTACAATGTTTTCGTAGGCGTGGTCGTCGGGCCTCGTGCTGAGCAAGCAGAACTTCATGTGTAAAAATCAGTGACAAGCCTTTCGAGAGAGAGTCTGAGTCAGGAAACAATGTTTAATGTCAGCAGAGAACTGTAAATGAACCGTAGTCGTGCACAAATGTTTTTCATCCTGATTTCACGTGTGAAAGTGTCCGTTATGGACTGTCTATTGACACAGTTTCTGTGGAACTGTCAAGTAGAGGGAGTTTTATGCAACAAAGAGTCACTACTTATTTTAACTATATATGTATGTGTATATATAACTTCTGGGTAACAGTTCACCATTAACTAGGTGCTTACTAACAGATATAAGTCACATACTAGCCCTTTATTAGTCATCATTAAGCACGTATTAACACCTTATACTACATAACCTTATTCTACCTCTATTATGACATGTATTAATATTTTTCCTTCATAAGATGTTAATACGTGCTTAATATTTACTAATAAAGGGCTAGCATGCTACTTAAATGCATGTTTTTCACACTTTGGCGACCTCCAGAGTCCCAAATATAAGGATTTAAATGATTAAAAAGCTGATTTTGCATAATATGTCCCCTTTAAGTTCAGCTTAACCGACATATTCACAATTATTCAGTTAGAGAAAGTGGTGATGCAAGGATCTGCTATATTATGTTTGACCTGTGGTTTCCTCTAATGTTATCTTTTCTTCAGAAGTGCCACAAATGATTCGCCTGCTCAGCTGAATGCTGTAGGTGTGAGGGTCAGTGTGTGTGTGTGTGTACGGTGGCAGCAGCAGATGAGCAGGGTGGAGAGAGGTGTCAGGGTGGGGAACCTGTAACACGCTAAAACCTCAGAGTTCACGCCTCACACGCTTTTACAGTTACCTTCACTCGCCACAGAGGAAACAAATCATCAGCAATATTCTTAGAGACAGTTTTCCCCACTTCCTGATTATATCACCTATTAGAACAAACAAACAGAGCAATACTTCCTGTCAAAACATCGCCCTTGTTTACAACTGCAAAACTGCCAGGTTTACAGCATAGAAAAAAAATCTTTAGCAGTTTTTTTTTTTATGTGAAACAATCTATGCCTCACAACCTATTATGGTATTTCCCTTGTAATAAAAAGTCAGAGAGTGCAAAATGTCCCCAGTAGGCAGCTGCACGCTACAAGTAAAGCGTCAAAATCACTTCCAGACTGCTCCACTTTGGATCAAGGGAAAGGAGAGGCACGGGTAGAGGAAACCGAGGCAAAATAAATTAATTGCAAATGTATCGTAGAGGGGGGCCAAAGGGGAGAGATCGGGAGCGATTTATCTGTGTTGACGGACGGAGACAGGCCCAGTAAGCTGATGGTGAGAGAATGGGGAACAGCATGAGGGCAAGTGAAGAGCAAAACAAGCGCTGAGGTGCACAGACTCAACCAAATAAATGATGGGCATAGGAAAAAAAAAGAAAGAACTGTGAGCAGTGGGGTGTTACACGGGCAGAGATGTATGAGTGCATCTGAAAGCTGAAGCAGATCTGTTAATCTTTAAGAAAGAAGCTGCGTGGGGGGAGAGTTTGATTTGGACTACGGCCGTGACAGTGATAAACGGCCTGGGGAAATAGGCTATGGAGATCAGTCAAACACCTGCCATGCCCTGCATGAGCTGCACTCAACTCAAACAAGATGCGGGGAGCAGGAAGGAGCCGTGTGCCAGCTCGAGAAGGAGGAGGCCGCTCCATGCCACTTCTCTCTTTGTTCTCTGCAGACGCACATACACAGACCGGTTAGTCAGTACCAAAAGAAGAGCAGGATACAGAGCTAACTGTGAGCTGACTATTGCATTTGCTTTCGAAAAGTACATTTTTAAAGGTGTACAAATTAGTGACATCTAATGGCGAGACACCCCAAAAGCATGTGTCAAACTCAAGGCCCGGGGGCCAGATGTGTCCCGCCACGTCATTTTATGTGGCCCGCGAGTGATTAATTGGTCTTAAAAATCTGTGTTAAAGGTGCATTATGTAATAAATCTAAAGCAACTGGCCATAAAATCCTCCTAATATGTCACAGAGACTCAGGAATAATGTTCATATAACAAACTGAACTCACCAACAACAACAGTACAGCCAAATTATTTGGATTAAAAAAAATATTTTGCAGACTGTAAATCATGTTTATGTTTTGAAGCCGTGTTTTGGCATGTGGCGCCACCTACCGCCGTATACCAATCATTGCAGTCAGTAGAGTCTCAGCTGCCGAGCAACCACAGGTTGCCAGTTACGTCAGATAACGAAACCTTAAAGACCTCTGTATTTTGAATTTGAATGTAGTAACCGTTTTTGGCCACATTCCTACATATGGCACCTTTAAAATAGGTCTATGCTGCTTTAAGGCGGAAACTACATTTCCCACAATGCATGGCGATTGCGTTACTTGCAAAGTGACGGCATCCCGACACTATATCGCAGTGTATAATTGTATATTTAACATGCGACGAGTGAAATTGAGATTGAGACTGTGATCGCAGTAGTATGTGTTCACAAAAGCTACAACCAAACAATGAGGGTGCGTTTTTGAAGCAGTGCAAGCTGAAGGTGTGTGAGCAGGTGTAAAACTATTAGTTTGTCAAGAAACACCATCGCGGCCCGGGTTACATCTATAATGCATATAAGTAATACAGAATTTAGTTATTCAGTTATTTAGCAATATGTTACGGAGTAGTTACCTTTATTTTACATTATATTTGGTTACATTTATTCTCTATGACAGTTACATCTGGCCCTTTGAGGGTAACCATTATGCTGATGTGGCCCTCAGTGAAAATGAGTTTGACACCCCTGCCCTAAAGCCTTGTTTTTGCTTGCACGTGACACCGTGGACCAGGGCCTGAGGCGCTTATGCTGTTGTGAACGTGTTGTTCGTTGCAGTATTCGCCTCAACGGCAGGGGTCGTACAACCAAAATACTCAGTGAATAAGCAGGAAGTCAATGTGTCATTTTCAGTTTATTTTTTACGATTTTGTTGCGTGGTGCCTTTCTATCAATAAGTAACACAGAACACGTGCTATAAACACACAAAATGAACGACAGTAGAGATGGCGTGAGTAAAGCGAGCTGGAGATGGCGTAAGTAAACTACAACAATAGTAGTAAACAACAACTTTCACAAAGCGATCCGTCATATTTTTCCACATCCTACGGCAAAAACCATTGTCTTTTTATAACGTGGCCGCGACATAACGCGATATGAGGTCATTTTTGTCGAGCGCCCAACACGTTACGGCGATAAACCTAGCTTTAGTGTGTCAGGAAATTAGAGCGTTTAATAGAAAATAGAAAGAATGAGAAGCCAAGACTGTAAAAAGGTATAAATGTATGAAAATGCACGGTTTTGTCCATTCAGGCCACCGTAGAAACATGGCGGCACATGATTGACAGTCTCCTTAAAGCAAGGCCCTTGTCTAATGTAAGTAAATGAGTATTATCTTATACAAACATACTTATGGGTAGTGTAGTCATTTTCTTTTTATCATTATTTAGAAAAGTATTAAGGGCTGAGGTCTTTAATGGGATGTCTTAATTTGAAATGTGTCATGTTATTATATTGAATAAATTCATGAAATAATCCACAAACAATAAAAGTGGATTAAAAGCAGATTATGCCGAGTGATTCATCCGCATGTTGAAAGAAACACTTTGTTGCATTTAAATCATCACATACTTAATTAGGAAACATTTCAATTCATCGTTCCAAAAACAATTATTTCCTATAAGACACAACACAGATGTTTTTTTTTGGTTTCTTCTCATATGGGATGTTCAGATGTGCCTAATCTGCAAATGTATCTGTCCGTGATTTACTGCCTCCATCTTTAAATGTCATGTTCTTGGCCGTCGGAGGGAGGTGGAGATTGGCGCTGCACTGAAATGTGACAAGTTTGCATTCAGCAAGAAACAAGAACATAATCCTCCCCCCTCCGCCCACTGATATCAAACAGCGAGACGCTATAATCGTTTACAGAAATAAAGGCTTGATATAGTTTACGCCATAAATTTTTTTACGGCTCCGACATATTCGCAAAGTCGATGTTGCTGTTTCTCAGTCGGACGCGCTTACCGCACGTGCGCTCCACATGCGGACGATCTACGGCTTAATAAATAAAATAGGAAAAAATTAAACGTTCTCTGTCACTAATCAAACCGCGACAATTCAATAAATAAAAGGCAATCATAAAATTTTGCTAAAAGATTTTCTCCCAACCCCATCCCCCCCCCGCCACACAATAAAACCCCCATAAATCACTTCACGAGAGTGTGCGTGTGACAGTAATGGCATTGACATTACGGTTTGTGTGACATTTTCTCAGATTCCGCACGATTTATACGTCTCAGTGGGTCCCAGTGTTTTTGTCAAAGTCGGAGTGAGAATAATGAAAAACATGGAAGATGAAGGTTCTTCAAAAATAACAGCCACTGGCATCCATATGGGTGGATAACGCTATTGATAGTGTTGTGGAAGAATTGCTTCTTCTTTTTTTTGTGTATCTTTACACAGCTGAAAGAAATGTGAGTAATGCACTGAATGCCACACCACATGAAGCGGAGCTTGTAAACAAAGATAAGTCCTTCTGGGGCCCACATATCCTCATCCCCCCCCCCCTCTCTCATGGCGTAATTGAATAAAAGCTTGACAGCAAATATTATTGTGTGTTCGAGAAAGTTTTATAAGCCTTAAATGGACTCGAGCCTGATGCACACTGCTCCTCCCGTGGGGGGAAGACAGGAAAGTGGATGAAAAGTGTCCAGATGACTTGATAACAGCAGCACCATTCGCGAGAGTGTTTATTTGGAGTTTTGGCGAGTTCATTGTGTTGCCAGCAATTCATTTCATGTGTGATTTATTTATTTTTTTTCACAATAAAACACATTTAAAGGTGTTTAGAATCAGCCAACGACCTCACATCCTCTGACGCAACAGACCTGCCGTAGTTCACTTTACTGAGTAAAGTGAATTACGGGGGTGATAGACGACACTTTAGCTGAAAGGTAGCAAACTGCTGAGAAAAGCTAAACACTAATGTGATTTGTCGCGGCGTTTATATGCTGTAAGTGCTGTGATGAAAAGGCCCCGGCCCCATTGGAAGAGATAAACACAAACGAGAAAGACTTTTGTTTTGCAGCCTGTGCTCGACCACGTTAACATTTTGACTCTGCTTGTACAACAAGACGTTTGCACAGTAGCACAGGAACTGAGCGACAGTGTTTTCCTCTCTGCAGAAAACGTTCTGTAAGACGTCTCAAGATAGACACGGGACTGCTGATGTATGGACTTCTCATGAATAAACATGTTCTGGTTTCGCCTCTTAATTTCCATATGGGAGGTCTCTTATATCTGAGGAAACTCAATCCTAAAAATATCTCACTTTGCCCCAGACTCTTCCTGACCTACATGGACGGATGCACAAACACACACACACACACACACACACACACACACACACACACACACACACACACACACACACACACACACACACACACTCCCTATCACTGTGGCTCCGCTGTGTTATGCTGTGGGAGGCTGAAGTGGCCTTTGTGGGCTGAGCTGAATATCTCCGTCCACTCTGGCAGGGCCTCAGAGCGCCTGCTGCCGCCCTGCTGCCTCAGCCGTGGGTACGGGCTGCCAGCCGGGCCCGCCGACCAACCTCCCTGAATCGCTGCCAAGCTCCTGACGCCACCCTGGGTGGTCCTGCTTCATGCGGCTCTGGCAGGGCCTTGCTCAAGTCGCAACCCTCCCCATCCCCGCAAAAAAACTCCCCTCCTCTCCGGCTCCCTTGGCAGCCGCAAACAACCTCACTGTGTTCCGAATGTGGAGCTCCACTGAGAATCAGTCAATGTTGCAAGTTATATTTTTATCATATGGGAGGATGTGGATGTACTGTATTTTTGAGGGTTTTTTCGAGAAGTAAAAAGCGTAAAAGTATGTATGTAGGCAGGGACGCTTGTGTTTTTGTTTTTTTTCTGCATACGGATTCTTCTTGGGGTCACCAATACAATTATTTTTTGTTTTTTTTCATTAAAACTCACACTTTTATTCATTAAAGAGTTGCACAATGAATAGAAAGACATTGAAATTATGATTTCTATTCAAAATAATACTTTTGCTTTAGTCAAAGAACCAGCAAAACTGTTTTCAGCTGTGCTAACATAATTGCACAAGGGTTTTCAAGGGTTTTCTAATCGTCCAATAGCCTTCTAACGCGATTAGCAAACACAATGTACCATTAGAACACTGGAGAGATGGTTGCTGGGAATGTGCCTCTATACACCGTATTCCATTAAAAACCAGTCGTTTGCAGCTAGAATAGTCGTTTACCACATTAACAATGTATAGAGTGTATTTCTGAAAAAAAAGTGCTTTTCCTTCAAAAAATAAGGACATTTCTAAGTGACCCCAAACTTTTGAACGGTAGTGTATATTGCTTTTAAATGGGGAACAAAGCGAAGATGTCCTCCCGCTCACATCTGTCGACATCAAACTCGGGCCTCTCTTTGTTACAATCTCCCTCCTTTAGTCAATGAACCACAACCCGTACGTTGAAATCATCAAGGGCAGAGTAAAGAAATCACTGCCGAGGCCGAGTCCCTACGCAGGGTTACAGTGATGAGTTGGAAACCGACTGTCAAATTACAAGATGAAAACTTAAGATTCTCCCATTACAGATGCCGTAGTAGGCAGCCAACAAATCAAGCCCACTTGAGCCAGGATGGCGCTCCCATTACCCGTCTCTTTGCTTTGGAGTGGGGAATCATGTTCCCATGGACTCTGGAGGTAATTGTGCCAGGCTCCTACACTCGCACATGAACACCCTTCTGTTGCCGCGGCCGCCCTGCCAAAGACAACGTCTCTCTGTCTTGTCTTTCGTCTCTCGTCCGCAGATTCTCGTGGACTCGTGCGTCTGATTGTGGACGATTAAAATCATTAGAGGTCGTTAGCGAGAGTCGCCTTACCGCTGAGCTTCGCTGTGGAGGTTGGAAAGGGTAAGGGTTGGAGGGGATGTTGCAGGGGGCCTGTGGGTGCGGGGTGACGAGCGCAAACTCTCTTCTCTGACCTCAACGAAAGCATTATGTGACCCTAAATTGCAGGCACGAATATCCATCTGCCCCACCCGTGCACCGCTATCAGTCACACACAAACACACCAAACAACCCAAGCTGCCACCGTTACATCAACAAAAAGTCTCTGAAGTAAAGCGCCGATGTGTGTATTAGCACTGTGTGCAATCACAGGGCCTTTGGGGGCCCGTAATGGATTAGTACACGAACACTCTGTCAACTCTGGGCCAAGCTGGGCCCATCCAAAACTGCCAGCAACTGTCAAATGACACAATCGCTGAAGTGGAAAAAGTCTTAATTGCCCCTGTTAGTTATCAACAGAGGACTTCATAATACTCAAATGACTCGTTTTTTTCTGTGCCCGATGTTTTGAGCAACAGCGAGACGTAGTTAGTCGTCGTCATCATCAGGTTTATGAAAGTGTACAGAGTGTGGACGACATGTCTCACACTAAACACAGATGCACGGCAGATGTGTTTATCTCAGTAAGCTGAGGCGATAACTGCAGCCGGTTAAAACAGCCATATATTAACTCCAACGCACTTGAAAACATGTTGCCTTTATAGACCGATCCTATTTGTCTGTCAGTGCCTGGAGTGGCTGGACAGCTGTTCTCGCCGTTGCGTGCTGTGAGTGGATCACCGGGCTGTAAGGCATGAATAATAGATGCTGTTTATGAGTGTATGTTTTCCATCTGACCCCTGGGTCTGCAGCGAAAAAAAAACTGCAGCGGGCCTCTTAAGGGGCTGAAGAAGAGGAGGGAAAGCAAGAGCAAACGAGAGAGAGACAGATGAAGCTCGCCCAGGGAGGTGATGGGTCATTTGGTGCCCAGAGACCCCCCATCAGCCATCAGTGACATGTCCAATCAGGCCTTATAATGTTATACACAGAGAAAACACACACACTCCGCTGCTACTGAACAGTAAGTGCTGCTTTTTACACACACAGCACTGAAGGGAGACAATGCTGCATTTATGCTACAGTGAGCAGCGCCATGAAAGCAGCCTTATACTGAACTCTCCAGGCTTTTCCACAGATATTAACCTACGCGTCAATACGTCGCCGACACGTATCAAGCAGCCGAAACAGTGGACTTGTTCAGCTCTGGTCGGCGCTGAGCGAGGAGAGAGGGTGAGATATTCGGGGCTCTAAATATCACGACAGCTTGCTCATTAAAAATGATGGCGGGTTCCCTCGCTCAGGCGAGCGTGGCCTCGACCCGTGAGTCTGCTGAGGACCGACTAATAAAGGTCGGGCATCTGGTGCAGGTTGAGAGGCCCAGACAATGACGATTAACCTGCATCCCAGCCCAGCGCTGCTTTAGGCTGGCACAGCTGGGCTGAGTGGAGGCCTCTCCCTTACACTGTTATGTTACTAATGACACAGGGGTCAGAGAATGTGTGTGTTTTACAAGGGGTGGTTATGGTCTGCGGCCCTGACAGGATTTTCATATACGCTGAAAGGTTTCAGTTTAGGGATCAAGAGGAAGAGGAGGAAACAGAGGGGTCGTCACGGCTGTGCTCGCTCGGGCTGTAAACTTTGGTTCGAGGCCTTGAAGTTTTTGCTATCAACTCTGCAGCCTGTCACAGGTCTTTACCTTCATCTAAAGTGAATGTTGTACAAGTGCATGCATAAGATGTGGCAAGCATGCCACTAGGTGGCATGGTCACTTTGAACATAAAAGCAAAACACTGCGGGGGGAAAAAAGTGCTCAAATGTGACATTTCGTCATGGTCACATCTCGATGACTAAGAAGATTTTCACTGTATCTGATGACAAGTGCTCAAACAGCACAAACACTGAGGTTCCCGAGCTTTATCTGACACGTAAATGCTGATCAATGCGATACTGAAAAACAACAGAGATACAAAAGCTGTCTATCTGCGGCCTTTGTGCGAGCGACGCGGCGCAGTCATCGCGGTGTTGTGTCTTCAGACGTCCTGTAAAAGTCAAATTGTCAGCAATTCTCGGCGGGGAACAACTCTGCAGATGTTATTTTAACGCTGAATGAAATCACTAAGGAGAAGAATGACAAACAGGAAAGATAAAGGTCCACAGTGTGAGAAATGTTTTGTACTGAGCACTTTGTTAGGACACATCTTTTTGACATTTTGCTCTATGTTTAAAGGTGCATTACGTAATAAATCTAAAGCAATAAAATCCTCCTAATATGTCACAGAGACTCAGGAATAATGTTCATATAACAAACTGAACTCACCAACAACAACAGTACAGACAAAATATTTGCATTAAAAAAAATATTTTGCAGACTGCAAATCATGTTTATGTTTTGAAATCATGTTTTGGCATGCGGCGCCACCTACCGCCGTCTACCAATCATTGCATTCAGTAGAGTCTCAGCTGCTGAGCAACCACGGGTTGCCAGTTACGTCGGAAAACGAAACCTAAAAGACCTCTGTATTTTGAATTTGAATGTAGTAACCGTTTTTGACCACATTCTTACATATGGCACCTTTAATCTATTGGTGGAAAGTATCCTAAAGGTGTTATCGTGCTGTCACTCCGGCTTAATAGATAAGTCATGTAAGATTTTCTTTTTCTTGTTGCCAAATAAAGTTTTGCCAGCCTTTAACTTAAAATGTATGTGAAAATATAACAGCAAAATGAACAGTTTGGAGATAAAGGGAATGAGAGTCAAAGTGTTGGACAAAGGACGATGAAGATGGAGCTGCAGGGCAGGAGGAAAAGAAGAAAACCACAGAGTAGGTTCGTGGATATTGTGAAGGAGGACATGAGGACAGTTGGTGTAACCAGAAGAGGACACAAGGGGATTCGCTGTGGCAACCCAGACAGGGAGAAGACAAAAGAAGATTCACAATAACAGCACAAGCTAAATCTGTGATTGATTTAAAACACAGTATGTGTTGTGGCGAAAATGAGGCGAATGATGTTGTGATAAAAAAAACAAATTGGTCGTCATATAAAAAGTTGGGAAACCGTGACGACAACATGGTCCAGAACAACTCTTAAACTGACGGGGACATGCAACAGATGATTGATTGGTATAACGGGCCCAAAGTGTGCAGAGAAAACCGTCCACACTCCATCAAAGATCATGGATTATATCACACAATATTCCTGTCCGTGAACCATTCTGAACATTTTGCCTTTTGACCTCTCATCAGCGAGGTGTTCCTGTCCATAGATCTGCTCATCACTGGATGTTTTTGTCCTGGTGTGTTTGTGTTTGTGCACTGATAGCATGGATGAGTTTCAGAATAAAGCCTGTGTGGTTGGATATTTGCAAAGCTGTGCACAACCGAGTGATTAACATGTAAACATTGTGCTGTTTGTGTGTTTGTTCTTGTATTTCTTACCTTTTTAGGACCATTTCTGGCATAAACATTGACCTTGTCAGGACTACTTGGGACCAAAATCTGGTCCTAATGAAGTTTAGGGCTAACATTTAAATTGTGGTAAGATTAAAGGTGCATTATGTAATAAATCTAAAGCAACTGGCCATAAAATCCTCCTAATATGTCACAGAGACTCAGGAATAATGTTCATATAACAAACTGAACTCACCAACAACAACAGTACAGACAAAATATTTGCATTAAAAAAAATCTTGCAGACTGCAAATCATGTTTATGTTTTTAAATTATGTTTTGGCATGTGGCGCCACCTACCTCCGTCTACCAATCATTGCAGTCAGTAGAGTCTCAACTGCCGAGCAACCACGGGTTGCCAGTTACGTCAGTAACTGCCAGTAACTGTTTTTGGCCACATTCTTACATATGGCACCTTTAAAGTTAGGGGTAAAGACAACAGGCGCAAATTAGCCTCAGGCTACAACCTGGCATATTTAGATTGCAATGTTTTTTTTAACATACATCATCCTTTCCTGACAATAATTGTTTGTTTATGCATCCAAACGAATGAAGGTCAATGCCATGTCCTCAGAAGAATAGCTGTGCAAACCTGTGTGTGTGTGTTAGGGGCATATCTGTGAGCCTGCCTCTGTGTGATCACAGTTTTAGCCTGCTGAATCATTCAGTGTCCCCCTGGTCTGCACACTTACGCTAACGGAGGGGAGCCATTAAGGATCCATGAGGAGATCATTACAATCTGTCGCCCCAGCCTTCTCCTCAGCAGCAGCCGCTCCTCCACTTCCCTGGGGCGACTCCCTCTCCAAACAGCGGGGCCAAACCCCTCAAACATGAGCTCACTCTCCCGACCGGAGCTGCTGGAGAGGCTGGAGGTCAGGGGTTAGCCAAGCAAAGGCGTGACCCACGGCACTAATGCACTTGTAACACTTTAAGACGTTTTGGCGAGAGTTAAACAGAACACACTCCGAAGGCGGACCACACAGACGGCCTTGCTGGCTACTCCTTCTCCTTTACCCCCCTCCCCTTTCTCCCCTCACTCACTACTTGGTCTGCTCTCACTGCGTCTTTGGCTGCTCTTCAGGCTCAAGGTTTAGGAAAAGTGAGATGTATTGTTGCCGTCTTCCTTCCATCTCTGTTCCTTCTGTTTTATGTCACTAAAACTTACACACCCATTCTACTCTGTTTTTGTTAAAAAAAAAAAATGCATAGTCTGGATATGTCTGTTGACTCCTGAGCTGCATTTTAGTATAAATGTAGAAAAACATAGACCTTTGGAAATGGCACAGTTGCACAATGGCAACTTTGTTGTTGTTCTTATAATCAGTGACTTGATTATCAACTGTGGATGAAAAGCTCCATTAGAACACTTACTTTCCTTTGTTTTCACTTTCAGTTTCATCTCGTCCTTGGTCTAATAACAGAAATCCTCCTTGTTCTACTTATCATTGTCATTGTGTCTTGTTATTAATACTCTCAACTACTGCAGAGGAGGATGATTAAACTTCCTGTTTACACTGACATGAAGCGTCCCAGAAAGGTCAAGGTATGCAGATTACTTCTGAAACAGAGGTAAAACACTTGTCTAGTATGGACGTTATACTACAGCACAGATTAGGTGCAGGTGCAGTATGTATGGTGACACTTGAATTCGATCCATTGTTGACTCTACTCTACAGTTGACACTTATTCAACTGATAAATGACATATAATTGACCAAATGCCAATGTACTAGAAGTGTTTCTAACCCTGTACTTAAGTGTCTGTTGAGTATAAATACTATTTTTGCCGTGTTATTAACCATCATTTAACTACTTCTCTGTAGATTGTGTGTTGACCGTCAACCTCTGACTATTGGTAAAGATACTAGTATCTGTAATTAAAATGGAGAACACTTGAGAACAGCAGATATAAAGAATTGTCAACTGATTATCTGTTTACATCAGGGGTTCTCAAAGTTTTGATTTCATTATGGGCCGCCAGAAATGGTTCTGCGGGCCGCCATTGGCCCGCGGGCCGCACTTTGAGAACCAATGTTTTATATGATACTGAATACTTGTTGATTACTCGTACTTGAGTCAACAAATAAAGAGCGTACTGATGTACAGTGACAATAAAAGAGCACTGGAAAATGATACTTTCTGTGTCTACGTATGGATGATCACGGACACTAGAGGGCGCTAGGACACGGCACCACCTGTCTCACATGAAGAAGAAGAAAATAGGAATCTGGAGGCCCTATGAGTGGGCAAAGTGTGAAAAAAGATGACCCAGTCATGTTTTTATGGAAAAAACGCGAGAGTGCAGGCGAGGGCAATAGCACACGGAAGAGCGGAAGTCCGCAAAGTGTTCTATTCTTGGCTCTACAGTGCAGCACAGAGTTCTACACAAACTTCCAGCCTCAGAGGATTTACGTGTCCAGTGGATACATGTTATATATGACTGCAAATGATCGCTTTCTTTTCTAAATACGAACTGCTGTTAGCTCCTGGAGCCTCAGTGATGACGTAGTTTCCTGTGTCTCATTTGCATATTTAAAGAGACAGGCACTCAAAACCGAGCGTTCTGAACAGGGCTGTTTTGGCAGGGTGATTGAACTGCTGTGGTGCTTCGTCCTTAAGGTATTTTGACCAAAGCATGTCACAGACATGTTCGTTAGGACACCAGGGAACAAGGTTAACTTGTAGAATAATATGATATGTAATAAGAGTCCTTTACCAAATCCATTCATTTGGATGCATAAACACGCCACTGGATGATAAGCATCATTTCACCTGTCCACTTCACCCACCATTCCCGGGCCCCCAGGAGCCCCCCCCCCCCCGCCCCCCAACTGTCAAAGCATCATGTGAAACCATGCGTGGTCTGAGGGCATCGAACACAACAATTCGCTCACACTGGAAATCCCACTGGGTGGAAAATCCAATCAGTCAAGAGTTATCACTGAGTGTCCTGTCTCCTCGCAAGCGTCACACAGGCCGATATTGTGCGCTGTGACGGCCGCTAAAACACACGCGCAGCAGATTTGATTTGCTTCTGCTCAAATCATATCGACTCGACAAACTGACTTTTCTTCTGATTTGAGGAAATCGGAGTTCATTTGGTGTTTACAGCATCATGACGATGGTTCTTGGAGGGCTATATTTATATATATATGTTCTCATAAAGTAACTTATAGGGGATTACTTTCCCATCCCATAACTTTATCAGTGTTATCTGCAGTGCGGGGTTTTCCAAAGATATGTTTTTAGTTTCATTTGAAGTACACTACTGTTCAAAAGTTTGGGGTCACTTAGAAATGTCCTTATTTTTGAAGGAAAAGCACTTTTTTTTCAATAAAAATAACATTAAATTAATCATAAATACACTCTATATATTGTTAATGTGGTAAACGACTATTCTAGCTGCAAACGTCTGGTTTTTAATGGAATATGTACATAGGTGTATAGAGGCCCATTTCCAGCAACCATCTCTCCAGTGTTCTAATGGTACATTGTGTTTGCTAATCGTGTTAGAAGGCTATTGGATTGTATGGGTGACCCCAAACTTTTGAAAGGTAGTGTAGATTTTGGTTTGAGGAGGAAAATAACATCTCAGTTATACAAACTATTGAATCACAATACGCAGTATTGCACCCAAGTATCATGACGCATTCAAGTCGTGACCAAAGCGCGTCGTCCAGCCTACTGTACAAAGCCTCTTAATGAGGTCACATAGGTGTCATTGTTTTTACCGATTGTTGGGGTCAGAGGGTCAAGCTGGCCACCAGAGTGGCAGCTGTAATTTGATTGATGACAAGAGTTCCTCTTCCCAGCAGGAAGTCGAGGTGTGTGTGTGTGTGTGTGTGCTGGAGGCTGTGGAGTGTGTGGTTAGCTGGCAGGTCAGCGGTGGGCGTAGAGTGGTCTGGCTCCAGCCACCATGGGGCTCTCAGGCAGCAGTGGCAGCCCAGAACACTGATAGATAGTGGGCATCATCCTTTGTTAAGTGCCCCTTTCGCCTCTGGTCAGGAACACTTAACACTGCCTGTGGTCACTAAATGCTGCTGGACTGCCGGTAGTAAGGTAAAATATTCATTGTCATGGAGTGGTGGTTTTCATCTGCAGTAACCCTAAAAGCCCGGCTTGGTTTTGTGTTTTTAACCAGGGCCCTAAAACCAGGCCGCACAGGAATGGTCTTTTACTGGACAATGTAATGGATCTCACTATGATCTGCCGACCTTACCGCAAAATCAAAGCCGTCGAAACGAATTCAGCCGCAGCGCGTATGAACCATTCTACAAGGTTTATTATCGATCTGGTAAAGGAGATTCACATTCACACAACTGCACATTAAAGATTTTGTACTTTTCGAAGGGGACTTTTTGAACTCCAAAAAGTCCAAGAAAAAAATGTCTTATTTAGGTCAGCAACCAACCTATGGTTTCCTTTGTTTCAGCGAGTGAGTGAGTCACCTGTGCTACCCCAGCATTTGGAAGATGTTCCTGAGAATAACCTTCACTTTCACATCTCTTAAAGCAGGGGGACTTCCCAGAAGACCCTAAAAACTTGTCCCCCTCAGCTAAACTGCGTGACATTTACAACCGTGTGTGTGTCAACACACACACAACACAACACAAAAACATTCTTATTGCTGACTTCTTCTTCTGTCTCCTGTGGCCTCTGCCCCTGCAGTATTGTTGGACGTGAAGTCAAAGAGTTTGCTTGGGTTTAATGGAGTAGACAGAGAAGCTACCACCTGTGGTGAGCCTGGCATTTAGCAGCCCATAACCCCCCACACACACAATCACTTTCTTTCTTTCCTTTCCCTCTTTTGCTCTCACTCTCTGCCCTACACACAAATGCACTGCAGTTACCATCAGGTGCTCATCTCCATGTGGCTTCTTTCCAGTTTCATCTCCGTCCCAGCTCAGCTCTCAGCCTCTGGAGTGCGAACACCACAGAAACGAGTTAGAGGCGAGGGTGGTTTCTCCCCAGTTGCCTCAGACCGACTGCCTTTTTCGGCTCTTTAGGAGGCTGAGGCCTGGGGGTTGTGGGGGTTCTGGCTGAGGAGAACTCTGCCCTGAAGGGTGCTTGGTGGCATGCTCGGTCAACCTAGACACAGCTCAGCGGAGGCTTGAGGCCAAGCACAAACCCAGCTGTGGCAGGTGTGGCTATAGAAAAGCGGAGGAAACGGCCTCATACTCAGCCACACCACTGCTGCAAAATGAAATGCCTGGTGGTGCGCTCTGCAACTTAATACAGTCTGCATTAAAGTGATTAATACACATACTGAAAGAGTTAGGATTCAGGGATGCCGTTGTTTGCTGATGACTCAATACTCTCAAATTAAATGCCAAAACCAGAACTCAACTCAATTCAACACACACATAAACTTTATCACTCTCACAGTGCGAGCACAAACCCTGTGCTGGATACAAACTGAAACAGAAAGTTGCTTTTTTTCCCCCAAAAAACTCTGCAGAAATGCAGTAAATGATGATGAAATTTGGTCTATGTTGTAAAATTTCCTGTTTCTAAGACACAGTGCAGGTCAGAGGTGCTTCCTCTAAAATGTCATAAAATAAAAGGTCAAATATGACAATATATTCATTCATTAAAGTGCACTAGAACTATTCTCATACATTCCCGCAGCAGCACGGTGCATTAACCTAGCAAGGTGCACTCTTGGTAATTTGCCATGGGAATAACACACAACTCCTTATATGGACATCCTGTGCGGTGTGTGTTCTTAGGTCACGTATTCAGGCTTTAAAAAGCTTCTTTTTTTTTTAGTCATGTGTTGTTGAGTCAGTTATGATTCATTTTACAACACATTTTTAGCAGTGATATAAAGGAGCAATAATTGTGCAGAAGTCACAAAATGGACAGTTTTTTCCTTCTCTTTTTGTTCATAAAAACGAGCCAAGTGAACTTTAAACTGTGACGCATTACCAAATTTCACAAATCCAATCCAATTTTAAACATTTGAGTACCTTTTGCTCAGGTGTGTTTTTATAGTTTCACTTTTACTCACTGGATATTATACATTCTTAACCCTTTGTACAGTGTTGGTCATTACTTGGAAATATTGATTAGTAACTGATTACTTCTCCAAGAATGTAATCCAGTTACTTTACTGATGACTAATTTTCCAAAGTAATAGTTACTTTAATAATTACTACTTTTCAAAAGTATGATGCACAACCTGAATATGCTATAAAGCAATAGACCGTTCAGCCTAATACTATTCTTTCTGCATATCCCATCAAATAAAATTGAGTCTAATGAAACAGTCTCTTTTTCAAACTTTTTATTAGTTGCAATCTTTTAACTCTATGCACATTGAATCAAGTAGAATAAAATAAAATAAAGGCAGAGCAGAGGGCAGAATTTATGTATTAATAACTGGGCCTGAAATTAGCTTCCCCTGTTTCAAAAGCCAGCAACTGCCACCATGATTTTGAGGACCATACTGTTTTAATTTTCAGTTACTTGGAGCTTTTTTACCCAATATTTGAACGTTATCATTTGGCATTACACAACCGACTGATGAGCATGTGAAGGGTGACCATTATAACCCCATTGATGGTCTGAGCAACAAGACACCAAACATCATGTCATTGTAGCATGACTCCACACAAACCACTCTGGGAGGCCTCACCGGCAGCATTTTAACCTTAGTGGTTGTCAGAGTCTCGTCCTGGCTGAAACGGAAACTTCGGATGAATTTGTCACACCACTTCTACCGAACGTCTGTGGTTGGTATATTGTTAACGCTTCAACACGCACACAATACTGGAGGGTGAGAACTTCAGATTTAAACACAGGGTGAGGTGGCCGTGGTCTGCTCAAACCAGGTGAGGCGCCGCGTGCGTCACTGCTTCTACTGCAGCAGACAGTGGCTGATGTCAGGACGACTAGTAAACGAGTAAACCTACGTTTCTGACAACGCAGGAAGCCATTTTCCGCAATAATGTGTCCCTGAGTACAGTACCGTTCAAAAGTTTGGGGTCACCTATACCAATTTTTTGGGTGTTTTCCATTAAAGGTCACACTTTTATTCATCAAAAGAGTTGCAAAATGAATAGAAAATTATGTCAAGACATTGACAAGATTAGAAATAATAATATTGCCCTTTTGTCAAAGAACCAGCAAAACTGTTTTCAGCTGCGCTAACATTAGCAAACACAATGTACCATTAGAACACAGGAAATGGGCCTCTATACACCTATGTACATATTCCATTAAAAACCAGACGTTTGCAGCTAGAATAGTCGTTTACCACATTAACAATGTATAGTGTGACTTTCTGATTAATTTAATGTTATATTCATTGAAAAAAAGTGCTTTTCCTTCAAAAATAAGGACATTTCTAAGTGACCCCAAACTTTTGAACAGTAGTGCATGTCATGCAGGACAGTGACAGAAAAAGCTGCAGATCACACACACACCGCTCAAGATTTATCAAGCGCCATCTGTTTGCTGAAACCATTTTTTCGACAGATCAAAAGTTTAATCTCATCTCATTTCTGACTCCGTCACACTCGCGTCCTTAAACACACGAGGCAGTGGTTAAAGGTGTCATGATTACAAAAAAAATCGTATTCCCACGCCGGCTGACCGTTCGGCGCAACACCAGGGCACAGTCACAGTATTTCTCATGAAACCACTGCAATGGCCATCAAAAAACCAATAACTTCCTCAGCGCGTCGGCTCACTTCCGTTTTCTGCATGTGGGGACCTGCCGTTGCCATGGTTCCTGGTACGGCGTTTGCGTGCGAGCGACTTAGACAGCCTGTCTGGGGTTTTCACGCACACACAGGAAGACGCTGGTCGTATTTTTTTCAGCCGTTTCTCACTTCTGCCTTTCTCGAATTAGGGAAGGCTGGGGAGGGAGATGCGTAGACACAACACACGGCGAACCACGAGCAGCCTATCTTCCCACAGCAGCAAAAAAAAAATGTGATATTATAACGCTGATATGTGTGTGTTTGTGATGATTCATGTCTGACCAAACTGAAACTATCAACTCAAGTAGTAAGTTAACATGCAGGGAAAACTTCATGTTTTGCTGTAATATCATCAATTCGTGTATTAATTTTGAACAATTTTGCTTGATAAATTGAGCTTATTGCTCTTATCACTGATGGTGGTTAGGTGACACATTCAACGTCCCTCATTATCATAATGGAAACATCCAGCGAACAACAGTGAAAACACTGAGGCAACGTCAGAAGTGTTACATGAGGTGAATCATATCTGCCTCTCATCTCCAGGCTGTTGACCGTTGGCTTTGATAGCGCTTATGTAAGGCATGAGTCACCCGGTTGTTCTTGTGCAGCCTGAAGTCAAAGGAACGGGACCGTATATCCGGGGGTCCTATGTTCCCCGCTTTGTATGTGACCGGGGAACATAGAACCCTTTTCTCTAAAAAAGGGTCCTATGTTCCCCGCTGTTCACCCAAAGGGTCCTATGTTCCCCGCTTTGTATGAGACCGGGGAACATAGGACCCTTTCTCTAAAAAAGGGTTCTATGTTCCCCACTGTTAACCCTAACCCTAACCCTAACCCTTTACCCTGGAGCTCCACACCCAGGCTTCCACAAAGTGGGGAACATAGGACCCTTTTTTTAAAAAAAAGGTCCGATATTCCCCGATCGGGGAACATAGGACCCGGGGAACATAGGTACGACTGCAAAGGAACAATGACAGATATCAGATCAGATGATTTGATTAGCTCTCAGTGGAGATATATATATATACATATATATATGAAAAGGATACTGCAGAAGAAGGAATCACAACTATGCCCACACAGGTTACCGTTGACATTTAAGTGTCACCAAAGTGGCTGCCAAAACACATGATAAGTTCTGTGTTCTTCTCAAAGGGAAAAGCAGGAGCTGCAGCAATATCAGGGTGCCAAGTTAGGTAGGCCCTGTGTAAATGTTAGGCAGCCATAAAAGTAGCCTTAGCCTCTGAGTGGCTGTGGGAAAGTGCATAGCATGTCTGTCACATGGTTAAATCTCTCTCAGAGCACAGAGTTGTCAAGCCACAGAGAAGCAAACTATACTGTAAACTCATACCGGAACCCGTCTGCGGCCTGAGCTGCGCCAAGGCAAGTCATCCCGATGCCAACCTGTCTCTAATTTCATTCAGCTACAGCGGGCAGGTCGGCACTGTGAGCATAACAAACAAACCCAAAACACGTTCACACACACTCACACACACACACACACACACACACACACACACACACACACACACACACACACACACTGCAACCTTTCAGCAAACTTTAAAATCACTTCAGAAAAGAAACAGAATCCCTCAGCATAATATTTATAAAGTGGATTCAGGTTACAAATGATGAATGTCTCATTCAGTCAAACTCCTCACATTCAAATGCATACTTCCTTTCTAGCCATTTGTCTCCTTATTTGCAATTTTCTAGCTATTGACACACAAAGTATGAGGCGGGGAAATCAAAATCCATCAAATCTAAAGTCCAATCAAAACGCATGAACTCAGTCCACTGTTTTCTTATTTTTTTCTTGAAAACGTTCTTGCGAGATTTGTGGAGTCAAACATCCGAAGCACAATGTTCTTGTTTGTTTAACAAAGGCTCAACTCTTCAGCGGTTACTGCTATAAAAGAGAATGTCTCTGTTTTAGAGAAGTCAACAGGAAAGAGACAATTTAAGGATGAAAAGAGGCAATCATTTCTTTTTTCTTTTTTCTCGCGTTGTTTACATTAAAAGTCCAGTGTTTGAGAATTAGTGACATTGTAAAGCTGCGGATTATAACAAACGGATGACGACCCCGTTGCCAGGGACCTTTGCATACTGAAGAGAACGGCGAGATAAGATTGTTCTGTGTAGTCCATTCCGGCTGCTGTAGAAACACGGCACAGAATAGCAGCATCAATAAAGCAAAGCCCTTAACTAAAAAAAGCTGCTAAAAACTAAATTGTTTTTTTATTTTTAAGCTTTAATGCACAAGAAGTCTTGTATGACCTAAAAGGGAAAACTACAAGTATTTTACAATTTTCTGGTAAAATGAATGATGTAGAAATTTGATGTAGATGTTTATATATATATATATATATACTATTACTGAAGTAAAAGTCTTAAAGTATATGTTATTTACTGTACTTAAAGGTGCATTATGTAATAAATCTAAATTAACTGGCCATAAAATCCTCCTAATATGTCACAGAGACTCAGGAATAATGTTCATATAACAAACTGAACTCACCAACAACAACAGTACAGACAAAATATTTGCATTAAAAAAAATATTTTGCAGACTGCAAATCATGTTTATGTTGTGAAATCATGTTTTGGCATGTGGCGCCACCTACCGCCGTCTACCAATCATTGCAGTCAGTAGAGTCTCAGCTGCCGAGCAACCACGGGTTGCCAGTTACGTCAGAAAACGAAACCTAAAAGACCTCGGTATTTTGAATTTGAATGTAGTAACTGTTTTTGGACAAATTCTTACATATGGCACCTTTAAGGAGTATAGGTCTTGTCCTCATAGGAGAACCCTTTTTGACTCCAGGTAGAACTTTTTTTTTTAATAAAGTTTCCACCAAAGAACCCTTTTAAAACCCTTTATTCAGGAAAGGGGGTTCTCTGCATCAAAATGGTTCTTACTGGAACCATTAGTGTTACCAAGAACCCTTAAAAAACTATTTCTCCAGGAAAGGGTTTTTCAGAAGCAAATGGTTCCAGGTAGAACCTCAGCCCTTGTAGAAGCACCCTTTTGGAACCCTTATTTCTAAGAGTGTAACAAAGATAGTGAGAGGAAATGCAGTGGAGTAAAAGTTGCTAGAAATATAAATAGCAAAGTAAAATACAGATACATGAATTGTACTTAAGTACAGTTATGAAGTATTTGTACTTTGTTACATTACAACACTGCCTTTAAGTGATTGAAATGTGCTTTTTTCCGATAATACTTTGATTACTTTCATTTAGTTTGATAGACTATTCTTAGTTTAATACTGGTTTATGGACAAAAACGGACAAATAATTCATAATCTAGCACAACCAAGTGGGATTATCTGAGTATTTAAACACTCTGCTGGTGACGCATCACGTTGCAGATCTATGACACCTCGCCGAAATATCAAGTCATCACGTCAGACTGGATTGTGCTGAAGTGGAAAAGTATGCATGTATGTGGGGTTTTGCAGAAGCAGTGGTAGTATTGGTTTTAACTGAAGAGGAAAATGAAATTTTCCAGTCAACCAATAAACAACAGCGTGAGGTCAAATCAGGAAAGCGAGAGAGGCTAAATCTGTGTATTCAACACGTACACATGCATTTGAGGACTCCATCGGTGTGACTCAGATAGTGCACGGTGGTTTGTGTGTGGGTGAAGCTGAAGCCTTGAGCTGCGTTGAGATGACTCAACTTAGCAGAACCTCGCCGAGGGTTCTGGGTAAAGAGGTTTGGCTAACCAACACCGTGAGAATGTGGGAACTCATGCGGCAACGTCAGCCTCACTCTAGGTCTCCGTCTGTACACAAAGGTGTTACACTGCATAAGAAAGTGTCTAAGAACGCGCAAAGATCCGTGTTGTTTATGTCAAATCAAATAAAACTGGTCCTCGGATTAAATCAAAGGATTCTGGTAACATGTAATTAGATGTTATCCTGGGTGTGGTAGTGCATCGCTCATCAGTCAAAAGCCTATATTTACCCATGGTCCCCTCAAAAAAAAAAAGAAGACATCCAGGCGGAGTCGCTCATCAGAAACGTGACTCAAAATCATTCCTGGTTAGACGATCGATATTTTCCTGCTAAAGCACATTCACCACAATGATCCAAGCTGCTCTTTCCACAGCGTTTGAGTCTCGGTTAGCCAAGTTTTTTACCATATCACACCCCTGTCATGTGCCCACAGACCTGTGCTGCTGCTTCTAAAGCCACCAGGGCCAAAACCATATTCACCTCGGGCATCATGTGTGTCCCGAGCCAAGGCTGCGGGGAGGAGCAGAGCGATATTTACTCCCACTCCAACCATTGTTTCCCTTTGTAGTGAGGCCGCAATAAGATAGTCATGTGGGTTGGTATGGGGCCTTTGAGCCAACGCTACTATATCCTTGCTACTATATCCTTGCGATCTATCACCTGCTGCCTCTAAAACTGTCTGCTAACTGTGTGTTCGTACGCTGCAGTTGCATTTGAAAATGACACAAACGCAAAGGCTAATTGTGGGGACAGAAAATAAGACGGTGTGTTGTTTCGGGGCCGCGTTTTTGACGCATCCTCACGTCGAAAAAAAATATGCAAAGAAAACTCACATTGATACCGTGCACACACTGCACCAAACTCTAGTCGCACTACAGCGGAAACCAAACCTCCAAAGTTGTCACGGAACACTGGATCATATAGAAGACAATTTACATTCAGGTTATATTCTCACACATACACACACAGAGAGAAACACACACACACACACACACACACACACACACACACACAAAATGAGACAGTTCCTTTTCAGTTGTCTGCACAGCACAGCACAGCACAGCACAGCAAGCCACCAACCACAACCACAAAGCCCCAGTATGTCAGCAGGCACCTGGCTATACACTCGCTCCCAGACAGACACACACACACACACATACACACACACACAAAGTGCAGCAAAAGATGCACACTGTGGCTTCTGATACGTACTCTAAGGAAGATGCAAAACACCTGCGTCTGTCAAAGCAGTGCCATGCAACGTATGGAAGAATGTATGGAAGGAAGTGGGAGTGACATAGTTTGTCGGTGCGTTTGTGCGCATGTCTCGTAACTTTTGCATTTTTTTTTTCAGGGTTAAGGCTTGATTTTAGGGTTACATGTGGGTTTTAGGGTTAGGCATTTTTCGTCGTGATGGTTAAGGTATGGATCAAGGGGGGCTACGCAACGCATTCAGAGTGTCCTCGCTAAGAGCGCTGTACAAGAATATGTGTGTGTGTGTGTGTGTGTGCGTGTCTGTTACGGATGAACCCAACAGTCTTAGAGACCTATTTTCAGCGACGAGCGTGGGAAGCAAACATCACAAGTGTTGTCTTCAAACCAAAGCACTACCATGTGTCGCACTGTACTGTACGCGAAGCCCAAACGTAAACAAACTCTTAATGTTTTTATTCTTAACCCTTTTCCTTGTTGTCGTTCGCTATTATGTCTATTAAATGTACAACACACATGTCACTTATATCACACGTGCGGATAAAAGTGTGTCTCGGCATCAGTTTGCAACCTTGTTCTGGTTTACATTATTGATAAAACAGTGAATATTTCGTGTATTTTTCATTCTGTAAAGATAGTTTTCTGTAAATTAGGGCTAAGTCTTTTGTTTGTTGACTGGAGAGTGTCCATTACAGCCTCCGAGAGGGTGTTGCAACACTTAAGATCATCTATAATCAGCCCATAAAGTGCTTCTTTTGAAAGAAGCAAATGAATGACAAATGAAAACAAGACCATTTTGTCTCCTCTTCACTGCAGTAAATGAACCAGTCAAAACTGTCAGAGGAAATAACACAACTGTCGATTTTTTAAACATAATATAAGAGAATAGTAAATATGAAGACTCTCTTCTCTTTCGATTGGAAACTGTATGAAAAGAACAAGTGTAAACGGTGTTTCATATCCTCAAAAAGGCCTTTGTCTGAATAACAGCTGTTGAAAAATGGGGAAGTCGTCTTGCAATCCCAGTCGTGTATTTGGACTAATAAGCTACATGTGGACACTGCAGTTTGTTTGCTTGCTTGTTTGTTTGTTTAGGACGTGAGTCGACTGTGAATTAAGAGCGTTGATGATTTTCAAATAAAACGCCGCGTCCCGGACGAAAGGAAGGAAGGATTTGGCACAGACACAGACAGCATTTGTTTGTCTGCAATCATTTTGTCTTTACTGTGGCAAGTGCCTGTTGTGTTGCTGAACATCTGGAAACGAAGCGGCGTTTCTTTTTTACGAATGCGCGACCTTCAGGAGAGGGAAAATATCCCGCCGTAAATTACACACGAGCATCCAGTTGTGGGTTTTTTCGAAGTGTCAGGTAGTCAATCAAAGGCTTTCTATAAAGAACTCCGTGCCTTGTGTGACTTATTCTTATTTAAGAACGATTAAATCGTTAGTCACCCATTTGATGTGAATTATGTCTTGTGAATAACACGGCTCTTTAAACGCCTCTTCCGTATTAAACTTGAGCTTCATGAGAGGCGGTCGGTGCTCTTTGACACTGCAGGCTCTGTACGTATAGGACTTTAGATTAGAAAAGAGTGTTGTGTGAGTGAGAGGTCTGTGCCGTATACCTTCTTCTCCTTTAGTCTGCACCCTTGAGCCCCCAAGCAGTCATTCAGCCTGCCAGCCAGTCCAGGGGGCCTGGGATGCATTAGACGCCAGGGGAGAGGCCGCCCTGAGTGGCCTTCATTAGGAACACACACACATACACACGTACGCGCACACACACACACAAAGGAAACACTGTACGTCTCCCGCAGAATAAAAGCCAGCCCTGGATCATAGATCAGACATGTGTAGCGCCTGCTGAGCCTGGGTTTTTGACTGGTGTGGAGGGCCTGCCAAGCACACGCACACACGCACACACACACACACACACACACACACACACACACACACACACACACACACGGAGACAGTGCAGGCATGGATGGATGACAAAGAGCAATGAGCTCTGATATTGAAGACCACAGAGGATGAACGGGGAGGCAGCGAAAGACAGAAACGGTGTGTGTGTGTGTGTGTGTGTGGGGGGGGGGGGGGGGGGGGGGGAGTTGAGGGGCTATCAAAAGGCACCCCGTGTCACCATCACCTCATAAACCATAATGGACATCGCACATATTTGTCAAAAGAGCGGAATAAATGAAAGGAGAGGTGCAATGCGACGGAAAAAAAACGCGAGAACGACGTTCTGGAGAAAAATGGTGTGCGTTATCATGTTACTGGCTTTCAGAGGACTATAAAGGGCTTACGCACATATGCCTGCATTTACAGATACATGGACACACACATACACGTACGCACACACACACACACAGTCATGGATTTCCTGAGCCCCCTTTTTCTCATTCTAGGTCACTGAGGTACAGAAATGAGTGGGCTGTCATATGAAAGCAGGTCACAGCCACACACACACACAGAGAGAGCAGAGAGTTCTCATCTGCAGGAAATAAAGTCAACTTTCTTTTTACTTCACATAATGCATACACACTTTCATGTGGCCAAATCTAAGCATCCTTTAAACGGCTATATCACGTATGCTTACCTTGAGACCTACAATAAGTCCCATCATAAACATGGACAAGGAAATTCCTTCTTATTGTTGTTGTTGTTGTTGTTTGGCATTTTTACTCTGCGCTATCACGTGAACCTCTGCGCCTTTTAATTAAAGCTGTCTCGAATGCACTCACGTTGGAGAACAGCCGTGCAATTAAAGTCATTCAAGTCAATATTTTCGACATTAACTTCTCTGTACGTTATACATGTAAACAAAATAACAAAAAAACGTGGCCACTAATTTGGTTAAATCAGCTGGATTTTTTAGTCACACACACACACACACACACACACACACACACACAAAGAGAGACACACACACACACAGACGCAGTCATGTGTTATGCTGCAAACTCTCATGTCATCTTCTCACATGTTGTGGGCTCAATAACAGACATCAAGCATCGAGCTGTCAAACACTAAAATGGTGGTTTTACACATTTCTTACACACAGAACATATGACCAGCTCATGAGACCCAGAAGATAAATAAATAAATAAATCATTAAATAGTGTTATAGTGTAAAGAACATAGCTAAAAATGGATTTGGTGCACCACTGTCTATGTAAAATAGAAATAATAAGTCCAGTACTTATTTAAATAAGCTGAAGTAAAGTGACATTTCATGCTGCAAAGACACATGCGCACACAGACACACACACAGCATCTGTGAACCACTGTGCATCTGCTGCAGAGGAACATCCTGCCCAATGCAAATTAGCATATTTGCAAGCTTGTCTGTCACATCCAAAAAAAAAACCCATGTCTGGACCGCAGAAAATATGCATCCACATGCGCCGACACAAACACATGCACAGGTAATTAAACATGGCAGGAATCACAATAGAGCTGGAATCCCCTCCTCCCCCCGCAAAGAGAACACTACAACCTCACACATTTGCATTTGTACGGGAGTTCCTCTGCAAGGGCAAAGATCAGAGAGTGAGAAGAAAAACACATCACAACTTTTGCAGCGTTTCCACCTTAGCTCAGACGATCCTGATCATACACTGAGGTCAATGGGATCCGTTAGTGTTTGTGGCAAAGTCTGCCTCTATTCTGGTCTGGCTGGGGCTGATCTACGTGTGTGTGTGTGTGTGTGTGTGTGTGTGTGTGTGTGTGTGTGTGTGTGTGTGTATGTGTGCGTTGGGGCATTTGGGGTAACTGAGGTCTCGGGTTTATGGGTGCTTTTATGTGAGGCTGCAGCACTTCGCTCTCCAGCTGCTCTGATTCTGATGCCATGATGTGGTGCCTCTGTGCACCTCAAAGACGAGTGTAAATTCACCACTCTGGTGAAGACAAGTGGTGCAAAAAAACACACACACACAGGCACAATGTGATAAGCACTGTGGGCCAAAACATTGTTGTGTTCACTGTCATGAATGAATATTAAGAGTATAATAGCAACTGGATGATGAACAAAAACAGATATAACAATGGAGATAAAAGGTGAGATAAAAGGTCAGATCTCACAGCCATTTGACACAAAACAATATATAATTAAATTAAAGATTTTATTAAAAAAATATATATATATACACAAAAAATATCACTTAGTTTTGTCTTCATTTTTTTATTCTCATGATAATTATCAATATTGGCTGAATTTAAAAAGTTTTTTTGGGATAATAATCTTCTGTCGGTATCGTCCAAACCCTTAATACTGATTAATTTTATGCAACACAAAATCAGAATACTGTGTAAAAAAAATTAAATAAAACACATTTGACCAGTTTGTATATAAGAAAGGAATCCACTTCACACGTTTAAAGACAAATCTTTCATCATAATCTGGCCAATAGTCCAACTCCAACTGGAAAACCACAGATTACCACTTTACATTTCCCTTGAATCCTCTTAGAATGCATTTAAATCAGCACCACTGAGCAGTGACGTGATGCAATTGTAACAAGTATTTCACCAGGTAGGACAGCTATAAATCATCAAATTAGGCTGCACAGCTACTTGCTGTGAAGGAAGCTGGGCGCTCGGTCTTTGTGTTGGCATCGTTTCTGAATAACAGGAAGAGCTTGAGTGAAAAAGGGTGGGGAAGGAGGTATTACTACCTGTAAACATGACAAATTTAACTTGTGGCGCTCCTGTGGCGGCAGGTGCCAGAGAAGAACACAACTCCACGATGCTGTGCATTTAATACTCCTACTACTCTCTCCATTAGCATGAATAAAAAGGAGCGGAAGCATCAACATGCTCTCTCCTCTCCTACTGTTACAGCCATCACAGACTCTCTGCTGTCCTCGCTCTACCACAGGTTACTGTATACATGCAGCGCTCCCCAGGAATTGTGGGATACAGTCTGCTCAATGTGTGGCGACACGGCGCCCTCCCTCATCCTCCCCCCCGCCCCATTCGCCTCCTCTTCGTGTGGTTACCACAGTCTCCATGTCTGCTGGAGCCAATAAATAAATAATGGGCCCGGTGATCACTTCCAACCGTGATACTGCACAGTAAAAACCACTGCATCTGGGAGTGCCTCCTTTACAATGACAACAACAATACACACACACACACACACACACAAACACGGTGGTACCAGTCAACTAATTTCTCATACAGCTGTAACTTTCTAAGAACTCTCTGTTGAATAGCTGCTTGGCAGCGTTTGTGCTTTAAGAGCAGTTTATTTTAAAAAACGCGACAAGTTAGGAAATTTTACACGCGCTATATTTCGGTTACGCTTCCTCGTGCCACTTTCCGCTCTCTGAAGGTGCCAGGAACACTTTAAATCAGCGTGAGAACTTCCAGAAGAACTCTTCGCGTTGTACCATGCAAATTGGGTGAGGACTCGTCAAATCTTTGCAATATAAACATTAAAATAGTATGCTATGCGTGACGGGAATATCAGTCAATGGAATGAACAGGGGAAAAAAAAAAAGGTGCCATTATGAGGTGTGATTGAACCATCAGGGCACAGGATCGGTGTACACAGCCTTAAACTGGGCTCCCAGGGCCTATCCTAGAGGCAGGCAGGGCCATGGTGTTTGATGCAATGACGGCCACTTCATTATAAAAGCCTCCTCAAG
The DNA here is from genome assembly GCF_963457635.1 of Microchirus variegatus. Classification (NCBI taxonomy): domain Eukaryota; kingdom Metazoa; phylum Chordata; class Actinopteri; order Pleuronectiformes; family Soleidae; genus Microchirus; species Microchirus variegatus. Next base: position 14,238,363 of record NC_139822.1, on the reverse strand, counting down.
TCCCACGCTGCATTCCACGTTTATGGGGAACATATGGGGAAGCCTGCAATTTTTAGACCACAAAATAAGCCCCTTTGCAGCTGGACGCGCGACCGCAGTGGGTCCTTTTTGCCTCGCGAGCCACACCCGAGAGGCGTAGGACCACTGACAGTGATTAAACCACCACAGTTTTCTCAGCAAAACAGGAGTTATATTAAGCTTAAATACAGGGGCTTGATAAACAAGGCCTGGGCAGGGGAAAAAAAGAATTGAGTGAAAAGACGGCCACAATGATCCTCAAACTATTTTTCCCCCCTCATGGTCATGGGCAGTGCAAAGCCATGAGATAGATTTCAAAACATGAAGCAGATGTTTACCTAGACAAAGAAGAAAAAACACAGAGCAGAGTGTGGACGAAAAGAAAAGGCCTTGACTGCAGAGTTTCTTCAAATGTCAAGTTTGGACTGTGCTACAACAATAGAGGCAGCTCCTGCCCTTGCACAATGCTGTGGGACGGTCCTATATTTGTTTCTTCATTCCTCATCGCAAAAAAACCCAGATGCAATGTAAAAATAAGGTAATTGACAATAAGTCGAAGCAGTTTTCTGCTTGTGAAAACATGCGGAGGAAAAACATTATTTCTCACTGTAATGGAAAACAAAAACAAGAGTTTTTAGCAAACAACCCTGTACGATGAAACCGGCACGTTCAAGCATGAACTTGTCTAAACAAACGCAGATGACGAGACCAGAACAGACTGTCCATCCGAAATGTACCAGACGCGAGGACAAAGCGCAGGAAAACAAAGCTGCAAACAGCTTCATAGTTGTTATAGTAACCTAAACAATAATTCAACACAATGGTTCAAACTGTCATGGAGCGGTGTTTCCCTGCAACACACAGCAGAGGAACTCGCACAACTGTAATCTGTCCCTGGGCTGGCAGGCAGGCCACGGCCGAGGCCATGTTCGGGGAGGCAGCGGAGGTGTGAGAAGAGGAAGCCGGGGTTGTGTGTGAGGTTAAGTCAGAGGCCTGTAGTGGGCTGCGTGGACGGACTGATAAAAGCCCTGGAGCCGCGGCTGTGGCCTCTGCATTCGGCCACACTTGCCGACGCGCCGTGTTATTTAGCCCGCGCTGCCGCCCGACTCAGCGGCAACTGCTCATTTACAGGGCAGTGCGGGCTACCAGGAAGACCGGCAAACTCTCTCTCCCTCTCTTACACCCACACACACACACACACACACACACACACACACACACACACACAACACACACTCTCTCTCATGCAGAACATGGTACTGTATACACATACAAACACATCTGTGGTGCATGTAGCAGTTATTGTCCGACAATTAGTGGAAGACGACGAGGGCCGAAGCAACGTCAACAACTGCACACACCCACGCACACGCACACACACACACACACACACACACACACACACACACACACACACACACACACACACACACACACACACACACACACACAGGTTTCTAGGGAAAGCAAACGGGTCACATGAGTGACCAGACAGTGGTTTGGTTCTGTTGTCCCGTGGCCAGTGTGTCACCAAGAGACAGGAGAAAGGAGAGAGGAAGTGTGGATACCACAGGTTTGCAAATGCCAGTGATTTGTGTTCTCTCACACACACACACACACACACACACACACACACACACACACACACACACATACGCAGATACATGCACGTACACACGCAGTGCAAGATTGTCAGGTTAACAGCACCGCAGCAAAACGGCCAGTCTTTTATCTCCGAATGCACATTTTGTCACTCGGGGCCCATCGTTTGTGTCTGTGTGAATCTGAGGCGATATGAAATATCACTTCCTGTTTTCCACATAGCTGCTGCAGAAACCTTTCAAATATCCAGCGCGAATAAATAAAAAAAATGCACATCCACGTCTCAGGTTGATACTGTAGCCACATCAGTGAACTTTTCCGTTCTTAAATTCAACCTAGAAAATTAAAGAAAGTGTGAAAACCACAATCGGGTTAAATAGGTTTGCTGTTGCAGAGAGGAAAGAGACGACACTACTGTTTATGTCACGAGGGAACTAAGAAATGTTTATAAAAGTGTTCATGCTCCAGAGAGGAAAAAGTAAAAGGAGTAAAGGTTCGATGATGAAAGATGAGCATGAAGAGAAGACCTGAGGATCCAGCAGCGCTGCCTCTAATGAGACTAAGATTATGATACTATCAAGTGGTAAGTGAGGGTGGAGGTTTTGCAGGGCCCAAAAAACCACCGGTTCTTACAAACACAGATGTGCCGTGAGTCAGACAAACATAGAACTAGCACAGTGAAGAACAACACGCTCAGTGTTTCGTCAGTTACAGACAACGCTTTCCTGCATAAGCCACAGCTATCTCTCATTTTCTCTTCATCTCTTCAGTCTTTTTTTCCTCTCACCTATGTTTATGTTTGGGGCTGGACACACTTTAATGCCTCCGCATTAGTTTTCACTGCTCTCTCCACATACAGCGCGCCTGCACGGGTTTGAGCTCGACAGAGAAAATAGGACGTTTCCAAAAACTTGGAACGACTCGTTGAAAAGTGAGAGTGAAGACAGCGAAGTCAGAGAAGGACGACGCATGGAAAGTAAAAAGCCAAAAAAGCAGAGAAACCAGAGAAGAAGCAAAGACGATAGGGGAAGAGGGGAGGGAAGGAGGGAGGGAGGGAGAGGCCCGGTGACCTCACGTGACATGTGACGTGGGCTCCACCAGTCACGGAGGGAGTGTGTGTCTCTGTGTGGAGGATGGCGAGGAGGATGCAGATAGACTGTGGCTTTTAGCCTTTTACTAGCACTGACGCTGCTGTCAGGCCACCACCATCGTAGGAAGGAAAGCAAAGTAGACACCGCCGCTATCAGGCTAGCTGGCTAACCTCAGACCCTCAGCCCTGCAGCGTGACTGAGGACCACAAACCCAGGACCTCCTTCGCCTTGCCCCGCTTCCACCACCCGGGCTCTGTCGGGTGGGCCCCCAGCCCTGGTGAGTCCACCTTTGCACCTGGAGACACACGAATCTCTCGTTGCCTGTTTGTAAACTCTTTCTGCTGTTTTGTCTCTTTCTCCCTGTGACCCTTTCCTCTCCGCTTCGCCCTCAAACATCTCCTGCTGCTGCTGCTGCTGCTGCTGCTCTCTCTGCAGGCTTGTGGCTTAGGATTCCTGTGGTAGTCACAAACCCGAGATTCTTGGTTGCAAACAGACTCAGAGCTCCAGGAGTTTCGTCTTCTCGTGCTCTCTCCCTTCCTTTTTCTCCCTCTTCTCTCCTTCATACTCGCCGGGGTTTCTGCGTCTCAAACCTTCTTTCTCTCCCCCCCCCCCCCCCCTCACCCCCTTCTGCAAGGTTGACGGCGATCAACTGCTGTTGTGGGTGACACTGTCATGGCATCCAACAGCATCTTTGACTCCTTCTCCAACTACAGCAGCAATCTCCTCAGAGGTGAGTGCTGATCCGTCCCTCTATCCCCCCTCCCCTCATCCTCACTGTATCTCCCTCCCTCCCACCGCCGACATCCCCCTTTCTGTCCAGTTTTAAAGGTGCAGCATTGTTCCAAAAAAGAATTGTAAGCGCCGGGTGCTTCCTGTGGTGTGTGAATGCATTTATCTCTCTGTCCACACACACACTCAGACGTGTGCTGTGGGAGGTTTACAAAAGGAGGATCTGATTTGCCCTCGTTTAGTTGACTGATACGGGCCCTTAAAGGCCCTCTCTCCACTCCTGTGTTTTTCTGGAGACGTGATGGAGTGGCACCATAATGGGATTCTCACCACAGACATTCATTATCAAGTGAAACTCTCGAGCTGGAGGCTCCACGTGACCGGGCCCTTTACTGGAACACGGCAATACAATAAAAGAGCAATGAGAGAGCGAGAGAAAAAAAAAAAAAACATATTAGGCTCTCTCACTCCCGCTTTACTTCCAGGAGGTACTTTTGGTCTGTGTGGTGAGGTGAGTGCACTATTACTTGGAGACGCTAAATGAGGAAGCCATTTGTTGCCATGGCGATTCCAATCAGACGGCTTCCACTTGCAAATAACGAGGTTTTGAAGTTTTGACTCATTCGAATAACTTGTTTGTTCCTGCGCGTAACGACGTGAAGAGAACACAAAACGCGACGTGTTGACAGAGGAGTTGTTAATGCGAGCGGTGGCCGAGGGACTCGAGTTGTTCCCACTGTCCCCCCCCCCCACACACACACACACAACCACGGAGACAGCCACTGAAAGGCAGCAGGGGAAAAAAACAACCAAAATCTCCTTCCCAATTAAGGCCTCGTTGCTGTGTTAATTAGAGACAGCCACAGGAGAAGCACTACCAGCTCCTAATTGTTTGCAGAGTATATCTTAAACTCTCTGGAGCCTCTTTCGCAAACGCACACACAGTCAAACGCGCTCAGTACATCTGCGTCTCACATGAAAAACAGTCCTCTGATATCCTGAGTGGAACCGCAGTGACAGAGGATGATGTTCCAGTGTTCTCACAGCTTCTACAGACACACGAGCATTTATAGTTTCCTCCTGACAAGGCCCCCCCACTCTTCTAAAAACCCGCTGGATCTGCATCTCTTTATCTCCTGGTCGTTTGTAGATTTATAGATCGTCAGTTTACAGAGCGTCACCGACACCAGGTTTCATACACGCCGTCTCTGTTAGGCTTTGGAGACGTTCTCACTTAACCTCCAACGTAATGATTTGTGTTGCCTGATTTTGATTTCTGAGCCCGACCAGAGCACAGCAGTTTGGGAAACGGGGGGAAAAAGGAGACAAGCATTTAAAGCTGTAATCATCCATTGGAAATCATTAGTGAAAATGTAATATCCTTTTACAATTCATTCTGTCAGGAGACTGAAACTGAACTGCGAGAGAACAAAGGGTCAGGGTCATTAAATCCTCCAGTTCAATCTGAAAGCATTTCAAATTGGGACTACCTCATGTAAGCAAAATACCCCAGCGGTTAGTTTAACAAGTCGCATTACACAGGAGAAGCAATTTGGCAGAGGTTCTCCATTTTTTTTTTTTTTTTTTTTTGGAGACTCAAATCAAACTGAAATTAAGGAGGAATGGTTCGAGAAAAATCAAGGAGACTGCTTAATGTCTGGCTCTTCTGTCTCAGGCTCTAACACTGTGCGACATGGAGCTCATGGAAATAATGTATTCATCATCTTCAGAAGTCAGGAAACACTGCCCGCAAGCAAAAGTCTCCTTTTGTTTTAGAGAGGAGAGAAAACCCCTGAAATCATGATGTTTCTGAGGTAGAAAACATGACTTAGTTGAGATTCTAAGATGTTTTTTTTTCTAACCTTTGAGGTAAAGAAAGAGCAGCATTAGTATACACACACTATTTTGAAGTCTGCAGGTGTTTAGACTCGCGCATCATATACGTGTTCAGCCTTTTTCTCACAGTGCAGCCAGAGAACACATGTGAGCATGTGATGCGCAACATCAGATGCACTTCGCGTGAGAAACGAGATGCTACCTTACCTCAGAAACCTCAGCTCTCTGCTGAAGCTCAGGAAGATACACACACACACACACACACACACACACACACACACACACACACACACACACACACACACACACACACACACACACACACACACACACACACACACACACACACACACACACACACACACACACACACACACACACACACACACACACACACACACAAACACACACACAGGTTTGTACAGCTATTCCTCCTAGGACACTACACTCTTAGAAATAAAAATGCTAAATAGAACCATATACGGTTCTTTGGCTTGTCCTCATAGGAGAACCCTTTTTGGCTCCAGGTAGAACCCTTTTATTAAGATTCCACCTGGAACCCTTTTAAAACCCTTTTTTCTGGAAATGGGTTTTAAAGGGTTCTCTGGATCAAAATGGTTCTTACTGGAACCATTAGTGTTACCAAGAACCCTTGAAAAACCCTTTCTTCAGGAAAGGGGTTCCAGAAGCAAATGGTTCCAGGTAGGCCCTTGTGAAGGACCCTTTGGAACCCTTATTTCTAAGAGTGTACAGAGTTTCTTATATTCTTTGGTTAGGGTCATTTTCAACACAACTGAGCAAAAAGTACTCAAAATGTTTAAAATCGGATTGAATTTGTGAAATTTGGAAATATGTCACAGTTCAAAGTTTACATGGCTCGTTTTTATGAACAAAAAAAAAGAAAAACTATCTAATTTTGTGACTTATGCACAATTATTGCTACTTTATATTGCTACTAAAAATGCGATATGGGAACTTTGACTCAAAAACACATAAGAAGACGGAAAAAAAAAAACCTTTCTCCAGGAAAGGGTTTTCAGAAGCAAATGGTTCCGAGGTAGAACCTCGTGTCTTGTAGAAGGACCCTTTTGGAACCCTTATTTCTAAGAGTGTACATTCATTTCCATTTATTAAACAAACATTAATCTGAGTCCTTAACATAACCAGCTCCTCGGAAATGAGGTTCTGACTCATTAGGACTTCTGGTCCAAGATGACAAGTGTTTATGCCACAAAATGTCCTCGCAGTAACAAATACAAGTACACACACACACACACACACAAAGACAGACACACTTAGAACATAATGATGACACATGCACACAGAGTCACAAAAGAGAACAGAGACGGTCTTCTCCTGTCACAGCGAACAGTTCTGATCGTTGTGAGAGACACAGAAAGATTTTGTCGAGCGCGTTTGCGTCGGCGAGGCTTTTATCTGATGCAGACTTGTGTTGCTGCAGATAATAACCACAACGGGGCTACACCTGTTCAGCCCTCACACAGAAACGAAGAAGAGAGAGTTGTCCAATCCTGTGGTTGCGTCAGGTGGAGAACCTGGTTTAGATTGGTGCGTTATATCCTCGGCTCAGTTTCTGTCACGTTGCCTGCAGGACTTTTTTATATACAGGAGTCCATTTTACACTCTTGGGAGCCAGTTCCCTTTGTGGCAGAAAAAAAAAAGGCCTCACTTTATTAGAGTGGGAATGTTTTTTATGTGTTTGGCTTATTGCGCTGCATGAATGGAAGTGAGGGGCTCGTGTGTGTGTGTGAGGAAACGCGCCATGCCTCACCACAGTTGTAGCGAGGTTATTTTGGATGATTTTTGATGGGGAGGTGGTCTGGTTTGTTCTACAAGTGTTTGGGGAAGGGAAAAGCGAGAGAGAGAGAGACACACAGTGTGAAAGAGGGCCACTTTAAATGCAAACAGTGCTAAAATGAATCATTCACAGGGAATAAAACTCAAGATAAACCTCAAGCTCAGAGCCACTGACAAAAAAGACGATACAGTAGCTGAGAAAAGACAGAGACTATAAATTTAATGGAACACACTGTTGGCCTCTGGTGAATTTATTAATAACAAAGTCAAATGGTGATGATTTTTCTTCCCCCTCATCTCTTAAAATTAACATGCCCAAATGGAGCGCATTCAAAACCCCGCTGAGTGTGAGGCCCCACAGTGACGCCAAAACATGACGGCCTGGCTGAACGGGCCTGAAATCTGTAACCAGATATTAAGAGTTTCAATATTCTAAAGTGAAAGAAAATAAGAGAAAACGCATGTCAGCCGCAGAGAAGCGAAATCCTGTCTCCAATTTAGCCGAGTATAATATCTATTTATAAAACTCTGAAGGCATATTGGATAGAAGAAAACGCTCTGGACTTGATTAGGTCTGCAAACGTTCTTGGAGGTACTTATTTACTTTTTGGTCCGTCTCGCCGTTTTTCACCGTCTGTCAACACAACTTTATGAGGAACACTTTCAGGGGTTGCCAGTAAAAGGGCTTCCAGGTAAAGGCATGAAGAGGGGCCTACTGATTATGTGGTTGACTAATCCCAAACCTGCCTCGCCCCCTTGTACACTTTGGGCTCAAACCGCCCGCTGCTGCGTTGATCGAGGTCAAAGTTGCGCTCGGTGCAGTCGTAAATACAATTATCTGGTGGTCGGTAAAGCAACCACAGGGGCCAGATTCTTTTCAGCCAATCTGATAATACGGATTTATGCCGTAAAGTGTTGTGAAAGGTTGAGCAGCTTGTATCAACAAACATTCCTGGAGGGAGTTTCTGAAAAGTAAACTGGAGGTGCAATCGGCTGAGGAGCAAGCATCCAGGCGGGAGTTAGGGTCGAGCCGAGCAGGGCAGTGAGAATATATAGTTCATCCAGAGTTAGGGCCAATTCCAATTCCTATCTTAACCCTCAAGCTCAACCCTTAATCTTAACTGGCCCTAAAAACCAAGTGTTGAGGGTTATTTTGATACTTAGAAATGGGACACCCCTTAAATGCAGATACGTCTTCAGACTGTGGGGGGCAGAATAACGCGAAAGCTGCGTCCAGTCTGTCAACTCCAAAAAAGAAGAAGAAGAAGAAGAAGAAGAAGAAGAACACATTTACGTCACGATTATTTATTACGATCCGTTTGTCAGTCAAGTTATTAGGTTGTCAGTTAGTTATAAGATGATACTCATATAAATACCACAACCACGAACTAAATAGAACGCAACAATGACGTAAGTAATCCATAATATGGGCCTAAACTAAGATAATACAATGGTTTTCATCATTTTTATATCTCTATATTTAACAAAGAAAATGCTTAATTTGTAGCGTACTCGTTTCGCTGCTTTCGGCGCCATCTTTGTTATGTCAAAACACGCAATGCATTCTGGGTAGCCCTTGCTCCCAAGGGTGGTCTCGGAAAATCTCAATATTGAGGGCGATACAGCCCTTAACCTCGCCCCTCAACTTAATTTTTCTGAGAATCGGGACAGCGTTTGCACTAGCGGGAGCGCACATTTTTGAGATTGAGGTTTAAGATTGAGGGTTAAAGCAAGGAATTGGAATTCACCCTTAGTCTGCAAGTTCAAACGCTGTGATTGTGATGCGATTGCACGCAGCAGCACAACACATTCACTGAGGTCAGATGAAAAGGGGGCGAACACGATTATCAGCTGCCGGTAGTCGAAAAAACCCCACAAATGTCCTCACGTGATGTCGACGTCTAGACCGGCTTCTTTAACTGCGACCATCTGACGTTGGCAGCAAAATATGCAGACTGCAAATGTTTGAATAATTGGATAATGAGGTGGAAATGAAGGCAATATATGTTTCTTTTGCTTGATTTTTTTTTTTTTTTAAAAGCACACACCGGATGAGGCTCTTGTCTCTCTATGACTCAAGTCTTCTGACGGTTAATTTGCTTCACTTACGAGCTGCTAGTATTTCATATAAACCGTTTTGTTCAAACGATTAAATCCAAATCGCTCTCGTTCGACTCGTTTGCTCGTGATCTCATGCATGATGGACCACTAAATTAAGAAGAAGAAAAAAAAAAGAGCCTTCCTCGCAATTTTCTGTTTCTTAATTTTGTTTTAAACCTACGCCCTTTAACCACAGGCCGGTCCCACAGCTTATTACACGTTAAGGCTGGGGTTGTAGAAAGAAAAAAAAAAACGTGCTCATATTATTGCCAGCTAATTTATGTATTATTAACCTAACTTTGTGCAGCAGTTACACTCGCGTACGGACTCTCTATGCTTGAGAGTTCCAGCCAAGGTTTAAATGAGATAAACAAACTGAAAGGAAAACCTGGAATAAAATATTTGCTTTGTCACAGGTTTGTTTTGTTTTCAGCGACTCTGGCTACAATTAGAGAGCTGTGACCTGAGTTTGACTCAGATGTTGAAAACTTGCTGTTTAGACCCCTCCCTGTATCATTTTCACAGATGTTGTCAACAACATCCTTTTCGGTTACAGCGAGATTCGCCCGTGACGAAGCGCAGCGCCCGATTGCCGTGCACTTTTTTTTTATTTTTTTTATTTTTTACTTTACAGTTGCATTCTAAGCCGCAAGAAAACTTCAATGGGTGGGCATGGGTCTGGTCGCCAGCACATAAAACTGACTCCAACTTATGGAGATCCCACATGTTCAGAAACATATCAGGAGACTCTTTTTTCCCCCACTTTGACACATAAGATGGTTCTTTTTTATCATGTGCGATAGTTTAGCGATGATCTGAGGCCCAGAGGAACTCGCTCTGTCACCATCAAAGGGTCACAAAAGAATGTTTTTCACAGACATAAAAAAATTAAAATAAAATCCATCCTGCAGACTGAATCTTCACTTCATTATGAGCAACTTTAATCATGCTCAAAACATCCTTACAGTCTAAGCCTTTTCCCATAAGCAATAAAGGAAGAAACTTAATTACGGTGGAGGGAAAAATGCAGATAATGATAGGATGAGAGAGGCTGCAGGCAATGAAATGTTTTCTTATTCTCTATTTTCCTCTATTTTCCCAGATTTTTTTTTCCCTCTCGACTTGTTTACATACAGTTAATTGTTGTTGCTGCAATAAAACATGTTTTTGGGTTGCTTCTTCCCTCCCCTCAAACATAACTTCAACCGCAGGGAATTGATTTTTGTGGAGCCAGCGTTTCAAGAATGGGATTTTGGTTTTTCTCTGAGACTATTCATAGGGGGGCATCAATAACTGACAGTGCTGCTAACGACATCTGTCGTGGACCACCTCACTGTGCTTCTCCACTCAGCACTGCAGGGCACAAAAGAGAAAGAAATGGTATATGCTATATTTGCGATCATGCAAGAGGTATCTACTGTCACTCATTCACAATATTAATTGCTAAATAGCTTTGCAAATTAGCTTTGCAAAAGTAATATTAAGGTGTAAGGCATGGTACAAACTGGACAGGCTCAAACACTCGCCATAGTTGCATAGTTTGATCAGCCTGCACACAAACTAAAGACTCAAAATGACTATTTTCAATTTCATGAGGTTATTCCTTAGCCAGACATGTCGTCTGAACAGCGCGATGACGGCAAAAACTCCAGTAAATTATTTTAAATGACCGACCCAAGAAGAGAAAAACAGACAAAATGACTCTCATGTGCAATAAAAAACAAAAAAAAGAACATTTAGAAGATCATTGGATCAATCACAAAATCTTCACAACAGCTTAAGAGCTGCCATTCAAAGGATTTATTCTTTTTTATTGCCAGTGACATTTCCAGCAAAACAGACTCTTCCTCAGACGAGTGATAAATACAGGGTCGCCATCTTAAATACCCACTGTCATATCATATATATCACAGCGGTTATCTATAATGAGGACATTTTAAGTGCATATTAGCTAAATATACACACATCCCATCATACATCGTAATATTTACCATGTGCATATGTGGAAATATACAGTTTTCACAATAATGCGTATTGTAATTTTCATTCATACTGTCAGAGGAGCTTACTATATACTAAATATATATGTGTATAAGTATATATACACACATATATACGCACATATACACACACAAATGTACAGACACACATATATACAAATATATGTACATGCACACACATATATACACTCGCATTTATATAAACACATATGCATACAAACACATAAACATGCATATACACACACAGACAGACATATACATATATATGCACACGCATATATACATATATGTACACACAAATATATATACATATGTACACACACACATATATACACATACAGATATATGTACACACACATATAAACAGATATATGTACACACACACATACACACATATATACAGTACATATATACACACACACATATATACATATATGTACACACATACATATAAGAACACACACATATACACACATACACACACACCTAAATATACACGTATGTTTATCTAATATGCAGTTATAATATCCTCCTTATTGATTCATGTTAGTTGATCACCAAAGTATTCATATTTAAGATAACACCTCTGTACTTATATAATAGTTTGAGGAAGATTGTGTCATACTTGAAAAATCTCAAGCAACACAACTCCTTTAAATGAAAAGTTCTCAGGTGTGCGGATCCCAACGTTCGGACCAAAAACTGCTTTGAATGTCCGATGCTATCCTAAATGCAAATATTTCCCTAAAGTATGCTTTTGAGTCATTTTCTCATTGAATAAAAACGGGCTCGTTATTCAAACGGCGCAAGAGATTCTGCCCTCCAGTAAACTTTAATGAGCTTTTGCAACAGCTGCTCACTTCTCCATTGGCTCGGCACAGGAAACATTGTGCCAGGGATTCCCCCCTCAGCTGTGCAGCAGAAGTGTCCCTTCCACCTCCTCTCCGCAGTCTGTCTGCTGTGAGGTCACTCTGTCTGCTGCAAATACCACTCTCACGGTCGCAGATGCTGCCGTCATGAGCGCAAACGCACAGGGAACTGTGTGCTGGACACACACACACACACACACACACACACACACAGGTCCCACCACGTGAGCTCTTTCTCGTGCTGAGTCAGAGAGGAGCAGTGCATGTCAACATGATCACCGTGACGTGTCTCCCCCTCTAAATGCTGTCTGACCTCACTGTAATAGCTGGTCACGACTAACATATGGTCTCCGGGTGCCTTAGCCCAGCACATTTATCCACAGCAGTGGACTTGACTGAAAAATATCAGCGGCTGCTTCCCTTGTTTTATTACCTTTGTGTTATCCTACTGCTGTGTACTATGACTATGATGTCCTGTGAGATATTGTTGACTGACCTGATACTTAGGACTGCTATTATTGCAGAAAGTCAAGTTCATGTACACTATAGACCTTTCAGAGCCCTGGGATTGAACCAACTTCTGGTTGCGGACCCAATTCCTTTCCTCTTGGTCATATATATATATATGTGTATGTATATGTATATGTATATGTATATGTATATGTATATGTATATGTATATGTATGTATATGATCTATACATACATGTGTATATGTATGTATATAATATATACACATATACACCTTTTACATATATATATATGTATATATATGTATGCATATATGTATATGTACATATATATTTGTGTATGTGTGTATATATGTTTATATATACACACATATATATATATACATATACATACACATATACATATACATCTGCGACCAGACCCATACATATATTTGTGTATATATGTATATGTACATATATATTTGTGTATATGTGTGTGTGTATATGTATATATACACATATATATACGTGTGTGTGTATGCACATATATATGTACATACACACACACATACACATATATATATATATATATATATATATATATATATATATATATATATATACACATATACATACATACATGCACATATACACATACATACATACACATATATACACACATGTATATGTATATATACATAAACATGCATATATTTCAACAGTGGGTTTTCAGCCACCGTTGACCCCCATCCTGACCTCTGATTGGCTCTTGAGTTGCTGAGCGTTCAGGTGTCAGTGCATGCATTGGCTTGCGTCTACACTTAGCGACTGCGGATCAAGAACCGATTTTGCAGCAGAAAAATCACAAAATGAGAGAGTGAATAATTGGGTTGCAAAATCATGTCGTGTAAAATGAGCTTGATTTTTTTGCGTTATATATTACAGAATTCCATGGACTAAAGAGCACCACGGTTAAAGCATAATAACAGTTAGTCCAAAATGAAATAAAAAGTCCCTACTTCATAGCAGGAGAGAGATCAATGCCAACACTGCCAGCCTGGCAGGCGGACGTGTGTGTTAGAAGAGCCTGACAGATTTGAGCACAGCGTCTCCCCTTTAATCAGCATGATGACATAAGAGGCAGACAGCGAGCCAGTCATTCAGTCAGTACAGAGTTTGATTAACCTAATCACCAGGCAGCTCAGACTCCGGGCTTCTGATTGGGGGTTTACAAACACTCCTTGTCATCGTTGTGTCATTAGCTCGCCGTTAGCCGCAGCCGCCTTGACGTGGAACAGCGACGTGCCGGGCCTAAACACAGCAATCTGGGGATTAGTCTGTTGTTACAGCAAAGCCTGGATGCCTCAGGCTCACAGTCGAAGGGAGGCGGAGGCGGAGGGGGGGAGAGAAAGTCCTGCATCACTATGCGAGCTCCACGTGGCCCGGGAGCAAACTGTGCATGGGCAACGCCACTACTGATTAGTGATGCAGATGATGAGAGGAAACATTCAGTCACTTTGGACACATGGGTGGTTTCCCGGACTCCAATTAAGCCAAGTCCCTGACTCAAGCAATGATTTGAATGGAGGGACTCCATTGAAAATAAGTTTTAGTCTCCAATTAGGTTTGGTTAATCTAGACCTGGGACTCGAGCCCAGAGACATCACAGAAAACTGGGTTGCATGCAACACAGCGAGTCTCTGCGATTGCTGCAAAAAAAAAAGACATTCGGAGATGATTCACTTTCTGTGAGTTTAATTTGAAATCAATTGGAATGATTGCACGGACTATATATAATATTAGATTTATGAGAGACAACAGTATTATGTGTCTAAGTGCTCTCCTGAGCTCCTTGACTCGAAGCCTGAGGAGTTGCCACACCCTTGTTTCCTTATGAGGAAAAGCCCACAGGGCCAGCTGAGTACTTTCCAAGAGTTGTTTCACGTCTGCAGAGGAAAGTGGCATGGACACTTGTCAGGAAACCGGCGTCGGGTTCCTACTCGAATCTGGTTGGATTTTGCGGTGAGTCAGATGGTGCTCGGGAGGCTGAAGCACTCTGAAGAAGGGGAAAGAAATGCAAATTCAATATTTTGGGGGCTCTTTGAAGTCCATTTTGCTGTTGAACGAGTGTGACAGAACCTGGGATGACCCCCGTTGAAAGAGTCCCTCGGCGGTGATGAAAGGAGTTGAAGAGGACAGACGATGATGACAGTAGTTGAGAAGGTGAAAAATCATACACTGTGTGTGTGTGTGTGTGTCTGTCAACACAATGATATCCATGAGTGTGTAGACACAAATTTGCATATGATTACATATTGCAGCATTTGACCAAAGGAGTCCAAACGCTGACTTGCGTTTCTCTTCCCGTCAGTCATCTCATAGGTTACATACCTCACGGTGTGTTCCTGTCGCAGTAACAAGAACCTAGTCTCAAAAAAAAAATCAAAAAAAAAAACATGTGGCTTTTGTTGGAGGGAGGAATGAACAACAGCATTCCATGTGCGACCACATCAAAAGCCCCACTTGCCATGGGGCTAAATGAGGGCAGACTGTCCTGCTCGGCCCTCCTGACACGACTGCCGCTAATTAACCAGAGATCTAAAAAGTGACACTATCCCCGGCATCGCTCATCCTCACATCTTCACTCTTCACCGTTTTCATGGCAGGGCTTCCCCTCCAGTTCCAGCGAGTGAGAGGGGACAGCCACACAACAAGCACAAAGGGGCATTGTCTGCTGGTGAAAATGTGGTTTACAGGCTCCGCTATAATGGCTCGGCGGTTGCTGGAAGCAACGCACACTTCCTAATATTCAGCTCACATGCGATTTCATTTTTGAGCAAAGACTCGACTATCGGGGCTTTGCTTTTTGTGCGAGAGGGACGCCTCACAACTTCTTTTCTGAGCAGACGGGCTCCTTTACCCCCCTCTTTTCCTCTCTGGTGGCGCTACTATATTTGTGTGGGATCTGCAGCGATGGAAGAGGCTGCGTTTGCCAGTCAAATGTGTTCGGCGCTGTCAGACTGAACGGCTTCCAGCGCTTGCGATCTGTCTCCTCTCCTCGTCAGTGGGAGCCGTTTGATCTGACAGAGAGACTCCATTAGAGAGACACAGGGAAGTTCAACTGCTGGGAGGTTGGATGGCTTCAGCAGTCAGAGTTAGCAGCCCAGAGAGGGAAAAAAGGTTTGCACACACAGTCTGGTTGCAATCTTCGTGTCTGCGCCGTGTATCTATAAATGTCTCTGAGCATTACTTGTCCTTATTCTAGGTGTGCGGGGGTTACACGTGGCCGACTCATTTTGGTGGGGGTAAAAGGGTGACGACGCGGCGGGTAGTGATATCATAAATGTGCGTCTCTAGCTGAGGTAATGAGGAAGAGGGCGCGAGTATAGTTTGCCCTCATGGGGTGATGACCTCACAAATCTGCGCTTGGAGTCCAACAGAGCAGACGCTGGGGGTGTGAGGGTGATGAAATGCTATGATGAATATGCATCGACGCTTCAGCCAGAGACCGGCACGATAGTCTCCCTATATTTACTGGGGCTGTAGCTTCCACGAGTCAGGTTGAACGGCGGATAAATGGCGCTCGAGAATTAGTACGAGACTAATGTCATCACCTGCTCACAATGTGTGATAGCTGTTACAAAGGAGTAGTGATGTGGCTCGGATTAAAGTGTGTGTGTGTGTGTGTGTGTGTGTGTGTGTGTGTGTGTGTGTGTGTGTGTGTGTGTGTGTGTGCGGCAGCTGCGCTCTGGCAGGCTTTTGGCATCAGGACTGCGTGGCAGTTAAACTGTCATTAGGAGGAACGGTGCAATTTTTTTGGACAAGGTGAATTCAGCGCGACAGCTCCACAGGTGTAGGCGAGCGGATGCGCGTTCTTAAAGCAGCAGTTTTTGTTTTTGTTTCCATCCTGATGAGCAGTATTTTTTTTTTTTTTGCTGGACACATTTGGTAAAAGTCAGAGTGAGTCAGGATACTGAGTGTCTGTAGGGGGTGTGGGGATGGGGGGGGGGGGATGTGTGCTGTCACTTTGGCAACGCAACTGCACATATTGCAGCGATTACCACAGCGGAAAAATGTTTTTCTGCAACATGCAATTACTACAGATTACAGATTGCCGTCCTTGCATCAGAAGCTCTCGCCAGAAAGAGAGAAACACTGCGAGTGTGTGCGTGTGCGTGTGTGTGTGTGTGTGTGTGTGTGTGTGTGTGTGTGTGTGTGTGTGTGTGTGTGTGTGAGTGTTTTAGACAGTCGGGCTCAGAGACAAAGAAAGATGAGAAATGATTATAGCTCACACTAAAAACCACAACTGAAAAAAAATGGGGGAGTTGATGTATTTATGGGACTCATTTAGATTTTAAAAGTTATACTGACATTCAAGGGTAAATAAAGACCCTGGAAGAAAAAAAAAACATTTTTTCCTCTGTGAAATGAAGAAAAAGTAGAGGCGGCTACATTTTTTGGAGGCTTTTTGTCCGTCATCATTATCAATATTATGAAAAACAGACACTGACGGCCGTTGCACACATTGTGCACTTTTACATTTTACGGTCCAGGTTACAAATCACCCTGAATATCAAACAGCTTCCTTCAGGTCACACTAAACAATGTAGACCCAAAGTGGTGATCCGCAGCAAGGCAGGGCCCTATTTACAATCCCACCAGATCAAAACTCAACCCAAAGTGCTCCTATAATAGCACTGGGGCCTTTTGGTGAGCTTACCATCCAATGCTACTTTTAGTGGGTTTCCAAAGAATAAACAGGCCTGCGAACCACATCACAGGCTGCTGACTGTCATCGTTGGGTGAGTGTACCCGATGGATGATGTGAGGGCGGAGTGAGCGTGACAGTGGGGTTTATGTCGAGTTCCCCCCCCCCCTCCTCCCACCCCCACCCTCGATCTGCCTCGGGTGTGTGGGGTGTGGTGTTTACCATTGAACTGCCACTGAAAGGAAGGGGAGGGGAGGGGGGTGGGGGGATGACCACAATCAACCCCCAGTCGCAGAGGACTCATCATCAATGGGTCTCACCGTGCCTTTTATTGACTCCTGGGGTCACTGTTAACAAGACAGAGATGAGTCTACTTTTTTCTTAATGTATTGTATTAAACATTGAAACTATGTTTGTTTTAAGTGCAAATATAAAGTCCTACCCTTTGCACACCAGTCACTGTAGGAATATCACAGGTATGAAGCATAGTTAAATCACTATTTTACACTCTACCGTTCAAAAGTTTGGGGTCACTTAGAAATATCCTTATTTTTGAAGGAAAAGCACTGTTTTTTTTCAATGAATATAACATTAAATGAATCAGAAATACACTCTCTACATTGTTAATGTGGTAAACGACTATTCTAGCTGGTTTTTAATGGAATATGTACATAGGTGTATAGAGGCCAGTGCTCTAATGGTACATTGTGTTT
Organism: Microchirus variegatus; assembly: GCF_963457635.1. Classification (NCBI taxonomy): domain Eukaryota; kingdom Metazoa; phylum Chordata; class Actinopteri; order Pleuronectiformes; family Soleidae; genus Microchirus; species Microchirus variegatus. Next base: position 14,220,429 of record NC_139822.1, on the reverse strand, counting down.
GCTAATGGCGTTATAGAAGGCTATTGGATGATTAGAAAACCCTTGAAAACCCTTGTGAAATTAGCTGAAAACAGTTTTGCTGGTTCTTTGACGAAAGGGCAAAATGATTATTTTGAATAAAAGTCATTATTTCTAATCGTTTCAATGTCTCGGCTATATTTTCTATTCATTTCGCAACTCTTTGGATGAATAAAAGTGTGACTTTTAATGGAAAACACAAAAAAAATTGTGTAGGTGACCCTAAACTTTTGAACGGTAGTGTAATGGATGGTGAATTCAACAAGAATACTGCTTCATAAACCTACTCTTTCTGCATAAACACTGTCACGACGTGCCATAAACTGTTTTTTATTAATACTTAATACTGACACATCAATACACAGCAAGTATTTACAGCTTTTGTCACGTGAAGTCATAAGAACTCTCCCTGCACCAATCATTTGTGACAACCCCCTTAAATGTGATCATTTAATACATACAAAGGACTGCAATGACTGCTGGGAATTCCCCCTTATACATAGGCTTCGCGCCACTATAGCTTACTACCAATTTCAAAGCATCGAGCTATGAATCATGGCGTGCACTCGTAGATGTTGTTGTAGATTAGAGAATCACAACGCTAGAAAAGGTCGGAGGACGGCGACGACAACAACAACACAGTTAGACGATTTGGGTGATGTTTGTGTGTTCAAAAATGATGTTGTGTTGCTGTGTCTGCTGGGATTTTAGGTCACGACTAACGGAAGCTAGAGTGAACTTTAGGTTAAGGAATTAACCCTGGTTCTCTGAAACACAAGTGAGGGTCGTGACCTATATCTACAGGGACAAATGTTGAAAGAAAACGGATGGAATACGAACCCGGAAGTCCATCATCTGTGGCGTTACGTACTGAATCTTTAACGATAATTCCATCGACTTATCGTATGTTTTCATCGCGCTGTACCACAACCAAACTCCATCCCATTTACGTATTAAGTGAACGCCGTCTTTAAGACGTCCATTTACATTCAGCAGACGGAAATAAAAACAGAGTTGGACTCGTTCCCCCAGCAGCCATTATGGAGCGCAATTGATTCAGAGGGCTTTAATAAGCCCTTGGCTCCGCTCTGCACCTTTTATCAAGAGTATTAAAGATGCATGAAATGAATGTGCTCGTCGTCTTCTCTGCACGGTGACGGCTGCTTCTCCAGAGCTCATCACGCTCACACAGTAATTAGCTGATGGGTTTTGGAAATGTCACCATCCTCTTCATCACTTTTAGGACGCCGTGTACTCTAAACGCCTTCAAGGATCTTGAGTTATATATATGTATGTATGTATGTATGAGCTATGAGAGAAAAACTGTTGAGGTAAACCATTAAGAATTTGGAAAAAAAATAAAGTGCACAAATGAATTTGAAGTCATCGCAGACAATGTATGTGATCAACGTGTTTCCTATTTTCTTGTCTGAACATCAAAATGGACAAAAATGACCACCGATTGTGATGTGCTGACACGTTATGTAATCAAAATTTGCGAGCGAATCAGCCATCAGAGCCCGACAACCCAAACAGTCTGTACCCACTCACTGTTGTTTAAAAGTTTCTCCATACACTCGTGTATATAAACACGCTAGAATATGACTTTTTTTTTTTTATCCCTTTGAGGGGACGGGGCACAAAACGGCTTTGGTGACTTACATCATGCTTGGGAAGTCTAATCACAGACACTCTTGTCATATCAAGCAGGGGGAAGAAAAAAAAAGTCCACTTCATAGTGAGCTGTGCAAAAAAAAAAAGGGAGGGAACAGTAAACAAGCCTGGCGTTCCACAGCCACCACAGAATTCATCATTCATACAAAAAAATACCCCAAGCCCCAAAGTAGAGCTAATTTAATCCAAGAGGAATAAAAACTCCATTTCATAGAAGTCGTCCATTCAGAACACTCATATTTCCACCGAGCTGAAACCCCCGGCTGAAACTCGAGCAGACACTTTTCGGAAGGAATGCATTCGGTGGATTGAGGGCCCGAGCTCGCCCTGTAATTTGTGAATGTACAGAAATGTGCGATGGCCACAGCTCCTCTAAAGATAGACATCTTTGTCTTATGTCATCGCTGAGCCTAAAACTATTTCTAATTGCCCCCATAGCCCCCTTCTTTTTTTTTTTTTATTCTAAATGAATAGCTACCCATCTGAGGGCTTATGTGTACATGTCTGAAAATAGCCCGGGAGTTTACATAGGCTAATAGATCATATTCGGTGAAAAAAAAAAAAAAGTTTAAAGAGGTGTCCATGTATCTGAGACTGTCTTCAAAGTGACTTTAAAGTGGCACTGGAAGCAGAGTGGGTGGCACTTTAGACTCAGGTGTACGTTTACAGACCCCCAAAGGCTTCCACTGGTTAATGGGGATCATACTGCGTCTTCACAGTGTGACTCATTTACACATGACACCCACAGTAAACCAGGGTTCATGGTGACGAAGGGACGACTCCATCTTCACCTTATGAATTTAGGATTCATGTCACGACGGCCAATCTTTTAATCACTTGTTTTCACAAGAGTGCACAACAATGTTGATTCCTTGATTTACATCTGAAGGATCCACTTTCATTTCATTTCTTTAAAGCAGCATCCAGTATGTTGAGGCCTATTTGAGGTGGGTCCATGGTTTCACATATCCTGCACGAGTTCTTGTCTTGATTTCAGGTCTCAGCCCATCCCCGGATCATTAAAAATCGTTCAGGGGCACGGGCGGGCTCCGTCCTCGACGGCTGTGCGGCTGAAACTGTAGAAAGTGCATGTTGAAATGTGGAGGTCTAAATGTGACAGGCGCCCGGAGCGCACATTACAGCTGAGCGGGGGGTTATATAGCTGGAGCATGTGGTCACTTATATTAATAATGAACCAGGGCAGGACGACTAAAATATCACTGGCATTGTCATTGTCCCAGTCGAGCTTTACTCAAAATAGAGGATGCATGATAGGTGATCTGATCATTTTAGTTTGCATTTTATAGCTGCTGCTCCATGTGATCTGACTGTGAAATAAGATAAAAACATAATAAAAAAATGAGGTAAGGTTAGGAATTTTTCAAAAATAGTCTGTTTCTTTAATATAATTTCTACTGAGGAAGGAATTAAATAAGCTTATAATATAAAGAGAAGAAAATTTGATTAATTAGCAAATTAATAGCACATAATATTAAGTGTTTTTTCCCCTGCTCTAATGAAAAGGGTTGGTGCGTGCTGCTGATAATGTGATTTCTGTGGCCTGGTTTTTTCTCCCACATGGATGAGGATATTACGATAAAAGAAATCTAATTGTGGTTATCTTATAATTATCATGATTAAATGTCAGATTAAGTTAAATAAAGTCTTTTTTTAATATGTTTTAAGTCTTTTAAGTCCATCAAACACGTGTTAAAAACTAAAATATGAGGAAAAACATTCATGGCAATTATGTTTAAACATAATATCTGCATATACTGATAATGAAGGAAATTATATCAGGACATTGTTATTGCATTATTGTCCAGCCCTTATCCACTTTATTTAAGCTACTGTTAAATAAACCTATATAATTCCTAATTTTTGCACATTAAAATGACCACTTTAACTTTCTGCATCTTTCCTCTGTATGACTTGGATCATTCACTGCGTTATTGGGGAGGAGGGGAGGAGGGGGGGGGAGTGGGTTAAGGGGAAAATCTGAATCCACTCGGATGAATCCGTGCTCTCCACTTAACTGCACTTGATTTATTCCCGTGCAAGTAAACAACTTAAAAACCGCCGCACACTCGCGCGCGCGGAAATAAAACGCTTTATCCTGTTATTAAGATGAAAGGTCGATTGATTGGATGCATCTTTGGAGCGCGCGCCAACGAAATTCCACATGACTTGTTCAATATTGCCCCTTTTTTTATTGTCCATTTCCTGTTTACATACGTGATGGCGAGTCGGTAATAACTCCTGCCTGCTGTTTTAATCGTTTAATGCATTTTTAATTCAGGAATTCAATAAAATAAAATAAAAATAAAATATTCCATCCACCTGTCAAATCGGTGCTAATACTAATACAATTAATTAACGCGTTAAGAGTCAAAATAATTATTTTTTTAATGTTGTGCTCAGAGATATAAACGTAAACTCACGTGCATCACGCAGCTCCAATGAGTTATTATTAACGAATAACTGATTTTATTATAATGACATTTCTCAATTAGGTTGATAATGATTTTTTAATCATTAATATTTATTTTAATCAACAACAAAAAAGAGACAGAAATGTCTCCGGCTCTTCTGTCTGCGCCTTCTTCTCTGACTTTTGGAACAAAGTGGAAACAGATTCACAGCTCGAGCTGCAGATGAAAGTTTCCTGCTCAGTGAAGAGGTGAAGCGTGTGTCTGACAGCGATTGAAAAGGCAAATGCGCCAACTAGTGTCAGAAAGGCGCACGGCGGAGGTTTATCTTAGTTTTTTTTTTTTTTTTTTTTTTTTCTTAACAGGGTGTGCCGTCGTCATTTGACGTATCCAAGGCTCCTGGTGAGTTCAGCCTCAGGCACACGCGCTTATTATTAATCAGCTGCGTCGTTTGATGTGTACTTTAATTTTCCTATCCAACCAATTTCAGTCAATTAAATTGATAGTCATCTGTTTTATAAAGTTATAATTTCCCTTTATGAAAAAAATAAAATAATAATAATAATCATTTACCTACTGAGGCGCCAGATGAAATAACTTTTAGAAAAAAAATTAATTAATGAGAGCGCAACCACAGGCCTGTGCAGTTTAAATCAACTATTAAAACAGATTAGAGACAGAGCAGTGCAGGTGCACACGTTATCACTTCCTTTAACAATTATAATCCATATGTTGCTCAATTACTATTCGATTTTTGTTTGTTTTTTTAAACTCAATTAAAAGTGATGAATGTCTTAATCCCCTGTCTTATTGGCAATAATGTAAAATCAACTAATGGACACATGATATTATTTGTGCGGTTGTGTGAAACTCCTGCAAAAAAACACACTTTTTTTAAATCGTGTAAGGTTTCTTATATTAAAACACGAGCGCGAGGACAGAGAGATACAGATATGCATCAATAATTCAGCTTATGTGTGTGTGTGTGTATGAGAGAGAGAGAGAGAGAAAGAGAGAGAGAGAAAGAGAGAGAGGGGGAGAGTGTGATTGGTTTGCTCCAAGCCCAGCCCTGCTCGCTCATTGGTGGAAATCACCTCCACACTCCCAACCCACTAAACACTAAAATGACTGGGGTAAAATAATACCGCCGCACTCTGCTCTGCGTTCAGCCTCGCGGTTCCTTCTTTGCGCCACATATTCCCTGCGACAAAAAAAGGATAACTTTTTTTTTGGGTTTGTTTTTTAAAGAAAAAGGGGGAAATCCAGCGGGAAAGAACGGGACACTTATCCCACAATAACTCTGTTTTTCTGGGGGGGAAAAAATCCAACGAGGATAAAGTTGCAAGAACTTCTTTTCAACAACAGATGCTGAACTTCAACTTCACTTAGATATTTTTGAGATACTTAGGTGTTTTTTTAATATATTACAGCGGTTTGGTGAGATCTCAAGGAGAGTTTGGCAACAGTTATTTAGTTGCGATCACCTTTTTACGCACACAAAGTTTAGCAGTTTAGTAAATTTGCGCACCACGTCTGGATTATCCGACCAGTATTTGTGAGATTTGGTGACTTAATTTCATAGATTGAATAGTGAAAGCTCGCGCTGTTGATGTTTTCAGCCACGCGGCTGGTTCAGTGTACAGAGCGCAGGCAGCTGCTGTGTTTGTGTTCAAGTCAGATCCTGATGTTCCTCAGCCTGACGCATCCCGAGCTTTAGCGCACAGTGAGAGGTTTTTCCTCCACCTTGTCTCTGTGCGCTCTCGCCTCCATCCTCTGCGCTCACACGCTGGACTCCTGAGACCATCCGCGTCCGGAGGAGGAGGAGAAGAAAGAAAACGATATAAAAGAAACTATTTTCCTCCCAGAGTGTCCTTCCTGCTCTCATCATACAACCCCAAGTCAGGTGGCACTGACCCAAGCTGTTGTGATGCATATTCCCGTAGAGCCGCCCACCACCAGACGGTTCACGCCGCCCTCCACGTCCTTCCCCTGCAGTAAACTCGGAGACGGCAACGGGGCCATGGCCACCCCGGGGCCCCTCAGGACGAGACAGGACACCAGGAACGTGGTGGACGTCCTGGCGGACCACGCCGGCGAGCTGGTCCGCACCGACAGCCCGAACTTCCTTTGCTCCGTGCTGCCGTCTCACTGGAGGTGCAACAAGACGCTGCCCGTGGCTTTCAAGGCAAGACACATGGCTTCTAATTATCACTCGTTGTATTTCCATTATAATGACACACACTGTGGTTTTATTATTAATATTATTATTATGAGAAATGCACGAGAAATTACTTCCTTGGCATTTAATTATAAAAAAGTATGATATAAAAAATGATTAGAGCTTTTTGGTTCACATTGACTTATGACACATGGACTTATTAAAAGTTAGTTATGCTTTGCTGTTATACCTGATAGAGCAGGGGAAACAAGGCATACAAGAGTTGTGATTTATTTTATTATATTTGCGAAGCTGAATCTATAGATATATATATTTTAATGGTTCATTAAATTATGGTTATGGTTCAATATTTATTTGGCCTTAAAGGAAATGAATGTGAGACACATACGTTTATATAAAAAAATGAACATTTTGGGATGTGTCTGCTCATATGAATTAACGTTCACCTCACTGTTGACATTGCGGTGGCAATTTGACGATTAGTGTTTAATTTAAAAGGAGCCGGATGCGGTTTTTTTTTTACGCGCGCTCATGTGTACATTTTGGTTTGGTGACCCCGGGCGACCTGCGCCTCGCCTCTCTCTCTGCCTTTTTACGCATGCAGGTCGTGGCTCTCGGCGACGTTCCCGACGGGACTCTGGTCACGGTGATGGCCGGCAACGACGAGAACTACTCGGCCGAGCTGAGGAACGCCTCGGCCGTGATGAAGAACCAGGTGGCCCGATTCAACGACCTGCGCTTCGTGGGCAGGAGCGGACGAGGTGAATACACACACACACACACACACACACACACACACACACACACACACACACGCAGACATGAAGTGGCACGCGCGCAGGCACAAAATAAGACAAAGACAAGGTGTCTGCAATTTGCAGCAACATTTGGAGACGCGCCTATAATAATAATAATCATAATAATAGATCCTATTTCTGGGTCTAGGGCTGACAGTGTGTTATTATCGTAATGACTGGCAATGTTTTAATGAAAGTTAAATATGTTAAACACGGCTATGTGGAGCGTGGACACAGCGCTGTCCGTTACGCACAGTGAAGCAGCAGCAGCAGCAGCTTTGAAATGCATTTCTGTCAGTGATGGCCTCTTTTTTTTTCCTGTTCCGCATTACTGAGATAAAAACCGCAAAATGTGGGATCGTTTAGGTGTGGGTACGGCGGGTGCCCACACTTTTTTGCCAACTGACGTCCACGGGTGTCATCCGAAACATGTGGCCTGCGTCACGACGTGACACTATGACTATTAAAGGTTTTTTTTCCCAATAATCCAAGGGATTATACAACACTTTTATAAATATAATGGTGCAAAAAGGCACAATCTAATAGTTCATAAGTGTTAAAACAACGCATTATATTGGCATAAATGAGTAATAATGGCGCATTGTCAGGCCTGTTTGCAGGTGGATGCACGGCCCTGCTGCTTCATTAATTTTTCAAACATAGATAACACAATGAACTGAATAAAATCGGATTATAAATGAACATCACCACCATCTGGAGGAGGCATTTCTGTCATTCCCCTCAGAGCCTTTTATATTTCCTTTTAATGTGAACATGTCTGTGGTTTGATGGATGAGGAAAAAAAGGGTTTTGTCTACGAATTAAAAAAATAAATAAAAAAGGGGAGAATTGCCAGTACCTTTTATTTCTGTAGTCAATTATCCCACCCTAGGATTCTTCTTTTTTCCCATTCTTCCCACGCAGTCTCTTTTTAACAAGAGATGCCTTTCTCAGAGCATCGCAGCCGCTGCACGATGCAAAAACCCCTCCTCACCTCCCTCCATCTCCCCCCCTTGCACGGACTTTGATGCAGATGGGAGCAAGATCTTGTCTTGTTGAACAATAAACTATGGCTGTAAGGCCTTTTTTTTCCGAGCAAATCTGGAACACATTCGCTCAATAATCTAAATCATATCCGCAGTCAGGCCCATCAAAGGAGGTGGTCCCCAGCTCCCTTTACCAGGAAAAAAACAACAACATAATAATAAAATATTCAAAGGATAGAGCGGGACATAAAGCCGGTGATGATTTGAGGTTGAACAAGCGAGGTATTGTTACAAACAAGAAGGAAACGGATCATACTGAAAAAAAATACAAAAAATACAAAATACAAAAGTCGTGAAGAGTAAATGTCTGTAATAAAATCTCATGGATGGTCTCTTTCTCTCTGTGCTGCTGCTGCTGCTGCAGGGAAGAGCTTCACTCTGACCATCACCGTCTTCACTGGACCACCACAAGTGGCCACTTACCACAGAGCCATCAAAGTCACCGTGGATGGACCCCGGGAACCACGCAGTGAGTGGCCCACACATGCGCACTCTTGCACACACACACACACAAAGCACTTTTCCCCCCTGGCTCGTGAACATGTCAAAAAAGCTTCTCTTTACTGCCACTCTTTATTTGCTGTATATATGAGTCATATTTACATGTTATATAATGAATATATACTATATAAAATATAGGTCACACGTTAGATTAGGGAACACATTCACCATTATTGGTGCTTACTAACATGCATAATAGCCCTTTATTAGTAAATATTAACTAGGTATTATTATTATTCTAAGAGGTTGAATAAGGTGTTAATACGTGCTTAATGATTACTAATAAAGGGCTAGTATGCGACTTATATATGTTAGTAAGCGCCTAGTTGATGGTGAATATGTGTTCCCTAATCTAAAGTGTTACCAATATAAAATTCATGTGCAAAAATGCAGTGTGTGTGTGTTTTAGTGTGAGTGATATGTGTTCATAAATGTGTGTGTGTGTGCGTGTGTGTGTGTGTGTGTGTGTGTGTGTGTGCGCTGGTTCACACAGATTTATTTTGAGGTTGAGTCTTGGTTTTGGGGTTAAGATTAGAATTAAGACTATAGGTGAAGGCTTGGCGTAGTGGTTATGGTAAACCAGATTGAATGCAGCACAGCCGTATTGTCCTCCAGATTAGCAGTGCATGTGTGTGTGTGTGTGTGTGTGTGTGTGTGTGTGTGTGTGTGTGTGTGTGTGTGTGTGTGTGTGTGTGTGTGTGTGTGTGTGTGTGTGTAGCACGGGGCACAGGGACGGGGTCTATTCAGAGGAAACCGTAAAGCATATTCAGGCAAAACCCAAGACCACTAAGAGGAGCTGGGTGAGTCTCCAAGCCGCAGGTGGCTCAGCTCAGCTCCCCTCCTCCCTCCTCCCTCCTCCCCCTCATCACTCTCCCACTCCTCACCCCCGTCTTCCCTCCCGGTTGCTGGTCAGAGGGGTCGTACCTGCCTGTGACCACATAAGTGGGCCCCCGTTGATTTAACACAGGGCAGAGTCTGGCCACCGTTGGGCCCCTGGCAGGGAGGCCCACAGCTAATGCTGTTAGCGCCACCGTCCACAGCCACAGCTAGGTTCTCATGTGGTTTAAATGCTGCTGCTGCTGCTGCTGGTGATGGTTGTGGGAGAGACGGTGGGGAGCAGTGTCGTTTTACTCAGATCAGAAAGATGCTGAAGGGCGAGGTTTTAAAAAATAAATAAATTCATGACATATTGAGGGAGGGTGTTTATCATGGGTTTGTAGCAGGATTGTAGTGGCCTGCTGGCCAAATTTTGTTTTTAATTTTTTTATATACAAAAAAAAAATCTAATAAAAAAGTGTTTATGCTGCTCCTTTTTTTTTTTTATAGAAATGATCCTTTAAAGTATTATTACAAATAAATTAGATTTTCTAAATCAACTGCAGCCTGACACGGCCAGACATCAAAAAACTCAAAACACTGCTCCATGTATCTGCACCATGAGCCAATGATATTGCAACTGGTCATTTATGTGCTTTATAATCAGATTGTTTGTACTTTAAAATATGGCTAAGCAATGTAAGGTAATGGAGGATTATTGTTTATGTAATATTTTATCATAAGGAACATGGGATTCCAGTGCTTTGTGCATCTTGATATGACACAAAAAGGTGTTACGTTATGGTCTGTGGCTCAAGTTTCAGTTAAGGCACCTCAGTGTAGGGATTTTCTCAGTTTGGTATAACTGGGGTGGGATTTTAGGAACCAGGAGGATTAAGCCTAGTCACAACAGCAGGGAAAGAGAGCGAGTGTTAAGTAAGTATAACACATGAGGAGGGAGACGACAGGCACAAAGAAAGGGGACATGAAGAATCACCCAAGTATTTGCAGAGGTATAAAAGAGAACAGTGACATGCGAAGAAGGGAGGGACAAGATAATAATAAACACTATTTGATTGTGTGTGTGTGTGTGTGTGTGTGTGTGTGTGTGTGTGTGTGTGTGTGTGTGTGTGTGTGTGTGTGTGTGTGTGTGTGTGTGGATGGTTTCAATTTGAGTGCAGTGTCTTTAAATATATGGGTTTTTTTTGTTTTTTTTTAAAGCACACGCAGGCTCGTGTTTGTCGGCGAGTGTCTCAGCTTGAAATAACTGTGTACATTAAGATTGTCTGCCGTCACTCTGTCAACGCGTTACAGCTTCGGCTGAAGGCGTCAGAGTGGCCCCGTGTGCTACTTTTACACTGGCGCTGGGTGCTATAAAGTGACACCGTTTAATATAGGGCAGGAAAGAATTTAGAGGCTCCCATTAAAGTCTATGACACAGCGAGCGAGAGGGAATTCATAGAATGGCAGAAAGTAAAATTGTGCAAAGGCTGAATTGTAGTCTGAATGCAATCCAAAGCAGAAAAAGAAAAGGTTGAAATATGGATGCAGGAAATGCAAAAAAAAAAGCTGATTAATTCAATCTTGAAACACAGGACACTTCTATTTTTCATGATACTTTGAAGAGCCTCTCTGATCTGAGGCAGTGGCGTTTTTTTTCCTTGCAGTTTTAGATTTATGACAGGGTTAAAAAAAAAAAAAAAGAAGTCACTCGTGAGATGAAATAAAGGAGCCCTCACATTTTAACAAGACGCACATTCTGAGAGTATCATATCAGTCGTGTCACGGCACCGACGCGGCGCAGGAACACACACGGCCATTCAGGACGTTATTAGGACCATAAAAAAGTTCAGATTCTTCTCCTCGCCACACGGCACCACATTACATCGCCTTTTTCAGAGCCAAAAAGCAGAGGCGCGTCGTTGCCAGCGTGTAAAAGTTACAGCCTTTTTTCATTATAAAACTCATTCTCGGAGACAGTTATATATTCCAACTCGGCTCTGATCCCCACTCTCTATTTCCCCCCCCTGACGGTGCCACACAACACAGTGTTGCCCGTGCGAGCTAAGCTTTAGCATTCTTCGAGTGCAGACGGCCCCAAAGCCAGCTTATACTGGTGTTCACCTGTCCGCGAGGCTGGCAGGGCCTGCACAGAGCTTTACAGGCTGTTTGTGCATTTGCATGGCTGCCTGCCGAGGAGCTGGCACCCAGGGGAGGAGGAGGAGGAGGAGGAGGAGGAGGTAGAGGAGGAGGAGAAGGGGGTGTTATTAATGTTTACTGATCCAGTCAGGAGAACCTGATGGACAGGACTGCAGTGGCAGCCTGCCTTCGGCGATGTAACAAAGAGCGCCGTGTTTTTTTTTGTTTTTTTTTTGTGGAAACACCTGAGCCATCAAACACAAGACACACAGAACGAGCAGTCATAATGTGCACAAATGTATGTTTACATGCCCACACACACACACACACACACACGCACAAACACTCACATAGATGGACACATGTAGACAGCATTCTGCTACCAAACAGAAAGTACAGGCTGCATTTTCAGCCGAGTATTTCTGTCTCCCTTGCTGCCGATTTCCTCATCACACATCCGGCATTCGTCACATTAACCCCCCACCCCCCACCTTCTTCTTCTTCTTCTTCTTTTTTTTTAACTTCTATATTATCTAACTTCTGTCAAGGTCTCACAGGGAAGGAAAAAAACAGCTGTTGCAACCGTTGACCAAAACTCTCCTTCCACCAGAAGCTTTTTTAAAAATAGTCATCACCATTTCCAAATAAAACAAGAAAGAGCATTCTGAGTAAGAAATGTCAAAAGAAAAAAAAAGAGAGAGAGCAGATGACTTATGTGTCAGGACCCTCCCTTTTTGTTGCCGTATCAGATGCCTCTGCAACATCTCGCGCACCCTTGATGCAACGCTGCAGGGTTATTCTCAATTAATCCCACATCTTTATTTTTGGTGCCCGTCTCACTCTCTCACTTATATCTCTCTATATATATAGATATAGATATATATCTATATATATATGTGACATCACCCGCTGCTTATTTACCCACAGGGCAGGGGCTGTTTGTATCACTAGAAATGAGTCGACAGGAAGGAAACGTCAACTCGGATTACAAAAATTACAAATTCAATTATTAATTTACGGCCATGTGGCACATATATGTCACAGTATTTGATGTGTGTGTATCACCAAAACCTTGCTTGTGGATAAAAAAAACAAGCAACATGCAGCAACAACAACAACAAAAAACTTGTGCAAGTACGTAGAGTCAAAGCTGTTATCTGTATCTGAAAATCGACACTCAATAAATCATGTGTTCAAGTCTGAGTTTGAGAGACAGCGAAGTTACATTTTCAGGAAGGAAAGACGTCCAACTGTCAACAATTTACTCTTTTTGGTATTCTGTTTTTTTTTTGCCCCTCCAAGCGTTTTTTTAATTACCCATTGATCTGTGAGAGTGGGGAAATTGGCTTTTAGAAATGGAAACAGGAGACAGTCGTCTCTTTTTACCTCGCCGAGGTTTAAGTTTGTCTTCGCATGAACACGGCATACGTTGTTCTTCAGCGTGCATCTGCATACATGCAGATAAAGCACGCGCACACACACACACACACACACACACTGACCCGACTCATCCACCCAAATCACACAAGTGCTGTCGTGTTTTGTTGCCTGTGTTTGCTCGGCTGGGTGTGTTCGCACAGCTCCAGGAGGAGAATGGCAGGCGAGGGTGGGTGGGGTGGCGATGAGTCGCTGCAGTGGGGGTGGAGGGAGGCAGGGTGGGGGGGGGGGGGGGGGGGGGGTTAGGTGCTTGAAGTTTGGCGGGTTGATTCTATTTGCATTTGGCACACAGACTGTACAAAGTATGCAAACAGGCCAACAATGGCATTTGCTGTGTTATTTTACCTGCGATATTGCAGTCTCTCTCTAAAGTAAACAGAAAAAAGATATCGTGCACGTTGTTGTGTGTATATTTGCGTGTGAGGGCAGCTCAGCCCCGTGCACCTGCCAGGTGCATCCATCTCTTAAAGATGACCCCCCGTGGGCCCCGCCCATGCTCCACAAATCACATGAAAGGCTCGCCCTCGGTGCGAATTGCTCTCTCAAAGGCAACTTTGATGTTTGAAAATGGAGATGGGTGTCTTTGAAAGAAAGGCCTACAGGTGTATCAGTGCCAGGGGAGGGGAAAGAACTGTGGCATGTCTGACACTGGGTGCTTTCCTGACTGTTAATGGCTCACCGTGGCTCCTAGAAATATAACCTGAAGACATAGTGGCTTATGCACACAAATCACACACAAATGGTGGCGAGCCTCAACAATCTAACTCATGACCACTTAATTTACGATTTGGTCGAGAAGATATTTATCCTCATTACCATTCGCAGACAGATGGGAACAGATAAAGGGATTTTTTTTTTGTTTAAATGGCTTTTTTGGTGTCTGCCTTTGACTGGAGGCCTTCGTCTGTCTCACTCGGGTCACTCCAGACACAAGTCATACTTTGGCGATATGAAGTAGAGCAAATATTGGCCGACTGATAAATCCACCGGAATGTTGCGGGTGGCACATTGATTTGGAATTTGGATTGAACCGAGAGAGGAACTTGTGTCGGGGGACAAAACGTTCAACGCATGATGATAAGTCTTGTAGGTCAGATATGAATGATTGTGGTTGTGTTGCTCTCTGACCACTGTTGCCATCTTTACCACATCTGGAAAGCTTTGAAGAAGACTATCTTCATAGGCCACACATGCACAAAGACTCCTATACTTGCACATATGCCTTTTCTGTGTAAACCAAGCTAATTAATGTAAACACCTTGGCCTAATCAGTCTATTACTGGCCCTTTTTCCCCCCCTTCTCCTCTCATCGCCGCTGATTCTGCAGCATCAATGCTGTTCAAGCTTCTGCTGCTAAAAGAAGAACATTGTCTAACATTTTTTGGAACAGTGTGATGTCAACTCCTCAGGCCACTTAATAACTGCCGGAGACAGATGTACAATAGCTTTGGGGGTGAAATGCCCCCTTCATTTTCCACAGACAAAAAGTCCCCCTCCTCTATATTTCCCGACGCCACAGTCGGAATCACCAAATTACAACTTTACAAAAGGCCCAAGATAGCACTTTTTTTTTTTATTTCACGCTGATGATGCAAGAGGAAAACATTTTCACAGAGTCAACCGAGACGATCGCTGAATATTCAGGTCTCTCCGCCTACTCCACACACACACACACACACGCTCCCATCTAAACTCACCAGCCAAGCGTCTTTCCTGTTTACTTACCTATGAAGGGAAGTAAAATGCCCACTCTGTGTGAGCTCACTCTTCCTTATTTACACTGACCCATACAGGAGGGAGCCATTACGACATTTCAGCCATAATTCAATAAAAGTTCTGATCTGCATTTAGAAAAATAAATGGCCCATGAGTGGAGGAATATTTTATCCCCTACTGCATTATGACAATAAACCATTTTCTGTGTCGGGGCAATGGGGACGAGGGTGGAGTGGAGTGGAGGCGGGGGTGCGGTGCGGTTTGTGGGAATAAGCAGCACCTGCTGGTTACTGGAAAAGACGCCGTTGTACCACCACCCTGCGGTCTGGATATTTATTTCTTCAGGACTTAATGGTTAGGAACAGTGAGCAAATAATAGGTGTAGCAAGATCTGTCTTTTGATTTCAGGAGCGGAGAAGGTTGTAATCCTCTGAGCAAACACGCAGGGGAAGCCTGGACTCGTCAACACAGACGAGCAAATCTCAGAAAATAAAAGAACAGAACGCGAAATCCAGAACGCGAAAGTACTGAAAGGTTAAAAAAAAAAGCAAGACTAAAGAGAGTGGAACATTCACACAATTCACACACTCACCTGGAATATAATTTGTCATTCTGTGGAACAGTGTGAGCGAGTGTGCGTTGCACGTTAATGTGTGTGAGCTCGTATGCAAAGAGGTGTGAATACAAAGTCGTTTGACACATCTGCTGGCGTCGCATTGATCTACGCGACAGCAGCAGCAGCTCGCCTTCCTTTCCCACAGTCTTGCGACGGGGGCCCCCCACCTTTTCGCAGCAGCATCTCTCGCTGCTTAGAACAAACCGACTGCAGCGCCACAACAACTCCATTCACCTTTAGAGCTAAAACAACACACTCGGAGCAGCTTATTGCTTTAATATGATCGGGCCACCGCAGCCAGATAGACCTTCTGTGCTCGACAAGGCCAAAGCAGCAGCAATGGGAAGTCTGCAGGCAAGCAGCCAAAAAGATCTGACAACAACACACTCGTATCAACCCCCCCCCGCATGCCTCAACTCCCGAGTTACACAGTTACACACACAATCTATAGAATGATGGGACAAAAGAGAGATGATTGCTCCCGACGTGCTACGGGCCGCGTGGTATTGTTCGAGTATCCGGGTGCATTTGGCCTTATTTTGGCACCCCGTCACTCTCCATGCCTGCCTCAACCTGCCAGGCTGCAGTGTGGCACTGCCTCTGTTCCACACACACACACACACACACACACGCAAAGAGCTTTATCCCGTTATCAGTGAAGCAAAGCTGCGCTCTTTGCTCAAACAGCCTCGTGTAGCAACTTCCGCTGTGAGCAGCTTGTTTTCAGGGGGATTTTCACACTGTTGACGTCCCCAGAGAGACGCTTCAGCATCAGCCTCGGGGACCAGATGATCCCGCAGCTGTTGCCACAGAGGGTGAAGCTGCAGATAAAACATTTAGCCAAAACTTTCACTCGCATTCATACACACACATCGATGACACAAACACTTCACCCACACCTAGTTGCGTGTGCAAAGAAAGAAACAATCCATAATGATGCGGTTATAAAATGTGTTTTTTTTTAACTGAAAAGGGTTATGTAAATCAGCATTAAGTCTGCGTGGCCCCAGACGAGACAGCCACAATCACCAGCCAAGGGTAAAACCCACATCCTACAGGGTCAGCCTCAAAACAAGAACTTTGATTTGTGCCACAGCAAATACCCAACTGTGTGATTGGTGCCACTGCGTCAAATAATACACTGTTGCAGAGACGCTTTTTAAGCGATGCAATGATGCTACTTATAGAATGAAAGGGGAAGTATAAAGAGCGGCGTGCAGAGAAGAAGGGCGGTAATAAGAGTATCCAGAGGGGGGGGGGGGGTTGGGGGTCTGCTCAAGAGGAGGAAGAGGAAGACAGGTGTACAAGATTTTACTAAGCAGATGTTGAAACGTCCCCCCAGTGTCTGTTGAGGGTGAACGGAAGTTTGCTCGCAGGCAACTAGGCCTCGCTGCTCAACTGTTGCTCCACATTCAGTACTAGTGCAAGCAGTACTAGATGCAGTGTAAAAAAAAAATAAAAAGCACAGTAAAAAACTGCCAACTGCCACTTTTTAAACCTCATATTAGAATCAGAAAAGCTTCTTACGCTGCCCAGACATTTTTTTTTTGTATGTAATCCTACACCTTACTTACATAGACTTTACAATCCACACATAGTTTTCAATGTCATTCTGTGGAACTGTGCACTCCACACGAATCAATTCTGGTCTGTTATCAGGGGCCTATCAAGTCCATTTATACGTCAAATACAAATATTTACACTTCAAATATATTCAGAGCAGACTTGAGCCGCAGCCAAAGCACGTATTGCCCTTTGCCATCCAGATAGAGTTTCACTTTGCCCCTGAAAAAGCACCCAGCCCTTCACTAAAAAAGAGCTTGTGTCTAATGTGTCTCCCCTTTGGACGGGAACATGTGTTTCTTTCTTTCACTGGAGACACAGATACACTGACAGAGAGAGAGAGAGAGAGAGCAGAAGTAGGGGATGAAGGAAGGAAACGGGTCAAATTGGGTGATCGTTGAGCTGTGGACGTCTGCGTTTAAAGGCCAGGCTGTCACCTCACTGAACAAACACCAGCTCTGTGTCGGAGCTGATACGGCCTTTTGTGGGATGGAAGCCTGGGTGAGGCTCGGTTGAGTTTTACCGTTCATGTGGTTTGGTCTCGGAGCGTCGGTGTACAATCTCATGACGAGAAAAGAAGAAGAAGAAGAAAAAACAAAAAACACCCTTAAGTCACTTAAAGTTAAACCTAAATCCATGCAAGTCAAAGCATCGAGGGGGCGGGGGAGGAACAAAGCGATAACTCTCACGTTATTCTGCAGCAACGATGTAATACAACCAGGAAACACACTTACACACTCACTCACAAAACAAAGCGGGGGCAGAGAGCGGCACACCCATTTCTTCAAAACACAGCCTTTCACTACGTCGTTAATACCAGACATTTTATATCAAGCGTTTTATTTGTTCTTCATAGACTTCCATAATGCTTTCAGATGATGCGACCGCTACTCAGAGGAGGAGGCTAGTAAATCTACAACCTTTAGCATCCATTTCGACTCGGGGTGTGTGTGTATGTGTGTGTGTGTATTGAGCGCTGCTGTTTAGGCCTCATGTGTGCGTTGGCCCCCATCTCCCAGCTCTATCTTGTGGTTATGATATCATAGAGAGAAAAACAAGGGCATTCTCTCCTAAGTGCACCCTGACACATTAAATATTCATCCGACCACAGAAACCCCTCTGAAAAGGGGGTTGTTGGTGTGGAGCGCTCGCACCCCTCTGGCCCTTAACCCTGTAGAGTAGATAGAAGTCAAATGTTGGTCGGAGGAGACGCGATGTGGCTACGCTAGGGGTCAACCGGCCAAAGACAGCGTATTAACGTGACGTGTGACTGTGCCGTTGTCTCGGTGCGTTGGTCCAACTGTAAGAAATTCGATTCAGTGAGATTTCAAAGCCGAGTTCTAGTCAAACTAAGAATAATTCAAGTTCTTTCAACATGAAGTGAAGAAAAGTTTAAACCCCTAACTGTGAGGTTAATGATTTTTGTTCGACTTGAGCGCAAGACCAAAAAGGACATTTTATTTCCACTGAAGGGGGAAAAGAAAAAAAATGATTAAATAGTTCCACTTTCATTCAGAATTGCCATGACAAGTCTTTTAATTGATCCATTATGGGCTGCTGCATGTACAGTAGAAGGAGCTGGAGTTTTGTTCCTATGTGAGCCACAAAGTTTCAAAAGGAAAAAGGTTTAATGAAAGGGGGGGAGTAGCTACAGCTAAAAAATCAAAACATCCCTGCGTCCATTAGCTATACTTCTTATCCTTTGAGGATAAAATCAAAACAGAGCGGTTTATTAAGCGTGCAGGAGACGACGGCAGAGTGGGGGGAAAAACGGCAGCGAATGGGGGAAAAGAAAGGTCCTGTAGCTTCTCAGTTGATTGGTGTTAACCAGCAACTGTGGAGCCCAGGGTTAATGAGCTCCAGGCTTTGTTCTAATGAGGGCCAAACATCACCATCTCACTGCAAAGTCCACTTAAACCCCCTACTGGACGCTATGAACAGCGTGTCGCCAAACACGGCGTCTTTGCCAGTTGGATTTGGGCCACGGGATTCACAGCTAGGCTCAAGTGTGCGCGCGTGTGTGTGTGTGTGTGTGTGTTGCTGAATGATCACTTTCATCCGTAAAGAGTCAGCCAATTCCATCCCTGACCACCATTGGCTTGCAGAAAAATTGACCAATTATCATTTATTTTCCTCCCCGGCCTGTCTGAGTTTTTTTTTTTTCTCCCCCAACCAGAGAGCAGTGGGATGTATCGTTTCCCTGACCCTCAGCCGTTTGAGGTGGTGTAAATCTCTTAATAACTACACAAGGACAAATATAGGGGCTATATTTGGAGGGTTGCTTCCCCCTAACTGCCCCCCTTGCTCTCGACCGTGCACCAGACAGTAGCTGCAGTATCTATGTGGGTGATGGAGCCTGGACGTGGCGCTGCATGTGTTTCTTTGAGTCTTAGAGAGTAAGAGAGAGAAAATCATTGGCCTTCATTGCGTCCACCACAGTTTAGAGAGAAAGACCGCATGAATGCGAGATAGATATAACAGCATGTGTGTGTGTGTGTGTGTGTCCAACCAGAATATGTTCCAGAGTAACGGCACGGAGCGGACTTTTCTGGCTGTTCCAAAGTCATAGAGCTTGAGTCTCGGCCCCAGACAGATTAGTCATGTACGAGTCACTCTCTCTTTCTCACACTTAATGGTTTGATCAGGGGTGTGAATAAAACAGGAGTTTGATGTCAAAGCCTGTGATCAGACATTGTGTCTGCTGCACCGTGTGTTGGAGGGGCAGGTGGGGAGGGGGTGTCAAAGCTGGATATTTCTATATAGTTCGTAAAGACAGGATGGAGGGGAGGTGGTGGCGGCGTCGGCGGTGGTGGTGGTGGGCACAACCAAATGGACAGAGCGGTAAACGAGAGGAAACTTTACCCATGGGTCAGCCTCTGAGGGAAGATATATTGCCCATGGGTCAGTGGAGAGATAGGACGGGCAAAATCCATATCGGTCGGTCTGCCTTGCCCCCTTTATATAGTGATAAAATATTCAAATCCAGCCATTACTTCACATTAGGCCACTCTGTCGAGATGCCAGGGAGAAAACCACAGAATGTATACATGCCGGGTTCACACACACACACACACACACAGTTTTGGTGCATTGATAGTTACATTAAAATCTCTTCCTCCCATTAGAGGCAGAGCCCTCATCCGGACTCGCGTCTTGACATTTAAAGATGTGTTCACATGTGAATCATGCGGAATATGCGTATTGTGTATACGTGTAAGTGCACATGTGATCATGTGTACATCAAAAGGCAGGAGCAGCGTTGTTTTTATCTTCTTCTTTCTATTGGGCTGAACATCAAAGCACTACGTTTGTTGGTTTGTTTTCAAGTCAGAATAAAAGATGCAGCAGATATAAGTTAATTATCACCTCACACACACACACACACGCAGCCTTTGTCTTTCTATCTCTTGTGTTTAAGAGTGATGACTTTATGGTTTGGTAGCCTCGTCTGGGTGTTTCCCTCTGACTAAGTGCTGCGTCTGTCAGACTTCAATTGGCGAGCGCGTCTTTGTGTGCAAGATAGCGATCGGCGAACTTCAACATCAGTTCACAGAACTCGCGGCGACTATTCATAGTTCATTATTTCTCGGACTCGGCTCGGGGGGTTCGGAGAAAAACAACATTCCTCAAGCAATGATTTTCAGCCACTTACATTATCGTTATCTGCGGGTGACGCAGCAGCAGGTGCAGCTTGGGTAACACTTAGTGTCTCGCCAATGTATTTCAAGGTCTGCTAACAGTCGCATAATATTTTTGTGTTTGGAGAGCTGAAAACATGGTGACGGCCTCTGTCTCTGTCACGTGTGAATTGCAGCGGAGCATAATTACACTTAAGATAACCGAGACTAGGGAGACTGGGAGTCTTTTTGTTTTCGCTTTCTGGAAATACAATTTTGTGCCATATTTCCCTGTTAGCTGTCCTTGATTTTTTTTTTTTTTTTTTCTCCCCCCGTCTCACCTCGTGTTGCTTTTTCAGGGCACAGAGTCAAGATAGAAGACCCCGGGAAGATGCAGTTCTCAGACAGGCTGTCAGAGATCGAGCGCTACCAGCGGACTATGCGTATAGGCCCAGTGAACAACAATCCCCGCCCCATCCAAACACACCTCGGCACCACACAAGGTGAGCAACACCGATCCACACAAATCACCACAACACTGTTGATTACCCAGAGATAAACACCACTTTTGATATAGCATTTAATATGACCAGTGGGACAATTGTATTACACGTCAACACAGTACACACCATTCACACAGAATCAAACTAAGCCAAGTGCACATCATGTGCAATTCCTCCGCGGTGTTTTTCTACCTTCTGATCGTTATATATACGTGTTGGCTCATCTACGGGGAAGTGCATGTCAGCTCTGTCCCTGGATGCCCTGCGTCGGTGGTGTCCAGGCCCCACAGTGTGCAGGGGTTGAGTCTGTGGCCAGGTGGCGCGGCGGGCGCTGCCAACCGAGCTTGGCCCTGCTGGCTGCTGAAAGCTTGGCCCTCCGCACACACACACACACACACACACCGCACACTACGGCCTCAGGAATGTAACAGCCGCCCGCTACCTTGGCAGTCACGTCACTCTCAGACCGAGCGAATGTGCGGGGGCATGGAGGAGGAGGCTGGGACTCAGACGGAGGTGGTGCGATGGAGGGGAGGGGGCAAACATATGTGCGTGGTGTGTGTGTGTGTGTGTGTGTGTGTGTGTGTGTGTGTGTGTGTGTGTGTGTGTGTGTGTGTGTGTGTGTGTGTGTGTGTGTGTGTGTGTGTGTGTGTGGACAGCTGCGTGGGTGATGTGTTGGACCGAGGATGAGTGTGTTTTCACGCTCCATCATATGTCACTGATTCTGCAACAGGATGCCATGTCAGGAAGCGTGCAGACTAAACACACACACACACACACACACACACACACACACACACACACACAGAGACAGTTTCTTTTCTCTGTCGCCTACTCTCTAGTTCTCATGCTAAACTAATGAATCTCATTACCTTTGTATCAGCACGTTGCTGTGTACAGGAGGGCTTGTTTGGGAGCACTGGCCCGTGTGCGTGGGTGGAAACGCCGCACTCTATCAGTGTGTATCGCAGCCACTTACCAGTGTTTGGCCTTGTGCTTCGCTTAGCCAGCACTGAGTCACCAGTATGGCCCCCCTATCTAACAGCTGACTGTGGAGAACACAGGGTCTTTTACCCCCACACACACACACACACACACCGTGTCCTTACTTACTGTCGGGTGTTGATTTTGTTTCCCTTTGCACGGCCCTGTGCTGAGCAGAAAACATGTCGAGCGTTTTTTTTTTAGGAACACCGGCGCACTGAAAACAAACAGTGCCGAGCTTCAACACAATACAGCCACTGTGATGATAATTTTCTGATGATTTAGAGTTTGGCGTGAGCTTTGTGCGCTGTCTGCCAATAAAAAAAAAGCCCCCTGCAGCAAGGCATTTACAGGGAGCTTTAGGTTTCTTACTTGGATACAGGAGTGTGTGTGTGTGTGGGGGGGGGGGGGGGGGGGCGGGGGGTGGAGGAAGCGCTCCAGTCGACGGAGAGAGAGGTGTACAGACTTGGTCCAGACAGTAGACGGTGAGCGGCTCTTTGCTCTCCTCTTGTCTGCCTCGCACAGGATTAGGGCAGGAATTAGAGCGTCATAGGCTTGTCAGGCTTCAAAGTGTAGCAATGTTGCGACACACACACACACACACACACACACACACACACAACACGTACGGGACATACACCGTGCAGAGCAGACACAACACATTAACATCAGTTTGAACTGTCAAGGACTGTAAAGACCTTGAGCTTCACGTTACAGCTGCCAGTGACTGGAGGCCACCTATAAGACGTGTGTGTGTGTGTGTGCGAGCGAGACAAGAGGAGGGGAAGGGCTGTAAAAAAAAAAAAAAAAGAACCACACACCTTAATGTGTGGTATTACCATCATGACGGCATACCGCAGGGCAAGAGTGGTAAAATAATTAAATAACAGAGCAGAGAGAGGGCCTTTCCTCCCTCCCTCCCACCTCGACGATGTGCTGGATTGAGCGGCAGACTGGATGGAGATCACACACAGAGAGCTCCTGTATGTGTAGGGAATCGTGCGCGGACAACGGTACTACAGTATTACAATCAAAGCTCCCGACCAAAAATAGACTCGCAATAAATCCCATTCAGAGACACAGCGACGTGTTTACATATCAACAGCACACACGTCTGTGTTGTAGGAAGCCCCGCCAGACACTGTTGTATTTTGCTAGATACTTTAAATCCCGGGGGGGGGCCTGGCTGTTTTGAGAATTTGCCGGGGTGATAGATAGATAGATCGGCCCATCAACACGTTATAATTAAATAGGATTCCCATCTCGCTGTTACAAAAGATGTTTTCCATTATCCAGGGGCTGGAACCTTGCATTATCCCCCCCCCCTCCCCACCCCTCCAACTAAATAAGAAAATACAGTGTCATCTCCGCCTAAAGCCTCCTTGCTACATGTTGTTGTCTGAGCTATGAAATACTGTCTCAGTTTGGTTGTCAACAGACATCTGCTTGATGTTACCCTGGATTCTTAAATCACACACACACACACGATTGCAACATCAGCACAGTGAAAAATACTAAACACACACGCACTTGCACACAGTTCCGTGCTAGTGTTGCAAGTTCTGCGTTAGCGCTCCAGACAGACAGGGTAATTAAGAGCTCATTACAGTGCATGCAGTGACAAGATTCTTGCGCGCTGGCAGACGCTTGCATTGGCTGCTTGTTTTTGTTCTTCATTGGCCACAGGTAAGCCTGCTAGACATGTGGAATGATTCTCCAGGAGGGAGGAGGGAGCGTATGTGTGTGTGTGTGTGTGTGTGTGTCTGTCTGCGTGTGTGTGTGTGGTTGAAAAGACGTACTTCAACGAGTGCCGTCAAGCAAATCTGACACTCAAACAATCAAGTACTAAATTGTTATTCTGGTTTTCCAAAACCTCAAGTGAGGTACCTGTGTATACTCTATGTGTCTGTGGGTGGCAGGTTTTTGCTTTTCTTTTGCTTTTTTTTTTTTTACTGCGATACAGTTTGTCCTCTGACACCTCACTGTGGCTGCGTTTATGATCTATACACATTTCTGAAGTCTGTAGCACACAACAGGTCCTAGTTTTACATCTGGACGAAGCTCAACAAGCCCCGGGCACAGCCTCTAAAAGGCAGCCGACTCTAAAGCTTGCTCCTAATGTGCGTTTAACGCTGACGTAAGAGTATAAGAGAGGGGGACAAACAATTTAAAAAGTGCAACAAAGTGTTTTGAGGTGTTATTTGCTCCGACACCTGTGAGTTCCTCTCTAAAGATGAGTATCAGATAACGTTCTGCCATCAAGTCAAGCGTTCTGTGATTTAAAGGTGCATTATGTAATAAATCTCAAGCAACTGGCCATAAAATCCTCCTAATATGTCACAGAGACTCAGGAATAATGTTCATATAACAAACTGAACTCACCAACAACAACAGTACAGACAAAATATTATTTTGCAGACTGCAAATCATGTTTATGTTTTTAAATCATGTTTTGGCATGTGGCGCCACCTACTAATCATTGCAGTCAGTAGAGTCTCAGCTGCCGCGCAACCAAGGGTTGCCAGTTACGTCAGAAAACGAAACCTAAAAAACCTCGGTATTTTGAATTTGAATGTAGTAACCGTTTTTGGCCACATTCTTACATATGGCACCTTTAATGATGGCACAACATATTACACTTTCCTTTTTTTTTTTTTAAATGTACCCAGCCTTTATTTAGAAAATTCTATTTAAAAAAAAGAAGAAAAAAGGAGCAAACTTTTTCCAGTAATGACAAATTTTCGGTTCCTTCCTCCCCTGCACAACTGGCACACATGCGCCACAGCTGTGGCCCTTCTTGTTCAGTATGTTCAGGTTGTGGGATCTGGACCGGACTCGAGAAAAAAAAAAAAAAGTCCCCCGTTTGATGGAGGACCAAGGGCCCGATGCGGCCCCCGTGGCCCCCTCCACAGCGACCACACTGTTTACTCCACATAAACAAGCCGGGGCCCGGGGCCCCCCCAGGTTCGAGGCGGGCGCTCTGCTACTGCGGCTGACACTAATTCACACATCCAGAATGACATGATCAGCCAATTAGAAGCGAGCGCGAGACGGGAAATTAGCACCGTCAGGTCGCTGTGGTATGGACGTTTTAGTATAGCCGTCACACTGGTTGAGTTTCATGATGAATTCTGCCAAAACCGAAGCAGGAAGCTGTCCCTCTGTGGCCAATACAACCAAAACGAGCCGGAATCTGGAGCAGTCCTGTAGACACACTGTTTTACTTCTACACTCCGCTATTTACATAATATGTCAATGGCTGCCGCAGAGTTTATTTGTTATGGTGCCTGAAAGCTTCACTTGTGGTTACTCGTTTTTTGTGACACAGCGATGAATAATTCAAACTGAAAATGTTTCTGTTCTCCAACAAGAAAGAGAATCTTTTGAAGCCGACTTCTTCATGGAAAAAAAGAGAGAGAGAAAAAAGAGAAGTGAGAGCGAGTTGTTTTTTACCAGACTCGAATGTTTGTGTAAGTTATAATTTCACATCAGAGTCGGGGGCTGAGTTTTACATTTCAGCAATTACAGAAACTACATGTGTGCCATGAACAGTCTCTATTGAGTCTGGGCAGAGGGGAAGGGCAGGAGGACGACGGGGCTCTCAAAGAGAACACAGGATTTTTCAGCCCCATGTGTTTGTTTTCGCTCACATTATAAGTGAGGGCTCAAAAGACATATCAAATGTCCCACATAGCTGAGCCAAGGCCGCGTTCCTCCCAACTCTAACACGCTCTCTTTCTCTCTCCGTCTTACTCTCTTCTCTCTCCCCGTTGCGACGCCTTAGGCCCGAAGCGAAGCAGGAAGCCAGCACAAGGACTGGCATTCACTGTGTCTCAATGACACGCTTCATTATGGCAGGCACATTACATGTCTTAGGAGGCGTCGCTGGATCCGGAGTCACGAGCGCAGACGCCATTTTGGCTCGAAACGTCTTCCCGCCCCCCCCCCCCCCCCCCTTTCATTTACTCGTGCACTTTAAAAAGGCAATGTTTATTTGTGTCATCCCACAGAACTACACCGACAGCTCCCACCCAACGCTGCTTATTAGTGACGCAGTTGCCACTTCTTCCCATTTCAGAGCCTTCCTTTCCCACTCCTCAGCTCCACCCTGGGGGTTGGTCCTTTTATTAACAGGGGTAATCTGTGCCTCTGGTATTGACGTTGTCTCCCGGCCAATCAAAATATTTGAAGGAAATGTTTATTTTCTTGAGCGAATCATACCAGCTGCTTGCAAGCCTTTCTGAATAAGGCCATTTATGTGTAAGAATTTGCCATTGTGAAGGCACACAGTGCAGGACCTCTCATAGGCCCGGTGCTGATTTGGGCCTTTGCAAAGGAAGCGGAGGAGCTCCAGGGAAAGCAAAGATCTTAGACATGCTGAGCCCTGCTTCTGCTATAGGTGACCCAACCCAACCCAACCCCGCCTCGCTGCTCCTGGCATCCTTAGCGATCCTAATTGCCACGACAGGAGGTTAGGAGCTGAGATGTCTCAGCGGCGGCGGCGGGTGTAGAGCCATAGTGATAACACATGCTCGACTGCTGCTGTCATTAATAATAAAGCACCATGGAGATATGTTGTTATATACTACGTAGGTTAGTTAAAGGTGCATTATGTAATAAATCTAAAGCAACTGGCCATAAAATCCTCCTAATATGTCACAGAGACTCAGGAATAATGTTCATATAACAAACTGAACTCACCAACAACAACAACAGTACAGACAAAATATTTGCATTAAAAAAAAAAATTTTGCAGACTGCAAATCATGTTTATGTTTTGAAATCATTGCAGTCAGTAGAGTCTCAGCTGTCGAGCAACCACAGGTTGCCAGTTACGTCAGAAAACGAAACCTAAAAGACCTCGGTATTTTGAATTTGAATGTAGTAACCGTTTTTGGCCACATTCTTACATATGGCACCTTTAATTACATAGAATATAAATATTGAAAAAGCATGCAGACTTTCACTTCAAGCTGAAACAACAGAGTTTCTCCTTCTGAAAACGGGCTCTCTCAAGCAATACTATCAGACCTGACGGAGAGAGCGTTTGTGTGTATACAGCAGCAGCAGCACTGGTGGTATCAAACAGCAGTTTTTGTTTTTTTGCAATTCTGTGGCTCTGTGCGGGAGCTTCTTTGTGTTTTCAGTCAGACTCCAGCAGCCGTCTTTGCGTCTTATCACAGTGTTGATATTGCTTCCGTTTGTCTGTTTTGCGGAAGCTCATTTGACAGCAGTTTGAATGCGACGTACATTTGTTTACATTCAAAAGTCATACAGTTTCGAGCGCCGACCCATGTCGACAAATCTGTAGTCCTGTAACAACTGCGATGTCTCAGACTCTAAAACAAACAGCCCCTGTTTGCGTCCGGCCTCCTGCGGTGTGGCCGTTGAGTGTGAAGCAGGGTCCCACGCGTTGGGCCAGGGGGGCTCCTTGACCCCGTCTTCTCTTCCTTGACAGCTCGGCTGGAAAGTTTCGCGAGTGTCCTGCGCTTCACAGGTCTCTGCTGCCTTTCCAATGTCTCGCCCTGAAAGACCCAAAAATATCTTCCCGTGCAGCCACCGAGCATGTTTTTTTTTTTTTTTTTTTAAAGCCTGATCTCACTGTGGCGTGAAAAAACCCACCCCCTCCTCTTCCCAGTCTTCTCTGCTCAGTCAGCAGAGGCCAACCTGTGACAGGAAGACATAAGACTCCAAACCGCCAGGTGTCAAGACAGCTTTTGACAAGTCTGTCATGGAGGGTGTTCCTGGAACGCGCCTCGGATTTCTGTGGCACAGGCAGCGACTTCCTCACCCACACCTTCACACCTACGCATTCTCTGAATTTCACCACAAATGCAGGACTTCAAATATCTTATGGCACGTCATTATAATTATGTATTATTATCTCCACGTTGACCGTCTCTCTCCGTCTTCTTCGCAGCACTGTGGCAGGATCAAATGGACACTCCTGCTCTGAAGACGTGCAAGGTGGAGGAGGACCTGAGGCCATGGCCAGGTGAGACTTCATTATACTCCGCTGTACATTTCTGTCTTCTCTCTAAGCTCTCACAGCATGTCCCGGAACTTAATTGGAATTTTAAAAATGTGCATGCGCATGCTTGCTCTTTTTTTTGTGTGCGTGTGTTAATCAGAAAATCGTTTCCCATTGTGTGTGTGTGTGCGGTTTTTTTATTTTGTTTTTTTATGTTTTTTTTTAAGTTGCCAAATGATAATCATATTGCGAGGCTCTTATGAAAACAGCAGCATCAGCGGTGAGGTCACTCGTAAGCTATGACTCTAATTACCGAGTAGGAGCAAACAGGGCTCGATAAATACCGAGGAGATAATTGATGCAATTTGGACCGCCGAAGAAAGCTCACACCTTTCAAAGAGTACATCGCGAAGAACATCTCAAAACAAACTGAATATTTCCAAACAAATTAATTTTAATTAGAAGACACTGACACCCTTTGAAAACAACAATAGCGAAGTGGAGCAGCTGGAAAGGCAGGCACGACTCAGGGTGTGCCACTCTGCTGCGTCAGTTTAATTTGCTCTGTACGACATCCACCACTCTGTCGTCTTTTTCCTTATCTCCTATTCCACTTTCAAACTTTTTTTTGGGTGATTTTAGCTGCTGACCACCCCCCCCCCCTACTTAGTCTCCCATCCATCTCCACCTCACCAGACACGCTGAGTCATCCACTCACACTGTGATGAGAACAGACACTGACACACACGCAGAAGTAAAGATTTAGTTCACTAATTCTGTTCCTTCCTAGACTGTCTGAACACCACAAATTGTGTTTGAACAGTGAAACTAGAGTCTCTTTTACACTAAACCAAGCTATTAAAAAAAAGGTGATTAAACTTCATTCCAACTGCCAGTTGTTGCCAGTTTTTTTTTTGTTTTGTTTTTATTTCTTCATCCCTGCACCCGTGCGTCAATTGTGACATTACAAACAAAACGAGTCGGAGGAAGGAGGAAGAAAAAACAAAGACGACACGAGCTCAGTGACGACGTTACAGTGGTTACTATTTGTTTTTTTAAATTTGAGGAAGAATGCATTGCAGACAAAGAAGAAATTAGTTCATGTTCACTATGAGTTCCACCAATGCCAATTGGAGCTGAAGCTAATAAAAAGCCATTTGATCCGGTAGTGAATTAAACCCATTTAAACTCAGGTTTAATAGGGTTTTTTAAAGCAGTGGGAATGGGCTATACATATTTCCAGTTCTTCCCAGAGATTCATTAACCCTTTAAGGTATGCGCCAAGAAAAAAAGCAAAGGAAAAATTATTTCTTTGCATTTTTTATTATTTAATATTTAATATTTAATATTTCAGATACAGGCCTCTACCAAACGGTTGAGACGCCTCTTCATAATAAACCTGGTTTGCGTGAATAACAAAGTACAACATTCAGTGTTAGTGAGTTCAGCTAATGTGAGATGCATTTTTCAATGAGATATAGCGACTTAAAGTGTGGCTGAGTAGTTCCTTAAAGGGTTAATGATGGTGTAAAACACGATCTAAAAGGGCATGTTTACGCAATCTTAAAATCTTCAATTCGAGTCCATCCTTACAGTAAAGACTCATTAGAAGTGCCGATGATGACGCATGTGCTCATATGACTTTCAATAAAAGTACAGCCGCCGACTGACGTAATGAGCAAAACACATCACGCCGGAGGCTTTAAAAGGCAGCCTCGTCCATTAGAGACGGAGAGTTACTCGAGCGGCGTATTAATCATGTCAGCCTGTTTGTCCATGCATTAGGAACAATCTCAGTTGTTTTTTTGTTTTTTATGCTTTGCTTTTTCGGTAAATCACGAACAACCTTTGACGTTTGCTTATGCGGAAAAAAGTTGGGTGCGTTTAAAAAAATTTGCATGCTTACATGATAAAGTGCCCAACATGGAAACTTTAGAGCCGGTGGCCATGGTGTCGCAGTGCAGAGGTGATTATCATTTGCATACAACGCGATGTTCCGGCTTCAAAGCCTTGGCACTTAAATCAACACCTGGAGATCATTTGTGTTCATTTGGCTTTTCCGATTCTTTGGACGGTGATGTGCCCTGACATTATGCTGCCGTGTCATCAGCACCTTGTTATCAAGAGTGAATAATCAACCGCTTGAGATCTAAATGGCATCCGTTCAAACCACCCAAACCAGTTAGTAAATCAAACAGACGTTATCTACCTCTGAAAGGAGTTCTAAAGAAAATCCACGAGATAAGATTTGAAAACAGTCTCAGAGCAAAGTGTCTCTCTCTACATGTCGCTGGGGTTTCTCTCTCCCTTCTCCTTCCCTCCCGCTTATTTGCCTGAGACACCATTCCCTGGGCTCTGGCCATCGCAGTTTGCATCGAGGCTGAGTAAACATTTCACAGGTGAGCGCCTGGATTTGCATCTCCCCATTGCCAGCCACCGCATGTGGACACACACACATACGCACTTGACCCTGCGCACGATTGCACAGACGCGGCTCGCCTCCGACCAGCCCCCACGCCGGCAGCAAAATCAGTTTCTCCCATAAGCAAATGAGGCAAACCTGCCGTCATATCTGGGTTACACGCTTGACTGTGGACTAGTGGACTTCTTAAGCAAAGCAAAAGAGGTGGAGAAGGTGCTCCATGATGTTTTTTTTGGTGTGTATCTGTGCCATTACCTCGTTTATGAAGCCCTAAAGCAGGGCTATTCAACTAAAATTTCCAGAGGGCCAGCTTTTCAGTGGGCCGGTCAACCCCTGTACTACTATTTTGTGTTGCAGTACTGCAGTACTACTATTTGTGTACAGTAATGCATGTACAATTATTTTGCACTTATTTATTGAAATAGCTGCTAGTTTTGTGCTAAAAACCACCAACATTCAGGTACAATACAATTTGCGCATAGTGCAAAAAGGTTACAGTTACAGTACCACAAACATTTGGAATAACAGTCACAATTGGCTCTTACAAAATTAGAGGTAACAATATAAACAACATTAAGGTGCAATGGCGACAATAGGCTATTTTTTGCAGAAATATAAGTAACAGTACCAATAATATTCTGGTACATACGCTACAGTTGGCTCATAGTGCAAAAAACTCTGGTACATACATAGGCTGCGTACAATTACAGCTGTACTAGTATTTGACAAAAAGGGACGCAAAGTGTCGCAAAGTGTTGCCAGAAATAGGCGAAGCTACGGTTTTATTGGCTTTTTAATAATACATTCATTATTTATGGGTTAATGGGCCGGTCCAAATTGCTTGAAGGGCCGTGTCTGGCCCCCGGGCCTTAAGTTGAATAGCCTTGCCCTAAAGTTTGGTTGAGAACGCTTTATTGTATTCTCGGGCTCTGCAAGCAGTCTGAAAAAGCCTGGTATGACATAAGGTTGCGTACATTGAACCGCAGAAGAAGACAACCGTTGTGTGTTTTCACTTGCGATTAGTGCGAGTAGCCATTTGCTACTCATTTGATAATGAGATCACAAGACAGTTAGGAAAGCTCTCGATGGCTGGCCAATCACAACATAGTTCTGTCTTCTGGGGATAAGATTTCAGTCTGAAACAGCACGGCTGACCAGAGCTTCAGTTAGGAGAGATTTAGATCGGCTCGTTTGCAGCAACTAGGAGGTTTTTGACCATAAAAACAAGTTAATGCATGCAAGTAGACCTCCATAACTCACATATATGTGCGATAGGACCACTCTATGGGAGCTTTAAGTGTGTGGTGCTATGCTTAGGAGGAAGAAAGTAAGAGAAAACATTTGGAACACTGTGTTCTCTATAAAAACCCTGATTCCCAGCGACCCGCTTTCACAGACTGGGAACATCACAGACGGCAGACTGTGCCAGCTCGCCCTCTGGGGTCCATCCCCTCTCCTGTCCCTGCAATTTAGTCAACACTTTTCAGATGAGCCTAATGGAGATCATGTGTGGTTTCAGGCCGCAGAGGTTACAGGCAGCTACTACTCGGCTCAGCGAGGAAGACCCTCACTGCCAAAGATACACCACTGTTACCGCAGCCATCACAGTGAAGGCTGTACTTACACTGGCAGGGGGTGGGGGGAGGAGGGTGGGATGCAGTAAGGTATGCGGCATGGTTAAGTGGGAGAAAAAGCAGACTGCGAAACTTTGCTTCTCAATTACAGAACAGTTTGTTTAGCCCTCTCCTCCAGAGGGAGCTACCGTGCCGTCGAGAGTCTCGGGCGGCGGCGGCGGCGGCGGCTGTGGCGGGCTTCCTTTGGCTCACGGCCAACAGGATGGTATTGCACGAGCCCATTAAGGTGTTGTGATAAGTGTCCAGTACGGTTTCCGTTGACAGAACACAGGAGCCGAGCCGAGCCACAGTTTAGCCAACACGTTTCCACCAACTCCAATTAAATGGAGATCCTGAGCAGGGTGGGCCGCAGCAGCCAGACTCATCAAGTCCCCACACCACGTACCCCGTACCCCCCTCCCCCCCTACCAGCTTCACCCTGTAGCCTAAATTTAGCAGCAGAAAGAGAGAGAGCGAGACAGAGAGCGTGGAGACTTTTTGGGAGTCCGGTAGGAATTAGTGGGCCGACTCCACTTCACCCGAATCAACAGCAGCTGAAGGTTTGGATTTTCCTCGCGTGAAATCAGATACGACTCCAGTGCCTGGTAGGCTCTGGAAAAAGAAACAGCCCCCCCACCACCACCAAACCTGCCTCATCCCAAAAAGAAGAGGAAACTCAACTGTAGAAATGTGTTGTTTAAAAAAAAAAAAAAAAAAGTCTAACAGGGGCCATGGAAATTGCAAAGGAACAGATTTTTTTTTTGGGAGCTGAAAATGGACCCAGTTCTCCAGACATAGGGAAAAGACATTTCAACAAGACTGTGGCACGCAAGTTTGGCATTCTCCCCCCCTCGGGGCTGTGGCGTGCAAGCGCTTGCTATTTCACAAATACAAGCTCTCTTTTCTCTGCCATCCAAATCCACATTTTACACTTGCAGTCATGTGGGCACAAAGGACCCGTGAAAGCCACATGCGGACAAACAAATAACCATGGGCTGAGGTTTGTGTGAGTGTGTGTGTGTGTAGGAGTGTGTTGGCAACTGGGCAGGTGTGGATGGAGCGTTCTGTACGTTGAGTGCGAGGATTCGAGACTACAGCCAGATCAACACTGTTTACAAGCTGTGGAATATTTCGGCCTGGCCAAAATATCTACAAAGCACAAAAACTTTGAGCAAGTATTATGATGAAGTTTTTGCAGAGGCAAAACAGCTTGGACACCGGCGTTGGATTGTATAAAAGTTACGACCGACTATAAAGGTTTTATAGGGAAAGGATATTTAAAAGTTTTCAAAATCATGCCTCAAGTGGCACAATACACCGATATGGTTTCATCAGACAATAACACTCTTCAGTGAAGCGATATCTGACAAAAAGGAACTGAGCTGGTGACAGTCGTGGCCCCAAATTTCAGAGCAGCGACTGCCAAGTCGAGCCCTGGAGCAATATTTATATTCCTTTTTTTTTTTTTTTTTTTTGTCAGCTGAGTAAATTAGAAGGTGGAGCAGTGAAACTGAAGTCCTCACAGCTGGATTCAACTGTGCAACCGTTACATATGAGATTACACTGAGCGGTTAATTCTGACAGGTCCTGGACTGTGATACGCATTAAAATGATATTCACACAGAAACACGCTTTTCCCTTTTTTCCTTCCTTTTTCCCTCTGTCTGCCTGAGATTGCGATTCTGTCGCTCCGGAATATGATTTATGACGAGTTGCACAACAAGCCATTGGTGTTTATACAGAGCACCCCTCACCACTGACAATACCTCTTTTCATTGCTCGAAGAGACTCGGCACAGTGTGCAACTGCTTTCATTTTGAGGGAGTGGTAGGAGGGCTGTGGGGAGGAGGAAGGGGAAGGGGGGGGGTCTTTTCATAACTTCAGTCTTGTGCACGGGGCTGTGGGATGATGTGCTGTCAGTGCTCGATGACGGCTATTAAGCGCAAAAAATGTCTCAGTTCATTACTCGGAGGTAAACGTTTCCACGAGCAAGAAATTTGAGCTCAGAAAAATTGGATTTCGGAAAGTGTTTTCCAAAGTTACACTACCATTAAAAAGTTTGGGGTCACCTTTACAATGTTTTTGTGTTTTCCATTAAAAGTCACACTTTTA
This sequence comes from Microchirus variegatus, assembly GCF_963457635.1. NCBI lineage: Eukaryota > Metazoa > Chordata > Actinopteri > Pleuronectiformes > Soleidae > Microchirus > Microchirus variegatus. The sequence goes on along the minus strand of NC_139822.1, from coordinate 14,186,276 downwards.
TTCATCAAAAGAATAGAAAATATAGTCAAGACATTGACTAGATTATAAATACTGATTGGACTGAAGGGTTTTCTAATCGTCCAATAGTCTTCCAACGCGAACATTGTAAATGGGCCTCTATACACCTATGTACGTATTCCATTAAAAACCAGACGTTTGCAGCTAGAAAAGTCGTTTACCACATTAACAATGTACAGAGTGTATGTATAGAGAGTTTTTCCCTTCAAAAATAAGGACATTTCTAAGTGACCCCAAACTTTTGAACGGTATCAAATGATAAAACAACACTTCTCATTCATTCATTCATTCATTCATTCGTTAACGTGTTCCATCCTTTTTGTGTTTTTTGTAGGAACTACAGATCTCTTCCAGCAAAGGGCCACCTTCCCATCTCTGTCGCCTCTGACCGACCCTCGCTTCTCAGACCCCCGCATGCATTACCCCGGGGCCTTCCCTTACTCCGCCAACACCTCCAGCACTGGCATCAGCGGCCTCAGCATGTCCGCCTCTTCTAGATACCACACCTATCTGCCGCCGCCTTACTCAAACAACCAGACCCAGAACTTCCAGTCCAATTCTTACCTGTATTACGGCACAGGCTCTGGATCCTACCAGTTCTCCATGGTAGCACCGGGGAACACCGGCGGCGAGCGCTCGCCCACCCGCCTGCTGTCCTGCTCGGGGGCCGGGGGCACCGGAGGGACCAACAGTCTGATGAACCCTGGCCTGAACAGCCAAAGCGAGGGCGTGGAGGCCGACGGCAGCCACAGCAACTCCCCGACGGCCATGAGCGCTTCGGGTCGCTTGGATGAGTCCGTCTGGAGGCCTTATTGACTGACGGACGTCTAGACAATCAGAGGGTGTGTGTGGGGAGGAGTGACGTTAAGGAAGGAAGTTAAAGAGGACGTTGATCAAAAAAAAAAAAAAAAAAGCTGAACACTGAAAAAAAACCAAAGAAAAAAAGAGAATGGCTGCATGTTTGTCTTTTATTTCTCCAGCACTCGCTTTAAAAGACCTTCTCTTTTGCCAACTCTCCCAAGACGTCCATGTATTTTGTAAGATTCGAGCAAACTCCTGCACTGTGCTAAAAACATGTACTCTTAGGGATTATTAAAAAACAATCATATAAATTAACATGTTCAGCTGAGACTGAGAAAAGAAGGGAGAGTAAAAAAAAAAAACCCAGAGAAGCCATCGTTAAAGTTTCAGGAACATTTTTCTGATGCAAATGACTCATCAATGACACAAGAGACAATGGAATTGATGAACTGGAACATGACAGCAGACAATCAACAAGCCAGACTGTTCAGACTGATAAAACTCACTTGATCGGGTCGAGAGGAGATGTCGGATCGGACGTTTTCGCTCCAGGAGAGGAACCCCGACGTCTTCCCAAGTCACGGCTACGTCGCTGCAGCAATCGGTTCTTTAACAGCTTTAATTTCTGTCAAATGTAATTACTGCAAAAACAAAAAAAAAGACAAAAAAAACAAACAAAGTCAGTTGTGAAAAACAATCTCAGATGCACACAGAGCTGTTTCTGCTGTGTACATGCAGTACTTTCACGCCCCCCACAGCCATCGGTGCTACTACGACTACGGTACGCAGAGGACGTTTTTCCCAGACGTTCGACCGCGAGAAAAAGCATCCGATGTGTCACGACTCTCATGTTTTAAGACAAATACATTCTCCTCTGCTGCGTCAGTGTATCGCGTTTCAACAGGACAATGGCTGATATTTGGAGGAATGCAAAAGACTAAAACGTAAAAAGGAGTGTTTTTTTTTCCGGTTTCTATTCCTTCAGGAATATTTTCAGTCCTGTTGTGCCTACTCTTTACTCCCCCCCCCCCCCCCTTTTTTTTTCTAATCCAGTGCTCCCTTTTATGGAAATGCTAGTCTGGTATTTTTCAACTGGATGATACGGTTTACTTTTTGATATTTATTTGAGCCAAATTGTGAGGAAATGTGCGCATATACCCCAAATCCTTGAGCATTTCTCGCTACCTTTTCCTTTTTATACATATATATATATATATATGAATATATACATACAGTATATATATACCATGTTTTGTTGTTAAGTATAAATTTGGAATTTGTGTAATATATTGTTACTAAATTATGAAAAAAACAAAACCTTTAATGTAATTATTTTGTCTTCCAATGTAGCTTTGATGCACTAAAAACTTTGATTCCTTTACGAACCACGCCCTGAAAAAAAGCCATAACCTTTTAAGAACTGTGTCCAAATTGCCTTCCTGTGCTAGAAACAAAACAAAAATGTGTCATTTTGCTTAATGTTTGCACTATGTTTGAACTCATATCTCTTATGGTTTTTGCATTTACAAATATCAAAAAAAAAAATTCCTGCCGCAACTGACACTTCAAGTGACCTTTTGACAAATCCTTCACCAAATATTTAATAGTTTCACACACACACACACAGATTCCTACACCACAGGTGTGTGCACATTCCCACCCTGACCTGTCCTGAGGTCACTGCAGTCACATGTGATCCCTTTATCCCTGAAGGGTAAAGAGCGGGGAGGATGAGGGGATAGAAAAAAGGGGTCAGAGTGGTATCTTCTTACCAAACACCTATGCAAAAAAAGAAGAAGAAACCTCACTTGTGCATAGGTCCCTTTGTTCTGATTAATTAGCGAATGCTTCATGGCTCTTACTCTCGCTCTAATTTACTGATCATCAGTGCCAGAGGCTCACTCCTCTGCCAATAATTCATACACCTGCGCAGGTGATCTCAGCACAGGCTGCAGGTTTCGGGTGTCATGTGACATTTTACCGGCACTGTCTTCCACAAGAGGGAAGATGATTATCATTCATGACTCTGTAAGACGGGTGTTTGGTTGCTACACAAGTGAGATTTCGTTTCAAAGCGAGTGGTGATCCAAAGCTCAGGTAAACTTATGCAAGGTGTTTTGCAACAAAGACTCTGCCTTATTCCTCTTTTTATTTGATTTTTTTTTTTTTTTTTTTAATCTCATTCCCCTTTGATTTGGAGGAAACGTATTTTCCTACTCTATTCTGGAGCGTTTATACTCCGGGTGAAACTCATGCAGCTAGAGAAACCACGCGTGTCGTTACATTCGTGTGGTTTCTTAAAAAAAATACACCAAAGATCTTCACAACTGCCTGTTAAACGGTAAACGAATCGTGTCTCGATTGATTTGTAAGCGATTTTGTGTATTGGATTAAAGAGCACAATGTCTTTCCTTTTCTTTTTAAAAGAACCCCCCCCCCTCCCTCCTTCTCATAATATAGCAAAAAATGTAAAAGTCATCTTCCTGTCTTTCTTTCCTCTTGATGCTCAAAGCATGTTCATCTGAAACTGATATGTTAATTTAAGAATCTCATCTACATATGTAATAATATCGTTACTGCTTCCATTATTGAGTGCTTGTACAATTTGCGGATGATGTAGTTTTTAATCATTTGAATTAAAAAACACGTGTCTCAAGCTTTTTGCCTTCACACTTGCCGTTCATTTCGTTGTCATGTTATGTTTTTTTTATATATATATATAAACCTTTAGAGCCCAAACCATTGAATAATTGACAGAAAATTCAAATTCTTTGAAACTGGACTCTTTATTGGTCCTTCTGAATAAATAAATAAAAAATTCAAATATCAATTTCCATATAGGAGTCTGAGATTTGTATCATATTTGATACAGCGGGTCACAATGCTCAAAAATACACAAACCAATCCAACAAATCCAACAAAAACAATGCAGCAATGGAACTGGCAGCATGGAAGACATAACATTTCAGTTATTTTCACTCATTTTGCGGTTCACAACTTTTTTATTTTGAGTGATGGTTCATACATCGGATTTGTCAAGGAAAAACATTGTCACTGCTCATGTGCGGGAGCTCAAAAACGAATGTTTCACATATGATACGTTTGGTGTTATAGGGTTAAAAGAAGTCAACCTTCGGATCTGTGCGTATGATAAAAATTAGACTTAGATTCAGGATCTGTGGTCACAATTCAATCTACAACTGGAAAAGTACTCGGAGAGCGCAGATCTCCGCCAAGGCAGCCCACCCCAACACCCCTTACGGATCACGCCCAAAACTTAATCACTTGTTCCTGGTCCCATTGCTGGCTTTTCCTGACAATTTCATTCAAATGTGTTACTTTTCAAGTGATGTTTGACAAACTTAATACCAAACATATACCTCCTTGGTGGTGGTCAATAAAAATGGTTGTGTATTATTTGAAATTCATCACTCAAAACTTGTTTTTTTATGGTCCAACAGGGGCCGAGTGTGAAAAACATTAAAAAAAATACACGGCATATTATTTCACCTTCACAAACCCAGACGCTGTCACATCAGCCGTCAAACAAGGAAGCCAGCGAATTCTGCACTTCAAAAGCTCTAATTCACGCACACTAAATACCACACATGCCGCCGTCTCCGTCTCATTACCCTGGCAGTTCATTGGCAGTTCACCCCCAATAACCCCCCCACTTTAATAATTACACTCTCATAGGGGGGGGGGGGGGGGGGGGGTAACGCTCGCACTGCTACACACCTCTCAGAGATTTGAAAATGCCTCAGCTGTCAACGCGACGGTACCATGAGCGTAAATAAAACCCAGCTAAGGAATCCAGCGCCGCCCTGGCAGCCTCCATGTTGGCGAGTTGTCACTTGTTAAAAACAATACAGGAGTAGTTTGGAATGTCGCCCCCTTTTTTCTTTCTTTTTTTTTTAAAACCCAGCTATGTGGTTGTTAATTTATGCGGCGCTGATGGCATCTGTTCGGACCATTTGAAGCCCGGGCCACGAGATTAAACACTTGAGATACTACCTTGCGGGGTGGTCTGATTTTTGCCCGTCTCATGTGGTTAACCTGAAACACAATACCATAAATTCTTCGCTCTTAAACTAATGCCACCTGTTGATGCGCCTACGAAAAAAGAGCTTTCGCTTCTAAAGGCTTTTGTTTTTCCCCCCCGTTCTTCAATTTTTCACTCTTTTATCCGCTCTGTTTATACTCTCCTGTATCTCTGCTCTTTCCCCTCCTCTTTTATCCTTTCTTCCCATTCAGTGCTCGCCTTTCTTTCCTTCTGTATGGCTTCTACTGTGTGTGCGTCAGGCCTTCTATGGGGGCAGTGTTGGCAGAACAACAAAGCCTTAGGACACACACACACACACACGGCCTTGATACACACTGTATTCAATTAACTCTGCACACTCAAAGCACTTCCACGCACGCACAAGAAACTCATACACACAATCCCCTGCCGACAGATCTCACACCAGCCTCTGCCCAGACGGCCTGAGCCTCCAACTTCACAGTGACAGATCTGCAACCATCTTAAAACGTTCCCGACTCTTTCCTCCAGGTCTCATCACAGCGCGGCTCTTCTGCCCAGGAAGCACAAAGAGAAGATGATAAGCTTTCAATTAGACTGGGGCTCAGGGGAATTTTCCCGACTGTCTTCACACACACACACACACACACACACACACACACACACACACACACACACACTCCGAGACCCGAAAATCTCTCTCGTCCACATGTGGAGAGCAGAGGAGCCCTCATCATCAGGCCCCGTCTTCCCTCTGTTCCTGCCATGCTGTAAGCGCTCCAGAGGTGAACGCTTTGTCTGGATGTAATTGTGGTCAAAAAGGCATGATGAATTGCTCTGTAAGACGACATAAAAAATTGCTTTTTAAGTGGATGAAACGTAAAGTGAAGTAAAGACGACTGGAGGCACGGTCGGAACTAAAACTGAAGAGAAAAGACTTGGGGCCAATTCCAATTCCTATCTTAACCCTCAAGCTCAACCCTTAATCTTAACTAACCCTCAAAACCAAGTGTTGAGGGTTATTTTGTCAAATGGGACACGCCTTAAATGCAGATACGTCTTCAGACTGTAGGGGGCAGAATATTGCGAAAGCTGCGTCCAGTCTGTCAACTCCAAAAAAGAAGAAGAAGAAGAAGAACACATTTACGTCAGGATTATTTATTACGATCCGTTTGTCAGTCAAGTTATTAGGTTGTCGGTTAGTTATAAGATGATACTCATACAAATACCACAACCACGGACATATTACAGCTGACAGTTACCACACACCACGGCTTATTGAAAAGTAAACAATAGCAAACGATCGCTTGTCCGCACCGGACAGTTATTAACAAAAGTAAAATTAAAATAAATGTTACGCAACAATGACGTCAGTAATCCATAATATGGGCCTAAACTAAAGGTTTTCATAAGTTTTATATCTCTATTAACAGAAGAAGAAAATACTTCATTTGTAGCGTACTCGTTTCGTTGCTTTCGGCGCCATCTTTGTTATGTCAAAACACGCAATGCATTCTGGGTAGCCCTTGGTCCCAAGGGTGGTCTCGGAAAATCTCAATATTGAGGGCGACACAGCCCTTAAACTTGCCCCTCAACTTAGTTTCTCTGAGAATCGGGACAGCACTTGCACTAGAGGGAGCGCGCATTTTTGAGATTGAGGGTTAAGATTGAGGGTTAAGCAAGGAATTGGAATTCACCCATGTTCTTCTTCTTCTTCTGATGAACAGAACAATGTGTTTTGATTTGTCCTTGTGACTTTATCTCCCGTTAATCGGAGAGACGAGGGACATGGCAAGGACTTCTAGATACAAATTAAAGACAGACACTGAAGAAAGTGGGAAGGGACAGAGGGAGTGTTTTGGAAAAAGCTCTGAATCGTAAAAGCCCTCTGATTTCTCATGAGTGCAGTATCCCATGTTGCTACTGTGGTACCTGCATACGAAACCCATTAGAGCCTTTTTTTTTCTTTTTTTCTGCAGCCGCTGACCTCTCCTCCCGCGAACCCGTGAGAAGGAGCAGGCTCGAGCCGGCTCGGTTTTGGGCCGCCTGGTACATGACCAGAAGTCTATTTTTCTATAACCAGACTGGTGGTGGGAACAGAGGCTGCCGTCCAAAAATCAGGGTTCCCACAGATTGACCGAGAAACACAGGGGGGGCCAGGGGGGGGCTAAGAAACCACGAGAGCTGTGATGCAACCGTTCTCACACTGATGACTCGTGCTCGAACAGGGAGCTGGAGATGGAGAGAGAGAAAAGTGGGCTCTCCCAGTTCAGAGGGATCCCAGTGAAGGTAGTTTCTCATCCACGCAGGGGTCTACAGAGACCACTCTGTGTTACGATGGACCAGGCAGCTCCCAGTTCCCACAGTAGAGGACCTCTCTGTGGAGCGGGGACTTGGGTCCCAATAAAAGCTTTTTGCAGAAACAGCTCAATCTACAGTTATGTGACTAAGACAGCTATACAGACTGTTATAATCCTTAATAATAATAATAATAATAACTGATGGCAAGTGCTTCAAGAAATAAGAAATCATGTTATAATGACACTGAACTATCTTTTCACTGCCAACATTATTGCCCATTTCCATCTAAATCAGTTAAAGGTGCCATATGTAAGAATGCGGCCAAAAACTACTACTTACTACATTCAAATTAAAAATACCGAGGTCTTTTAGGTTTCGTTTTCTGACGTAACTGGCAACCCGTGGTTGCTCGGCAGCTGAGACTCTACTGACTGCAATGATTGGTACACGGCGGTAGGTGGCGCCACATGCCAAAACATGATTTCAAAACATAAACATGATTTGCAGTCTGCAAAATATTTTTTTTTAATGCAAATATTTTGTCTGTACTGTTGTTGTTGGTGAGTTCAGTTTGTTATATGAACATTATTCCTGAGTCTCTGTGACATATTAGGAGGATTTTATGGCCAGTTAATTTAGATTTATTACATAATGCACCTTTAAACACCCAATTCAAATAAACTTATGTTATTTAACCTTTTCACCATTTATGTACAGAATGAAGACAATATTATACCATTTGTTTACATTCATCTGAACTCAACGCTTCACATACTCATCATTTACAATTTACAAGGTTCTTTTTTTAAATAAAAAGGGAGAAAATACTTCTATGTGGAGAGAATTTTACATGTGTTGAAAAAAAGACCTCGTCCTATGGAGTAATTTGGGATTTTTCAGAACTACGGAGCTTGTTTTTTTTTTTTCCTGGTCGCTGCAATTACGAGAACTTTCCAATACCTCTTATTTAATATTAGACAACTCGGCTACACAGAAACGTGATATCGGTCATCAGAAAAAGGGGAAACTGTTTTAACAATCTTCTAAAACTAAGGCTGAATCATCCTTCCTCACTCCTCTCATCACAGGAGACAGACATGTAAATGAGCGAGAACCAGAAGGCGGCCGTTCTGGAAAGCCATCAGACCACGGCCTGGTGGACCTGTGGCCTCATGGACCTGTGGCCTCATGGACCTGTGGCCTCGCCGATGGTTGGAGGGTTTTCTGGCGAAGACCACAGCAGCCGACTTTTTCATTTAGATTTCGCCCCGATAGCTCGGATTTAGATCCTCGTCGTTGCACAATGACCACAGCAACCAATTTGCCCTTAATTCGATCAGTGAGTTAAGGGATCAAAGTGGAACGTATCAGAGGTTAATGGCTTGAAATCTTTTCGGGCTTTTTGTGGATTGTAGTAATGCAATGACATGCTTTTCAAAGCTTGATTTAGACTTGAAATGTGACTGGAAAAAAAAACAAAAAACAGTGAACTAAAATATGATGTTTCCCAGAAACAGAAACAATGCTTGTTGTTTCCCATACAGATTCATGAGAATTTACTGGGTTTTTTTTCGTTTTAACCCTTTTTTTTCTCATAGAGTAAATCGGAATAATGATCTGAACAGTGCTTCCTCTATAAAACAGGAAATTAACACACACACACACACACACACACAGTGTAGCCATTTGCCAGGCTCTCATCATCACGGTGGGGTCCCGAGTACAAGCGGGAGGGAGGGGGGGGGCTATAATGCAAGAAAGGGAAACCGGCCTCCCTGTGGACCAGGTCTGCGTTCACTTCCTGTTTCGAGCAGGGGAACATGCTAAATTAGCAGTTCACATAGACGCCGTCTATCTTTCTATCCAGATTACGTTTTTTAAATCCATGTGATTGTGCGCAAGCAGCAAGAAAAAAAAATGAGGACGATTGCTCAAGTCTGTTATGAATCATGTGGGAGTGTGAACGGTCATTGAGAGAGAGAGAGAGAGAGAGAGAGAGAGAGAGAGAGAGAGAGAGAGAGAGAGAGAGAGAGAGAGAGAAAGAAGGGGAAAAAAAACAACTTGCATTCACTTGTCCTTTGTTTCCATTATCTACTTCTTTTATGCCCCTTGAAAAAAAAAAACGCAAATGTCATTCTGGGCCTGAACATCTAACTCGATGACTAACGTCTTAACAACTGAGGGAGAGAGAGGAAAAGCATGTGAGAGCCGCTGAAGCACAACAGACCTGCAGCCTCCTCCAACCCATAAACTGCCAACCGCACGATATTAAAAACATCTCTTCCCCCCTTCCCATCCTCTCAAATGTCTCTAAAACCGAGTGGAAAGTGGTCATGAAGAACTCCTCGTTGGGATTTGGCCGGCGCCATGTTGACGTTTTGCAACCAGGCTCCTATTGGACAAGAGAAGCTGTCAATCACACAGCACTCTTAGAAATAAAAGTGCTCAGTAGAACCATACAAGGTTCTTCGGCTTGTCCTCATAGGAGAACCCTTTTTGGCTCCAGGTAGAACCTTTTTATAAAGGTTCCACCAAGAACCCTTTTAAAACCCTTTATTCGGGAAAGGGGTTTTAAAGGGTTCTCTGGATCAAAATGGTTCTTACTGGAACCATTAGTGTCACCAAGAACCCTTGCTTTTCATTTCCTTTCCGAAGCAAATGGTTTCAAGAACCTCAGCATTTACCACATTAACACTGTATAGAGTGTATTTCTGATTCATTTAACGTTGAAAAAAAAGTGCTTTTCCTTCAAATATAAGGACATTCCTAAGTGAACCCAAACTTTTGAACGGGAGTGTATGTCCTCATCTTTCCTGTGCCATCACAATGTGTGTCTGAAACAATCCAAATAACAGTATCAGCTATTAGTCAGGTGTCATTAGTTTGATCTTCTGACGTCTGCAGCGCGTTACACACCCCCGTGTCTGGCCGTGGTTGCCCCCGCAGGTCTCTTCCTATTCCCAGTTCCCATGGTTCCACGGTTCCACTATAGCTACCGAGGACTTCCTCCTCGGGGGGACAACTCCCACACATTGGTTTGTTTTCATCCTTAATGGGAGATCGCTTTACACTCTTTATGGCGAGTGCACGTGAAGTAAACAATTTGTGTGTGTGTGTGTGTGTGTGTTGGCCGACAGACATCAGACACCTTGATTTCTCCTCCTTTTGTTTTTCTCCGTGGAGGCAGAGAGAGGGAAAAGATGAAGGAAGAAAAATGCATTTGGAGTGCCTGGAGACGTCTGATAGGGAGTATTCTTTTTTTTTTTTTTTTGTGATGATTGCTTTTAAGTGTTGCGATATAACAGCCAAATGGGCCAGGGAACAAAGAGGACTTGTGGGGGGGGGGGGATGGAAAATAAAGACTGGGTAATGAGGGGGTTTCCTGAGAGATGACAGTGAGGAGGAGGATCAGAGAGAGGTAATACAGAGAGAACACATCAGACCGGGGTTGGGGGGGTGAGTACAACGCTGATCCTAGACAAGCTTTTTTTGGCTGTAAACATGGCCTCTGTGTCTGTGACACACACACACTTATATATACATACTTTATTCTCTCTTAGTTTAAAGCCTACAGGTGTTTGTGCTTTATGAGAGGCCTGATACTTGGCACATTCAGCCAATACGATGAGGTGCGGCCTTTTCTGGCACGGCAACTCGCAGCAGGGGCACAAGCAGACGTGAACACGAACGCAGTCCCGCTCTTAAAAGACCATCCATCACGCAGAGTCCAACAGGGAGCAAAACCCATCCATCTCTCAAACTGAGACAAATGCAGAACAGGATTATTGACGACACCGACAGGGAATAATAGTTTATCTTGGTCGGGTTTTAACTCGGTCAGATATACGACTCCAACTGAATGTGTTAGTCAGAAAAATAAGAAATGATATAACAATAGATTTGTGCCATGTATTCTGCTCCACAGGTTTTTTTTCTCCCAAAGAGCAGTCCTGCAGTTTTCTTTTTGTGGTTTTTGGAAATGCCCCCACTTTTCCGGCCGTGCTCCAATTTTCTTTAAATACAACCGTAATTGGTTTGATTTCCTACCTCCGGCCTGGTGGTGAAGGGGGGGGGTAACAAGCAGTGGTGGGAGCTAGCGAGGGCCAAGCAAAGGGGACCCAACCCACAGCAGGCGAGCAGCACGCTTGGGTGGCAATACAGTGTGGACTTCAGTGCCAGGACGGCTATTCCCCCCTTTTTTTTTTTTCTTCTCCAGTTTTAAAAGGCTGTTTATGGGCAGACCCTGGAAGCCCATCAGTGGGAACTGACATGAATTAGCACAGAAACACACACACACACACAATATTCAGGACCACATGATACCTGACTGTGTCATGAAATACACACATTACAACATTTCTCTTTCTCTCTTTTACACACACACACACAGAGACGTTCACTCCTGCCAACAAATCTTGCGACAGTATCACAAAGGCATTCCAGCCTCCAAATCAAAACCACTCTCCTACAGAGGGAAAAAAGAAAAAGAAAAAGTCTATTCTTTGATTTCTCTTGTGGGCAGGCAGACGGAGAGGAGTGCGAGCGTGCTGCTCATCAGGCAGCCGTGCGTAATTGAAAAGGAAATAAGACGTAGTGTCTGGGAGAGGCCAAGCGGGTCCCTAACTGATCTGCAGCCAGCTCATTGTTCAGGCCCTCTATTACTTCCTGCTTGGTTGGCAGATCAGAGAGCAGCCAGCCAATAAGACGCGAGTCTAAAACGGTCCTCGTCTTGACGCACCTGAAGGAAATGCTTCAGGTGCAGCGAGTGGTAACTCCTTGAGGAAATTAATGAGCAAAAAAAGAAATTCCCTTCATCAGATCACATAGATACTGATGTGGAAATGGGACTCGGTACACCTATTCCATTAAAAACCAGACGTTTGCAGCTAGAATAGTCGTTTCCCACATTAACAATGTGTTTCTGATTAATTTAAAGGTGCCATATGTAAGAATGTGGCCAAAAACAGTTACTACATTCAAATTCAAAATACCGAGGTCTTTTAGGTTTAGCTGAGACTCTACTGACTGCAATGAATGGTAGATGGCGGTAGGTGTAATTGAAAAAAATAGCTTTTCCTTCAAACATAAGGACATTTATAAGTGATTTTACGAGCAAGTATACCATGTCCACAGAGGATCAGTTTTGGTTCAGTCCTGGCCCAAACACAGCCTTTTAATATAGAATAGGGAGACAGTAAAGAAGTTTTTCTCTCATATGATGATGGGTAGGAAAAAAAAACAGACACACATCCAACCAAAGCAGGATACTGGGTGATGTGGCCCAAGCCACAGAAGCAATGGACCCAAGAGGCTTCCGTAGTATGAGCCCTGGTGCAGAGAGAACACAGGGGACTGGTCCAAAAATGGCACAAAAGTGGCACACACACACACATACACACACACATACACACACACACACGATGTGCAGCCTTCCCGGCAGGCGACAGTCAACTCACTGGAAAAATACGGTAAGTGATGCATTAAAGTGCAGGACTTTGAGGGATCGCAGGGACAGAGAGTTATTAGACGGAGCAGGAGGACGAAACGCATAATACAATATCCAAAAAAGCATGGGGTAAACTGGGTCAGTGCAGGAGAATACACCCACAGTCTGGTTACAAAAGGAATACATTTATATGGTTAAAATAAATGAGTAGTGCCCATGTCGTTATTATATACACTGTATCCACACTGTCTGCATATAAAAGGCAGAACTGCCCAATTAGAGTGATTAGAAACAGTCAAAACTCAGCAAAAGAGGCAGGGACCTTGATCCAAATAAACAACATTCATAAAATTAAAATGGCTCCAGAAGTTGAACCAGCAAGCAGCAAAAAAAGAAAAAAGAAAAAAGAAGCTAAAACTTCCCAAAAATCCTCTCAGTTGAGGCCTGTGGTTCCATTCCTACCGAATTACTTTCCCCCGCCGATATCGAGCCACAGGACTTTCCTCATTAAAAGAAACGGCACAAATGTTCAAACACTTCTTCACAGTGTGTTTGTCGGTGTGAGGCGGCACTCCAACAACACAGGGGACACTGGAGAGAGTTTATGAGACATGGGGAGCCACAGCTTTTCGCCGCTCAGTCCCAAAACTAAATGTGACTCAGTCAGGACTAATAAAAACGCATGTGTGTCCAAAGAAAATGCTCGAGCTGATGACAGTGAAGCAGCCTCCCGGCTTTGAGACCATGACAGGCTGGAGAAGTAACACTGACTGTCTTATTAATGCTTAAAGCATTCTGACAAAGCCTTTTGTTACTTACTTAAACCACACTGTCTGCTACAAACTAATGGAAGTCTAAAAAGCCATTAAGGCTGCAGAAGGCTTAGCCAACACAAACCATGCACGGAGGCTACGAAAGGAGCAGCTCAGGGCAATCAATACATCTCTACCCGTCCTCCTCCTCCTCCTCCTCTTGATGCTGCTTTCTTCCTACAGTGTTAAAGCTAAAGTGTCATAGCCTCCTCTATGGCTGCTGGCGAGTAAAGGAGACGCTGGTTTAGATCAGAGAGAAGCCAAGGGGCTGCAGAGCAGAGCACCTTAAGCGTGGGCAGATCACATGCGTCCATTAACGTCGTCGGCTGCGAGTTAATTGCCTTTTTGCTCTGGGCCTCGGCTGCATCTGACAACTGTTAGTGTGTGTGGAGGCAGCGCAGAGGACGCACGAGTCAAAATGGGGCATGTGAATTTAGTCTGTTGTCATTTACCATGGTGACATGGCAACGAGAAGCCAGCTGGAGCATTTCTTCCTCTTTCTTTCCTCCTCTCTGCATGAAAATAAAGCTAGAGATGGATGACATAACCCAAACTTCAAAGACCTCCTCTTTCGCTCTCACTCCTCCTAGATTCACTATGTAGTTCGAAAAAAGGGAACCTGTTCATTCACTTTAGCCCAAAGATGTGCACACTGGAAAAAAGGCCTCTTCAAAAACAAGCAAAAAAATAAAACATTATATTTAAAGGTGCATTATGTAATAAATCTAAAGCAACTGGCCATAAAATCCTCCTAATATGTCACAGAGACTCAGGAATAATGTTCATATAACAAAATGCATTTGCATTATAAAAAATATTTTTATATTTTATGTTTATGTTTTGAAATGGCATGCGGCGCCACCTACCGCCATCTACCAATCACTGCAGTCAGTAGAGTCTCAGCTGCCGAGCAACCAGTTGCGTCAAAAAACGAAACCTAAAAGGCCTCGGTATTTGAATGTAGTAACCGTTTTTGGCCACATTCTTACATATGGCGCCTTTAAGCCTTACATGATAAGAGTGATCTTGGAATTAGCTGTGAAAACTAATTTTTAGCTATATTTTACTAGTATTGTGATGCTCAAAAGTAGCATCTTTTTGTCATCCTGTTTGTTTCAAGTATATTTAACTCATTTTTAGTTCTATAATTACCTGAAATTAGATTAGAAATTTGAATTTTCCATTCCTGACTCATATTAGGCAGCGCTCTTTTGCCACAATAAGCCGTAATTCACCATAATGTCATCATCTCAAGTGTATTTACCTTATTGTAAAGCAGATTTGACGTCTCAAGTAAAGTTAAGTCGATTTTTTGAAACAAGATTATTCTTCTTTTACAATTAAAAAACGCTTAAAAACCTTACGACGTGTCAACAACCTTGTTTTATCCGAGATATGACTCAAAACAAGATATTCAAGATGAACCGTCTAAAAGCAAGCTCCTTTATCTCACTTAAATCTGACTCTTTAGGTGATTTTTGTCTTTGCTTAAAGGCGCCATATGTAAGAATGTGGCCAAAAGCGGTTACTACACTTCAAAATTCAAAATACAGAGGTCTTTTAGGTTTTCGTTTTTTCTCCGCCGTTGTAGCTCAGACGTAACTGGCAACCCGCGGTTTTGCTCGTCAGCCGAGACTCTGCTGACCGCAATGATTGGTAGACGGCGGTAGGTGGCGCCACACGATTTCAAAACATATGATTTGCGTCCGCAAAATATCTTTTTGGAATGCAAATATTTTGGCTGTACTGTTGTTGTTGGTGAGTTCAGTTTGTTATATGAACATTATTCCTGAGTCATAATGTGACATATTAGGAGGATTTTATGGCCAGTTGCTTTAGATTTATTACATAATGCACCTTTCACTGTGATGAGATATTTTGACTAGATATTAGAAAAATATACTTGGCAAGTATACCTTAGCTTAGCTAACCAAACACCTTAGATCATCAGCGCGACCAACGTACATTTCCTGATTCCTTTTATAAAAGGACGAACACAAGCGTGGTTGGTTATAAAAACACGCAGAGCAATAATTCACTACATACCAGACAGAAAACTCGCCACAGGCTTTGACACACTAACGTAATATAAACTGCAAGGTAAACCATCCCCTGTGTGTGTGTGTGTGTGTGTGTGTGTGTGTGTGTGTGTGTGTGTGTGTGTGTGTGTGTGTGTGGAGATAAGGTGAGGGCGTGGCTGCTGACAGAGCAAAGGCTTTTATGTCTAATAACTTCTCCGTCACAGACAAAATAAAACAGGCCACTATTGTAGTCTGCTAAAGAGACTAAACAACCTGGACAAAGGCATCCTGGAGGCATGGAATACCTGGCATCTGTCATGTACACAGCTGACAGAGACTCCTGGATCCCAGTTTTCTCTTTTAAAAAAAAAACAAGTACTACATTTAAAATCATCTCACACTCACACCAGCCCTCTCATGCTTCCTGTGCAACACTGTTGACCATGTAAAGGAAAAGCCATGGAGCACAGTGTCCACCAGCTGTGAGAGTACCCCCTCTTTTGGCTTACTGTAGCTGAGTACCCTCTAGTGGCCATTATCCGGCATAACAGCACATGTCCTTCTTGACATTGCATCCCAAAACCCTCATTTGCGCCTCTTTAGCAACCAAAAAAAAACTAACCAACCAAGTGCGGCAGTTAACCACAGCTCTGCCACAGGGTGTGACTGCCGGATCCAGATGACGTGCAGGGGGGAGAAGGGAGGTGAGGAGGCAGCTTTTTGTGGGCCGCCCAAGGGGGTCCCACCACAGGCCCCCCATTTCCCCACCACAGTAGCCACCGCCGAGCCCTGGAGAGATACAGCCACCCCACCACATTTTAATGAGGGCTAAAATAAACAATGTGATCACACAAAAAAAACCCACCCTGACTGGTTGACTGCAGGCACTGGAGCAGAGCAGATAAGCCCGGGCTGTTAATCGCCGGTCTGGGAGTTGCATGGGGTGGCTGATGCTACAATGAACTGCACCAGCATGGCAGCAAATAGACCCTCACAATACTCCAATAACAAGGGCACGGTGTTTATCTTCAGCCTCTCGTGAGGGAATAGGGACGGCCAACAGCTGACCGACACCGAGACTCTAAATGAAGGTTAAATTCGCCCAAATCGCCCAAATTCGTCTGCACAAACCAAAGCATGTGGTTCATAGATTTACTTTTTATGAAATAAAACACTCTGAAACTGTCTCTGCGATGGACCGGCAACTTGTTAAGTGTGTCCAACACCTTTCAGCCCTATATGACCCTTATGTGGAGGGTCAACGGTTCACTATTCGTGGTACGTGTACACTACCGTTCAAAAATTTGGGGTCACCTATTCAATTTTTGTGTGTTTTCCATTAAAAGTCACACTTTTATTCATTAAAAAGAGTTGCAAAATAGAAAATATAGTCAAGACATTGACAAGATTTGAAATTAAACATAATTGCACAAGGGTTTTCTAATCATCCAATAGCCTTCTAACACGATTAGCAAACACAATGTACCATTAGAACACTGGAAATGGGCCTCTATACACATTTGTACATATTCATCAAAAAACAATGATCAATGGTTTCTTCCTAAATTCAAATTGAGTGTGTGAGTTGTCAATAGGCCAGTTTCACCTCAGTGACGTTGGAACGTGTCTAAGCAGGAAACACCCAGGTGTTAACCGATAACATTATTAACATCATTGACGGCTCTTTTCAGTTCCTGTAAGTCAAGACTTTGCGACAGTCAACGCGTCATGGAAAAGTCCCATCAACTAATGGTATGACCTATGACCTCACGTGGATACGTCCAGTGTTGTTTACTCCACTGCATTTCCTCTAACTATCATTGTTACCAAATAAATAAAGAATCAGAAGGGTATTTGTATTTATATAGAGCTTTTCTGCTTTATACTATAGTTTTGACATTCACATGCTGCAACATGGGGTTCAGTGTCTTGCTCAAGGACACACATAGATGAGCAGAGCCAGGAAGTGAACCCACAACCTTCCAGTCGAGAGACAACGTACCCTGCCACTGAGCTTTTACTTCTATATTTTATATCAGAAAATTACTTTTGATACTTAAGTACAGTAAATGTCATATATATAAGTGACTTCAACTTTTACTAAAGTAATTTTCTGTTCAGATACTTTTACTTATACTCAAGCATCCCTTTACAGGTACTTGTCTACGTCTTAGTTGCGTTTTTCCCTCTATCCAGACGTGGACAAACACAACTTTATGAACAAGTTGTACACATCTTCTGTCAGGGGGGAAAACAATTAACAGTCATTGTTTGATCATAGGATAAAAAATATTTAAAATCATTTGCATAAATAGGGCCATTTGAATGGAATAATGATTAGTGGGGAAACACAGGTGGCTCTGACAATAATAATAATAATAATAATAATAATAATAAATGTCACCCTGGCAGCCAATTAATTAATTAATCAAAATGGCTGCCACTTAATATTTGAAAAGAACATTGGGTCACAATAAAATATAACTGATAAATCACATGAACTATGTGTATATATTCACTGACACTGAACCCATACATTAAATGTATGAGAATAAATACTCGAACCACGTAAATGGCCCGTGCTTCATGAAGAAACTGCGGGAAAAGCACACACCTCTGTTTTTCTGTCTGTGGATGAACGTCACGGCGCGTTCTTCCTTATCCACGCGCAGACGTGGAGCGAGCTCGTGCCAGCACGGTTTCTGAATGAAGGCCAACACTTTGGAGAAGATGGACGGCATGGAAGGCATTATGGGATGGAGAGGCTACTACTACTCCTGTCCAATAACAACAACAACAACACACTCTGCCGTGCCAGGCCAGGCTCTGATTGGCTCAGCAGCTGGAGTTGACTGACGCACACCTGGGCCAATTACGCACACTAATGAGCTCCCATCAGGTATTCAGTCATTCACTGATGTGCGTGATCATGACAGGATGTGGATTTAAAGACGGGGCAGCGGCGTTAACTTTGGCAGGTCACACCAGGTAAAGCGCAGGCAGGTGTGAATAATGAATGGTGGCTGCGTTCCATTTCGCTTTAGCACGGTATCAGGGTGTGTGCAGCTGCTGGTTCAGTGTCACGATGTCCTGATTTTTCATGAGCTGAACAAAGCTGTCAGCCAAGTTTCACTGGAAAAAAATGACTGTTTACATATTTGACCCGAAATTATACACATATACACACATATATACATGTATGTATATGTATGTAATTCACTTTTAACTACATTTTTGCATTTAACACAGACATCCATAAAGACAGATAAGAAAAAAAATATATAAAAATATATATAGACAAATATTTATAGACATAA
Source organism: Microchirus variegatus (assembly GCF_963457635.1). NCBI lineage: Eukaryota > Metazoa > Chordata > Actinopteri > Pleuronectiformes > Soleidae > Microchirus > Microchirus variegatus. Next base: position 14,167,539 of record NC_139822.1, on the reverse strand, counting down.
AAATATATATATATATAGACATAACAAAAATATATATATATATATGTGTGTGTAAAAAAAATATTGTTTACATATTTGACCGAAATCAAATATATCTATATATACATATATATGTATATATGTATATATGGATGTCTGTGTTAAATTTTAACACAGACATCCATTAAGACAGATAAGAAAGAAAATAAAATACACACATATATATATATATGTATATATATATATACATATATATATATATATTATTGTTTACATATTTGACCGAAATTATACATATATATGTATGTATGTAATTCACTTTTTTATTACATTTTTGCATTTAACACAGACATCCATAAAGACAGATAAGAATATATATATATTATATATAATATATATATATATATATGTAAAAAATTATTGTTTACATATTTGACCGAATTATATATGTATATACGTATATATGTATGTAAATCACTTTTTTATTACATTTTTGCATTTAACACAGACATCCATAGAGATAGATAAGAAAATACATATATATATATATATACATATGTATATATATACATATGTGTGTGTATATATATAAACGTATGTATATACATATACATATGTATGTCAAACCTTAACATACTTATCCAATAATAATTCATAATTATATATATATATATATATAATTATGAATTATTATTGGATAAGTATGTTAAGGTTTGACATGCAACATGGAGGGAACTCCCTCTGTGGGTGATCTGATGTCAGCAGACACTCATTTTTGAACAAGTGGGTAATTCATTAATGATTCGAAGGTACAATGACTTACAAAATACAGTTTGTAATTCCCTCTAAAATTACAAATAGCCTCTCCAAGTTTAAATACCTCATCGCTTATGTCTGAATTGATAAACAAAAGTGATTCTCGTAGCTATGAGTTGACACGAGAGGCCTTTGTTCTGTTCAAACACAAGACGATCAATAACCACATCAAATGACAGGTGCAAGGAGTTCATATGCAAAGAAGGATTTTCACACATTGTAGTTTTAAAACCCAGTTGGGATGCCACTGTGTGCACCTTGAGTGAGCTACTTTACCCCGTGTAAATATTTAGCCAGCTGTATAAATGGGTGTTGTGCACGACCTGCAAACTGAACTGGTTCCGCAGAGAAAGAAGAGCCAACGATAAAGAGGAGCAGAGTGACTGTCGACTGATTTACCTGTTCAACTAAAAAGCGAGGACGTGCATCTGAAGGCCGAAGAAACGGACAGTAAACCGTGCACATCACGTACAAGTCGAGTCACACACTTTGTACTTTGTTCTTCCCAACAAAGAAAGGGCAGTAAGTGTTGATACAGGCTGTGTGAGTGTGTTCTTCTGTTTGAAAAAGGTATAAACCATAAGAAGTGAGGACATTTTTCCATTAAGTTTATACAGAGGGTATAAGAATGTGTAATATATATTTTTTTTTTTTTTTCCAGCACAAAAAATAATTTTCACCAAATATATATAAACACACCTGAGCAAAAAGTACTACAAAGTTAACTTTTCACTCGTTTTTATGAACAAAAGGAAAATAAAAACGCTCTAATTTTGTGACTTCTGCACAATTATTGCACACTTCTTCTTATTATTATGTTTATTATTATAATAAGAAGAGGAAGAAAACATATTTTTAAAGCCTGAATATGTGACCTATAAAGACACACCCCCAGGATGTCCATATAAGGAGTTGTGTTATTCCCACAGCAAATTGCTGTGGTGCACCTGCAGCACAGATGGGGTTAGAAGGGTTAGAATTGGGTTTAGGTTTAGGTCTAGTTGTGATGGTTAGAATAGAATAGAATAGAATTATATATATACTATAGATGTGTTTATATTCCTTTAAAATAGAGAACACACACACACACACACACACACACACAGAGGTTTGCACAGCTATTCTTCTGAGGACACTTATCCTTAACCTTAACCTAACCACAATTCAAGTCTGAGCCCTAAACTTAACCACTACCAGTTCCTACCTCATTAGGACCAGGTTTAGGACTACTGGTCCTGACAAGGTCAGTGTTTATGCCCCAAAAAGGGATCAAAAATAGGCAGCAAATCCACACACACATACTGGGTCTGCTGTGTGTTTGTGTCTGGGTGGATTTCCTCCCCGTGAACTACAAGTGGAGTCTGTGTCTGAGTGGAGCGGAGAATGTCTGGAGGTGAAACATGACACTTTAATGATCTGGAGCTCTTCCAACAAAACTCTGCGCCCCCCACACCTTTTATATCTTTTCTAAAAATCCACCCCTGCTGTTTCAAAACTTTGGCTGCAACCGTCCCTGTAGAACAGACTTGTTTGTGTGTGTGTGTGTGTGTGTTTACTTGCTTCAGAACAGTAGGCAACTGGCTGAAAAACATCGTCACGCCAACGGCAAGAGGGTGTCATCGGGAGGGAGGAGGAGGAGGAGGAGCCCGCAGTGGGTGGACACCCACATGAGACATTCCTTGGAGACAGAGAGTTGTAAACAAACATGCTTTGGCCCAAGGGTTCCCAAACTGTGTCTGTGTGTTTCTGTGTTGGTGGCCTCCACACAGATTCACAAAAAAACACATGAATATATCAGAACATCCTCTATATTCACAAATAACATATAAAAGGGTTCACATAGGACGACAAAGGTCCTCTGGGAAACCTTTTTCTTGCTTTTACGCTGTACAGGACAACAGCCGAGTGTGATTTGAACAGTGTACGACAATAAATGTTTGGTTTAGACTATTTTTTATAAAACCTTAAAACCTTTTTCATGATTAAAACTAGATTTCTGATTGTTTCAGCTTCTCAAATGTGAATATTTTCTTAGTTTCTTTGCTCCACATGACAATGAAATAATTAAAACGTGGACAAAAACAAGACATTTCCAGGTTTGACAAACGTTTTCTGACATTTTATAGACCAAACGGTTAATTGATTAATTTAGAAAATAATCAACAGATTAATCTATTACAATAAATATAATAATTAGTTGCAGCTCTTGTCACCAGAATCCATTCATTCGCTGTGGGAAATGATGAAAATAATTACATCATAATTGTCATTTGAAGTGGAAAAAGGACTTAAATTATTTAAAAAATCAATTAAAAAAGTTATTTTTAGTTCATCTTTATTTATATATATATATATATATATATATATACATAAGCACTTAGAACAGCAGGAACTGTAGAATTGAAGATAAAAAAAACAACTTCCTCATCCTCAGCTGATGAAGTTATTTAGTCTCCGTGACAACTGTGGAGAAACACAGATATATTAAAATAAATAACTGATAAAACAGCAGGACCCAATACAAAGAGTGGAAAATTGATGTAACTTAACCCTAAGGCCAAGAAAGAACTTTTAACTGCAAAGGAGATAAAATCTTTGAGATAAAAAGGAAACTAAAGCACTGAGGGGGAGTCATGGCAACGCTGGCCGTGACGCATAATAAAACATGTCGAAAATTTGAAGTGAAAGGGATTTAAATATTAACGTCATGAGCCGACATCTTCTACGAAACAAGTCAGAGTTGCCAAGAAGAAGTTTATTTCAGTTCAGTCAACATAGCTCGGATATTTCCTTCAACAACACGGGTTATGAAATCATCTCTGGGAGGGAGGAGGAGGTGGAGGTGTGTGGGGGGGGACAAAAACCTTCCTGCTAAATAAAACTCAAGTAAGGGCAAAAAAAGGAAATGGATTAGTCCAGAAAAAATGCCCCCCCCCTCCCTCCTCAAACTTCAGATGATATGTATAAAATTTACACATTTAATTCTGAGAAATCAAAAACAAAACATTTACAAGTCCTTGCCATGAAATGTCAGAAATATAATATGGCAAACGGGTTTTGGTTTGGTTTCATCCGCGCTAAAGCACTTTTGGGAGCTACTGTATCGTAACGTACATTCACTACCTCGGCGATCGACCTACTGACTGACTGACTGAAGAGAAACTGAAAAGGTACACAGCACATTTCACTGCTACGCTGCTTAAGTCAGTATAAATATCTTTAGCGTTAAGTGCGGAGAAACAAGTGTGGCTCCGACGTGTGATCCACTCCATGTTTTCCTCATAAAAAGGAAAGACTAGTGTCTTGTATGGCAATGTAGTGACTTACACAATCCCTTTAAACATGTCTGTGAGCTACATAGAGTTGAATATTTGTTTTAGACCTCAGGTTACACTTTTCCTGAGTTGCTAGTTGTGCAGCCGTTACAGGAAAAGGTCGATGAGAGCTGAGCTACGACAACATTTTTTCCCGGGTTCAAGGCAATGAAAGGAAATCAGAGCATGGATGACCAGGTAAGCTTTACCTGCAGTTACAATTATCTGTGATTTATTTATTTTTTTAAAACAGATGAACAATAAAATAAAAGCGTCGCTTATCTGATATGTAAACCACTTATGTTTGGATTCTTCTACTTAAACCTGTCGAATAAAATAATAAAAAAAACAAAAACAAAAAACACTGAAGCTTCAACACTGTTTACGACGCCTCTTAATAAGCAAAAAGACAGGAAAGAAATCCAAAAAAAAACTGCTTCTCAGTGTTTCATTTTTATAGCAAAAGAAAGAGCAAATTCAATATTATTATTATTATTATTATTAAAGTAGAAAATTGACAGCTTGTGACCAGAGAGAAGGTCAACTTGAAGGTCACTTATCAAGGCGTGGGGTTGATGACGCTCCCGACACGGATGCATGCGAGCGACGGCTGCCTTTTCCTCGTGATGTTCATCCGTAAATGAATAAACGAGAGAAATTCAAGGTGGAACGACACTGCGCCAACTAAAGAGCTTCATATAAATCAAAAAGTGGGAGACAAATGAGGGTTCATGCATTTGGGGTTTGCTCTAAATGAGAGGGGAGAAGAAGAAAAAGAAGTCCAGAGTTTGTTTTTTTCTTTCTCGTGGGTGTGAGGGAGTGTAGATGGGATGGGGGGGGTGACGACAGAGTGACCGGGTGGAGGGAGGTTTATTTGACCAGCCTCTTGGCGACGTCTCCGTAGGCGATCTCGATCTCTTTGTCACTGGGGCAGGTGTTGGTGAACTCCTCGCGCGTGTAGGCGATGTTCAGGTACTTCCAGATGGCCGTCATCTCTTTGGGGATGTCGAAACCTCTGTACTTCTTGGCCACCACCTGTATGGGGAACGCGAGGGTATGAAGAGACATAAGTGAAGAAGCAAATGGAGTAAATCTCTGTAATCTCTGCAGTTACAGTTAGCTCTATGTGGATTATCTTGGTTTCAAAATAAAGATAGATTTCACTGTAGATGCCACTGTGTCAGAGTAAAATGCACATAGAACACAGCATAAATGAATGATTTTTTTCATGAGCCTAATGATGCTGAAGTGAAGCAGGGTCAAATTACAGAGGTTTTAGCAAAGAGATGTCTAGGCGTTCTCTCAGTTTGACACCATCTGTGCCATTTGAGATGTACCAAATTATTAAAAGCCATTTAATTGTATTTACATGTCACTATTGGTCTAAAAAGAACTTGTTTTGAAAAAGACAAAAAAAGTAAGAAAATGAGCGTAATAACAACTCTGTGACACATCTCTGTGTTTAAAAGTTCATCATCTTTGGCAGAGAGAGAGAGAGAGAGAGAGAGTGTGTGAGAATAGCAGCCATTTCACACAATGAATCATCTGTTGGAGACAATAGTTATTTTCAGTTGCATATTTGGGCCAATTGGATTTGAAGCTGGAAATGACATAAGGTCAACAATTAGCCATTGATATGAGTCGGTCCCACTGTTTAAAGATGAAAGAGTGGATTTAGACAAAATCAGATAAAAAACACCACAAGGAGGAACAAGAACACTCCTCACTCACTGACACATAAGATGAACAAATATTACACATGAGACAGAGACAAGGAAGTGAGGAAACACTAACATGGATCACACAGTCAGAAAACCACGACACCGACTGTGTGGCCCTGTGCAAACATGTTATACCAATAAAGCGTTCTACTACATTCCTGCATACTTGCTCACCTTGACTATATGCAGTTTTGGCAGCAGGTTGCAGTCAGCCAGAGTCATTTCATCGCCGTCCAAGAACTTGCGGCTGGAGACCTTGACGTCCTCGATGCTGTTGTGGTCGATCTCGTCGGGCAGCGGCGATCGGAGGTACTCGTCCAGCTTCTGCAGGGTCTTCATAAGGCCACGCTCCAGACCTACGAGAAGATTTATATATATATATATTATACAAACAAGTTATTTAAGATAACATAAATTCAGATTTGAGTTTATGTTTAGGTATAAACACTATTTTTATGTGTGTAATTGCCATGGCTCTTCTTGACGCCTCGACCGCTGCAGTTGGAGTTATACACTGGGCAACCACATGAGGGCAGCATTCCATCACAAGACAAGCCCTTGTCATGTTTCAATACTGAGACACGGTGTATTGTCAATCTAACCTTATCTATTATAACAACAGTGTAACACAACAGCTATATATATTTTTTCAAAAAACATATTCAAGAAGCTTTTTACGAACAAGACATTCTAAATTGTTGCATTGCTCTGATTGGACAGGTGTTCTACTTTGGCTACACTCTTCATTTATCATTTATAGATTAGTCATTCATACTATTTTTTCCAGCTACTCCGTCATTGGAAATCATGACATGAGCTTGAATGTATGACATGAATGTCACTCTGTGCTTGGCTTCAGTGACCTGTTACTTTAGATAGCACTTATCACTGAACCATGAGACTCGGCTTCAAACTGTTGACATAGCCTTGTCTTTCACATCCAGCTGCACATGGCTCAATATTTTCCCAGGGTGGAGAACGGAGACACTGACAGCATGATGCAAAATCTAGGTATTCTGTGGAGATTATTGACATTGTTCCCGATAGAAAACAAAGACATTGTTTCGACCAGGATTCCACAGAATCTCAAAAGCCAATAGATTACATATTTCTCAATTTTTTTTTACATTTAAATCAAGAACTGGCAGGGTGAGATTGTGAGCACCAGTTCATTCTCAGGATAACTACTCTGTGGTTTTTGCGGAAAGCTCCGACCAGGTGAGACGGAAAGCACGAGGACAGGAAGGCGGCGACAGAACAAAAGCTCTGTGTCCCACGAGCGAGACGGTAATTCACCAATCAGGGCAGGGCGACCAATGTCACCTAGCGACCGGTAACTCTCGATGTACAATAGGAAGGTTTCTCTTTGCGTGTATGCATGCGTGCCTGCATGTGGGCGGCTTACCCTCATTTGCATCAGGTTTGGAGTTTTTGATGTAGGCTGAAAACTTGGCAAAGATGTCCATACCGGCTGTGTTCGATTCAGGGTGTCTCGCGCCAAGCTTGATGTACCTACACAAAAAAAAGAGGCACACAGATACATTTACTAGAGCTGCAACTAACGATTATTATTTCTTCAGTTGGGATAAATGAACTTAGAAGGTAGTAAGAAAGTATACAACCAAAAGTGTTGTTCAATGTACATGATGTTAAAGCGACCACACTGAGCTTGTGACAGCAGTATGTTTAGATTGTAGGTGTGGTCTGCTGTAGGCACAGGGAACGGTAAAGCACTCACTTTGGTGGGCAAAGGATGTCCTCGAGGAACTCCTCGATCTTGTTGACGTCGGTTTTGACCTCGCCATTGAAGGTGACGAAGGGCGGGTGTGTGCCGGGGGCCAGATTCTGAAGGTCTGCTGGCTTTCTGGAAGAACAAAGAATGTGGAGACTTTAGCATGTCGGCGACATACGAGACATTTCTTCTTATATAAATAAATACAAATCAGCACTTGTTTTTTTATCCAGCTATAGCTGCTATGTCTTTGAGTGAGTGGGTTCGTCTGTCTCCATGAGAACGCTTGTGTGTGTCCTGTTCTCTCCCTCGGTGTCCTTCAAACTACCATATTTTGTACCAGATGTCTCTGGCAGGCAGATGACACTGACACACAAACAAATATGAGCATGTGTTGAGTGAGGAGCAGCAGCAGCACTACTGTGTGAATCCACACAGCCCCCAGATGCTTAAATCCACTCACTGGAGACGACACAGCGCACAGCCGAACAGATGGACGTACGCTGGCAAACACTGTGAATCTTCCGTTAGTCCACAGAGAACTGTGGAGTTTTGTGACAAGCCCAAAAAAAAAAAAGGCACAAAAAACGGGAAATATCCTCAAGCTTATGGCATGAAAAAAGGAAGTGGTACCCTGACTCATTGGTATGCACTGAGGAGTGGGTAAGAAACCGCCTTGTGGCACAGAAACAAATATGAACGCAAAAGCTTTGACCCACAACTAAACTCAGGAAATGTAAACACTCAACAAGGACATGACATGTGACACCCACATCCTTGTGCAGCTGTAGTGTTTTTACAGTACAATAAAAGGAGAGCCATACCTATGGCAAACATGTGCCTGCTTTTGCACCACAGTCATTTCATGATCTTCCACTAGAAATAAATTGAAATGAAGAGTTTTCCTTTCAGCTGAACAAAGGGAAGGTTGAATCCATCCTCCTTTGCCTTGCACAGGTTATAATCAGCATGCAGTTTTTTGTTACACAACCTCTTTCAGGTAAAATACATGCAAATATGCTCAAGTCTATGCATGCACTGGCCTTTTCATGTGTAGACAGTTCTCCTTTTAACATAAAAAAAGAGCACAGCAATGGTCAGGTGTATCTTTTGGTTGTTTTTTTGTTAGCATCCATGTCCCATCAGATGAGGCCACTGGTGGAGAACCAGCTGCAATACAGACTGTGGGACACCACTTAAGAAATAATTCAAACTCTGAGTCAAATGATGAATGAAAAACCGTAAAACCCATAGAACCCAGGCATTCATCTGACCATCAGCCTGAAAATAATCTGGCACTTGTCTGTCCTGGAAAAAAAACATTAAAGGGACCATTTAGATGAATCATACAGACAGAACATAGAGGGTTTGGCAAAGAACATCTGGTAACTGGAATCCACATGTGAGGGGAAAATTGCAGATGATAACTGGTTTTCTGATCCCCGGCATGAAAAATACGACGTTGCCCACCAAAATCTAAGCAGGAAGTGAGTGAAGTTAGGAACCTCAAATAGCCCCTCCAGGGTCTGTGTTTATTTTTCCTCTGATATTCTTCAGCCTGGGAAAGGGTCATGGGAAAACCAAATAAGTAGTCGGGAAGCACTGAGCGTGTCAGAGGTGTGGCTGTGTTACGGAGCTGCTGAGTCTTTCACGGAAACACCCAAGGTTTCAACAAAAACTCAATGTTTTTATCCTTTTTTTGAAACAACCAAAAGGACTCACCTCTTGAGATCGACCGTGGTGACGTTGAAGACGACTCCTTTAAGCCACAGGATCATGAAGAGCCTCTGAGAGAAGGGGCAGTTCCCGATGCTCTCGCCATCACTTCCCGCCTTATATAAACAGACAAGTTAGAAAAGCAGCAGATTACCACTCAGCAATATGCAACAGGCCTCATTTCTGAGTACACAAATGATGGCAACTCTTTCTATCTGATGGAGACAGACTGTTCCTGGATTTAATCATTGCATATATAACTCGCACACAAAAAAACAAAGATCTTCAAAAAAAAAAAACATCTGTAACAAGTTTCTATTTCTGATAGCACTTGGCTTTAACCTGAAACGGAAAGATACCAATAATCTTCAGATGTCATCTCTACTGCACAACCCTTTATGGCCCAGGGCATTTGACTGCACTCAGCCAGACAGAGGCCCATTTCAGGCAATTACTCTCTCATACAAATCATAGATCTCAAATACATTAAAGGAACAGGGAAACAGTAGAGGGCCATCTCCCACTCTTAAATGCTCCACCACACTTTCCCTGCAGTTAGTCTGCCAAACTGCTGCCTAAGAGTAAGAGGAAACTTCTAGAGTGATGAACTCACTCAGACGGCCTCTTGTTACCTCTTTTGTTAGACGGCACACACACACACAAGACTGAGCAGTGGTGGTGAGAGGTACATCAATGGAACGCCACCCGCATTAATGATGACAGAATGTTTGTCATTCAGCGACACACCAAAAAGGACAGGATTCACATCCGTCTGAAATCTGAATCTGTGAGATTTTCGAGGAACTGAACTAAAGAGTTGGATGAAGGCACAAAAAAAAACCTCAAAAGCAGTGATTTATTACACTCTCAGCCAGTGGGAAGCAACAAAACTGTCAGAGATATCTCCAAGTGTTACATACTATGTTGCATATTTGTTTTGCTCAACTCACAGCCATGTAGGGTGTAAGAGGGGTGTAGAAAGGGATTTTGGGGTTTGGAGCCGCCGCCAAATGACCTAATTAAAGACAAATGTAAAATACACCGTCCATAAAAACCTTAAACTTTCACTCAAGAGCAAACATCTGTCTCCACGTATCATGATTAAATACCTATAGTGATAACCTCTTTGGCCTTGTTGTCTAGCCCTACTGATGTGTGCAGTTATTTCACCTTCCAAGACAAACTGCATTCACACACTGGGAAAACATAGAGCCATCATGTTTTCTGAAAATAAAATGCATAATTTCACCCTTTATATACTTAAAACTACCATGCCTATTACAATCCTCATTGAGGACTTGTTGCAGAGCTACAGTATAACACACTAGATACCAAGCCCTGTTAGGGTATGCCGTTCTCCACTCAAGGCCAGCCAAGAAAGAATCATCCATTCATCTATTCACAAGGACATGCATGGAGGTCATTCATGTATCTGTGCTCTGGAATGCACCTCTTTATTCAGCGTAATACTGCAGATAATACTGTTTCTTTTGTCCGCCTCATGCGTTGTCAGTCATTCTCCATATTTTTTAGCCACTGCAGCGGCAATGGGAAAGTGTATGTGTAATGCAAAATATGTTCACACACATGCATTTTTCACTATGTTGCAACAAATCGGCTTTAGCTCCACAACTTAATTCCGCGATGAGATGCAGGTTCTGAACTGTCCTCAATAGAAGACTTTGTTTTGGAGCATTAAGTCAGTGCAGCAGCTCCTTGCTGGTGCTGACAGGCTGGCTGCAGTGTCCTCTGTGTGACACCCTGTGGGATGGCTCTGTTTGATCTGCCTGCTGGCTCCCATTGTACTGCGACTGTCCTCTCCCTCTGCCCTCCCCTAAATGCAGTATCTGAAAAGCATGGATTAGATCATTGCCTTTGTTCGGCAAATGAAAGTCCTCTTTTCACTTCACAAAATTCAATTCCACAATAAACCTTTGGCCATGAAGTGTTGGCGGTATCATGGTTCATGGCCATCACTGGACTAGACTTGCATTAGCGGATCCTTAGGGGATCAGAAAGACATCAATGGGATGATTAGTCAATTTTCCCCACAGCCTTACACCTACAGAGAACCATTCAGTTCTGGATCCAAGGTGGCAATGCAGCACAGCAACTGTTCCCATGGCAATGGTCAGACACATATGACATGGAAAACAGAGCAAACAGTGTGGAGGGGGCAACCAGTGTCTGAAGACAACTCTTTTTCTGTGAGGACATTAATCATTCATGAAAAACATTACTGTACTTGGACAAAACAAGCTGCTTTTTAAGCTCATCTAAGTTGTGCGTCTCAAGTGGCCAAGAAGAAGGTCACCGCAGGCAAGAAAGACATTTTACACTTCCTTGGTCTGTTCTCGGAGCAGTGGCAAGGTTCCAACCCTCAGGAGTCTGCAGCACAGCAGCAGCTCTCTGCCAACCACAATGATAGGTGGGATGCAACAAGAGACACAGATACAACTGGAAACAAGGATTTTACAGGCAGTGCCGCGTGAAAAGAAGGAAAATTAGTCATACAAGATGAGAGAAAGAGGAAAGACAGCAATCTTCAGCAGCTGTGTGCTATTTGGCACACTGTTCTTTCTTCCTCCTTTCCCCCCTGCATCCCTCTTTCCCCTTATCCTGGGCCCCTCTGCGGCGTCAGAAGAGAGGGGGGGGGGGGGGTTGGGCATTTGGGGAGGAGAGGCAAACTATTCGAGAAATGTCCTGTTTCTCCCGCCAAAGAGGGTGCTTTGTTTAGTTTAAGAGATGATGTTGGTTGGGCTGAATTTCCGCTGCCTGTGGTATATAAAGTGATGTGCTGTTAAAAGGAGCTACCCTACGTTTTACTGTGAGGACGGACACAAGTGAGGAGACCTTCAGAGAACAATCCCAGTGGGGCATAACATTTCAAATTAGCACCAAGACACTGACTTCACCTGATCAATAGAAGTCACAGACATGCTATATTTATACATCATGCCAAGGGCCTAAACTCAATCTGTAAAACATTAGGACAACTGGTCTCTACCACACGAACACTAACATACAAAACCCAGCATGCAGCTTGTTCAGTGTGCCATTCAAAAATGGGCCACTGGAGAACATTTTATACAGCAACAACACAAAGCACTTTTTGTTGTTGCTTGGAAAGTGTTAGGAAAGTCACCATCTCGCAAGTGCAGAAGGAAAAAAAAAAACACAGCCGGGCACAAAAATGGTTTCTAACTGGCCCCTTATAAGGCAACGGACATTAGTTCACAAAAAAAGAGCACATTTTCCAAGAAGTAAACCAGCAATTCAGTTGCAAATACAAGCAGCATTCACATGATCACTGAGCTGTGTCCATGGAGTACTCGGCCAATTTTACCACCTATGACTCACATCTTGGAGACAGTAGTGCCATCTTTTATAAAGATTCATACTGAAAATGTCCTGTGAAACGCAGCAACAGTTGACGAATGCTAACCGGCTCCATAGACAAGATACTTGTTTATTTAATGCCAAACACACAGCTGCACAACAGCGGGTGGTAATCATGCTCAAGCAGGATGCCATTGAGAAATCGTCTCAAAAGGAAAGCTTGGCCCCACAGCAGTACAACAAGGTTCTTTCAGCCAGGGGTCCAATCATGTCCTTGAAAGAAAACACAGTGAGGTCATTCCTACAATCACTTCCTTTTTGACTTTGAGTGCTTATGTAGTCACTGATGTAATCACAAAACCTAGACTAACAAACTAAAGAGTAATAAGGAGTTTTAACAGGTATCCATGTCCAGTCCCATAACATTTTAAGAGCAGTCACATAAAAATCCAAGAGCTGTTACTTAACCTCTCCCCCCTTTCTGTGTTCTTCCACTGACATTTCTACTCATCTGATGCAAGATCACAGTAACAGTAGCCAACCATCAGGGACAATGGATCCTGTTCAGTCTGGGCATGGTCCTCCCAAGTCTCTGCTCACAGTCTAATTTTAGTAACACGGTGGCCCGTGCCTTCCCCTCCCCAGTACACTTCATACTCTAAATTGGGTGGGCTGCTCAGCAATTTCAAGCCACACTTTGACCGAATAAGGAACTGACTGATGCAGCAGCATTCCACCTCCTGCTCTGACACACAGTGGGAATGTCTGTTTGGGAGTAGGCCGTCATGGCAACGTCATGGCAACACCTCTCCCTGTTTGGTGGTTAAGTATAGAGGCTCATGTTAGGACTGTCCCAGCCAAAATCTTCAGTCAGTTTCAGACAGTGTTGGCTGGTCCACGGTGGTCTAACCTGAGCCTGGTTGCTGGACGACAATACATCAGAATAATGACACATACACACTTTGCCATAGAGTGCTGAAGGTACATACTTGCAAAGACCGTGGTTAAGAACACAGGTCAATAACATGATCAAAATGTGAGATTATTTATTCCCACAAGGTAATTCAAATCAGAAACATCTACAGAAGACAACATGAGAGAGTTTATCTTAACTTTGGCCACAAGTCTGAATGACAAGGACTACTCCAGTCCTTGTGGGTGATGAGAAATGCTTCCCCAGCTGTGACCATGGTGAGGGGGGATGAGTGTACGGAGGAGTCAGACCCTGCTTGGAACACGGAAACACCATCACATCCTTGGTGTGGCTCTGACTCAGGCTGACATCACAGAGTGGAAACCTCAAAACCGTCCAGACACACAGGGCTACTGTTTCTGAGGCCTGAGCACATAAGCATCGCCTTGGTTTCTGTGGAAAATTGGAGGCTCAGGTCTAAAAAAAAGTGTTTTACTGCACAACCATGCTATGGCAATGATGTAAGCTAAGTCAATAACGTTTGACCACTACATTTCTAAAGAGATAAGACCGACAGTGAGTTTAAGCACATGGTGAGCGTCTGCTAATGAGTAAGACGGAGCCAAAATGATGGAAAAGCAAACTCAGAGGCAAGTGGTAGATCAGTGTGAACAAACGGTCATCGTCACTCTGCTGATTCAAGTGTCTCACACTAACAAGACTGAAGTTTGCCTCAGATCCACCTTCCACCCAATTACACATCCATAGACCCCAGACAGATGACTAAGACTACACATTCACATTTATTTATACATCTATGCATTTCCCATCTTGGATCAATGACACGGTCAAACTATTACTAAATCTATGTGGTACCGAAGTTAAGTCGTGACTGATGAGACCCAATCAAGACAATCACAGAGTCCTTAAAGCTGCCATCTTTAAAATGTAAACTACACTGACGGAGGGGTGCAAACCTTTAATTTAAGCTCAAATGAACTCTCCCATCTGTTCACTGTAGAACAACTGTCTCGTCTTGACAACTGTGCACTGCACTTGAGCACAAACACAGTGCCGGCATACCATAGCCACACATGGGAGGCAGCAGAGCCATGTGCCATGGCCACAGTCTCACTGTCTCTGTCCACTCGCTGGTTGGATTTACCCTGTCTGACACACACGGACACATTGATACGTATTAATTTGAACAATAATCATGTCATAAAATAATTTAAGCTGTTAGCATAAACATTTTAAAAGCACCATTGGTTGTCTTATTGCAGTGTTCAATCATTTTTTTGATAAACTAAAGGTTTATGGAGGTTCTTAATGACTAATAGTTGGTCAACCTGTTGCTTTTGTGGGGGAGAGGATGAACCTAGTCACTTTATCCTCCACGTTCAGGTACCGCACTTTGGCTTAACATACACATCAGTAATGAAAAACGTAGACGACACGTGAAACACAAGCACACTGGATCACGTTAACACTGCTTGAGTTACATGTCTAGAGAGTCGGGCAGATTCTCCTTATTCGTAAACACACCTCTTCTCACAGAGAAGATAATGTGACAGAGAGCCACAGGTACAGTCAGAGGATTGTTTTTTTCCTTTGTATACTGATTAGGAAGATTAAACCACTGCAGTGACCTGTACAGGGCCATCACCCAACAAGGTGAATGTTTTCCTTTGTTCATTTAGCAGCAGCACATCACCGTTATTATCACCACTAAAATCTTACATGACAACGTCACACGATTTGAGCACAACCCCCAAAGAAACAGAAGAAAATGCAAAGGGAAACACTTAAAAGTACTTACAAGAGTCTGAAGTGTCAGATCATTGATGTCAGAGGCTAGCCAAACTTCCTGTCATTGACCTTGAAAGTGAAACGCCTCATTAGCCATTGGTTTCCTGGTCATGTAAGAGAGGCGAGCTCTTGCTCAACCTAACAGACTGGACAAAGCTTTTCCTCTAGCATTAAATTATACAGCCATTAATCCAAGCGCAATTAGGATCAGGGCCACAAGTCAAGCAATGATCCGGCCAATAATCTTCTGGCATAGACATAAATTAACCTCTGAATTTGCCTTCCCATTAAAAAGGCAATGCTTGCACAGTACCTCTTCGAATTGCTGTAATAAAACATTAACATAATCATTCTCATTTCCAGGAGAGCCAGACGACCTGATCGTTGTACAGAGTCAACGGTAAAAGACCAAGTGCTGCAAAAGCAAATTCACAGATCGAGAACAATGACACAGCATTCTACAACAGTAGTAAGCCATTAATCTTTGCCCAATCACTCGTGATGCAAAACTGTCTTTTCATTGAAAAAGAACATGCAAACAGAAAGTAAATTGCTGTAAAGGTTTTATGACCACCACCCATCAAAGGTTACTCTCGGACCAACTGGTAAAAAAAGAATATACAAGCAAGTCTTGCCCTGAATAAAATAACTCACCAGCTCACTGTGTTCCCATAAAAATCAGCACATCATGTGGAACAAGTCTCATGTTCATTATTGTCACATGTTGTGGCAGTTCAATAGGACAGGAGCAGCTATGTTGAAATAAACCGAACAGAACAGACTCCTTGTGTCTCGTCTACCACGACTCTATGGGAACCATATACTGTAGTTTCTTAATGGTAATGAAACTGTGATGTGTGTGCATGACTACATAGTGTACTCGCGCTCCTCGCCCTGATCACATCTACAGAATTGCTGCTTCGTGTTGGGACCAATATCTCTGTTCCTATGGGACCGTCCCAGAGGACGTACACAAACACAGATGTTACCCAGACTGAAAAGCACATCTGCGACATGTTTTGTTAACTCTGGCCTTGTTGATGCCTCTGGTAAGAGTATATAGGTTTGGAGGCAGCAAGAGGATTTGGAACCACAGTTGCAGCCAAGAGATCCTCATTAATTAATCCTCATAGCAATTATGTCAGTGAACAGAATAAGCACCATTCACTGTGGATACATGGCTGACTGAGTGACGTGATGTGCAGTGATTTCAGAAATATAATATTTTGGTAATTGTCTTCATTATCACATCATTTCAGCTGATTTAGGGCTTTAGGATTTCAACAAAGTATAGAAGTTCAAAGTGAAACAGACATGGGTGAACACCAGGAAGAGAGAGATTGTGTAAAACAATACAGTATCTAATCTGCTGTACAGTGATGAGGTCAATGGTTGGCCCTCCCTCTTACAAAGTCATTACGCTGCGCTCACTTTCAACGAAACGCGATAAAAACTGTGACAATGCCGAGCTTCACCGCAATGTCCTCACAGACGAACACAATGTTGAGCGTTCCCATAGCAATGCAATGACTGTTGCTATAAACACTGCAGATAGAAAAGTGCCAGATCATCAAAGCAGCTCTGAGTCAGCTAATGTCAGTGGGTAAACATCATTGTCACTGGTCAATCTATACAGAAAGACACTGTGGCAACTCATACACCACAAATATAATTAGTCTGCTTTGATATGTGGCAGTGGACTAACAGATCTGACACTACTGTGCATGGAGAGCACACACACTGTCTTATCAGCTGTTCCCAGAGGCCTGACTAGCAGCATTGTGCCTATGGCAACCTGCGTGCCTGCCATTGTCTCTAATGACTGTGTTTATCTCAGCACAGTAAAGACAATGGCATCAATAATAGACGTGGACATGTCAGATGATTAAACATAACACAGGGACCTGCTAGAGCGATGAAAACTAAAGACCACCAATCTCTCACACAGGCACACTGAGAAAACATACACTGAAATTAACTCTACAGTCCTGCCTAACTCAGCCATATATAAAAACTTCCATGCTGGTAGATAATGCTGGTCAGTTCCTTCCCCTTAGTGTCACCAATACCTAACAATTATAGTCTCTCTATGATCGTGAAAACAATGCAAGTAAAGACAAAACAGGATCTGGACAAGCTGGCGATCAAGACTGCAAACAGTCACTCAAGATCAAAACATAATCTTCGACATTTTATTGTGATAATTATCCATATTGGCTGATATGAAATCACCCAGCCCGACTTCAGATAGAAGCGCCATAAACCACAGCTACTGCAGCTTAACAATTACAACTTTTACAGAGCCGGGAGGACAGATTAGCAGATAAGAATCTTTTTTTACAAGGATTAGTAATTAACTACTCACAAGTCGGATTTAGAAATGATTTTTTTCCAAATATAGAAACAATCACAATCTCTAATGACAGTTTTCTTTTCTGCTCAGTAACAACCCACTGCAACACCAATAACATGCTCCCCTATGCAGGACCTGCGCAGGGTGTTCCTCGCATTTCACCCTATGTCAGCTGGGATTGGCACCAGCACCT
This sequence comes from Microchirus variegatus, assembly GCF_963457635.1. Classification (NCBI taxonomy): domain Eukaryota; kingdom Metazoa; phylum Chordata; class Actinopteri; order Pleuronectiformes; family Soleidae; genus Microchirus; species Microchirus variegatus. The sequence continues at coordinate 14,149,654 of NC_139822.1, read as the reverse complement.
CCTGCAACCCTCATGTGGAGGATAAAGCCCTAGGAGTGCGGCAAACTAAGACCACTTACATGCGCTGCAACTTCCCCATTTAATGACAGTCGATCACATCAGTAAATTACAATGAGCATCTCGAACTCAAATGACCTTGCGTCCAGTGAGTGTCTGGTCTACTTAACGGGGGGTCGGTCTAGAGGAAAAAAAGAACCGTTATGATCTTAAATTATGGCACAATATTCCATCATAATATCACAATGAAGATATTTAGAATATTTCACAGAGTTTCAAAGTAAAAATGCTTGTTTTGCTATCAAACAGTGTATACTTACTATACACATCTATGATGCGAAATACATCTATTATTATAAAACAAGAAATAAATCTAAAAGTAGGAAAATAATAATAATGCAGACAACTATAAAACATTACTCAAGCTTATATGTAGATGTTATTTAATGTTAAGAAGATTTTTTTCATGATAACGGGATATTAAATCGTGGGCACCACGTAATTGATTGGAGGGGGGGGGGGCGCACGTAGCCCCTGGGCCGCCAGTTTGATGCCTCTGGTTTAGACCAATCAGTGTTTCAAACCACAAGGGGAGGAAGACAATCAGATTCTATTCTGGGAATTTTTCACCTGGACAGATGCTTTGGTTTAAGTTTGATTTTAAATATTATGTATAGTAGAGGTTGACCGATGTGAGTTTCTATGGTCAATGCCAATCTTTAAAAAAAATCATTAATTTTGAGGACAAAAGCGTGTAAACTGCAATAAATAACCTACATAGATTTTAAAGGGGAAATAAATAGGTTCCTCTATATATAATATATACATATTGCTGCATTTCACTTGATTATTAACAACACAGAAAAAATGATGGACACAACTACTACTGAGATATTATGATGTTTTTTGGATTGATATCCCGTGATCTGAACCTCTCTGAATTCTACTCAAACACAAATGATATACACACTACATACATATACATTATATACTTCATTAATCAACTAAGCACACAAGAAGCAGTGAAGCGTGTGAGACAACGTTCGAGTGTCGTACGTGTCGCTCAAAGGACTGAGCTTTTGTTAGCGACATAACGCCCGGGAGAGGGACCGAGATAAAGGGGCAGAGGGAGGGAGCTGCACCCGCCCTGCGTGTGACACTGCGGGGTCCACATGGCCACAAAGGCAAAGAGATGTTAAACCAGAAAATGTCTACTTAGTGTTAAAACACAACAGAAAATGTCTACTTAGTGTTAAAAAAACACCTCCTTCTGCTTAATACATATTAAAAAGCGTGAATAAACATTCGGACACTGCTGGCTTGAGGGGTATTAGCTTAACAAAACATTAACATAACATTAACGTTATTTTCCCTTTCTCCGGGAGAGAAATAAAACACATTTCCACGCCAAGAACTGGTAAATGTGACTTAAAACAAGCAGAAAAACTTCTCTCAGACGACGTGTGCTGCGCTCTTACCTTCACAAAGAGCTCGATAACGGGCTCAGTGTCCGCCTTCACTCCGTTCTGCGGCACCGACAGCGACATGGTGGATGCTACTTCTGGAAGTTTTGCTAACAAGGATGAAGAGGTGTTTTTTTCCCCTGCTACCACGCCCGAGTTAGTCCGCTCCAATTCTCCAGAACCTTACTTCTTTTTTTTACCGCACTGAAGCCCAGTAGGCGCCTTTTTTTCCTCCCCAGGGAGGAGCCGCTGCTGGAGGAAGAATAGTCTGTTAGAAATGTGGAGAGAAGGAGGCAGCGCCACGGTGTCCTCCAGCTAACGAGCGCCGTTTGTTTCAACGAGGACGTGTAACTTGGAGCTAGCTGCGGCTAAACCATAGCCCGGGTGCGAGGCTTCTGCTGCCGAGGTTGAACAGGAGAGTATGAGGACGAGTGGGAAGAAGCAAAGGGAAATATTTAAGGCAGTGATGTCATCTGCAGCGCAAACAGAGAAAAATGTGGGAGGTTTCGAGGAGGGGAGTTATTGTTAGGAGGAGAGGATGAGGTGGATGCCGCGGAGCCACTCAGCGGCTGCTCACATGTAGTGCTGCCAGTTCCGGGAGAACAATGTACTCAGCATCACCAACATCCATATTTGAGTAGTGTGTCTCCTTTAATGTTCGACATTTTGGACACACTTAAATTGGGAGATCAAAGTCGTAGAACAAAGTTAAACCTTTGATACATCACTCATAATTAAACTTTATTTTCGTCTTGTTATTTCCATTTGCCTATTGTACTTTTAATTTTGTCCCAAAAAGTGATTTGCAATGTCATTAAATAAATTAAATTATATAGTCAACTATCCATTGTTTAATGTGTGTAATGTTTGGGGCTGAAACAATGAACCAGCTATCAATCAATCACATAAACTTTGGTCAAATTATCGGATTTCATCCTATTAAATGTTAATGTACTATTATAATTTATTTGCTGCAGTGTTACTGAAACTCTTTTGTTTGACTTGAGGATGTCATTTGGAAGTTTGCGTAACAAGCATTTAGCAGTTTTATTTGTTCCAGATAAAACCAACTAATTTATTGTGAAAATAAATAGTTGCAGGCCGACTTTCCCCATCAATGTACCGCAGTACGCAGCGATTTACTTGTGGACATCCATCCAACATCCATGAACCATTTACCAAAAATAAAAACAAAAGTTAAGGAAAATACACGTGTCCTATAAAAAAGGTTTTAATTTTGACAGGATGATCAGATGACAAGAACCAGGATTACTAAATACAAATTATATAGCAGTCCAATGGAGATTGGCTCGGTGTAAGAGTGTCAACATAAAATTGCATATCGATTCATTTGGAAAATTAAAGCATACTCCATACATCAGACTGGTTTAGTTTTAAAACAAGATTATTTCAAAGTCAGGGGGGAAAAAACAGCAGGTTAGACATTGCCAAACAACTCGATTAATTAACAATGTGGGACAAGACATTCAGTTAGAGCCTTTTAAGAGCACACGGCTGTGTGTCCCTGGTTCGACTAATCGAAGGCAGCAACAGTGTGTCACTGTGTGTTGGGTTTTCTCTACACTTCGTAACACCAGTGGTTCATGCACATCAGAGACCATCGCTGCACATGCAAGTCTAGTGTAGGCTGTGGAAGTTATCTGAAACCTGCCCAACTCTAACCTGTGAGCTGCAACCATTTTCCCTGCGCAACAATTTCAAACAGACAACAGACTTCTTAACTGTCAAGTTTACACAAGCTGACAAAACAAGCTCTGAATGCAACACACTCTTCAGAATGTACCAAACCAGTATAAAGAAAACAAAAAAGACTTAAGGATTAACAATTTGTACATTCTAAAGCTGAACCAGGTTGATGACAAACATCAAGAGTGAGAGGAAAATTCTTAAGTGAGAAAGCCACTTGGTTTAAGGACATCCGTTATGGAGACGACTGAGCCTTCCTCATGGAGCGCAGGGCTTTCTCTCTTAGGTGTTTCTCTAGGTCGTCCAAGCTGTCATCTACTTCACTCTCTGATTCCTAAAAGAACACAAACAACAATGAAGGTGCATGGCAAACGAAAATAATGTTCGCATTGTACTGATTTTGAAAATTAAAAAAAGTCTTTACATTTTTTGTTTACCTTTCTTGAGTCCCCATCCTCTTCCACAACCTGGTTTTCCGCTCCATCTCCAACACCGGTGGCACCGCTCTTCTCCTTCTTATGCTTCTTGTGTTTCTTCTCTTTCTTGTGTTTCTTGTGTTTCTTTTCCTTCTTCTTCTTTTTTTTCTTTCCACTGCCGTCAACGTCAGAATTCTGCAATGAAACGGAACTTTATTAGGAGGACGAAAAAGACGTGCAACAACATAACAAGAATGATATTCAGCCCATTAGAGCACTTTAAAACCACCATGGTTTAGAATGATATACTGAAAAAACCTTATATTATATTATACTGCTCGACTTAACAATCAAAGCAAAATGTTTTCATGGCACATTGAGAATTTTTCAATCAAGGTTTTCTTGAATGTGACAAAATTACAAATGTAAAGACAACAAAAACACCAACATAATTAATGGAGTAGTAAAGTCATACAAAGATAAAATACCTTGCTTGGAGACTGACTGCCAGAAACGCTGCGGGCCTTTTTAGCTGCTGGTGGGGAACCACTGGCAGAGTGAGCTGGTGAGGGGGAGGCAGATTTTGCAACTGGGCGCTTCTGAGCTGCTGGTTGAGGGGAAACAGATCTTGATCTGGAAGATGCTCTTCTCATGGGCTGAGGACTTGGAGAGGATCTGTGGAGAAGAAACCAGTGACATCAGTGGACATTCAAATAAAGAAATAAAATAAAAACTCGAACATTTTGAGTCTTCGTTACCTCTGGTTGCTGCGCGGCTCTGGGGTGCGTGACACTCTGCGGATGGGTTTGCCACCGTGTGAAGGGGACTGTTGTCTTCTGTGATTAGATGGGGATGTAGTAGAGGTTTCAAAACGACCCTGGGGACTGGTGGAGCTCCTTACGGCGCGACCGCGGTTTACAGGGGACGGGGAAATGCGGTGTGCTTCTGCAGCAGGAGATCGTGCATCCCTGCTTTGCCAGCCAGAAGGTAACATGGGACTCCTCCTGTGTCTGGGTGGGGATGAGCGTGGAGGTGAGCGTCTCCTGTGAGGTGGAGAACTTCTGCGCTTGGGAGACCTGGAGGAATGTCGCTTGGCAACTGGGGAGGAGCGCTTTGCGGGTGAGCTGGACAACTTCCTCCTCTGTGGAGGCAACGGTGAGGGGCTGTAGCGACGCTGGATAGGGGGTGAATATCGTCTGGGAGATGGAGATCGTCGACGAGGAGGTGGGGAAGGAGACCTGGGCAAGCACCAAATGCAATTATAAAAAAAAGACCCAACTTTTTTTCTGTAAATGTATACTAGTGACATAAAAATAAAAAAACATGTTCATACCTGCGTCTAGGAGGAGAGGGTGATCTGCGGCGTCGTGGGGGAGAAGGGGCGCGACGTCTGGATGGAGATGGAGAACGCCTTTTCCTTTTGGAGAACAAACACAATAAATATGCAACAAGGATATCATTTGCACAATATAATGCACTTGGTTTTAAAAGATAAATCATTCACGAAAACTATGCTTGGTGCCCAACCTTGGAGACGGATCCCTGTGTCGCCTCCTTGGGGAAGGCGTGCGGCTTCTTCTCCTCCTGACTTCACCATTTCTGGCTCCAGGCCCCGCTGCTGGCCTCTTGGGGGCTTCATCTTCTGACGAGGAAGACCCTGTATCTGAAACAGAAGGAGAGCAACAGCATCAGAAAGTGTTCCATTATAGTCTTCACTGTATACCGTGAGGAAAAGACACTAAGGTTGGGTTGTTAGGACACAGCTTCAAAAAAGTCCATGAGACGATGAGAGCAACATGACATGGACAGAGACTTGGTTAGAGATAGGGGGTTGGGTATGGGAGAGGAAAGAACGGGGATAAAAACGCTTTTAACCTGAAGAAGACTGTCGATTCTGCCTGCGATACTGACGTCGCTGCTGCACCGAATCTGCTGTTGCGCCTTTGTCATTTTTATCCTCTTCTGAAATGTAGAGCATTGAGTGTCCCATCAGTGTTAACCAAACCAGTGACAGACTGCCATGGAAAAGTTGCAAATAATACAAAAAACAGACGTATTTTATTGGGTTTCAATATTGCATAGTGCAACATATGACCTATATAGATACAGATTTAATGTTCCCTGTTTTAACGGTTTTAGTTTAGATAGAAGTAGCACATAGAATTTGTCTATATCTACACTGAGGATAATGTGCCTGCATCATCCTTATCCCTCTTAAAAAAAACAAAAAAAACAGGGCAAACCAAAGAGGCAAAAAATAAAGTGTCCAATTAAGTAAAGCAGAGGAAGTTATGAGTGGTCATCTCATTGAGCCATACAGTTAAAGGCCATTGTTGTTTTTAAGCAGACAATTCATCTCTTACCTGACTCAGACCTGTCAGAATGCCTAGGCTTAAAAGGAGAGTCACCCCTTCCTCCTGTTTTCTGCTTTAAACCTGAAACACAGGGCATCAAGAATTTTAGTATCAAGCAACACTAATCTTTTTCAAAACATTTGAAATCATGGCTTAGAGGCATATGAACCAGAATGAGCCAATGAGATGGACTCGTCACGTGGCTGTCAGTGTAACATAAATACGCAATAAATATGGAGAATGGGTAGTACCTGATGATCTGGATGGGGAAGCTGAACCCCGTCCTCTTCTCGCCCTGGGAGACGGTGACCGTCTGTCTTTCCCTGCAGGGCTAGCGGAGGCGTCTCCAAGATGCAGCGGTTTTCGGGGTGGTGTGTTTGATAGTCGTTTCGCAGCTTTTTTAGGCGAGCCAGAGACTGAGGAACTGCTGCCCGAGGATGAAGCAGAGCGAGAGCGCCTCCTGTAAGACGAGCACACATGAAGATTTACCAAAAAAAACTAAAAACAGAAAGGTAGCATAGAGGATAGAAACCAGTAAGCAGTAATGTCTCCTAGCCCACGACCATACTGACCTTCGAGGTGGGGAGCGTCTGTGTCTGTGTCTAGAGTTGGTGGGACCACGTCGAGGAGGACTCCTGCGGCGAGGAGACATCCTCCTCCGGGGACTTGGTCTTCTGCGAGGGGAATAAGATCTGCCCAGGTAGAAAAGGTAAATTGAGAACATTTTAGAACGTTACTCAACTGGAAGATGATGTCATATAAGAATGTCAGAACTTACCTGGAACGAGAGCGCCGTCTGCGAGAACGGGAATGAGAACGGGATCGGTGATGAGGTCTTTCCCTCCTACTTTCCTTCTCCCGTTCTCGAGACCTGGGCTTTTCTTCTTTCTTCGGAATTTTCTCTGGGGTGGGTTCTTTGACCTCTGCGACTGAGTCTGCTTTCACCACCTCCACAACTATTTCACTAAAAACCAGAAATAAAGTTTAAATGCTTTCCTGTTCTGTACTGCTCTTTACAACCAATATGAATATACATTTATTTTAAGGAAATACTCAACACACCAGGTCGAAGAAGCAGCTTCTTGAACCAGTGGTTCTGGCAGGGGTCTTTCTGATGTATCCGGTTCCACAATCTGCTCCACGGGTTTCATGGGCAGCTGCATCAGAGGTGGAGGTGGTGAACCGCCACCAACTGGACTGGGTTTGCGCCTTGGGGAGCGAGACGGGCTGCGTTTCCTTTCACGCTTCACCGGCGACCTTCGTCGTGGGGATGGTGACCTTGTCTTTCGTCTTAACGGAGAAGAACCACACAAGAACACATTTCCATCGACTGCAATAATAACAAGAATAATAAATCCAGCAGCTGTGCTGTGATGCCGAACACTGAAATCATTTTTTTCTTACCTCCTTGGACTTTTTGACTGAGCTCTCTCTCTGGTGTCCTTTTCCTTCTTATCCTCATCAATCTTCTTAAGAGAAGCTAGCTTCTCCTGTTCAATCTACAAAACAAAAGGGAACTATGAGGGGCCGAACATCTACCTGACAGTGTACATAGTTTCCTGTGGCATCAAACATGAAGTTCACTTTTGTCTCACTCTCTTATATATAGTTCCGTCTCATCCATTTCTTGTCTAGCATTTTTTAAGTTCACACTAGACAACTTTGGATTGCTGTGTATGCCACACTACAGTGTTGTCTGTATGTCTGTTAATGTCTGTTCCTCACCTGTCTCTGTTTAATTTCCTCTTTCTTCTGTTCCAGAAAAGCAGAGGGGATGCCAGCAATGTTCTCCTGGGCACTCAACAGCAGGGGCCACAGGTCCTTCATGAACTCCCGGGCATTCTTTCCATTGAGAAAACCCGTCAGGTTGATCTGCATCATCTTGCTATCCGGGTGCTGCAACACACACACGAAGGGGGGAGAGAAAAAACCATAGACGGATTGAAATAATGTAGGGCACAAATCAATTGGAGGCAGGATCCCACAAATGAGATTTCCTACCACTTCTCTACACTATGTAGTTAACCGTACTTTCAACATGTTATATACTAACAAGAATACTTAGGTCCTGAATCCAATTCAAAACTTAATAAATAAATAAAGTGATTGATTTAAAAACATACTCACAAACTCATCAAACTGGGAATGCGAGCTATCTGAGGGGAGACGTCTAGTGATAGAAAAACTGCATGCAACCCTGCTGTTCTGATTTACTTCCCATATACATTATCTATCATAGAATTACCATATCAAAAGACATGTTCAAATATTTGATTTTCTCTGTGCTGTCCCCACTACTATGTCTCTACCCACCCATTGTTATCCAGTCTCCCCACAGTCTACACTTCTGGAGTTAAACAAATAGCCACAATACAGAGTGCTTTAAAACCCAACAGTGCAAATACAGTTCCGGTGTCTTCAGTGAGTCCCGTGGGATCAGTGGGCACGGAGCTCCCTTGGCTTGCTTCCGCCTCCCTACTGCTTGAGACTCAACCACCTTGAGCTTAATGTTATATCATTTATCTAAATTGCAAGAGACGAACAAGCAATAATGAGTACACAGTTACACAAAAAAGTTTTCTTTCAAACAACTGATTATGAGAATTACTGGGAGTTCGTAATCTGAATTTAATAGACCACAATGCAAAAGTAACCTTTAAAACTTAGCTTCAACAGTCAACCCCGCCACCCCCAAACCTAAAAAAAACCATAGCAAGCAAAAGGTAACTGATCTTATTGTTAATGTGAAATGCTGTCACATGTACCGATATTTACTTTTAGCACCTCAGCAGAATTGAAGTTTTTTTTTTTTTTTTTTAAAAAGGTAAATAAATCTTTCCTTTAAATACATTATAGATGGCAATAATATTATTCTAATGGGGGACACTATATAAAATCCCCGACATGGACATTTCCCTCAAATATCCTAAATTATTAAATATATCAGTGGGACAGTATGATCAAAAGACTTTTAAAAAATGAAACATCAACATCAGTGAGCCTCAGCATTACAGCTCTACTGACAAGAATATCTTCTTTTTTTACAAAGCTGGAAAGCATTGTTTTTTACGACTGAAGATCCAATTTGTTTTAAATGTGACCACTTGCAACAGTGATGTCGTGTAGTCAGAGGTGTAAACAGAATAACAGTGACCTCCAGTGGTTATAAGCTCTCAGTATTGATACAGTGGTGCAGCGACACCTTCACATCACTGTTGCTTGGTTAAAAGTGGAAAAGGGGACATGGGAGTGGTCACTGTTCTGGCCACTCCCAACAGTAGCTACCCAAGACTTGAAACTTTCATCCAAACAATGCATTTCAGCTTGGCTTTATGAAACTCTTAATATGATTCTGTAAGACAATAAACGGGATTAGTTTCTCTAAACAATAGGCTGAGACACATTGTAAAACCTTTCATGTTTCCAGTCTATAATGCCAGTTACATATTAAGGGATCTGGTAAGTTAAATGATTAATCATCATATACCAGCAGAGAATGTGATTATGGCATTGCTTAGTTGCGTCTTTCACGGACATGATATAGATGACCCTGCATACAACTCACCTCAAACCACACACTGCATCATGAAGGGAGAGTTGGGCTCAGTGACTTTGGGCTCAGGAGAGAGCTAATTAGGTGTTGGTGCTATACTTCTGATGCAAGGTATAACATCCATATTGGTTCAGGCCTTTTAAATCATAAATCACATCATCATTAGAAGACTGCTAAATAAAGGCACTTTGTCACATAACAGCAAAACATGGTTATGTCATCATATTAGTTTGATACCAATTGTTACTCTACCCATTCAATTTCAATTTGACAAAGATGTGCAATTATTATATGCCTTATTATTTGCAAAGCAATACCCTCAAATGTATGAAACAAACAAAGAAACACAAGTATTGATGTTACCTTTTCCTCGAGCTGGTTAAATATGAACTCTATGACGACATCATCCTCAAACCCCAGAATCTCAGTCACCCGTTGAGTAATCCAAGGTTTGATGACTTCCAGGTTCACTTTGGTCATGTCCACCTGAGGGTGACAAGCAACAAAAAAAAGCGAAGACCATCAATGACAGGAGTATGACATTTGATGAAATAAAAACAAAACTCTTCAGGGGGCTGGCAAATCACAAATCTCACTTGTACTCACACAATTGTGGCAACAATTAGCTGACATGTTGTTATTAATAATTAATATGGGTGACTACAAACCTTCTTGTCCAGACATTCTGCAAACTTCAGCTGCTTGAGCAATTTCTTGTGCTTGTTGCTGAAACGGTTGTCTTGCTCCGCACTTGTGCCCTGAAGAACAATCAGATCCCAGTCAGCTTATTATTAGGATTAGCAGCGTCCTGTCTAATACACATGTTGCAACCATGGTACTTGACATGTAACTAACACTAAGATAGCAGGACGACAGTACTGATTGTGCCAACACGTGTGTCGTAACATTGAGCGTTCAAATAGTGGGTAAAGACGTACTCAGGTGACCACATTATCGTGTTAAATGTATACCCCCACGCTGAGCCAAATGATACGGATACCTGTTAGCTATCGATAGTCAAGCTAACAACTAGCTTGTTAAATCCTACACGATGAAGGCTAACATGCTAACGTTAGCCGATGCATGTTTTACCCGGAACATAACAGGGTAGCCGAATAAGACCTATGTTAAAAGTAATATACGTGTCGTAATTCAATAAACGTCAATGAATATGTATACTCGCTACCGGGGGCGAATTATTGGTCGTGACGAGCACAGTCTCAGAAACGACGCACCGCCCGCACCGCCATCTTTATGCTACAGCTAATCAGCCGTAGCTAGCTAGATTGGCTCGTCTAATGCCTGGTAGTGTGCCATTTTGCTAGCTCGTGTGGAGTGGTTACAGTGCATAAGAAACACACAATAGCTCACGAATATATCTGAGCAAATGTGTACGTTAAGATGTGTGCTCTCATATTATTAAACTGCACACTTGAACCACGACCCTTGACGAAGCCCTATACTGTGATCAGATGATAGACGAAGCCCTGGCCGTGACGTTCCTGGCTGCATGGATCTCTCCTGACCACAAATAGCACATCCATGTTCTAAACAAACTATATTACCAAATGCAACCTAACATCAACATAACCAGGAGGACATAAATCAGTGTAAATATCTTACGCGGAAGAATCCCGCGTCCATTATCGGAGAAAATGAATAAACACCGCTGCTGAGAAAGACGTGTGTGACGAGCCGGATGAAGATTGCGCCTCTGATGGAGCAAACCGGTACTACATCTGCTGGAATGGCAGAAGAGAGAGGGAGGGGGGGGACTAGTTTATATCATGATCGATGATAAAACATTTCTAAGAAAACTAATCCTCACACCATCTGTGGGGTCTGACTGTGTATTCCTTTATATTCAGAGTAATCGTGCTGACTTTGATCTGTGCGTGTTCTTCCTCCCCCGCCTCTGATCTTCACTCTCAATTCAAAGTTCCTAAATATTCCCAAAAGTATAAAAACCAGAAGAAAAGAATTACAAACGAGAATGTCCTTGAGCGCTGGAAAGTTTTGACATGTACAATTGTTGGAGTGCTGCAAAGTGTAGGATGAGATAGCAACAAATCAATAAAATTACTATTGGTATAATAACCAGGATTTGTGTAATGGCTGTCATTTAAATATGTTTTGTTTAAAAATTGTTTAAAAAAATGTTAGTCATCATTTCCAGTGCAATCAAGTAAATAAAGCATCATTTGTTACTCATATTTATTAATTGCCAAAATCACACTGCTGACCAAAAAAGTATATGTACATGCTTCCTGATAGATGTAACAGTGTCAGTTTGTGCATACAAAGTGTGTGATTTTTTCACAAAGATTATTTTAATATTGTCCATTTAAATCCATTCAGTTAACTTAGCGAGCCATTCCAGATAGTTATATCATAGTCATATCATAGAGTACAATAGGTTTATTACCTATTCTTTTATCTAGCACTGTAACAGAACTGTGTTGTCCATGCATGTGGTAAATATGACGTTATGTTTACACCGTGGGAACAATTACAGGCAACAAAGATGATAAGAAGGTTTAACAGTATATTAGTCCCTGAAAAAGACTGACTGATATGTGCATGCTTGTGTGTCACATTTCTCTGTCTTATAGGTTCTGACTGAGAATCCACACCTTGTAAACAATCCTTGGCTCATTGCTGTGATGTTCCAGAGTAACATAGAACAGTGGTTGACAATGTCTGCGACAGAAGTAAAAGATGGTGTATTGTCGGTTGGTTTGGGGTAAACCATCGGTCAGGCTTTTCGAAGGAGGATTAAGCTAGCTGACTGGCAAGCCCTCAGTGGTCCTCTTGTGTCGAATGGAGTGCAACATGTTTATCACCATCTCTTCAATCTCAAGGGTTGGTGCCCAGCCCCAGTCTCTCTGGGCATTGGTGTCATCGAACCTCACAGGCCAGCTGTCTGCTGCAAAACAAATCATTTCAAAATAACATTTAAATAGTCAAGAGTTATACAGTAGAGATATCACAATCTACATACAGCTCCAAGTTCATACCGATGGTCTGGCGGACAGAATCTGGGTTGTAGGTGACTTTGAACTGGGGGAGATGCTTGCAAATCTCTTGTGCCAACTCCTCTGGAGTGAAACTCATGGCGGCGATGTTATAGGTGCGCAAAGACAGCCGACACTCGGGGGCCTGCATGAACTCTACTGTGGCACGGTGGCAGTCAGAGATATGCATCATGGGAAGACGGGTGTCGGGCCGCAAATAGCACGCATGGTGACCAGTGCTGACAGCATCGTGGAAGATTTGAACTGCATAGTCTGTAAAGACAGAGTGCTTATTCCATTGTATTACGTCTACCTTGTGTAGTATATGCGGATGTTGTTTAATACCTGTTGTTCCTCCTCCAGGATTTGTTGTGGCTGATATCACACCTGGGTAACGTAGGCAGCGGAAGTCCAGGCCATATTTATGATGAAGGTACTGAAGAAACAATGACATACCAAAACGATTTGGGTTCACTGTATGCAGTTAGCCATTATCTGTGTCTCTGTTAAAATAACTGTACCTCCCCCATCAGTTCGCCGTGCACTTTGGACACGCCGTAAATTGTCTGAGGTCTCTGGATACAGAGGTCTGGGGCCGGGTCACGGGGAGAAGAGGGACCAAACGCACCAATGGTGCTGGGAACGAAGAGGCGCAGACAATTCTCTAGGGCCAAGTCCAGGACATTATGAAGGCCTAGACGCACAACACGACAAACACTCAGCATGGAGGAAGAAAAGGTGGCACTTGTAAATGCTGTGTGCCAATCAAGCAAACCTGAGATGTTGATCTTGCGCGCCAGAGCCACATTAGCCTCGCCCACGACGCTCAGCACAGCGCTGTAGTGGATCAGCCAAGTGATCCGATTATTGACAATCAGCTCTCTGAGATTCTTGTAGTCCAGCACGTCGGCGTACACAAACGGACCTGATGGGAAAAGAGGGGGAAGTGGGAAGTTTAGTCTCTTATTTCAGCCAGAAAGTGATAATCCTTGAAATAGATTAAGCTTACCATCGTTGATAACATGAGGTGGAGGTTTCTTGATGTCTGACAGGATCACATTCTCTTTTCCGTACTGTTTCCTACACATTAATACAGAAATAACATCAAACATCATAACCATCGCAAACTTTAACGTCCAAGTATTGTCCGAAGATCTCACCTCAGTAATTGTGCGAGCCCCACACCTAACTGCCCAAGGCCACCTGTACAAAAAACAATGTTAGGGAGTTTGGTATGAAAATAACATCAGTGTGTTTTGGTTGCACCATGCTCATGTTGAGAAAAAAAGGCTTTATCGTGGCTCAAAAAGAGACAACAGCCTATTATTCTCCCCACGAGCAGTCTGCATGCTCTCTATTGTGATGCGTCAAAATGGGGTCCTGGTGCAAGGTGAAAACAACTCGAAAACAAAGAACGGACTTCTCTATAGTATTCCAATGATGCCACAATATCATTTTTTTGGATAAAATATTACCACAAATCATTTTATTTGAAACATAGGATGTGTATGGAAGTGCCACTCCCTGAAAATGTATCTTTCAGCAAGGCATTTTGCAAGTTTTTTAACCACTATCGTGACAGTGGTATGACCCAAAGGCAGCCAAACAGAGTCGGTGTTAATACAGGTCATACAGTTGCGGCTACTACACGCTAAATACAGACTGATATTTGAATCACCTGTGATGAGGATGCGGGGGTTTTCAGGTCGAGGTAGGGGGCTGCAGCTCTCCACGCTGTTCCACTTGCTCAACTGTCTGTGCGAAGAACTGACGCCACGACGGGACAAGCTCCACGTCCTCCTCAGGGAACCTCGGCAAAACAGGCCCAGCAAAGCCTCCGTGGGCGCACAGACCCTCACGCCGAGCAGCATCTCCTCTGCGGTTCTTCAGAGACGTTAAACAGAACTTAAATCACACTCTATTCTATCATACAATGATATAAGTGTATAGGATGTAAAAGAAATAGATTACCTGAGTGTTGACAAAATCAGACGACTTTTGATCCAACACCAGCAGATCACAAACTATTCTACTACACTAAATTGCAAAACATTCTTCAGAGCATTTAACTGTTAGAATATGATGAACATCCACAGAGTTTCAGCTCCCCAGTCCCCAGTAAATAAGCAGCTGTATGAAGTCACACTGTATGGCCTATGTGGTTCTTGTCCGCTTGTCTCTTGACTGAACAGCACTTCAGTCTCCAGCTTGTGAAGCTGTGTGCGTGCGAGCAATCGTGCTGACTTGCTGTGTGCAGGGATTTGTATTGTGCACAGTGTTTAGCTGAGCTTAACAGGACAAAGAGGAGGGGGGGGGGTTCATTCGTACGATCCTCAATCTTTTGATCGTTGTTTATGAATGACTATGTAAGAAAATAATAAACCCAGTGGAATACATAGATGATGATTCTCCCCGGGGCAGTTTTAAAACAGTAAAATGTGAAATTAAAAAGCCTCAATCAACAAACTTTTGTTTTCTTAAATCAAGTTTTATGAAAGAATAAAATATAGTTTACATAAAAACACGATCTGGTTGTCAATTTACACAGCCCAAGGACATTGCACGTCGGAACATTCGTCCTCATTCAACACGTTCAACATGTTGACTCCGGCCGTCCTCACATTATTCTTTCATAATAGGAAGGGTTACTATCAGCTGAGCACCAGCCTCCCCCACTCGATCACCATGTTTCTTATTTCCTCCTGAGCCTCCTCCAGGTGCCGAGTCTGCTTGGTCCATCTCAGAAAGAAGCCTGTGGATCAGATTTTGGGCATGAGTCGGCACCAAGAATCATCAAAGACGACAAAAACACAATATGTTATATTGAATAAGTAGAGGATGAGACTGAGGAGGAGATTGAGAATGGGATGAGACTGGGTTGTGTAGGAGGGACAGACCAGTTGGTCTATAACGTGATATATAATATGTTATTTCTGCATTACAATATCTTAAATATCGTATATTTTTTTGGGAATAGTGTACTTACATTCTCGCCAAAGTGTTTCCAACAGAAATCTGTACTTCTATTCAAGTTTCTGTAACATCCTGAGTAGTCGTATGTTCCGTTTCCTGTTTTATTTTGAAATAATGACCATTTTTGGAAACCAGTTTTGCTCAAAAGCAGTAAAAAAAAAAAAAGACCAGTATAAGGTTCAAACAGAGGCTGTTGTTGTAGAGTCCACATCCACAGTGTTTGTTCAGCCTGATAGTTTCAGCTACATTATAACTTTTATAGCCTCCTGTAAACCTCCTATGAAACACGAGAGTGAAAAAGGAAATAGAATATTCTGTACTACTGGTTAGACTCTCCAAACCAAACATGACAACAATTCCCATGATTCCATGCTGCTTCCTATAGGTCTTCTGTTACTGTTTGGATTGAGAGACCCATAGTGGCAGAAATAACTTACAGTTGTGAGATACAACTAAACTGGGAAACTAATTATACCAGAAGAGCTGCAACTCACGATTATTTTCGTAATCGATTAATCCCTCTATTATCTTCTCGATTAATCGTTTGGTCCATAAAATTAAAAAACATCGATCAGTGTTTGTCAAACCTGGAAAAAAAGCTTCATCTAGATACCTATATATCAGTGATACTAAAATATAACATCAGGTTCCAATCCAAGCTTACCTTTCCAGAGCTGCAGGGACTGAGGGTGGACTGAGGGCCAGATTGCCAGCTCAGTGCGCTCGTACAGGGGGTTGGAGTAAATCTCTCTCTCCTTAGGTCTCAGCAGGGCCTGGAACAAACAATGAGTCTTCTCCTTCACTTCTAGTAAACACCTGCAGTAAAGAGAAAGACTTTTGTCTTGAAACACCCCTGATGAGGTTAAAAGGTCTTGTGTCAGACATTCTTTATCAATGTCACGAAGACAGGAAGTCGCGCTGACCTATCCTGATCGCTGTTACAGAGGAAGGTGCCGTAGTCGGAGGCGTAGGCCTCAGTCGCCAGCCTCAGGAGCAGCGTCTCCGAGAATCCCAGAGCCAGAGGGAACTGACGCCACAGCTGCCACACGCAGTCCAGCAGCAGCAGGAAGACCGGCGACTCCTGCTGGAGACGAGTGTGGGAGTAGGCCGAATGGGCACACCGCTGCTGGAACGGGTGTCCCGCCTGAGACGCACAATATACACACAATGTGTTGTTTTGCGTGTTATTTCTTGTCATTTATTTCACATTTATTCCACACACCTGTACCCACTCCCTCTCCAGCAGAGCCAGGAAGCCTTCCAAGGTGCGGCAGCACGGGTCCATGATGAGCTGTGCCAGAGTGCTGATGAGCAAAGTGGAATCTGTCCCTTCAGAGCCATGAACCAGTACTGAGTGACCGTCCCTGCAAAAAAACCACCATTCATATGTAAATAACCACAAACACACACAACAACTAGAGAAGGTTTAAAACACTTTTAGCCTGGTCTATATTTGGTGGTGTCATTACAACCTGACAAACCTTTGCTCGTGGTATTTTTCTGTTATTCAGTCAGGAAGTCTATTCTTTTTACCACGTTGGTTGAGGTTTGTGTTTCATCCTGTCTCTTTTGCATGCACACTCTGAAATGTTGCTGTCATTTCCTGGAGCTGTCAACTGAGAAAACAGCTGCTTATTATCCTCTGGCATCCTCTATCCAGTAGCACAGCAACACATAGTCTTTTTCAACCTATATTCTTGCTGTTGTCTTCAGAAATCTGTTCCTTAATCCATTTATGTTGTGTGGTATCTTCAGATCTATACTTTTTTCCCCCTCTAAAGCATCTAAGAACCATCTCCACCACTAATGCCTGGGTAACATAAGTGCACAACGGTTTTCAAGGGATTTCTAACCATCCAATAGCCTTCTAACGCGATTAGCAAACACAATGTACCATTAGAAATGGGCCTCTATACACCTATGTACCATTTGAAAGTTAGTGTATGTTGTGTGCTGTGAGCTCGTACCTCTCCACACACTCTGCCAGCAGGCCAGCGGTCGACAGAGCGGTTTGAACGTGCGACAGCCACTTTGAATTCTCAAGCTTACTGAGCCAACGGTCCATATTATTGGATTCATCACCACAGGCCTCTACCAGCTTAATCAGACTCTCCTGCAGGGCTTTACCTCTGTTTCACACACATGGGAAGACGGATGGGGTCACAGAGGTTAATTCGATCGTTCGTCTCGATGTTGTTAAAAAGTGAGAAAAAAATCAACTTCTCCCACAAACCTTTCCATCTGTCTGTGCAGTCGCTTCCAGTTACTGTAGCACGATTTGGACTCAAAGCCTCCACCTGTCATCCGGGCCTGCTGAGCCTGCTGACTCGAGCGTGTGTCAATAATGTAACCTTTGTCTGAGCTGTCAATCACAGCCTGGAGGAGGAGCTCATCTTCCCTGCAGCGCTTCCTGTTGGCTCCTGTCAGTGGCTGACTGCTGCGCAGGATGACCTGAAAAATTTATAGTTTTGTTAGAAATGACTAGCTGTCCAAGACAGACTAGGTTTGCAGGAAACTCCAGACTATTGTAGATGTGTTTATTATTTGTTTTTCTTTGTATACTTTATCCCTTAGGGAAATGCTTTCTATGCATTTAACCCATCCTCTACTAGGAACAGAATTATCATTTCATTTTATTAGCTAAAACCGGTTGATTGGATGTCGACATCCTCATGCATAGCCTTGTTTTGTTACTCCATCTCCTCCTTTCTTTGTTAATGATTTTGGGAACCAAAGAAGATAGTTGCATGTGTTGGGACACACATCTGCTGGAGGAGAAAATCTTACCATGCCGTTCTTTTGGTGGTAATAGCAGAGCACAGGGAAGCGTCCTCCCTGTCTGAACTTGGCCACTTTGACCAGCATGTCATCGTCCATATCCTTAGGAACGATGACAGCTGTGGGGTAGCTGGGACACACCGAGTATTCTCTGTTCACACTGCTCAGTCTCCAGCTGCCGTGCTGCAAACAGAGGAGAGAGAGAGGGTGATTCACACAGAGGCAAATAACAAACGCAGTAATTACAGTCGTGCCCTAACACAAAATACATTTCATTTAGTCACATTGGTCACTGCAGATAGATCATTTAAAACTCCACTTGACACATCTGAACAACACATTTTATTTAAATCAAATGTTACGGTTCACAAAGCAGACAAAGCCCCAGTCAGTTCCCTCTGAAGTCAGTCTGATGACAAGTACAGATATATCCCATGTTCTGGGAATATTGTGCCTATACAGAACACATGCAACAATGTTCTGCCCCTCGCCATGGCACTGTGCTAATCCCAGAGGAAGATCGCGTAAACATGAATTCAAGCTGTGTGTGCAGCGCTCTAGAGTTAAGGGAAAACAAATGAAAGCTAAGCAACAGGGATATCCTGAATGTCGACCCCCTACATTCACGCTTTCCTGTAATTTTCCTGTCATGTGGGTGTGGGTGACCATTGTAGTTAAAGGTTATATTAGTGAGCGTGTGTGTTCTCATACAGAGTTTTATGTTACTTACGAGCTCTTTCGTGTGACTAAAATACTTCTCGGGGGATGAGAGACCCCAGGGTTCCTGCAGGCTGAGATCAGGAGGTCTGTAAAAGAAAGGATACATCTCCGACACGCAGTCCAGACCGGACAGGGTCTGTAGGGAGTTAGAGGGAGGTTATTGTATTGTGAAATTGAGATTGTGATCAGATTTGAAGCAGGCATGACGGAGAAGAGGACACGTAAGACATGATGTATAGATTGTGAAATGTCAACATGGCTTTGGATTCTGTGATTATACCTCGATAGAGTGTGCGATGTTGAGACACTGCTCCATGCCTGGGATGTCGAGCTGGAGAACTCGCAAATCTTTACACTTGATGGTTATTGTGCCTGAGGATCCAGATATCCTACAAACACACACACACACCATTATGAATCTCAGAATACAGTGGAAATAAACATCCAGAAAGTTTGACTTACAGCAAAAAATCAAGCTGTTTCAGCAACATTTCAGCTTTGACGAGGGTGCACAGCAACAGACTGATAACAGCAAGCAACTCACAACCTGTGTGTGTGTGTGTCGAGAGAGAGAGGCGAAAGAGAGTTGCTGCAATCTTGTTAGCAAATTTCCTTCTGCAGCACCAAAAAGCAGCGCAGACGAAAAAAGAAAACAAGGCAACACAAATGTTGTCCAACCTTTCATTGCGGCCTGAGAAGAGGCCAGAAGAGCCCCAGAGGTTTTCCACACTGGTTAAAAAAAGATTTGAGGAATAATGTAATTAAGTGTGAATTAGATAAGGGGGGATTGGTCACATGTGGCACTGGTTAGGTATTGTCCATGCAGATGTTTGTCATCTCCAGAGGGAATAAAAGAATGACCCATGAAGTCATTAAATTAGATTAGACACAACATCAAGATTGGATTGTCACTTTGATGAGATGCAGTGATGCTCAGTCCCTGACCCCCCTCACCTTTTCTCAGTGGCATCTATGTTTCTGATGAGCAGTAAAACCTGACGAGCGCTCCCCTCCTCTCTGTCCGAGAAGAGCAGGTGGTGGCCGGTGACACACAGGGTGCCTCTGCTCGGCGGGTGCAGGGGCTGCCGCAGCACCACATCCTCCACATTGGCTGTCTTGATGTGCTCAGAAAACTCCATCCAAATGAAAAAACAACACTAATAACAAGCCTCAGCTCCTGGACTTTTCTCTCTCTCACACACACACACACACACACACACACGTAGAACTGCCCCCTGCTCCAAATCACTTCCTCGCCTCTCTCTCTCTTACAGGAAAATGAAAGCAACAAGCCTCCTGCTCGGTCTACACCTCTGACTGTAGTTGCTTTCTGTTTGTTTTTGACGATAAAGGGGCTAAAAATAGATTTTGTGAACACAGGCAGCCACATTATATAGCTACACCCCTCCCTCAAACACAGGTGACAGCAGCAGCAGAGAGATCTAGTAATGGAACAAGCAAAAAAAACAAAAGTGTGTCTTGGGTTGACTGAAAACGGAAGTGCACGCTTCCTGAGACAGAGACACTAACATGTGTCACTGGTAGAAGTTTGAACACTGGAGAGAGAGAGAGGAAGCACTGATGTGTTTGCTTTACAATAAATGACCACAAGATGGGAGCACACACACACACAATGCACACTAATTACAACCCATAAAGCAACACTAAACCTTATACAGTTCCTCCATTCAGTGAGAGTAGATATTTGTAGGGTTTTAAGGGCATCTGTTTAGTTCTTTTAATGTTTGTGTCTGGTGTGGAAAGAGAACTGAAATATTCTACTCTAGTAAAAGTACCACTATTTTTTATAACATTTTACTTAAGTACAAGTAAAAGTACTGGTCTAAACACTCAAGTTAAAGTGAAATAAATAAAAAAAATTGAGTCATTGTACAGTTTATGTGTGTAAGACTGTATTCTACACCAGTGTGCGCTGTGGCCCACTTGTGGAACTTGGAGGTATTACAGGTGGGCCAGCAAAATATATAGTTTGTTCTGCTAGAGAGAAAAAATTATAATTAATATATGTATATATCTTAAATAATTAATATATTAATAATTAATTTATATTTAATATACATATATGTATATATTTATGTATATATATATTAAATAAACGTCTAACGTCAGCTAGCTAAACAGTGTTAGCTGACATTACTTTTTCACTCTGTTAAACTAGGCAGCCGCATGCTATTCATTGTGAGATTAACCAAAAGTGTTAACCAAAATTTACCGTGCTGCTGCTTTTGGGAACGTCCTTGGGAAAGTCCCCTCTGTTAATATTTTTTATCCATTTCTGGCGAACATCTTGGTCCTTTGCACACCCATGGAATCGATGTAGACCGTACAGCCCCAGACAGGTGCACTCTTCATAAGGTAAAGGTTTGCGTAGTTCGCATTCGGGTTTTAATCCAAAGTTGCAGTTTCCCACTGCTGTTGGAGCAGCCGTGAAATGGACAGGTTCTTCCCGACTTCCTAGACATCGTTGTCATAAAGTAATTCTTCATAAAAAGTACAGGTAAAAGTACAAAATGTACACTTCTTACGGCATATCTCATTCAATCGCATATTGTAAGGATACGCCCCCGCAACAATGGCGGCTTGTTTACTTCCGGCGAAGTACCGGAAGTAACCCGTAATTCTTTATTTAATTACGGCAATTAGAAGTACGCATACCAAATGTTGGTAACAGAATGGTTAGAAATAAAAACATTATATTTATTTATATTGAATGACCTTTCACAGCCCACCTGCAGTACCGTCACGGCCCACTAGGAGGCAACAGCCCTCAGTTTGGGAATCACATCGTCAGGTGTCCCATGTGTTTATGCCTCTGTGTGTGTGTGTGTGCGTGCGTGCGTGCGTGCGTGCGTGTGTATGTGTGTGTGTGTGTGTGTGTGTGTGTGTGGGATGGGCGGTCACTCTCCATATAAAGGAGGTTTTCCTTCAAAAACCTGTTGCACTTTAAAAGCTGAGCACAAACTTTCCGTGGATCCTCGCGTTTGTCCACTGACTGCTTGCCCACTGCGTCCTCTCACTGTCTGTGGTCAGATGGATCAGAGAGATAGTGAAGATGAGTCCTGCGAGGCAAACGCCGAGGACCTGGACAACGTCAAAGCGCTCACAGAGAAGCTGAAGCTTCAGACCCGCAGACCGTCATATCTGGAGTGGCAGGAGCGGCTCCAGAGCGGACCGTGGAAGGACAACAGCTCCAGTGCAGACGGTGCGGAACCTGCGGTGGAACGGGTCGGCTCCGTGCCGGTCATTCTGCGCAACGAGAACTCACAACTGGTTGTGCGCAACATCTGCGGCTTTGACACCATCGATGACGCTTTGGAGTTCCTGAGAAAAGAGCTGGTAAGTGTTCAACTTTTGTTTTAGGGGTTTTAAGCAACAGGGCAAAAATAAAATGTTAATTTTATTTATTTAATTGTACTTTTAATGTGTTCCAAACAATTCACAGGTCTCCATTTAGTTAACACAAATCTATAATTAAACTCTTTTGATAATCAATTAATCAGTTTTCAATAATTAAAATAAGTTTTCAGCTTCTTAAATGTGAATATTTTCTGGTTTCTTTGCCTCCATGAAACAAATAAATAATTCAAACTGAAACTTACATTTGAGAACATCATCATTTCCAGGTTTTTGCACACTTTCTTACATTTTAGGGACCAAGCAAGTACTCGATGAATCGAGACAATGATCTACAGATAAATTGATTGTGAAAATAACAGTATAAATAAGACAAAAATGCAACAACAAAAAATAAAATCAGAGGACAAGAGTAAAACTAATAAAACAAATGATTAAATAACAGCTCTTGACACTCAGCATATCCAACATGCTTCAAATCTGGTTCTTGATCCAGATATTGACCAAAATACACAGTAACACTGAAAAACAATTACATGTTTGTTTTTAAGCAATACTGACATTCTAGAAGTTATTGGCATGTCAATAAACTCTCTAATGTTTCAACGTAAACTGTTGTTTTAACCAAATCCTGTATCTGGATCACCATAACTACATCCCAGGAACATTTGATTTTACGTTGTGCTGCTCACAAACAGACATTGCTACAAAACACACACACACACGTCATCTTAAAAGGTTTCATGTGTCAGTGATTTGCCCTGCATGAGCGCCACGCTTTAATTCGAGGCATCGCCGCAGTGACCTCACTGCGTGGTCCTTCTAGTCTAAACAAATAGTTTTGCAACAACTGGATGTCTGAACGCTCACAGTCGTGCAGGCTCTTGCTGCTGCTGCTGCTGCTGCCCATATATTGCACAAGTCAGTGATCAACACCCTCCGATGAGTAGATTAAACTAGGATTAAAACGAGTGTAAACACTCAGGGAGTGCAAACCTCTACCATCAACAAAATCGAATCGCTCTCTTCCTTCAGCCACGACCTGCAGTACATGCCCGTAAAATGGAATCAAACTATGTTGTTTACTTTTTGCATTATGCTGCTCATAACCATGATAAATGATGATAAATAAACAGACATGTGTGGCAATTTGTCAATTTCCCTCTTATTGGGAATGCAATTTACAAAATTTAGTAGGAATAGTACCAAAATAACCAGCTCCAACCATTCCATTTGTTGGCGCCCTATCCTTGGGGAAACTAAATAAAAATGGTATGGTACAGTCAGGGTGGAGCTAGATTGGTTCCGCCCACGACAGTCAGCTGATTGGGGCGACAGAAAAACAGCCACAGACTGAGCAGGGGAAAAAAATAGAGCTGCTGGACGACCTCCTGTTGTCTGTTGTGTTGCATTCCATGCCTTCGTTTGTCGTTGTCGCACCATTATGACATCATGCTACATGCACACCCCGCTTACCGAGTTAAGGTACCGTTCTTACTTGTAACGCAAGCCTCACCCAGGGCTTTACCATTCAAAGCCACACCATACTGTACCAAACTGAACCGTGCCATGATGAAAACCAGTAGCCTTTATTAATTGAGACGTAGGCTAATTTTCCCATTCAAATTGACATCTTTTTGCAATCAGAGGAGTCGCCTCCTGGTGGCTATTCAGTATAGTTTTACTTCCTATTTGGCTTCAGGAGAAACTCAGAATAATTTTATTCCTGACATCTGCAAAGATAACGCTTTGGTGGAGATAATAAATGTTATAAATCCACACTTCCACTGAATCTCACTTTCTCTTCAACCTCCCCCACCCTCTGCTGCCTCCTCAGCGGGAGATGCAGGTGCAGGACAACCGCCTGGCCCGTCAGCTGATCCGTCTGCGCAGCGAGATCCACCGGCTCAAAGTGGAGCAGGTGTGCGACCGCCATAAGGAGATGCTGGACGACGCGTCGTACGAGCTGGAGGAGTGCGGCGAGGAATCGGACCTGCTGTGCGACATCCCCATGAAGGCCGCCTTCGCTCTGTCCACCCCGCTGAAACACCTGGGCCTCACCAAGATGAACATCAACTCCAGGCGCTTCTCGCTGTGCTAAACTCGCTCCATTTCACTGTTACTGAGAATGTTCCCATCGCTCCCTCTGTGCTTGTGCGGACACATTATTACGGTTATTTCCTCCTCTGAAGATTTGGAGGCTGCCAGAGACTGGTGCCAGCAGTGAAAATGAAAATAATGACATGCACGAGGAAGCTCCTGTGTGCAGACCTGCACAGGAACACTCCCTTAATGCCAACACACCCTCTTGCTGGAAAGAGTCTGGGCTGCTCTGCACTGGTATTTGCACAGTTTAATGTGAACCCAAGTAGAATAGACTGATTTAGGTCACTATTAAGATCTCCAATGATAGTTAGGGTTGTATAAGGTAATAAAGTAATAAAGTCAATGCTTAGCCCTCACCTAATAAAATCTACACATGCTTATAATATCATAAGGATATGTTTACCTCGGCATTAGACACTGAGGTAAACGCAAACAAAGGATTTCAAACACCACCGCCAACTTGTGCCGCAGTGTAAATATGTTTATTTTCTCTATTGACTTTGGTGTGAGCGCTCCCCAGAGCAACTTTCATCTTCAGTTTTCAGTCAAAAAAAAGAATGTCAAAGAACGTAAAAGTAGAGCTTTTATAACGTAAGTCTTTTATCAAGTGGCTAAAAATCCTTGGGTTTTCCTCGTTTCCTTCCTGCTGACGGTAGACAAGTCAAAAAACAATGCTCAGCAACAGTTTTTCAGTAACACATTCCAGTTGCTCATCAGTAGAGTCTCTGCACTCCCACCACGGCAGTAGCAGGACCCAGGAGACCATTTAGTCACAGCTATATTTAGCTCCACGTTGCTGACCAGTGACCAAACGTCTTATGCTGTTCATTTTGTCAAAGTAAGATGATTTATTAAATAATGTAGAATAATATAATATTCTGTTCAGCGATGTTTTAGACCTTTTTTCCTTGTCGATATTGTGAAATGATGACGTGAATGTGTGTATATACTGTATATGAATTAAGAATAAAACATTAAAGTGGACCTAGACTGGAAGTTCCAATTAACGTTGTTTTTTTGGTGTGTATCTGCGACATTACCTGTTTTATGAAGCCCTGAAGGTTAGAAACAAACAGTTCAGCCATTGCTGGGAACGCTATGATGTATTGTAATCTCGGGCTCTCTGAAAAAAACCCTTCTGGTTACGTAACCAGCACATCCGGTTGCGTACATTGTACCGCAGAAGAAGAATAACGTCCGTTGTGGAGGTGTTTCACGAGCGACAGTGTCTTCTGACTCTGGGTCAAAGTCATAAAAGGGACTTTAAATATTGTCAAAACAATGTTTTGATAATGAGTAGCAGTGCATCCACCGTTCCAGAGGGGGGAGCTGCGCTTCTGAGAGCTGGTGTGCTCATTATGTCACTTCCGGATATTGGCCAATCACAAGACAGTTGGGAAGGCTCTACGCTGGCTGGCCAATCACAACACACACTGTCTTCTGGGTGTGAGATATATGTCTGAAATATCGCGGCTGAGGAGAGCGTCAGTAAGGAGAGATTTCTATCGGCTCATTAACAGCAACTAGGAGGTTTTTGACCATAAAAACAAGTTAATATATGGAAGTAGACCTCCATAATTAACATATATGTGCAACAGGACCACTCTATGTGAGCTTTAAAGATACATTTCCTATGAGTTCTAAGTTGTGTTTCTTGGAATAAACAATACAGTTCAAAATACACATTGTGCAATCCACTATCAGTGGGTAAATGCTCCTTCAGGGTCTGCACCATGTATCGCAGTACTATCCACACGTATGAATGTGTCCCTGGAGGCGCGTGCAGAGCGACAGACGGTGTCGGAAAAAAGATAATTAGTCGAACAAGGAAACTGAATATGCCTCAGCGAGAGCGGGATCTTTGTGCAAAACGAGAGCACAGCTAAGGGAGCGCTGAAATGATCAGCATGTGCCGTATACTCCGGTGACGTGACCTGATGCGTGACGTGAGACCGCGATATTGTAAAGAAGTGTTATAAGGAGAACGCATACATGATAGCTTCAGGCTTTATTCTGTGGTGAAAGCCTATCACAGCGGACTAATGTTTCGTGTCTTGCCCCGCAGATACTTTCCTTTGACCTTTTCCCCACATTATGCCACAGAGTGAAGACACATACTGGATGAAAATGCATGATATATGAGTTAGTTAAAGGTCCCATATTATGCAAAATCAACTTTTTAATCATTAAAATCCTTCTATTTGGGAATCTGGAGGCCCTACCAGTTGCTAAAGTGTGAATAAAGATGACTCATGTTTCTGTGGTCCTCCTCAGTCTAAGTACAGGAGATAAAACACGCGATGTTGATGCTAAATTCTTGGAATTGTTGTCTAGCAGAGCTCCGGCATCCGATAACCGGAAGTCCGTGAAGTCTGCGAAAACTTCTATTCTTGTCTCCACAGTGCAGCACAGAGTTCTACACAAACTTCCAGCCTCAGAGGAGTTATCTGTCCAGTGGATACATGTTATATATGACGCCGATGTGCCTGCTAGAGACTCCAAATGCTAACTGCTGTTAGCTCCCAGTAGCCTCTGTGGCTGATGTAATTTCCTGTCCCTTAAAGGTGCATTATGTAATAAATCTAAAGCAACTGGCCATAAAATCCTACTAATATGTCACAGAGACTCAGGAATAATGTTCATATAACAAACTGAACTCAGCAACAACAACAGTACAGCCAAAATATATGCATTAAAAAAAATATTTTGCAGACTGCAAATCATGTTTATGTTTTGAAATCATGTTTAGGCATGTGGCGCCACCTACCGCTGTCTACCAATCATTGCAGTCAGTAGAGTCTCAGCGGCCGAGCAACCACGGGTTGCCAGTTACGTCAGAAAACTAAACATAAAGACCTTGGTGTTTTGAATTTGAATGTAGTAACCGTTTTTGGCCACATTCTTACATATGGCGCCTTTAAGGTTCATTTTACTAGGTTAACTTGGAGAAATAAGATATAATATTGGACCTTTAAAGACCGTTTGTGCACACGAGCGGGGATTTGCAGCGAGCAAAGAGCCCTACTTTGCTCACATGAAGGAGGCCAACACCTGGATTGTGAAGCGGTGGAGGTCGTAGGTCTGGAAAAGTCGCTGCTCGTTGATAGTATCTCTAATCTGATTGCGTAAGAGAAAGTGATTTCCAGCCACATTTGGGTATAGTAACAGCTGTAGGCGAGCGCAACGCCGTCGCAAAACTGTCAGCTGATCCGATATGTATGATATGTGCCCTTTTATGTTTGTCGTATTGAAATCAGTCCACTCTCTGAAAAAAGCGAAACTACTTGCTCAAAATCTTTAGACGCCGCAATTCCGAACGCACAAACTCTTTCACTTGAGAAGCGAGGCGCGTATCTTTTTGCCTTGAGAGTCGTCTGAGCACACGTTTCTCTGCGCTTCCTGTCATGTTTGGACCGACTTCCTGCCGGTGCACGCTCTGTAGCAGCAGCAGCAGCAGCAGCCATTCACCACAAAATGCGGTCCACATCGAGAATCATCGTCAGGGCGTCCATAATCTGACATGTATGTGATTTCCGTGACCCCTCTTGTGGCTGAATGTGACCTCCATTCCACAGAGCGATACATTTATGTGATTGCTCATCACCTTACTCACACACTTACTCAATAATTTTGTCCGATTTAGTGCCAACATTCGACCTGGTTGTGAAAAACTAGACCAAAGGTCTATTTTTAAAGGGTCCAGTGGCCACAGACGAACACAAACCACAAGTCTGGGGGGGGGGACAAAAATAGCCTTTGTTGTGTCGACACTATATTCGACACGATTGGATTTGCAACTGTCTCCTCAAATAAGTGTCTACCAAAGCCTCCTTTTCCTAACTGCACTGGAACATTCACGTCTCGGCTGTCCTGACCTCTTTTAACCATGGAGCCTGTATAACGTTCCCTTTGCGCTCACACACAGCTGCAAAGTAAGCACCTGTTAGTAAAGTCTGCAGAGCAAGCCTCAACCTTTCAACGACAGGAAACTGTTTCGCTCTCCTCCACAGAGTGTGTGGTTGTGTGTGTGTGTGTGTGTGTGTGTGTGTGCGCGCTACAGATGCCACATCAGTACTACCTAGCAGTGGGTTAGTTATAATAAGAGAAGCGGGTGATGACATCTTCACACCTATATGCTTCGGCAGTGAGAAACTCACTTAAAGTGGAATATTTCTTTATTTAATTTAAGAAAAATAATAATTTAAAATGACAATTTAAATCCGAATATTTCTATGGCGACACCTGATGTCTGACGGCTCATATTATTTCACACGGTGAGTTTCAAACTTGTGATTCTTTCAGTTATAGTTAGATAGAAGTTCAGAAATTGTAATTTTCCTGTCATTATTATTAGACTGTGTGTTATACATACGACATACAATAAATCCAAAAAAGGATTATTTTTAAATGTTGACATTTGTATGGAATATTCTAAACGCTAAAAGCAGAGTGGAAACCACCAGCGGCCACGCGCAGAAATAATGTGTCATATCATGTGAACCCTTGACTTGAATCTTCGATTTTTACATTTTCTTTTAGACATAATTCACAAATTCACCTGCTGATAAAACCGAAGAAAACAGTAACTTAGAAAATAGGTAGGCTTTATTATAATGGATGAATTACAAGTATATGATTAAAATAGAACATTTGTGTATATATATATATATATGTATGTATATATATATATACATACATATATATATACACATATATGTATGTGTATATATATATATATTATAATATATAACAGTTAATGTAGGTAAAAGCAACAGGATGTCAACTGAAAATACTTTTCATGAGGAAATAAATGCCACAAAAAGGAAAATTTACACCATGTGTCATTTTGTATCCACTGTAGGGTTGATTCTTTTTATAGGAATTTAAAATTAAAATAATTATTAATAACTGACAACATTGGTGACTTCAGTTCAGGCGTCTTTGTTCGGTTTCATGGATCTCTCACTCACACAGTGAACATCGTGAAGTGTTTTCAGCTGCAGGCCATAAAAAGCAGAGGATAGCCCCTCAGTGGAAAACGCTGACTTTGTTCGTGTGACTCCTTGAGTTCAGAACAGAAGCCGTAGGAGTACTGATCATTTAAAATAGAGAGAGGGAGGAGGAGGAGGAGGAAGGGGGGGAAAACTCCTGTGATTCATTTCTTGGGGTCTCACTTATTACCAGGTCAGGCCTCTCCGGGCTTTTCTCACGGCTCCGGCTGCGATTAGCCCACTGACCCCTGTGGGTCTGTGAGAGTTCCACTGTCGGGGCCAAGCGAGCTTGAGAAAAGCCGGGGCCTGTGCAGTCTCACAACAATACAAAGCGCGTGCCGACGTGCGGATTGTACAAGATTAGCATTTGTGTTCGGTTTTATGCACAGTCTACACCAGAGTTGGGACATGCAGAGGCCAGAGATTTTGCAGCACAGCAAAGGTTCTATTAACAGTTATTATAGTTGAGTGTTGCACGTCTGTGCAGGAAGAAGGAGGTTGAAAAAGCCTCCATTTTGAGGCCGTCAGTCACATCCGATCAAGGCACATTTTGCATATTTAGCTGCGACTACAAAACATTAAAACGTATCCCGTGCAACCTTCATTCATTTATGTATTATTTCCAAGCCATCTACCGTTCAAACCTTATAAATGTCCTTATTTTTGAAGGAAAATCACTTTTTTTCAATGAATATAACACAGAAATACACTCATTATACATTGTTCATGTGGTAAACGACTATTCCAGCTGCAAACATCTGGTTTTAATGGAATATGTACATAGGTGTATAGAGGCCCATTTCCAGCAACCATCTCTTCAGTGTTCTAATGGTACATTGTGTTCGCTAATTGCGTTAGAAGGCTACTGGATGATTAGAAAACCCTTGTGCAATGATGTTAGCGCAGCTGAAAACAGTTTTGCTGCTTCTTTGTCAGCGTCTTGACGATATTTTCTATTCAATTTGCAACTCTTTTGATGAATAAAAGTTTGAGTTTTAATGAAAAACACCAAAAAAAAAATGGTATAATGACCCCTTATGATCACTTTTTTGTTTTAAAATGACCGTAGATTGATACCATGGGCTGCCTTAAATGTCCAAACCAAAATGGTGAATTATTTCCCCCCCTGTTGAAATGAGTCCTTGTTATGAATGCCTTAACAAAAGCTCTCTCTGCACTGCAGAAAAGATGGGATGTAACTGCAGCTCAGACTATTCAGACACCGACTGGATTGAGAACCTGGATGAGATCTGTGAACACTGCAACTGTCCTATACCTCCCCAGTCATGTAATCCAGTAAGTGCACATCCTTTTATACGCACGCAAATGTGTCTAAAATAAGCGCTTGTGTGTAGCTTGGTATGAATAGTGTAGGTTTGGGGGTTTTTCTGTGGCTGACAGTGAATGACCACACATTCACAATGGCCTGACCACTCTCATTATTTGTTTTCTCTGCGTGCGTCACATGTGCCTTTAGTTTGAAGGACAAAAGCACCTGTATCTCTATGTGCTGCAGTTTCCAATGCTTATTCATTGCACTTCTTCTGAAATCTCAAACTGAACCTCGTTGTTTTCCCCTTTTGCTCCAGTACACAGATCAGCTGATTCCATACGCGTCACAACATTCGCCTCCTACATCCCCTTTGCCAGGTAATCAGATAAAATATGAAAAGCACAATGATTAGTATCTGATTAGATTTTAATCTACTCATGTGAAATGTTCTGTTTTAAATATCTATTAGTGCTGTAGAATCTGTGCAGGACCTACTTTTTCTTTTTGAGTCTTTATTTTGACATCATTTCAATTGTATAGGTGTTTATTACCGGTGTGCTGCTGCTTCAGGGGCTTCAAATCCCCCCCCCCCCCCCCCCCCCCATGCTCCATATCATCTTTCATCACATGCAGTGTTATATTTCTGTTCTTGAGTAAGAAGCAAGTCTTTGTTAGCGACAAATCTTTGTTGTTCCTTCTATGCTTGGACTCCATTTGGAAACATAATATAGCTACTCCAGGGAATGAAACCTTTAACTCTCAAAAGGTGAAATGAAAATGTCCACAATTTGACCAAAAAGTCAATGTATAGTATATCGTCCAAAATTTGACAAAAGTCATACTTTAGTATGTCGTCCAAATTTTGTATAGTCATTGTATAGTATGACGTCTAAAATTTGACAAAAAAGTCATACTATAGTATGTCGCCAAAAATTTGACCAAAAGTCATCGTATAGTATGTCGTCCAAAATTTGACAAAAACATCATAGTATAGTATGTCGTCCAAAATTTGACAAAAAGTCACACTTTAGTACGTCCTCCAAAATTTGATTAAAAAAAAGTAATAGTATAGTATGTCGTCCAAAATTTGACAAAAACATCATAGTATAGTATGTCGTCCAAAATTTGACAAAAAGTAACACTTTAGTATGTCGTCCAAAATTTGACCAAAAAGTCATCATATATATGTTCTCCAAAATTTGACAAAAAGTCACACTTTAGTATGTCATTCAAAATTTGACAAAAAGTCACACTTTAGTATGTCCTCCAAAATTTGACAAAAAGTCACACTTTAGTATGTCCTCCAAAATTTGACAAAAAGTCATAGTGTAGTATGTCGTCCAAAACTTGACAAAAAAGTCACACTTTAGTATGTCGTCCAAAATTTGACCAAAAAGTCATCATATATATGTTCTCCAAAATTTGACAAAAAGTCACACTTTAGTATGTCGTCCAAAATTTGATTAAAAACAAGTAATAGCATAGTATGTCCTCCAAAATTTGAAAAAAAAACACACTTTAGTATGTCGTCCAAAACTTGACAAAAAGTCACACTTTAGTATGTCCTCCAAAATTTGACAAAAAGTCATAGTATAGTATGTCGTCCAAAATTTGACAAAAAGTCACACTTTAGTATGTCGTCCAAAATTTGATTAAAAACAAGTAATAGCATAGTATGTCCTCCAAAATTTGAAAAAAAACCACACTTTAGTATGTCGTCCAAAACTTGACAAAAAGTCTTCATATAGTATGTCGTCCAAATTCCAGCTAGGATTGTCAGTAGTAGATGAATGAGCACATTTCTCTTGCAGACAACCTCGTGGTGGCCATATACAGCTATGAACCCAACCATGATGGCGACCTGGGCTTTCAGAAGGGCGACAGACTCAAAATCCTCAACAAGTAAGTTGCTGACAAAACGCAACACGTGCCAAATCTGGTAAAGTGAAGTATGACAACATTTCAGGCCCAGTCAACATTTCAGCCTCCACCACTTCCTGTCAGTGTGTGCAGCAAAGATAGCCTCCAGTGCATCCTTACCAGCTGTTTGTTTGTGACCATTATTTACAGCTTGTAAAATAAACCGACGTCATCGAGGTGCACAACGGAGACTCTTCCCAAGCAAATTTTCCAGCAAGATAGCTGTTATACAAGTTTGACTTGTTCTCACCCCATGTTTCCTGCCTCTCACTCTCTTTTTCTTTCTTTCCTGTCAGCACTTGAAAAAAACAACAATAACCATGTGATTACTTTTATGGGGTTTGAAAAGGAAACATTGTGAGGACAGGAAACATAAACCAATAATCAAGAGGCTTACAGATCTGTAACGAAAGTATCACTAATTCTTACACACTGGACCTTTAATCAAAATACCTATTTCTCAAATCCTGGCAATTGCTGTGATAGATGTCAACGTAAAAAAAATATATTTTCTATGTTGTTCCTGATAAACTTATTTAAGATATATAACAATCTCACTCACTTGTTTTTGTCCCATCTCTTATGGTGATATGTGAGACTCGTTTCATATATACTGATTGTTTACATTGCAAAGAACTCCTTTGCCTTTGGGGCCCTCTTTGAAACTGATTTCTGAACCTATAGGTTTCATTACATGGTCCTAAAGTAAGGGAAATCACAGGGCCGTAACTTAACCCGTGCCGTTGTCTCCTTTGACGTCCGTGCAGGAACGACCCGGAGTGGTACCTGGCGGAGTCGCTCACCACGGGCCAGCAGGGCTTCATCCCTCACAACTTTGTTGCTATGACAACGGTGGAGACCGAACCGTACGTCGCACAGGAAACACAAAAAATATACCGTTCTCAACACCACCTTATCTCATCTCACATAAGTGCATGCTGGGTATCCTGGGGAACAGGAAGTGGTTAAAAAAAAAAAAAAAAAAGTGTGTGTGTGTTTGTGTGTGTTTGCGCTGCAGGTGGTTCTTCAAGAACATCTCCAGAAACGAAGCCATGAGGCTCCTCCTCGCTCCCGGGAACACGCAAGGATCCTTCCTGATCCGAGAGAGCGAGACCAACCCAGGTGAGACGGTTACATCATCATCATCATCATCATCACCCACTGTCTACAAGTTTCTGTTTAGCACCGAAGGCTGTTCGCTGATAAATGGGATTGTCAGTTTCCAAACTGTAATACAAGGGTGTAATTACCACATGAGTGAGATCATACTCCTACAAACAAAAAGTAAAAGTACCACTATTTTGATCAGATTTGACTTAAGTACAAGTAAATGTACTAGTCTAAAAATCCTACTACTGAGATACCATGGCTCAAGTAATACATTTTATATCAGAAAATTACTTAAGTACAGTAAACGTAATATACTTTAGACTTTTACTGATGTAATATTATCAAAAAAGTGACTTCTACTTAGACCAAAGTAATTTTCTGGTAAGATACTTGTACTTATCCCTTTTAGGTACTTTATACAAAGTATAAAATCCAGCCATGACTCAGTTATAGGCATGTGTTATGGTCTGGCTCACAAGACCACAACAAAAACGACCAAGGGAGGACGGAGGAACGATAATTAAAGATATAATTTATTTACAACTAATAGAATGTGCAACATAACCATGACCAAACAGAAACCAAACGAAAAAAGGAAACGGTGGCTCGGACGGAGCTTCGCTGGCGGCAGGCAGAGAGAGACCGAGCAGACTGCAACCCTCTAATATAGACACAGGTCACAGGTGTTTCCCATCAGGGTACCGCCCCGCCATCAGCCACTGCAGGGGGGGAAGGGAGAATACAGAAGGAGAACACCTAGACCGGCCTGGGCCGTCACACCCCCCCCCATCAAAACAGGGTCCCACCAGGAACCCTGTGGACCAACCAGCCACGACAATTACAACAATAATATAAAGTACATTACCCAATAACTACAATAATATACATTACCCAATACCCAGTTTTCAACATGTGAGGAAAACACCATCTACTCCCAACATCACCTGCGTGACCCCCATCCCTCCCAGCAACTGGTACCTGGAAGCAATTTAAGAGAGAGAGAGAATACACAACAGAGAAGCAAAAAATCAAACAGGAGCACGAGACAAAGCGTCGGCCACCAAGTTGTCCTTCCCTTTAATATGCCTTATCTCTAAAGTATAGGCCTGGAGAGACAACGACCAACGAATAAGCCTCTGATTTGCACACCGCAGTGAGTTCAAAAATGTGAGAGGGTTATGATCTGTGTAGATCACCACTGGACCTGAGCCCACATACACTTCAAACTGTTGTAAGGCCCATATGAGAGCCAGGGTCTCTTTCTCCACCACAGAGTAGTTCAGTTGATGTTTGTTGAACTTCCTGGAAAAAAAACACACAGGTTTGTCAACAGCAACATCATCTTCCTGTAAGAGTACTGCACCAGCACCGACAAAACTGGCATCAACCTCCAACTTAAACGGACTGTCCAACCGAGGTGCAGCCAAAACAGGAGAGTCGCACAAAATCGCCTTGACATTCTCGAACGCCTGTTGACACAAAGGAGACCAGGTAAACGTAACTTTTGCCTTCAACAGGTCAGTCAACGGCGCAACAACAGTAGAAAAATTGCGACAGAAACATCTGTAATAACCAACCAAACCCAAAAACCTCATCAACTCCTTTTTTGTCAGCGGTGGAGGATAACCAGCAACAGCCTGAACCTTCGCCAGCAGAGGGCGCACCTGGCCCTGCCCAACCTGTTTACCCAGGTAAGTCACTGTGGCCTGAGCAAATTCACACTTTGCCAAGTTCACAGTAAGCTGCGCCTCGGACAAACGGACAAACAACCTCTGGATACGGTCAATATGGACAGACCATGAATCAGAAAAAACAACAACATCATCCAGATACACTGCACACCCTTCCAGATCACCAACGACTTTATTCATCAAACGTTGGAAGGTGGCAGGCGCGTTTCTTAAACCAAATGGCATGACCTTGTAAGAATACAACCCAGCCGGAGTGACAAAAGCAGAGATCTCCCGCGCTCTCTGGGACAATGGGACCTGCCAGTACCCTTTTAAGAGATCGAATTTGCTGATAAACTTGGCAGAACCCACCTGATCTACACAATCGTCCATCCGAGGCAAAGGATAGGAGTCTGGTTTGGTTATACTGTTAACTTTCCTATAATCTGTGCAAAACCGCTGCGTATTATCCGGCTTTGGAACAAGTACGCACGGTGACGCCCAAGCGGAGGACGACGGTTCCGCAATGCCATTTGACAACATGTAAGCAATTTCTGCATCTATCAACACACGCTTCTCTGCACTTACCCGATAAAACCGTTGTTTTATCGGCTTGGCTTCACCGACCTCAACATCGTGCTCCAACACACTGGTGCAGGACGGAGTGTCCCCAAACAGACAAGGAAATTTTTGAATGAGGCCAACCAACTCTGTGCGCTGCGCCTCCGACAGATGCCCCACAACGAGATCCAAGTTTGCCAACATCTGGGAATTTTCCAACCGACCAGACATCACCGCAGAGTCAAGCTGAGGTAAACCATCCTCACAAAATCTGTCACCAGAAACATTCAGTGTGTTACCAACACAAACTGGATGTGCACCAACATCTGGCACAACATCAGCTGACTCACCCTGCGACGGACTCTCCCGAACATGGTACGGCTTCAACAAATTTACATGACAAAGTTGATTCTTTTTTCGACGATCAGGCGTGGAAATCAAGTAGTTCTGTTCCGACAGCTGCTTGACCACTGTATACGGACCCATAAACTTTGCTTGAAACGGTGACGTCACCAAAGGCAACAGCGCCACAACCTGGTCACCTTCAGAAAAATTGCGACACTCAGCTCGCCGGTCATAAATGCGCTTCATTTTCTTTTGGGCTGAGGCCAATTTTTCTTTTGCCAATTCAGTAGCGGCATAAAGACGATGTTTGAACCCATTTACATAATCAATGAGATTCTGCGGAGGTTCTGCCTCCCCCCAGCCACTCTTCAGCGCAGCCAGTGGACCTCTCACCGTGTGACCAAAAACCAACTCATTTGGACTGAACCCCGTACTCTCTTGTGTAACCTCCCTTGCTGTAAGCAACAACCACGGCAAACCTTCCTCCCAATCAGCATTCAACTGCACACAATAAGCCCGCAACAAAGATTTTAATGTTTGATGGAACCGCTCCAGTGCTCCCTGGCTCTGTGCGTGATATGCTGAGGACTGGTTGTGCGTGACGTGTAGCTGTTTCAACACTTGAGCAAACAGGTGTGAGGAAAAGTTTGACCCCTGGTCACTTTGAATGATCCTTGGAATACCAAATATAGAGATGAACTGGCTGAGTGCACGCACCACCGCCTTGGCTGACAGCGTGCGCAACGGATACGCAGCAGGGTACCTGGTACTTTGGCACATCACCGTCAACAAATACACTGAACCAGACTTAGAAGGGGGAAGAGGACCAACACAATCAATTATCAGATGTTCAAAAGGTTCACATACTGCAGGAATGGGACACAACGGAGCCACTTTAATTACCTGGTTTGGTTTCCCTGTCATTTGACAGGTGTGACACGTTTTTATGTATGCTGAAACACTTTTCTTAACCCGTGGCCAGAAAAAATGACGCAAGATCCGGTCATAAGTTTTTGCTACGCCCATATGACCAGACTCATCATGCGCAACACTGAGAACCACATCACGGAATTTCGACGGTACCACAACCTGATACACTGGTTCCCCCATGAAACCCTCTCCGTGCGGCACCCACTTCCTCAGCAACACTCCTTTCTCCACAAAATAACCCTGTGCCAGGTCCTTTACCTCACCCACAGGACGCACAGACTCAAACAGCTCTGCCAATGTGGAGTCGGCCTTCTGTTCCTTCACCAATTCACTGCGAGATATAGAAAATGGAGAGTTAGACACACGTGACAACAATGATTCAGCAACAATGAGTTTTTGGTCAGCCTGATCCGCGCCACCGGCGTCCGGACAAGCTCTCATCATTGCGCGGGTCACAGCGCATGCCTTAAACACCTCCGGGAACCTCTTCTCGTTTTCATCTGGCCCCCGAGTACCAAGCGGTACCGGGACAACCAGCGGACGAGCCGGCTGATCCGGCCAGACACGGCCCCCTGCAACATCGTTCCCCAAAATGACCTGGATCCCTTCTACAGGCAGAGCAGGACGCACACCCATGTTCACTACTCCACTGAACAGATCAGACTGTAGGACCAGTTTGTGTAATGGCACACGAAAAACTGACATCCCCATGCCTCTTATGGGAACAAAAGAACCCGTATCCGACTCCTCGGAAAACGGCAGAGCAGACCCCACAATGAACGAATCAAATGCCGCCGTATCCCGCAACATTATCACCGGGACTTTGTCCTGGCTGCCCACCAGAGACACGTAACCTTTTGAAACAAACGGCAAAAATGATTTCAAATCAGGATTCAACTGAATTGACGACGGAACATCTCCACACTGCCTCACAGCACCAGAGACGGGCGCAGCCATGGCAGCTGGCTTCACAAATCCGCCACCAAACTTAGTGCGCGTTTTACGCACAGGGCACTCATTTTTCCAGTGTCCTTTTTCGTGACAGAAATGACAAAAATCCTCATTCTCGCGGCCCCGACTTGGCAGCCAACTGTTATGACCCCGATCATTCCTCCTAGCCGGTGAAAACCCAGCTCGAGGCCTGTCCCAGGAGGACACCCCCCCCACTGGACCATCAGCACAGACAGGGAAATCTCCTCTGCCTCTCTTATGTGTCAACAAGTAATCATCAGCAAGCGCGGCCGCCTCCGCCGCCGTACTCACTTTCTTTTCACTGATGTATATTGCCAACCTCTCAGACACTGAGTTTTTAAACTGCTCAAGCACAATCAGGTCACCCAGCCCACCAAAATCTGTTACACCGGCAGCTGCACACCAGCGGTGAAAATGCGTTCCCAACACACGTGCGAACTCCAAATGAGACTTGTCCCCTTTTCTCCAGCTCCGAAACCGCTGTCTATACGCCTCCGGAACGAGCTCATAACTTTGCAAAACCGCAGCTTTAACCTTTGAGTAGTCACCGCTGTCAGACGCCGGCAGCGAGGAAAATGCTTCCTGTGCGCGCCCTGTCAACACACACTGTAACAACACGACCCTGTCCGCGTCGCTCCAAGCTCTCGTATTGGCTACACGCTCAAACAAGACAAAAAACGTGTCCACGTCTCTTTCATTAAACTTCGGGACTAACCTTAAACTACTCAAAATATCACCGGAGTCACCACTTCGACCCCCAACAAATTTACCGTCGCTCATGAGATTCAACCTCTGAGTTTCCAAGTCCAATTTAGTCAACTCAACCTGCTGCTTTACTTTTTCCAGGGTCACAGCCTTCTCCAAATCAGCCTTTTGCCTCAGCTGCTCCAATTCCAGTTCCTTCTCTGTCTCTAACCGGAACCTTAACGTAAGCAACTCCTTCTGCTGCTCAAACGTTAAATTTGAATCTGCAACCTGTGCACTGACTCTACCGGCAGCCTTTCCCTCCGCAGGTGGCCCCGACGCACACGCCAACACACCCTGATCATACAAATTCGCCAACACAATTGCCTTCACATTGTCTTTCAACCTTTTATCAGAGACATATATCTTATAAACCTCAGCGAGTTTCAGCAATTGCTCCTTTGTGCACTGCTCCACAAATTCCTCTGAAGGTGCCCTCACAAAATCCTCTACTCCTGCCATGATAACAGACGTGCAAAGACAAACTCACCAAGGAAACGAAAAAGAAGACACGATTATGGCCTCAATCCCAGCGGATGAACCCCCCCTAACTGCCTATCCATTTCTACCTAAACTCAACCCTAGTCTTCAGGGGATACTGATGGCGGGTACTTACGCACTTTCTACCACTAGTGTGACCAAGCGACCAGCAAGCTGGCAACCCGTCCGCACTATGGACGTGCTCCCGAGACAATCGCTCTAACCACTTTCACCCCACACTACAGTGGCACCACGAAACCCAAAGGGGAAACGCGCTTATCCTGCCGGGGAGACACCACACTGATTGCGAAAACCGAGGCCAACACGCAACTTCTCCCTGTATCCTCCTACACAAACACACTCACGTCTATCACAGCCACATACTTAGCCCAAAACAATTCCTCTCGTACAATCCTCACCTACGAGCGTTCCGACGGGGAATCCCTCACGGAACCCCCAGAATGACGTCACAGCAATCAACGCGCGAACATCAAACAAAGCGCTTCGCAAACATCAGTCATCAATCTCCGCAGAAGCAACATTACGCAACAACTTACACCAATAGGACGAGCCCCCATTTGTTATGGTCTGGCTCACAAGACCACAACAAAAACGACCAAGGGAGGACGGAGGAACGATAATTAAAGATATAATTTATTTACAACTAATAGAATGTGCAACATAACCATGACCAAACAGAAACCAAACGAAAAAAGGAAACGGTGGCTCGGACGGAGCTTCGCTGGCGGCAGGCAGAGAGAGACCGAGCAGACTGCAACCCTCTAATATAGACACAGGTCACAGGTGTTTCCCATCAGGGTACCGCCCCGCCATCAGCCACTGCAGGGGGGGAAGGGAGAATACAGAAGGAGAACACCTAGACCGGCCTGGGCCGTCACACATGGCTCACATGATTAACGTGTAACTGGAGCTTTCACAGGACATTACTGTCATCACCTGTATAAGATTCCTCAGTATCACGCCCCCAACTATCCCTAAATCCATGTTCTGTCAACAGAATCTGCTAATCGCTATAATTCCACATGCTTTTTAATGGAGATATTACAGGAACTAGACTGGTATTAATTATAGTGACAAAATCCATCAATAATAACTACTTTTCTCAAACTCAAATGACCTTGGGGGCCACTGAGGGTTTAGTTTGGTCAGTGGGGAAAAAAAGTCAAAGAAATAATCATATTTATGATGATATTACACGTAATTTCAAAATAAAAGTAGGAAACACATATTCACCATTAACTCAGTGCTTACTTACATGCATATAAGTCGCATACTAGCCCTTTATTAGTAAATATTACACACCTTATGTAGGAAAAATCTTAATTCATGTCGTAATAGAGGTAGAATAAGGTGTTAATGATGACTAATAAAGGGCTAGTATGCAACTTATATATGTTAGTAAGCACCTAGTAATGGTGAATATGTGTTTCCCTAATCTAAAGTGCGTGTTTGTTTTGATATGGGACTAAATATTTCACAATATAAACGTCAAATAAAACATGCAGTAATAACTTATTATAACTTGATATTAAGCGGCGGGCTGCATGTGGCCTGCGGGCCGCGAGTTTGTGACCTCTGTGACTGAGGCTTGTCCCCCCCCCCCCCCTTTGCTGTAGGCTCCTACGCCTTGTCAATCAGAGACTTGGACCATAACACAGGCGAAGGAGTCAAGCACTACAGGATCCGCAACATGGACAACGGCGGCTTCTATATCACGGCCAAGATATCATTTAACTCTCTGAAGGAGCTGGTCCAGCATCATTCACGTGCGTACACAGGAACTGGTTTAATCTTAAAGATTATGTCATGCTGGATCTGTAACCTTAAATCTCTCTCTCTGCTGGTCCAGGTGATGCAGACGGGCTGTGCACAAAGATGATGAAGCCGTGTCAGTCGAGGGCGCCGCAGAAGCCCTGGTGGCAGGACGAATGGGAGATTCCTCGCGAGTCCCTGAAGCTGGAGCGCAGGCTCGGAGCAGGCCAGTTTGGAGAAGTCTGGATGGGTGGGTAACAAAGATCATTTCCCTTCTGGACAGAGCAGATTAAAGCACTTTGCACACGGCTCAGTTGTGGACTGCCAGAAAAGGCTTTCACCAAGGTTTTTCTGCAGCGTATGCACGAACAGCCTTTAATTATAGACTTGTCTGAGCTGCCTAAGTTGAGAGTGATGTGAAGCATTAATCACGTTACACAACATCATTGTAATCTACCTTTACTGTGACATAATTGCTTGGAAATAGTGTCTCCAAACAATATCTGTCTATTGCGGTTGCAGAGTGTTACATTAAACAAGAAGTCTGAATGTTTTCATCTGCACCACGACCTGTTTATTATTCAATGGGAGAGATTTCTGTGCCGTCTATTTTCCATCCCTCTGTCAGTGGCACCATTTAAAACATGCCAAACAAACCACCGTATCAGAGCTAAACACTGTCCGACCACAAAACTCGTCCTTCATTTCTCAGCAACTCTCTATTTACAAGATCGTCTCGCGTGTAGACTTGGCGTTTTTGTTTGGGCGTCTTCGTCCAAGCGTTGGCTCGCGGATGTATTTGAATAATGGGAGAGACTGCCGTTCACTGTGAGAGGTTTATTTACATAAGGTGACATGAAAACGTGTGATAACCAAGTTGTGTTTTCATTGCACATAGGTACGGGAAAACTCCTGTCATTCATTTTCACAAACACACCTGGGCAAAAAGTGTTCAAAATTTTAAAAATCGGATTGGATTTGTGAAATTTGGAAAAAACTGCACAGTTCAAAGTTCACTTAACTCGTCTTTTTACGAACAAAAAGGAAAGAAAAACTGTCTATTTTTGTGACTTCTGCGCAATTATTGCTACAGCACAGAGTTCTACACAAACTTCCAGCATCAGAGGATTTACACATGTTATATATGACGCCAATGTGCCTGCTAGAGCCTGCAAATGATCGCTTTTCCAAATGCTAACTGCTGTTAGCTGCCGGAGCCTCGGTGACGCTGACGTAGTTTCCTGTGTCTCATTTGCATTTAAAGAGACAGGCGCTCAAAAGCGGGCTGTTTTGGCAGAGTGATTGAACTGCTGTGGTGCTTCAACCTTCAGGTATTTTGACCAAAGCATGTCACAGACATGTTCGTTAGGACACCAGGGAACTAGGTTAACTTGGAGAAATAGGGTACAATATGAGTCCTTTAATAAAATTGGTTTCAAAAACCAATACCTTGACTTTTTCCTAGTTTGTTTGCTATCTATGCCAGTGTTTCCCAATACTGCCCTGCATGTTTTAGATGTTGCCACTTCTCCAACACACCTGATTTAAATAGTCTGCTCGTCATCAAGCTCTAACCGTAATAATGACCCATTCATTTGAGTCAGCTGTGTCGTAGCAGGATTGGGAAACACTAATTTATGCAACCAGGTGCAGAGTTGCTGACGTTTGTTTGACTGTGTGCCTGCAGGCATCTACAATAATGACAGGAGGGTGGCCATTAAGAACCTGAAGATGGGCACAATGTCCGTGGAAGCCTTCCTGGCCGAAGCCAACATGATGAAGAACTTGCAGCATCCTCGCCTGGTGCGCCTCTTCGCTGTGGTGACCCAGGAGCCGATCTTTATTGTGACAGAGTACATGGAAAACGGTAGGTTGGACATGCTGTAATCATTACCGGGTATTTCCATGAAATGAGTGTTCGTTGAAAAGAAAATTGTAATGACACCGGCTTTTTGTATTCTGTCTGAGCAAAGAAAATATGCCTAAGCCTGTATAACAAGGATCATTTGCATAATCTCAAGCTGAAAGAAGGTTCTCTGTGCCTGAAGCAAAGTCTAATACTGCGTGTGTTATAAACCGTTCAGGATCAAACATGTCGATCTGTTATCAGACTCTGGCTCTATGAGAACGTGCTTCAACAAGGGCCTCGCGCGGTTTCCAACCCTTTCATGAGCTTTTTTCCTTCGCTCCGGTGACTCACGCGAAGTCGCCGCACGTCTTTTAATCACAGAGCCACACCTGCCTTTTGATATAGGTGATGATACGAGACGCTCATTAGTGTGCAGTGTAATCATCCGCCGTGACTGCACATGAACGCAGCTGCAGGATAAAAACCAAGATAAGGGGGCGCACCATGAGCGTTGCCTCACTCGGCTGAAGTGGCTCGGGCCTCTGATAGGCTATTTTCAGCCTCTCCTCGTGACTCTCCTGCAGTCGCTCTTCCACGTTAAAATGTTTCCAACCAAACATGAACTTTCACCATTTTTACAGGCTAAGTGTTTACTCACTAAAAGGAAGTCTCTCCTGGCCGGTGTGAGATTAGAGGTGTAAAAACAGGAGAGGGCTGATTCGACCGTGTTATTGTTCGCCGAGACCCCTGAC
Source organism: Microchirus variegatus (assembly GCF_963457635.1). Lineage (NCBI taxonomy): Eukaryota > Metazoa > Chordata > Actinopteri > Pleuronectiformes > Soleidae > Microchirus > Microchirus variegatus. Next base: position 14,105,828 of record NC_139822.1, on the reverse strand, counting down.
GAGAGCTGGACGCTTTCCAGAGTATTTATTGGGCACATGCAAAGACACATGCACACAAGTCTTGGAACACTGTTAGAAACAAACAATGATTATGTGGGGGGGAGGGGTTTCCACTGTATCTTCCTCGAAGTGAAAGCAAATTTACTGCAGATCATAAATCAAAACGGAAAACTACCTATAGCAACCTCCATAATGCTGATATCATGTGTATCATGACATCTATTTATCGCTCTATGATAACAATAACGTGAAATTAGACCCTACATTATTACAGATACAGGCTCTCTACCAAACGGTTGAGACGTCTTTTCATAATAAACCTGGTTTGCATGCAAGTCACATTAAGTGTTAGTGAGTTCAGCTTGATGCATTTTTCAATGAGATATAGTGACTTTTGTGGTCGACCAAAGGGTTGAGTAGTACCTTAAAGGAACATATATTCACCATTAACTAGGTGCTTACTTACATGCATATAAGTAGCATACTAGCCCTTTATTAGTACATTTTAAACACATATTAACACCTTATGTAGGAAAAATCTTAATTCTTGTCATATTAGAGGAAGAATAAGGTTAGTTAATATAAGGTGTTAATATGCGCTTAATGATTACTAATAAAGGACTAGTATGCGACTTTGTAAGCAGCTAGTTAACGGTGAATATCGTTAGCCTAATAGCATAATTGCCTAAGTCATTTTGGTAATTGTGATATCTGCCTAACTTTACCAATGTGCTTGCTAAAAAAATATTTTTTTATTGTTTTCCGAAAACATTCAAATATGACTTAGGCAACTATGCTATTAGGCTAACGATACGTGTTACCGAAATTTCAATTGGTCTATTATAAAAAAAAATTTTCATAGTTCTATTCTTATTCAATTGTGTTATATTTCTGTTCTCTCTCCTTTAACCGCTGCAACGTGAGAATCTCCCCAGCGTGGGATCAATAAAGTCTAATCTAATCTATTCTAATCTGTGGCACTGCAATTTAAAAACAGAACTTGAACCTGAAAGGACTTTGCGCTCCTTTTCAATGTGTGGAACACTGACAAAATGCATAGAAGGACGTTGTCTGGAAACACAACAACAGCGACCTTACAGCTGAAATGAAAGGAGGGCCTTTGTGTGGTCTTATTATAGTGGCCTGTAAACCGTCAGCACTGGTCCTCCATGAGGCGGCCTCTTTGTCTGGCGTCCACGTGTGGAGGGGACACAGTCGTCGCCTCTGTTGTCAAGAGAAAAGGATGGCTCGGAGATCCCATCGTTTTCGCTTTGTCTCCTTTCTTTATTATCAGAGACGGGGAAAAGATGGAAAATAACAGGGCGCGTCACTCCAGCTTCCCTTTGTGACCCCTGACAAAGAGCGCTCCTCCAGCTCTCAGACTTCAAAAGCAAGTCTTTCGGACTTCTGCCTCCTATTTCCTGTCACATTCATCTGTCTTTAAAGTATTTCCTTTAGTCTGCCTTGACCAGAGAGGTATTGTCTCGTCTTAATCAAGCTCAACACAAAGTCTGCTGTCAGAAACTGGGCATCAGCCTTGAGTGATGCATCGTGTACTTCCTTCACCATGTTGTGTTCCCTGATTTCAGCTGCTATTCTGGTCCAACTGCGTCTATTTATGCCTGTGGGGAATTGTGATGTTTTTGACAAAGGGGAAAATGTTCACTTTTGTTTTCCTGAGTCCGTGTCACTTTTCATTGTTTCTTAATCTTCCAGCGAAAAGCTTCTTAAAATACATTAAAATAATAATATTCAGGATGCACAGTACAGGTGGGGGTGTTTGCAGAAATGGAACATGTGAGATAAATACAGAGCGTATAGTGAGAGCCAGTGAGGAAGGAAAAACAGGAATCTTTTGTTTTTCTGAAGCCGTGCATGTGATGTCTTACAGGAAGCCTCGTGGATTACCTGAAAACAACAGAGGGAAGCAATTTGGCCATGAACACTCTGATAGACATGGCAGCTCAGGCAAGCATCTATTATTATTATTTTACTTGCTCAATGTTTGTCCTTTTCTTTGCACTGCATTTAAGCAGATACCTTTCCGTTAATTTCTTTAATTTCTCATAATCCCAGCGTGATCCTCCTCATAGACATGGAGACTGGCCGCTGCTTTAATGAGGCTTACATTCAATACTAATCTTGTGATAGCAACACAGCTGTGTGTGTGTGTGTGTGTGTGTGTGTGTGTGCAGGCGTGTACAATGATTTATGTCAGTCTAGACATGGGAGAAATACAACCCCATTATTACCACAGTCAAAATAAAGGAAATCTTTGTACAAATGTTCCGGCTTAACTAAAGTGACTATTTCAGGACACGGCGACAAAACCTGCTGTGGTAACTATTTATTCCTATAAAAGTCTTGAATACTCAATTTAAAGGCGCCATATGTAAGAATGTGGCCAAAAACAGTTACTACACTCAAATTCTAATTACCGAGGTCTTTTAGGTTTTGTTTTCTCCGCCGTTGTAGCTCAGACGTAACTGGCAACCCGTGGTTGCTCTGCAATGCTTGGTAGACGGCGGTAGGTGGCGCCACATGCCCAAACATGATTTCAAAACATAAACATGATTTGCAGTCTGCAAAGGATTTTTTTGTGAATATTTTGTCTGTACTGTTGTTGTTGGTGAGTTCAGTTTGTTATATGAACATTATTCCTGAGTCTCTGTGACATATTAGGAGGATTTTACGGCCAGTTGCTTTAGATTTAGTACATAATGCACCTTTAAAGCTCCAGTTTATAAGAAAAATTTTAATTTAAAGCAATTATAAACATATACTAGCATACCTATGGGTAGGATTTTCAAATTTAGCCAATGAATCCTCATACGTGTCACACGCGGGGACCTTGAAGTAGTAACAAATGACTACAATTTGGTTGGTTAAGTTCAAATGAGAGTGTTGAATATCTGGAACTCAGCCAGTGCTATGCTAAGCTAAGCTAAGCTAAGCTAAGCTAAGCTAAGCTATGACCAAACCAGATGCTGTTCATTTTCTGCTTACAAACATAAACAACAGAGCCGAACGAGCAGAGTGTATCATTAAAGGTCGAACTTTCCGTCCAATTACTATTCATTAATAATTACAGAGCTATCCTCGGTCGACTGTTTCCACTCTTACACGTGATTAAAGGAGCTATAGGTTTCGCGCACTGTGGGAATGGAAAACCCAACCACAGAAAGACAGGCTGACGTTCCCAGCAAGACAAAAGATGATTCATTTGGAGGAGGCAAATCCTCAGATCCCATAGAGTTTGACTCGGAGACATAGAGTCTCTGCAGGGCCTTGTGGGCAAAGAACGGTGCAGTAAAGCTGCAGTCGACATGCTCTGTTGGCATTTGTGGTGAAAACCTCGAAAGCAAGTAACCCTAACCTTCATGTGATGTCCCATTGGAAACGTTGTCTGCACAGATTCTCTCCACAGTCACATGAATGAAATAGAGGGTGTTAGGTTGTATGAGTTTGTGAAATACCGTACATCAACATATGCATATCTCAGGTTTCTGACAAGATCCTGAGGAGGTCCTGTCGCAACGATGTGCTACATTCTTTTGTGCGTAATATGCGCCACTGACGGAGCGACAACACTGATTTCAAACACAGATAAAGTATCACTCAGGATACAGATACCTCGCATCTGTGGGTGTGGAATTCTGCAGAAATGGCCACAAAAAGTTGACAGTAGTTCCCTGATAGTCATTTCCCCTATACTGACCCCATATATGTAGCAGAGGCAAAGTATATCTGAAAGCTCTCAGTTGAATCAGAGTTATAAGCCAGTTTGTGGTTGTGTAAAGACAGGAACGGGAAATTAAAAAAAAGGACAGGCATACAGGTTTTAGAATCAGGAAGTAGAGCCTGGGTGGAGTATGTAGGCAGAGCACAGAGGTAATAGGGTATAAGAAAGTGACCTGAGGAAGGGGTAAACTCCCTGGTTTGGGAATTTCTCTGTTCATGGGTCCAACTCAGACACACGAGTCTCTCAAAACCATGCACGCACACGCACACACACACACACACACACACACACACACACACACACACACACACACGCACACGCACGCACACACTCACTGGAATATCTATCCATTTTAGGACTGTCTCCCATTCATCTGAACAGTCTAAACAAAGCAACGTCATTCACCTTAACTATAACCAGTTAATGGCTAACCCTAACCTTAACCTATAACCACAATTCAAATGTTAGCCCTTAACCCAACCAGCTCCTTAGAAGTGAGGTTCTGCCATATTAGGACCAGGTTTTGGTCTACATTAGGATTACTGGTCCTGACAAGGTCAGTGTTTATGCAAGAAATGGTTAAAATACAAGAACACACACAATGTGAGGACACATTGACCTAGCCCTAGCCCCTTAACCTAACACTAACCATCCCAACTAAATGCCTTTAGCCCTTACCCTAAACCCAATTCTAAACCTAAACCAGGTCTCAACCCTGAAAAAGTCCTTTTTTTTTTAAATTTGTGGAACCCAGACAAAAATGTCCCCACAAGGTCAAATGTCCTCTCAAAGATAGGTTTTTCCAAGTGCACAACTATCATTTTTAGGACTCTGTATTGACTTCCTAAACAAAGTATTCAAATTCAAAGTGTAGCTCTACACTTAACCAGTTCCTCAGAAATTAGGTTCTATCTCATTTGGATCAGTGTTGATGCCAGAAAAAGGTTGTAAAGAAGACACACACACACACACAAAACTGGTTTGACTGATGATGTGCTGCCCCCTGCAGGTGGCTGATGGCATGGCCTTTATTGAGCAGAGGAATTACATTCATCGAGACCTGCGAGCTGCCAACATCCTGGTGTCTCAGGAACTCTTCTGTAAGATTGCTGACTTTGGACTTGCGAGACTCATCGAGGACAACGAGTACACGGCCAGAGAAGGTAACGGCACCTCGGAGAGGAGACCTGAGGTTATTTATGTCCCATGTTCCTTTGAGCCTTGGAGCCTTTGGGCCTGGACTTAGTTTTTAATGTTATAAGGTTGTGGTGTTAAAACTGCACAGTGTGCACTTTTAAATATTAACAGAGGCCTGCTACATTCACACCATTTTCAAATGAGTTCACACAATGGTGAAAGCGCGTCCGCTCCACACGACTGTCTCTGTGCACAGGAAGTGATTTTTTTTATGTCAAGACAGACGTAGGCAACGGCTGCAAACAGTTTGAAGTACGACAAAGGAGCAAACCCGACAAGTTTCATCATTCCTCATCCCTCTGTATGCACACAAATGTTTTCTCTATCATATATGAATGTTCTCCTGTGTCCACAGGTGCAAAGTTCCCCATCAAATGGACTGCTCCAGAAGCTATTAACTATGGCACCTTCTCCATAAAATCCGATGTGTGGTCCTTTGGTATCCTCCTCACAGAAATAGTGACATATGGACGCATACCTTACCCAGGTAATCCTTCACTGTACTCATTATTATAAGTTTAGCATGGGTTATAATAGACAAAAAACATCAAATGTGGTCTTGTGTTGTGCAGGTATGTCCAACCCAGAAGTGATCCAGAACCTCGAGCAGGGCTACAGGATGCCAAAGCCAGACAACTGTTCAGATGGGCTTTATAACGTCATGGACGAGTGCTGGAAAGAAAGCCCAGAAGACAGGCCCACCTTTGAGTACCTGAGGAGCGTTCTGGAGGATTTTTTCACTGCCACAGAGAGACAGTACCATTAATGACCCTGAGGGGTCAGAAAGACATTCATCCACACAAATATACTCAAACTAAAGTCATGCCATGAAGGTGGATGATGGATTTTTAGCGTTTGTAATTACTGTTACTTTTATGAATAACTGTGTGTCTGCATCAAAGGTGTCCTTTTTACGTACTGTATGATATTATTACATGTGGACTATGAAGCTGAAACTCTCATGAGAGCTGGATCACTGAATAACCACTGTTGCTGAATGAGTAGCTGCTCATTGGTGATGATCCTACAGTGTAAATACTGTCAACTGGCTTCAGTCTTGCATTTTGCAGGTTAATAAATGTATTCATGATGCTTTTACTCGCAGTCAGAGGCTTTTCTTGGATGTTGTTTGTTGACCGCGCCGCAGAGAACGAACCACCACCAACAAGCACAATATACTGTATTCTTCATGCATTTGTGCATTAAGATTATGTGTGTTTGTTTACAGCTAATGAGTTATGAGTGACATACAGCATTGATGCATTGTCACGGATTAAAGGAGCAGTGTGTAAAATCAGCAAAAACATTTTAAGGCGCGTTTATACTCCATCACTGCCTTACATACCTCCATGTGTCTTTTACATTAGTTTGGACATTATGCAATACTTCCTCTAGAGGGCGGTGTCGAGAACCAACAATCATGGCGACCTAACCTAGGGGATATTTTCATATAATACATCCATGGCCTGATCCAAAAGCAAGTGGAATTTGTGGCAGTAGAATGTAAGACCACTAAATGTAAATCGTCCAATTAACATCATATAATAAATAAATAAAACTAGTTATTGTTGTTAGTTTAGACACATTTAAAACTTTAAACATAAACCTAGCACAAGTGCAAAATTCACATATCTGTACTTTACGCTTATATTTCTAGAAACTTTTGCTCTACTACATTTCCTAAATAAATTGTGTTCTTTTACTCCACTATATTTCCTCTAACTATCTTTGTTATGCGTTACTACCAAATAAAATCCAAAGAAGAAGAGTTGCTAATGGTCTGTATTTATACAGAGCCTCACACACTTCAACATGGGATTAAGCGACCATGGCCTAACTTTTTTAATACTTTTACTTTTACTTCCAAAACTTAAGTAGATTTTATATCAGAAATAATAATAATAAATAAATAAAAAATAATGAAGAAATGGCATTTATTTTAATGAAATACTATTATAAAATGTGACTTAAACTTCTTCCAAAGTCCTTTTCTAGTAAGATACTTTTACTCAAGAATCCCTTTTATGTACCTTTAAAATAAGACAGGGCGACAGACCAATGGACGTGTAGGGTGGAGTCTGTCGCCCCCTGTTGAGAGCACACGACAATTAGATACAAATCTCCGCCTCTTGTGGTCGTTGTCTCTTGCAGCGTGAGTGGAGAAAAGACGGCCAAAAAACAGCAAAATGGCGCTCTCTTCACAAGGAACAAAGAAAAAAGTTTGTTACTACTATGACGGTGAGTACTCGTGAGCCTGCTTTTTCACCAGTAAACGCACTCATCGCAGAGATCCGACACTTTGCGCCAACAAAGGTTGCAGCTTGTTTCAGCGCTCGCTAGACTGGCACGTTAGCTAACCTAACCTAGCCAGCTAGCTGTAGTGTCGAGCGGCTTTTCGTCAGTCTGACTCACACACACTCACACACACACCGTGATAACATTGGTCGGATTTGTAAACGCGCTGGTTTTATTTCAACGTGCTCGCGAGTGCGTTTATCTACAAAACTGAACACGCAAACTAGATAATTTCACATCACCAGCTGCTAGCGTGCTAACAATGGAAGTACCTCATTGACGCTACAATTAACACCAGCACTAAGCTAACATCAAAATGGCTAATGTCGCCGCTGCCTTCGGGGACCGGCAGGTAGCTCCCTGAAAAGTCCAGTTTTAGACTAATCTTTGTGTTTAATCTAACACGACTCCACTCTATTTGGACCTCGATAGTTTGTACTATGTTTTATTGACGTTTTAGAATAGACTTTTACTGAAAGTGTGAGATTTCCGGTTACGGCATCATAGTATAACATTCTTAGCGTACTTTTTGATCGCATGGATGCGAAAACTCATGTTTACTCATTGATTGCAGAATTGTGATGTAAGTCAATAACCCGACATTCTGTGTTGTATTTGTTCCCATGATAGGTGATGTTGGCAATTATTACTACGGACAGGGACATCCCATGAAGCCCCACAGGATCCGCATGACACACAACCTTTTGCTCAACTATGGCCTCTACAGAAAGATGGAGATATATGTATGTTGAGTAATACTTGTGAACATATGCTCAGGACAGATCTTGGATGACTTGTTTTGCCCTGTGTCTCAGAAGCTAATTTGACGTCTTGTGTTACAGCGCCCCCACAAAGCCAGCGGGGAGGAGATGACCAAGTATCACAGTGACGATTACATCAAATTCCTGCGCTCAATTCGACCGGACAACATGTCGGAGTACAGCAAACAAATGCAGAGATGTAAGTCCAATTCAATGCGATGATTGCGTAGATAAAGTTAATGAAACATAATGACATTGGTGGTAATGTGTGCTCTGTTCTGTGCCGTTTTGCAGTTAATGTGGGGGAGGACTGTCCTGTGTTCGATGGGTTATTTGAGTTCTGCCAGCTCTCTGGAGGAGGCTCTATTGGTAAGTTAGTTTGTCTTTAATTGCCGCTCAGACAAACGTACAGTAATCTGTTTCATGAAATCAAAATTTTCTTCCTCGCTGTGGTGCAGCCGGTGCCGTGAAGTTGAACAAACAGCAGACGGACATCGCTATCAACTGGGCTGGGGGTCTCCATCACGCTAAGAAGTCCGAGGCCTCTGGGTTTTGCTACGTCAACGACATTGTGCTGGCCATTCTGGAATTACTGAAGTGAGTGCAAACGTCATATTGCACATTTTGTGCTCGTATTGTACTCTGCATTGTTGGTTGGATGAAAATGCAGAACATCAAAGACGCTTCCCCTCTATCCCAGATACCACCAGAGAGTCCTGTACATAGATATTGACATCCATCATGGAGACGGTGTGGAGGAGGCCTTCTACACTACCGACCGTGTCATGACCGTTTCCTTCCACAAGTACGGAGAGTACTTCCCTGGCACTGGCGACCTGAGAGTAAGCCTTTCTTTTTTTAAATAAAATGTGATTAAAAGCCATATTGTCACAGTTTGTAATACAATCGGTTGACATCCGTCTGCAGGACATTGGTGCTGGGAAAGGCAAATATTATGCCGTGAATTATCCACTGAGGGATGGGATCGATGATGAGTCGTATGAAGCCATATTTAAACCTGTGAGTAAACAGATCCTTTTAGTAGTTGGAGTTTGTCTTGAGGATCAGACACATATTAAAATGGCTTTTCCCCCCCATGTAGATCATGGCTAAGGTGATGGAAATGTACCAGCCCAGTGCAGTAGTCCTGCAGTGCGGAGCTGATTCTCTGTCAGGAGACCGACTCGGCTGCTTTAACCTCACCATTAAAGGTAAGTTAACAGACGCGCACCTTGTGATGTTTTAGCACTAGCAGAGGTCCCTAACTGTTAAAATTAATTATTTGTGATCAGGTCATGCCAAGTGTGTGGAGTACATGAAAAGCTTCAACCTGCCCCTGCTGATGCTGGGCGGAGGAGGCTACACCATCCGTAACGTGGCTCGCTGCTGGACGTACGAAACCGCTGTAGCACTTGATTCCCCCATCCCTAATGGTGAGTGTTTATTACCACAGGTGTATTGACTTGGAATTAGAAATGTTTCTCAACAGAATATCGGAATAAATTCTTTGACTTCAGACATATTTTGGGGCTCTGCAAATGCCAGGACATTTCCTATTTTATCTGCAATTTATTTATCATAATAACAAAGCACTGGCTGCCTTGTTCCAAAACCACATCACTAAAACAGTTCAAATAATCATTAGAAGGTTTTAAAAATCGAAATTTACCACTTTTAACTCTACAGAACTTCCATACAATGACTACTTTGAGTACTTTGGGCCTGATTTCAAACTGCACATCAGCCCCTCCAACATGACCAACCAGAACACCAACGACTACCTGGAAAAGATAAAGTGAGTCCAGCAGCAGTTTTGGTCACTTCCATGAGCCATAAATTGCGATTTTTAAAAGTGGTTACATTTGTCTTCTAGGCAGCGCTTGTTTGAGAACCTGCGTATGCTGCCTCATGCGCCAGGAGTTCAGATGCAGGCGATTCCTGAAGATGCCGTGCAGGAGGACAGCGGCGACGAGGAGGAAGACGATCCCAACAAACGCATCTCCAGTAATTAACTCGCCATTTGCCTGTTTTTTTCTCTTCATTATCATGCTATATGTTTTGATTTGAACCATTCTCTCTCATAATCTGCAGTCCGCGCTCACGACAAGAGGATAGCGTGTGAGGAGGAGTTCTCTGACTCCGAGGACGAAGGTGAAGGAGGTCGCAGGAACGCCGCCAGCTTCAAGAAAGCCAAGCGAGTCAAAACCGAAGGCGAGAAAGAGGGAGAAGAAAAGGAGAAGAAAGGTGAGGAGGAAACAAAAGGTATCTATTTTTTTTTTCTTTATTATTATTTCATATTTTTCAAATAAAGAGATCATATGTGTGTCTTAATCTTATGGCTGTTATTTTTTTTTAACAGAAGTCAAAACAGAGGAGAAAGTGCCGGAGGAAGAGAAAATGGACACATCCAAGTGAGAACAAAAACTGCACACATTATATATTGAGCATGTTTTCCAGCAAATGAATGATCAGCAGCGTATAATAATAATTATCCTCGCTCTGGCTCCTTTAGGCCAAAAGAGGAATCCAAGACTCCTTGAGGTCGTCAACACTCGAAGATGCCAGTGCAGCTGATCAGACCAGTTCACGTTTTTGTTTTTTAGATGAATGTTCCAGTCTGTGGCTTTTGGCAAACCAGTGAAGGACTGTTCTTTTGTAATGTCACATCCTACTCCTTTTGAAACGCGACGAGGAGCCGAACATGTTTTTCTAGGACAACTTTTCAACTTTGCTGTTAATGGACTTCAAGTCAAACTGGCTGTTTATTTCGGGTTGTTTTTTAATACTTGTTTTTCTTTTTCGTCGTTGTTCTGAATCTTTTGAAACTACTCTGTAAAAATAAATTTGCCTAGTAAACGTATGCTTTTATACATCTGATTTAATTTATTTAAATCATAGATTTTTTTTGGCTATTCTCCTTCCCACTTTAGCTCTGTGCCTTTTTTTTTTTTAATTTGTAGTTGAAGCATGTTTGTACAATAGATTTCTTTAAAACATTCGTGCCATTGTTCTTCCACCAGGAATGGACAAGAGGGTTTTCTCAACCTATGTACCCCTTACATGTCACAATGTCAGTTTCATACATACATTTTAGGTTATGATAGAATTTGTCCTTAAGTGACTCATATGTATTTTCTTTTTTTTATATTTGTGAGCTTAGGCTCTGCTGATATTTGGACTTCTAATATACTGTATAGTACTCTCCAATGTACTGTCTAGTACTCAAAAACAGTGATTCCCAAAGACTGGGTTGGGACCCACCGAATGTGCAGCATTTTTACACTTTTTTTTTGTCAAAGAAGTACAAGTATATATTTTAAATAACACGCATAAATGAAGTTGTAATGAATTAACGACACGTGATTTGTTCGGTGTGAAAGATACGACGCTACGTCGTGCACAAGTTTGCCATCAAAGTGGGTCCCCAGTGGAGACGGTTTGGGAAACGCTGTCTGACACGTGAGGCAGAACAAAATGCCAGAATGCATTCATGTGTTGTGTATATATATTTGTATTCTGAAAACAAAAGCAAAAAGTGTTTCACAAGATTGATTACAAATGACACCTACAGTATGTCGCACAGGCCCCGGTGGGTGTGTGTTGACCCCCGACATTTAAAAACACCAATAAAATTGCCATAAAATTTACAAAACCGTGTCTTATTTGGTAACTGCGTTTTGATACGGAATACATTTAAAACTGAGCATTTCAAACTAACGACAAACAAAAATTGTACTTAAATGTTACTGAACTCTTTGTTTTTCCTGACTTGAGGTGCCACAAATATCTCCTCCGGTGTGTAACAGACGACTTCACAGATGACGGGGGAAACAAAATGTCATTTTGGTTCAGCAGGTTCACAGCCAGTGGCTCTGCTCGGCTCTGTTGGCGCCGTCAAGCAGGTCGTCCTGCTCCGCAGGCCCAGGTTCAGGGTCTTCTTTTGGCTGCGGGACTGGTGTTAGGGTTTCAGGTCTTTGGATACGTACCTGAAACGACACGACGATTGTAATGTCTTAGAAATGCTTACGCATGGGTTTGAGTGTGAGAGTGGATGGTTGTTTGTTGTTTGTGGCCCATGTCAAGGGTTTTGCATTAAAAACACGTAGTCTCAGGAAATAAGTGACAAACGCATAATATAAACAGCAACACATACAAAGAGTTTACACAAATACATGCTTGTTTTAGGGCTAATGGCTCCAGCCCCAAGCTGGCACTCAAATATGTTAGTGTGGATGGCTGTAGTGGACAATTTAAATCAAGTTCTAGTGTGATAACAGTTACAGAAATCTAATGGTGAGACCCCCTCTGATCACCCCTCCCTTCCCAAGTGTGCCTGGGACCTAAAATGGCCTTCACATACCAGAAAGCTTTTTGTTCATGCCATGAAAACAAAAAATACTGCGACTGGTTTTCCATTTGGGCTGCTGTAGGAACATTTCGGCACAAGATGGCAGCAGTTTATGACTATTCTGACTCTGACTCCAACATTTTGTTCCCCCCCTGCTTTGAAACTAGTTGCCATCTAATTTACATCTCGCGAAACCACATTTTTTTGAATAAATTAAAGCAAATGTGTTGACTGAATAACAATCCAGCAGGTTTAGTCGATCCAAAGACTTACCCTCCTGGCCCGGGTCGGCCTCCTCCTGCAGGGACAGAGGTAGAGGAACGTCGTGCAAGCAGCGAAGCAGCGGAAAGAAAACACCGACTCCACCACGGACATTAGGATGAGAGGCACCCACAGAATGATCGTCGTCGCCTGGAAAACAGAAAAAGCATGAACATTTCTGAAGGTGTTATCTGAAAACCGCAGTGAAGTGTTTGCATTCAACTTACATAGATTCGCGTCGGGTCGAAGGGGCATTCGTACGTGATGCTGGAAGATCCGACATCTTTAGCGGAGAATGTGCAGTGCGTTAGCAGGCCTTTGCCTTTGTCCATGATGGCTTTCACCATGGACACGGACAAGGCCAACGTGGAGGCAACTGCCAAGAGTCCGGCCAGGAAGCCGAACACCAAGAGCACCCACTGCTGCAAAGACAATCACACAAACACATTTTCTCCACAGTAAAAGGTACATGTCACACTCGTCTGCATGCATGCATGCATGTATAGAAAACCAGATTTACATGTCATTTAAATAGATCATTTCGCCCTGCAATCAGTCATCAACAAAAGACAAGTTCTAACAGGAGCCACCAAATGACAGCTGTGTGTGCTGAGTGTAGGAGGGAACGACGCTGTGCCAACAACAGTGAGGGAACACTTATTTACCAGGATCCGGTTTCTCTTGTTTTTGGACAACACGATGGCGGTTATTCCCCCGATGATTCCCTAAGAGACAAAGGATGTTCAAAGGTTAGAATGGGGTAAAAATGGCTTACTGTACCTTTAAGCATATATGACCACTGACACAGTTTCCAGGTAGTCTTGTTTTATACATTTCCATTTTGGTGTGCCCAAAAAAAAAAACTACTTCAATCCACTACCTGCTACTGTGTTTACATATTAATGAAGTCACGATCAAATTGCTGCAATTGCAATGGTCTATCACTTACCACCAGCCCTGCCACAATGGCAATGACATTAGAGATGGCGTAGACCATGGTCCGAGCCTGTGCGTGCACGTTTATGTGCCGGAGCACGGCGCCGTGCACGAGCGCGCCGAGAAGAAAGTTGACGTGGCCCACCAGCACCAGCCCCAGCCCCATCTTCATCAGGGCTTTGTTGTCCTTGAGGCTGGCGCAGCATACTCCTATACAGCAGAAGCAGACATGCGTTATTTTTCAGATGTTATATGAGGTTTCACAGCATCTTTCTGTGGTTTTCTGCGATTCACACACACACACACACCATAACATGTCAGATAAGAGCAGTTACGACAATTATCGCCTGCTGAGACCCCAGCAGAGACGGGTGAAGATCTCGCCCTGCTGCTGCAGCTATGGTAACAGTTCAGACGGGGGGGGGGGGGGATTGTGTGTCCCTGGAATATTTTGTTCCTCCCTTTAAAGGAAAGATAGAGCTTTAAAGTCCACATCACCCCCCCCCCCGTAACAATCGGGACAAAGCTTTGGGTGTGGTTGTGATATCCACCACCACATTTATCTGGCCTGAGGGGTCAGGTGGAGACAGACTGGTTACCGACTCCCCGTTTGTCTCATTGTGGAAATACTGGCTGCGTGTTTGGGGTCATAATGCGCTTAATAATTATTAACGTCATAGTGTTTGCTGCCATATAACTTTTCGCACACTGTGTCACTGTAAAGACGGACAGAAACCATGTGATGGATGTCACGAGCCCCTATTTTGACACGACCTGCATGGTTCAAAGGTAAAAAACAAAACAAAACATGGAGACCAATACTGTGTTTAGTAAGAAATGTTTTTAATTGGATATGTAATCGATTAACTGTCATGTGTGATGTGTACAGGTGCATGTTTAGTAATGCTAACTTAATCAAAATGTATTAAGTTTAATATTTGTATATTTCTTAAAGGGATGGGAATCTGTATCGGTCCGATACTGGTCGAAATCACTGGATCTGATATCGCACAGGTAAAAAATGTTAAGTCTGATAAAATTCAATTCAACATTTGTTTATTGTGTATTTGAAATGACTGCACAAATGTGTTGTCAAAAGCTTCATAAATGGCCTAAAATGACTGTATCGGTCTAATATTGTTATCGGTAGACACTCGAGTTTATGATATCGGTATCGGACTCAAAAAAGTGGTATCGTCCCATAACTTGTTTCTTTCATTCTGCTTGGTGACAAGTAACTACAGTAATAGTACAGTCGGGGCGGGAATCACAGCGTACCTCACGATACGATACACAGTCCACGACACCAATAATATCACGATATAACGATTCCTGATGATAATCGATATGTTGCCACTCGCGACACATGGCGATATCGGTCTATCTGAAGAAAACTTAAACGTGCAGTATAGAACGTGGATGGAGCATCTCTTAACGTAGCTTTCTATCGATATTGGCGCCCTGACGCATTGATTATCGTATCGCACAAAGAACGATATATTTCACCAAATCGATATTTTGACCCATCCCTGTTACAGTGAGTGGGTTCATGACTGGGCAATTAATGAATAACAACGTATATAGTTAGTATACATATATATAACTAATTAAAGTTCAATGTATGATGACACATGATAAATATTGATAATGATACATTATTTGCTTTTTTGGGGCTGGACTAAAAGTATGAATGACCCATTACAGGCCCCAAATAATGCTAAACAGCAGCTTTTAAGAGTTTAAATGATTAAAGTGAACGTTTTACAGTGACATATTAGTACACCTCAGCGTAAGTTTGACAATGAAACTAATAAGTATTAGTTTCAACTTTGCACACACACACACACACGAGAGAAATGTCTCTCCTGTCCTCTGAGGTGCGCAGACCACGCCTTAAAAAAAAGTCCACACGCAGCACAGACACAAATACTAACTATAAACACGGAAGTCTGAATGACTTTAGAGACACAAACGTTGTACGTGAACTCACCTAAATATACCATGGTGGCGTTAAAGTCCTCTTAGGTCACATTAGTGTGGCAGTTGTGTTGAAAGTCATGTCTGGCAGCTCGGTGACGGTTGGTGTGTGTGTGTGTGTGTGTGTGTGTCCTTGTCTTCCTCTACTACCGCTCTCACCTCCGGCGGTAAATACCGCCTACCTGTGCGGAAGCCCCGCCCACCGTACCTTTACAGAGGAATCTGACTGTGTGTGTGTGTGTGTGTGTGTGTGTGTGTGTGTGTGTGTGTGTGTGTGTGTGTGTGTGTGTGTGTGTGTGTGTGTGTGTGTGTGTGTGTGTGTGTGTGTGTGTGTGATAAATGTTTCTCGATTTTAACAGTGTGTGAGTACAGAGTGTATGCATGCTAATCATCAGACATATGGAGGACGAGACCTGACATATCAATAACTAAATACAGGAATAAATAAATAAATGCATAAATAAAAAAATAAAAAATTGATTAATAAATGCATGAATAAATAAATAAATACATGCTTTACATTTATTTATAAATAAATAAATGCCTAAAAATGAAGCAAAAGCTGGTGCTTGCATACAACTAAAATTTACATTTTAAGATTTTAACTGTTAAAACAGTAGTTTAACATGCAGTCAATTGTAAATAACTGACAAAAACTGGGCAAAATGAGCAAAAGCTACTTTTTCTGGCCCTTTTCTGGTTAAAATAAGTCCACACGGACATTTTGATGCTTAAAGAGTTAAAGATAAGAGCAATGACATTCACTGGAGAAACATTCAGGACGTGTGAGTCAGATGGAGAAGAATTTGTCATTTTTATTCATCAGAACAGTTGGCATTGTTTCTGTAAATATATGCTAATGATGCCGTTTGGCAGATGATGAAAACTGGGATTACGTAACAATATTTACTCCAGCTGTCAAAGATGCTCACAGATTTTCACCTGAGTCACCTGAATGCAGCATGTTAGCCTCATTAGCCTGATCACCAACACCTGTGCCTCTGTCGCCTATTTAATACCTCACTTGTGGCCAGGGAGCCGTCAGAGAGGTTGACCTGCTTTGATGGTGTGCAATGAGGGTCGTGGATCTATTGCTTTGTGTCTTTTTGGGCTGTTTAGTCTCTGCGTCAGTGATAGACAGGCAGGATGTCATGCTGTCCCATACGTTTCCTGGATTTTTCCCAGATTTTGAGCCTTTGCCATTTGAGGGAAACTTCGATTTCACTCCACATGACTCCATCTTCAGCTCCTGGCGAAGCCCGGTTCCTGACTTTCACATGCACGCTCAATTACCTCCCATGATGAACGTCCCCAGGATACAGGTGTTTTGTGACGAATCCCGCTTATCTGTGCTGGTTGATAAGAGAATCAATGGTGCTATGCTGACAGCGGAGGAGGTGCAGCTGGGGAATGGCTGCTACAGCAATGGAGAGCGAGCGAACCAAGTTGTCTTCACTTACAATGTGGATGAGTGTGGAACCACACATAAAGTGAGTTCACCATATTTCCCCCTCACCTCCTGTAAGGCTCTTGTGAATCCACGCTCTTGTTTCTTGCAGATGCAGAACGGCTTGGTGATGTTCACCAACTCCGTGCACTTGAATATGAAGAAACCTCTCCCCGCCTGGAGGCAAACTCCTTCCACAGTGCATGTCTCCTGCATCCCAGAGAGGTCTCTTTTCACAGCGGTGTCTTCAGAAGGTGGCAGGACCTTCGATATCAAAGCCATGAACTGTGAGTCAAAGATCTGAGATGTTCTTAAGCTGACAAATGTGTTTTTATAAACCTTTACTTTTTCCTGCAGCGTCCTGGACGAGTGCTGCCGTGTCCGACGTCTATAAAAGAGGCCAGGTTGTGAACCTCCAGGTTTCTGCTAACACTGGACGTGGTGAGCAGCTTTTCATCCAGTCCTGCTTTGTCTCTGCGTCGCCGGATCCTCAAAGTAAACCTCGGCATGCGGTCATTATGAACAAAGGGTGAGAAGTCGCTAGTTCAGTCACTGCAGTGTTTATTACTGCGACCACCTGTGAACCTGTCTCTCTTTTCCAGGTGCACAGCCGCCCTGGGTTCTCCTCATCCTGTTGTACAGTTTGTGGCCTCTGGCAGAGGGGATGTGGTCAACTTTGTTCTGAACACAACTTATCTAATGGCTGAGGTGAGTTTTATAGTTTTATCCACCAAGGTGGTCAATGCTCGGCTCTATGTGAGCAGTAGACCTCAAACGTTACTTAAGGCAGACGTTTTGAACTTGAAGATGTTTCACCCATAATCCCAGAGGCTTCTCGGAAGGATGGGTGAAACGGTGAGAATCTAAAAGTCCAGAAGCTGCTGTTTCGATCAACTTTCGAGCATCTGAAGTTATATTTTGACTTTGCAGATCTACATCCACTGTACTGCGCTCATCTCAAACCAGGGTATCACGGCTGGCTCCAAATCCTGCAACTATAACTTCATCAAGTCAAGGTACAGTACTAATACACATTACACACTATTTTCATAATCGATTTCCTTTCTTGACCATTTTAGTTATTTGGTCCATATGTTTTACTCAAAATGATCAAACTGTGATATGGAGCAAAGAAGCCAGGAAATATTGACAGTTAAGAAGCTGAAAGATCAACAACCAAAGACAAAATGTTCACATTTTATATGATTCTTTACGTTTGTAAATGCTCTGTTCGTTTGAATGAAATAAACCCGAGAAATGCGAGTAGTTTTGTCCTCTTTGGCTTATTTACTGGGAAGTGTCATGACATTCAAAATAATTAATTTGAGTTAATTTATGGATAAATGTGTTCCTATTTCAGATGGGAAGACCTGAGTGGAGACGATGAGGTGTGTAAATGCTGTAGCTCAAGGTGTAAAGGCAGACCCCATCATGAAGGTCAGTGATTGTTCATCTTTTAAGTGCAATGATCAGTAGATCATACAGCGTAACTCGGTGTCTCACAGACCATGTTTATCTCAGGCTTCAGGGCCACGGTCAGCACTGGCCCGTTTGTCACTGTGGACAACGACGTGAAGACGAGCTCCACGCCCGACGTCTCGTCTGAACAGCAACTGCCTCCTCCACCGGTTACCGACTCGATGCAGTCCGACGCTGCAGTGACGGAGACGCTAGTTTCTGGTGCGTCGCTTTCAAGAAGCAAATTTTCCTCGCCCCTGCAGGGTGACGTTTTTGCGATTCAGGACCCAGTTTCCAGTCTGATCCTCTTGCTTCCTGGGCAGATGGAGGACCGTACCAATGATGGCTCTGACACTGAGTTGAAGGAACGTAGCGTGACTTTAAATGACATCCCTGAGCAACAACCTTCATCTTACCTGAATCTACCCTTAGGTGGTATTAATGTTCAAAATGAATTCAAATCCATTTCATTTTTGGATCTGAATTTTCCTTCGGTGGATGGATGGCCTATTCCAGCCCCTGACAAAGCAGAGTCTCGGAGACTAAACCGGTTTGGACGGTCTGGAGTGTTGACCGTAGACGTCCTTCTACCAGCTGAGATGACACCGAATGACCTTAATTTTGACCTTAACCTAAGGGAAGAGGAGCCGACTCGGATGCAGGCAGAAGCGGCCGAGAAGTCCAGCGAACAGCCCGCTGACGATGGACCAATAATTCGCTCTAAGCTCCAGTTCTCCAAAAGTGCAGATGGAACGCAAACGCTGAGTTATGAGGAGGAAGAGGTGGCGCCGAAGAAGCTGGAGGTCAAACCTGCGACCATGAGACGAGCGATGGCGATGAGGGAAGGGCAGAAGGGACTGCGCTCAGCTTTCCTGGATTTCTTGAGGTACTTTTGAGAAATTGTCCAGGATTTGGTTTAAATTTTATTTTTATGCGGCACAGATGCAAGTGAATGGGACATGGCTGCCACCAGGGGGCGACAGAACAGATTTTTAGCCACTGGCCTAATTTACTCTTTGATTTGCCTCCTATTTGAGCTTTCATGTCTCAGCTGGGTCTGACTTGGCAGTTGGTGTTGGAATCTCATACAATCACTCAAAATTATGCAAACAATCGCTTTATACAATAGGGAATGTTTAATTATTCTAGTTACTCTTGTGTTGGTCATGTTTAACTTTTTTCTGTCTTTTCGTTTTTTTAGGAGGATGGACAAAGCAGAATAACGACAGTTTCAAAGACTTTTATAACACTTAAGTTGAATAAAGGTATTGATTAAAAAGACTGTAGTTTTTTATTATTTTCACATTGACAGACTGACTCTATTTTCTCATAATTCATGTGGGTTTTTCCAAATTTTTTTCAAACATGGCCCTAATACTCTGACCAAAAATATGCATGTTTGAATGAAATTATTTGATTTTAATCTCAGAATTCTGACTTTTTTCCCCTCAGGATTTTGACATTTAATCTCAGTTCTCTCTTTAATCTCAGAATTAATGCTGGGTTTTTTTCTTTCTTTCAATTGTTTTGTTCATGTGGTCCTACTCTTCAGGGAAAAAATACATGTTTGAATGAATTTGATTTTAATCTCATATTTCTGACTTTAAACTCAGAGTTCTCCCTTTAATCTCAGACTTAATGCTAGTTTTTTTTCTTACTACTTTCTTTTATGTGGCACTACTCTTCTGAACAAAAATATGCATGTTTGAATTAATCTCAGAATTATTTCTTAAACTCAGAATTCTCCTTTTTTCCCCTCAGAATTTTGACTTTAATCTCATAATCCATGTTTTTCTATAATCTGTGCGGTTATTGCAGTGACTGGAGCTGTGTTTCAGTGTGAACCCTCTGCAGGTCGCTGTAGGCAGCTGGGCTGTGTAGTTAGGACAGCTCCACAGTGCTCTCTCCCTTTTACAGCACATGCTCTCAGTGTGTTTTTTCTTTTTTTCCCCCCCCTCTCTTCCAGCTTTGACCCTGGCCACTGTTTCCTCCGCAGCGCCGCCGCTCTCTATAAAGTGACCACGCGTCGCACGCGCAGCCTCTTTCCCCGGCCTCAAAACAACCGTGAGTGTCCAACTCACTGTTCCTGAAAAAAAACTTTAAATAAAAAGAATATAAAAAATATAAAAGCAACAAAATCTAAATAAAAACAAGAACAACAATACTTAAAAAAAGAAAACAAACTCTTAAATAAAAATCGCAAAATATTAATAATTTAAAAAAAATAAAAACAGGAGGCCTCGGGCTTTAACCCGAAGTTAACGTATTTAAAGGAAGAAATCGTACTTTCAGGACACCGGATTTTTTTTCTTTACCTTTTTTATTTTTTTCCTCCCAACTTTGACTCGGAGTCAGTCGTCGTTTTTTTTTTTGGGATCGGAAAGTCACTTCACATCGGCTATTCTTCATCATAGAGAGGGATAGCGGCCGACGTTTTCATTTGACAAGTCCGAGATATGAACACAGCGACCGGGAGTTATCCGATGGCTTCTCTCTATGTCGGCGACCTGCACCCAGACATCACGGAGGCGATGCTCTACGAGAAATTCAGCCCCGCCGGACCGGTGCTCTCGATCCGGGTGTGCAGGGACATGATCACCCGGCGATCGCTGGGATACGCGTATGTCAACTTCTCCCAGCCTGCCGACGGTAAGACATCTGTGCATGCGATGCAGAGCCACCACAGCAATGTCACCCTGAGAAATGTGCATCTAAATCACAGGAGAATTCACCAATGTCAGTCGTTATACTTGACCCACATTTAAAAAAAAAAAAAAAGCATGTCCCAGTTCTTTTATACTCCACATATAGATATGTCACTACTGATGTTAAAGCACACAGAGCTGGACTCGTGCTTTAAAGTCAACAATCAGTGGGAAAATGTATGTATGGTTGATCTCTAATTCAGCCCAGAATGACCCATTTCTGCTCCTATTTAAAGGGCCACTGAGTGCAACTCATTCCCAAGACTGGTGCTTCTCTGTGGGGTTCTGTGTCACACTGAAGTTTCCTAATTCATCCATTAAAAATATTAAGATGTTGAAAACGCCCCCTAGAACAGGGGCCACTGAGCATGGAGTCTGGTCAGAAGGGTCAAAAGTCAAACTTTTTTGGGGGGGGAAACGACCACGTTATTTGACAGAATTTTAAAACAAAACAAAAAGGCTATTGCTATGGAACAATATTTTTTGTTAAATAATAGAAATGTATTTATGATCTTTGCATTGAACATGTACAGAAATCATCACCAGTTGGAGACCTCTGCTCCCAGAAGGTTCCTGACACTAGGTCACATGTAGGTTAGCAACCATGAGAAGGTGACGGCAATCACGAGTGTTGAGGACCAAGAGTAGATAAACGACTCATCACTAACCTGAAAGCAATCTGCTTGTATATATGTATGTGTATATGTATGTATACTATACATACATATAAATAAATACATATACACATATCATGTATATATACAGACACATACACCCACACATATACATACACATAAATACATAATATGTATTTATGTGTATGTATATGTGTATAACATGTATTTATATATACACATATAAACACATATAAATACATATGTATTTATGTGTATATATATGTGTGTATGTGTCTGTATATATATGTGTATGTGTATATGTATTTATTTATATGTATGTATAGTATATATATGTGTATATATGTATATGTATACATATGTGTATGTGTATATATGTATATGATTACATATGTGTGTATTTGTGTATATGTGTATATATGTGTATGCATATATATGTGTGTATATATGTGTATGTATATATATATGTATATGTATGTACATATGTGTATGTATACATATATGTGTGTATATATGTATATGTATGCACATATATGTGTATGTATATATATATATATGTACATATATGTGTATGTATATATATATATATGTGTGTATATATGTATATGTATGTATATATATAAATGTGTGTATATATGTATATGTATGTATATATATATAAATGTGTGTATATATGTATATGTATGTGTATGTATATTAAATGAAGAGTACAGTGAATGTTCAAGTCATTCACAACAAACAAGGGTAGTGTAGATGAACAAAAGGCTTCTGTGTGGATCAGTTAGTTTCCCCAGGTTCTTTTTCATTAGTATTCGTTTACTTACTTGAAAGTATAATGGTCTAACTTAAGGAGCATGTGTGCGATAGTCGATCTCTTATAGGGCTCTGAAAGCTAACCTTTTACATCCATAACTGCCAAACCTTTAGGAGTCTTTCTTGTGAAACCACCGTTTTGACATGGCGTGACATCCTGACACTGAGCAGTCGTAGCAGGTGTTGCGGTCGTCTCCAGCTGTCTGCTGATAATGTTTACTTTGTGTGGAGAGACTTGTGCGCGACTCTTATCAATGTTCCAGCACCTGTGACGAGCCAAAAAAGTCACGGTGGGTTTTTACGACTTCTAGGAAACGTGGGTTCACTGTTTCCCCGAGTAAACGGAGAAAGAACCACAAGCAAGAAGACGCCATTTGTTGTTGGAAGGGAAGACACGTGGGGGTGTTACATGGTGACCATTGGGTATTTAAATGCTGCCACTTCATCTAAAATGGTATGATAAAATGATGAAATAGGAGGGTGTAATCACTCGGGAGAGACGATTAGGGCTGCAAGTCCTTGAAAAATAAAAGATCTGATTTCAGCTTCTATAAAATGTGAATATTTCTTTGTATTGTTGCTGCTCTATGACAGTAAACTAAATATATTTGATTTGTGCATGAAACAAGATGTTTGAAGTTTGATGTTAGTCTCTTCCCCATCAATGGCGGGGAGAATGCTCTACTCTCAGTCCAGGCCAGCACATACCTCTCAGGACCCCTCTCTAAATATAGAGCCACTTTTTCAGCAGCCCCGAAATCTGCCTGCCCACAATGCTTTTACTCTCAGATGACAGAATGGTATAGCTCACCATCACCGCTTCATTTATGAGCGATCGCTTACACTGTTTTTGTGACAAAGATCTCTGTCTGTGAACCTTCCAGAAGTCCACATTACACACACACACACACACACACACACACACACACCTTCTCTGAGCACACACCGCTTGTGAAGTACAATTGCGAGCCAAACTGCTGATGCCAGCAGACGCAAGGCAGCTCTGTTTTGTTTACCAGACACTTTTTAGCTGGAAAGCCTGGACTGTATGTGTGTGTGTGTGTGTGTGTGTGTGTGTGTGTTACTGTGGAGTAACTGAACAAAAGGATGTAGGACATTTTTTTTTTACACCTGCGTTGACATTTAAGAGCCATTGTTATATCGATGGCAACACATTTTTATTTTTAAAAAAACTGCTTCTGTAGAACAGCATGTGTTGAGTTAGAGGACCCCCCCTCACACACACACACACACACACACACACACACACACACACACACAGCTGCTCACAGACAGCACACATGGTCCACTGCTAGTGTCTCTTATCCATTTCGCACGTGCTCGGTGCTCTGTTAATGTTCTGGCTGTTTTAATACACTCAACCACTCCACTGTATCATTGTCCTTAATGTTAATACTGAGGTTTGGAGCTTAAAAGGTATGGTTTGCATTTACACAATGGTATCGGCGGAATAGAAAACCATACAGTGCATAATGGCAGTCTAAGAGGCGCCATATGTATATATATATATATATATACATATCTTTTCTTTCTCCCCTCCAGCCGAGAGAGCGCTCGACACCATGAACTTCGACGTGGTCAAAGGGAAGCCGATCAGAATCATGTGGTCCCAAAGAGACCCCTCCCTCAGGAAGTCCGGCGTGGGCAACGTGTTCATCAAGAACCTCGACAAGTCCATTGACAACAAAGCCCTGTACGACACGTTCTCTGCCTTTGGCAACATCCTATCGTGCAAGGTACACTCATTCATTCATTCATCTTTATCCTCCACATGAAGGTCGCAGCTGACATAGGTCGCCAGTCACCTAATCCCCATATACAGTTTGTTTTAACTGTTTCTGAAGGGGCTTTAAACCCAGAATATTGTGTCTTTAAAGGTGCATTAAGTGATAAATCTAAATCTGGCCATAAAAATCATCCTAATATGTCACAGAGACTCAGGAATAATGTTCATATAACAAACTGAACTCACCAACAACAGTACAGCCAAAATATTTGCATTAAAAAAAATATTTTGCAGACCGCAAATCATGTTTTGGCATGTGGCGCCACCTACCGCCGTCTACCAATCATTGCAGTCAGTAGAGTCTCATCTGCCGCGCAACCACGGGTTGCCAGGTACGTCTGAGCTACAATGGAAACGAAAACCTAAAAGACCTCTGTATTTTGTATTTGAGTGTAGTAACTGTTTTTGGCCACATTCTTACATATGGCGCCTTTAAGATTTCGAAAGAGTAGTATAACGCCCTGTTTTTCCCCAAATGTTTTGCAAAATGAGTGAATAAAGGTTAAAGGTCCAGGGTGTAAGAATTAGTGACATCTACTGGTGAGACTGCAGATTGTAACTGCTCACCCCTCCTTTTTCCTAAATGCCCTGGTATACTTCCGCGCACATGCCGCCTGTCGCGTATCAAGGACCTTGGTGTAGTTTTGCGCGTCAGGGTCTTGCAGTATCGCACTTCACCATCGGGTGGCTTTCATTCTTATTCATTTGCATACTATGCATATGCTTTAAAATGCAAAATACACTGCATGCTTTACCTGTAGAAACTGCAGAAACATGGCGGCCTCTGTAGATCCTTGCCTCGAGTACAAATTAAAGGCTACTCAACAGCATATTTGAAGTGATTATACACTTATATAAACCCCTTCTAACCTATATATATTATGTAACCCTTCTTACGCACTGTATCTTTTAAACAATTTCTTGCATTCAAGGTGGTGTGCGACGAAAACGGATCCAAGGGCTACGCCTTCGTCCACTTCGAGACGCAGGATGCGGCCGACCGCGCCATCGAGAAGATGAACGGCATGCTCCTCAATGACCGCAAGGTGTGAGTGTCCGATCGCCTTGTTGCACACGCGTCCTCGTCCGTTAGAACCTGGCTCTGCTATCTCGCTTGAACGTCAGTGTTTGTACGCAGCTGTGAATTTCTCAATGTTTGTCCAGATGTCAAGATGTCGACGGCCTCTGTGGATTTAGACTGATGTAAAGTGTTTTGTTCCTTATGTATAAATCTCACTTGACTTGTTTTCAGTTGGTGAGTTTGTGTGTGTGGGGAAAAATCTGACTAATAAACTCATCCCTCACTGCCACTGGTTTGAAGATAACCCCCCGAGAACTGATAGAGAACTCACTAAAACTCTTACTTATCTTTCCTACCGGATTGTTGTTGTTGTTGTTGTTTCATTTGTCCACATGCTGGTCACCCCCCCGTCTTTGGAGTGTTTGTGTGTGTGTGTATGACCACGCTTGTGTGTTTTAGTGATGGATCGAATGCAGGAATGCAATACTGGATGGCAGAAGGGGAGAGAGGTCATCACAACAAGGTATATAAGATCATTTGGTCCACCTCAGCTTTCCTTTGTACTGTGAGACTCTGTTGCTCCATCCCTCTCCATCCAACCTCCTCATCACGTTTTGGACCAGGATTATTGATGGTTGTCACTGTGTTGTCTAGCATGCCAACATATCTGCCTGCCTTTGGTGATATTAATATTAACAACGGCTGAAATTTTGTTTTTCGTCCATGGTTTACTCCAGGAGGGATGAGATTCACACAATGAAACGTAGCCGTGATATGTAAACCTTGTCCATGTTTTGTAAAAGAATGTCCTTTACTTATCGTGTTTGTGTGGTCAGGTCTGTATGGAGAGCATTCTTCACCCCCCCCCAAACCCCCCCCCCCCCGGATAACCAGTGTTTTAGATTTGGAATGAGGATTCAGAAGAGGTGGCTTTTTCTCAGTTTTCTCAGGACTGTTTTACAAGAGTGTGCCTCGCTGCTCTCTCTTTCCCCCCCGTTTTCAGATTCGTGGGTCGCTTCAAGTCGCGCAAAGAGCGGGAGGCCGAACTGGGCGCCAAAGCCAAAGAGTTTACCAACGTCTACATCAAGAACTTTGGCGACGATATGAATGACGAGCGGCTGAAGGAGCTTTTTGACAAATATGGTAAACTGAGACTTGATCCGGTCTTTACCAGCCATCCTTATTCACGTTCATTTACGTTGATTTTTTTTCTTACATTTCAAGGTAAAACTCTCAGTGTGAAGGTGATGACCGACCCCACTGGCAAATCCAGAGGCTTTGGATTTGTTAGTTACGAGAAGCACGAGGACGCTAACAAGGTAATTTCACCTAAACGTGTCAAGTGTACTGTATCTACTGAGACACTTCCTCTGATAACCTGCGGCGCCATCCGCAGGCGGTGGAGGACATGAACGGAATGGAGCTCAACGGAAAGACCGTTTTTGTCGGGCGGGCGCAGAAGAAGATGGAGCGACAGGCGGAGCTGAAGAGGAAGTTTGAGCTGCTGAAACAAGAAAGGATCAGTCGTTATCAGGTCAGCAGAATCTAGGCTCTCTCTCTATCTAGTGACTATGTGTCTCGTCTTTGTGAAAACAGCTCTGTCAAACAATACTATCAGACCTGACTGAGGGAGCATTTGTGTGTATACAGCGTGGGCAAGGAGCATTTAACTGCTGAATTCACTTCTGAAGCGTTTTGTGGGCGCTTTTTTAACAGTGGTTTGAATATAACACACATCTGAAAGTTACGCACTGCAGCTTTAAATCCATTATATATTTAAATAGATGTATTTATATCAGTGATTGTACCTCATTGTGTTCTGTTTCAGGGCGTAAACCTTTACATTAAGAACCTGGACGACACAATAGACGATGAGAAACTGCGCAAGGAGTTCTCTCCCTTTGGATCCATTACAAGTGCCAAGGTAAATAAAAAGCAGACCACTGCACAGATATAATCCATTTTTAAGTATAACAGCAACAGCACTGACATTATTTGTATATTTAAAGTCACTCAGGCACGTTGTCTACATTTCAGGTGATGCTTGAAGAAGGTCGCTCCAAAGGCTTCGGCTTTGTCTGCTTCTCCTCTCCCGAGGAAGCCACCAAGGCCGTGACTGAGATGAACGGCCGCATCGTCGGCTCCAAACCTCTCTACGTGGCTCTCGCTCAGCGCAAGGAGGAGCGCAAGGCTCATCTCACCAACCAGTACATGCAGCGCATCGCCGGCATGAGGGCCATGCCGGCTAATGCCATCATTAATCAGTTCCAGCCCACCAGCGGCTACTTCATGCCCGCCGTGCCCCAGGTGGGGGACAGTTAAAGTCATCCGAGAATCAATCATGTGACTTAATGTGATGCGACTGCTTCGGTTCAGTTTTGCTCAAACGCTAGTGCTGCTAGATGTCAGCTGGATATGGATATAGTGTCAGGGTCAGTGGTCTTTTAAATGATAAGTGTCTCTCTTGTGTCCAACAGGCCCAGAATAGGACGACATACTATGCGCCCAATCAGCTGGCCCAAATGCGACCCAACCCTCGGTGGCAGCAACAAGGAGGTAGAGGTCAAGGTGAGCATATGATACCTATACATGTACACTACCGTTCAAAAGTTTGGGGTCACTTAGAAATATCCTTACTTTTTTAAGGAAAAGCACTTTTTTTCAATGAATATAACTCTATACATAATGTGGTAAACGACTATTCTAGCTGCAAACGTCCGGTTTTTAATGGAATATGTACATAGGTGAATAGAGGCCCATTTCCAGTGTTCTAATGGTACATTGTGTTTGCTAATTACGTTAGAAGCTATTGGATGATTTGAAAACCCTTGTGCAATGATGTTAGCACAGCTATAAACAGTTTTGCTGGTTCTTTGACGAATGGGCAACATTCTTATTTTGAATAAAAATTATTTCTAACTTGTCAATGTCTTGACGATATTTTCTATCCATTTTGCAACTCTTTTGATGAATAAAAGTGTGACTTTTAATGGAAAACACACAAAAAAATGTATAGGTGACTCCAGACTTTTGAACGGTAGTGTAATATAGTTTATTTAATGCTTACATTTTGCTGTTGATGTTATTATTCTGCCTCCATTTGGTCTTTATTAACAGAAGCTATTTGTATCTGGAAGCTGAGTCTGTCAAACATAACTGACGGACCTCAGAGGGAGCGTTTGTGTGTATGCAGTGGCAGCACGGCAGCGTCGCATTTATTCACCTATGAAGCTGCGGTAGAATTCTCTCCTGTTCTGTGTTTTCAGTTTCATGCACCAACCTCTCACTTTACTAGCGCAGTGTTGCTGCTGCCTCCATCTGTCTTGGCAATAAACAAATCACTACCTGTTCTGCAGCACTGTGGTCTACTGAGAAACACAGAGATAGTTATGTGGCGCTGAACTCATTCGACGTCTATCGAATGGACATTTATATTCAAAAGTTATGCCCTACAGTTTTAAGCATCATCAAATATGCTGTCATAGATCATTAAAGAAAAAGGAATTGTCTCTTTCAGGTTTCCAGGGAATGCCCAGCTCACTGCGTCAGCCAGGACCACGCGCCAACCTGAGACACATGAGTCCTGGTAGCAACACACAGGGTCCACGAGGTGTGTTCGCCAACAGCTGATCATCATCTGACTCTTGCTGTGCAATTTTATTGCCACTGCATAAGCACTAGAAGATATTTGTGTCAATTCTGCCCCCCCATCTCTTCCCCCCGGCTGCCAGCTACAGGTCAGACCATGGCTCCTCGTCCATCAATGGGAGTCCCAGGCCCTCGAGCCATGCCTCCTTACAAATACGCCACGGGCATCCGGAACCCCAACCCCCAGGGAGTGCAGCCGATTGCCTTACAGCAGGTCGGTTAACGCGTGAAACGCCCAGCTCCACCGTCCAAATTGTCGTCAATGTCGTTTTCACATCGATCTGTGTTTTCCCAGACTCAGCCGGCTGTGCACGTTCAGGGTCAGGAGCCGCTCACTGCCTCCATGCTCGCTGCTGCGCCTCCTCAGGAGCAGAAACAGATGCTGGGTAAACACTGAATGAACCGCAATTCAAGTACACTCTTAGAAATAAAAGTGCTAAGTAGAACCATATAAGGTTCATCGGCTTGTCCTCATAGGAGAACCCTTTTTGACCCTTTTAAAACCCTTTATTCAGGAAAGGGATTTTAAAGGGTTCTCTGGATCAAAATGGTTAATTTAAGAAGCAAATGGTTCCAGGTAGAACCCCAGCCCTTGTAGAAGGACACTTTTGGAACCCTTATTTCTAAGAGTGTATGGATGTATGACTTAGTGCTCCACCTTACTCCAAGTCCACCATTTTAGAAGCAGGATATTGGCTTTCACGAATTAAATGGCTGCTGACAGGACAGAAGAAAACCCAGATTATAGCGACTTAGCAAACAGTTTACCTAATAAAACATGCTTAAATCTACAAAATCTTAATAACTGGCTGGAGACAGACATTTTTAACCTTTATGACCTCTGCGTCAAAGTCCATAGAGAAACGCAGCAACGTTACATCATGACCTACAGGAATTGTTCATCCACTGTTGCCTCCATCATTCAGTTCAAATGTGTTCTCTTGTGCCTTGGTTGTTAGAAATCTGTCATTCAGATCAACCAAATCAGTGGACAGTAGACCTACAACTTGTGTCATGTCCCTGCAAGCTAAAAATGTAAATTTTCCTCTATGGACTTTGGTGCAGAAGTTTACAAACGTGTGATTCCAGCTGGAAAAAAAGGTTTTCAGGAGCCTGATTTTTGCTCTTTTTTGTTTTAACCAGGGGAGCGTCTTTTCCCACTGATTCAGGCAATGCATGCCAACCTGGCAGGGAAGATCACCGGCATGCTGCTGGAGATTGACAACTCTGAACTGCTGCACATGCTGGAGTCTCATGAATCTCTGCGTTCAAAGGTACTCTCCTCTATCTCTATACGTCATACCACACTGTGACTGTATTCACATGTGCTGTGTCTTCTGTGCAGGTGGAAGAAGCTGTTGCAGTGCTGCAGGCTCATCAGGCAAAGAAAGACGCCACCCAAAAAGTGGGCAGCATGGCTTCCACTCCTGCCGCGGCCACATCTTGAAGACTGGTATGATCGTTCATTTGCAAACTATTTACGCTTGATTCGTCTTTTTTTTTTCTAATGTAAAGTCATTGTCTTGTTACAGGGCACAGAGAAACAATCAGAGATGGGAAGAGAAGCAAACACCAGAGTCCTCTGAACAAATATGCAAAAAATGAAAACCAAGGAAAAAAAAGAAAAGAAAAATGTAATTTTGAAACATACTTGAACCATTAAAAAAAAACAAAAAAAACATGACACTTCATAGTTTTCTAGATCTGTAATACTTTTGAAGTGCTAACCTAAAGCACTAGTGCAAATGAATCTTGAATGAAGGACCTTTCATTTAATGGCTAAGGAGAGAAAAAAATAAATACTTGAAGGAAATAGAGCATTGTTCTTCTTCTTTCTCGATGTTTGGTGGTTGATTTGAAATGATGGACTCCTATCATGTTTTCATGGGTCTGCAGTATTGTCAATAAAGTGATGATATATCAAGGTTACAACTCTTGTGTTTTGAATTTATTCATCCCTGGGGGGAATTGGGTGTATTACTTTGTGACTAGATCACAGCAGAAACCATGTGTTATCTGATGAGTCAAAAAAGTCAAAGCTATTTGTAACAGTACAGTTGTTTTAATATTTATTTTTGTAGTATTTTTTTATTATTATTAGGTCAAACATAGAAAAAACAGTATTTTATTAAATTAACATGACTTCAACTTGCATGTTCCTATTTTTATTTTTTCAAATTTTATTTCATGTGAAAAAAAAAAGTTAAATAATAAAAGAGATCGAAGTGAAGACTGTGTCGATGGTTTCGTCCGACAGGTGGCACCAGAGTGCACAAGACAAGGGAGGCGGGGTCTTTAGTTTGACTCCACCGATCACGAGCTTCCGGGGTTAAAGTTGAAGGGTTAAATCCAACATGGCCGCCAGCAAACGAGTGCTATATGTCGGTGAGTTATAATTATTTCTTATTTTTCCACTAAAACTCGCCGCTGTAACGTTGTTTCACTGAGTTTAGTTGACGTTTGAAGGTCATTGTCCTCGAATTCCCGGAGAGGAACACATATATAAAGTGTACTTTATAGAAAACACTCACACAATGCAGCCGGCGAAATACAGCATGTCCTAAACTTCTTATACTTTAAAGAACAACGTGAACAAAACACGTTGAGTCAGGTTGTATAGTAAAGTTTATGGTACAGGCGTGCGTAAATAAACTGAAGAGAGTTTGAAACTACTCCTTTTTCAAATTTAAACAACACCGAAAACCATGTTCTACCACAACAATGCACACAGCTATTGAATTGTTATCATTAGCACCTGTGCTTCACCTCCTCCACAGTTGTTTTTATTTCAGTATCCGGTCAATAATGTAATTCAGGCCCATTATCAATAGCTTCTGCTTTGGTCTGTATTTTTGCAGTATTTATTTTAGTATTTCTCATGTGTTTTTGTGCTGTTTTGTTGTATACTTATTAGTTCAGTGTGTATTATTATCCACCTGCTGTCACAAAATATCTGCTGGGAAAAAAGGCATCTGTTTACATGTTCAGGATACAAGAAATGTAAATTTGTTAAGCATTTGCTAAGTTTTAAATCAGTCAAAATTAAGATGTCTGGGTTTTGCTCATAAAAAAACATGAATTCAAATTTTAAATATCTTAATGTGTGTTTACCTAGTACAATATTTATTCAACATTTCTTATTTGCTACTGAAGGAAATTATATCTCAGAGATATTGTCATGTAATTATTGCTCAGTCCTAGCATGGACTGTATCTGATATTGCAAAAACAAAAAAGTGTGCTCTTATGTAAATAGTATACAATATGTAAATATGGCCTAGATGCTTCACTGAAAACAGAGAGAGACCACTGTCATGTGACAAGGACATAATTCCGTGCTGCAAATGTCTGCCATCCACTTGAGGTCTGTTTATAAAATGGCTGATTTTAGCTTGGTTAGCTGCATATATCTTATAAAAACAAGTTACTATGTTAGGATTGATGTATGTGTCTTAATATTGAGTATAACTTATTAACTGGCGCATTTTATATTTTTCATTTGTATGTGTTTATCAGGTGGTCTGGCTGAAGAGGTGGATGAGAAGGTGTTGCACGCAGCCTTTATCCCCTTTGGAGACATCATAGACATCCAGATACCGCTAGATTATGAGACCGGTAAGAGTCACAGCTTGTACTGACGTGTTTGATAGTAATGCACTGTCTCATGTCATGTAACGTTAAACACGGAGAGTAAAATGATGAAATGACGTTTTGAATGTGTCTGTTTCTTTTTCCAGAGAAGCACAGGGGGTTTGCTTTCATTGAGTTTGAACTGGCAGAGGTATGTAGAGACTGTACTAGTCTGATATCTACTATCTAGACCAAACATGAATGAGTAATTCATTGCAAGAATCAAATCAGAATATACTGTAGGTACATTGTTGAAGTGAACACACATTGCCCACACCTTTATCTCTGTGTTATCTTAAACTTATTTTTTGTACAGCCACAAACCATAAAAACACAACTGAGTGGAACTTCAGAATTCTGTAAAAACTGTGATACTGTCATTATATTGTTTTGTATCGAGCAGGTTCATCATAGACTGATATTGCACCTGGAGGTCCTTTTGTGTTGAGTAACCCTTGTATGTCCTCCATCTTTTGTAGGATGCTGCAGCAGCTATTGATAACATGGTGAGTGGATCACACTCCTGAACACACACATTAAGGCTGCGACTAACAATTATTTTACAATCAATTAACCTGTCGATGCTCAGTGTTTCTCAAACATGGACATGATGATGTTCTCAAATGTCTTGTTTTGTCCACAAACCAAAATGACTCGTTTTGATTTCTTTGTTATTTGGAGCAGAAAGAACAGAAAATATAGTACTTGTTTTTATTCTATATAAAAACTATTTACTCTGTTCGATCGATCGAAGATTGTTATTTTGCTCATGAAAGATTACATTTCTGAGCAAAGTTTGAAAAAGAGGTAATGTGCTAAATATTTTGTCATTAAATATAAAAAAAATAATATATAATAAAGTAAGGATGATGATGATAAATGCACGTAGCAAACAAATAGTTTTCATACATAATGTTGGACTAAATTCACCTTCAATCCACTGAGAACTTCTTAAGAAACTGCAGCAAAACAAGGACACATTCAAGCATTACGTATGAACACATTTATTAAATATAAGGTAATGAAAATATGAGTAATTTACAATATTTACAAATAATGTTAAGTGCTGTGGAGGTTGCATTTGCTTGGCGTGTCTTTATGCTGGTCCTAGGAATAAACAAACTTTGTTAATGTCTTCTT
The DNA here is from genome assembly GCF_963457635.1 of Microchirus variegatus. Lineage (NCBI taxonomy): Eukaryota > Metazoa > Chordata > Actinopteri > Pleuronectiformes > Soleidae > Microchirus > Microchirus variegatus. The sequence continues at coordinate 14,072,008 of NC_139822.1, read as the reverse complement.
TTTTTTTAACGCTTAGAATGAGTCTGAGCTTTTTGGACGGACTGTCCGGGTCAACATCGCCAAGCCCATGAGAATCAAAGAAGGTTCTTCTCGACCAGGTGATTATTGAAAACTGCTTTCATAGATGGCTTTGAAGTCACTTGTATAGATATACAAGTTATGTTTGGACACAAGAGTCTGATTCTTGCCTGTGCTTTTCCCCTCAGTCTGGTCGGACGATGACTGGCTGAAGAAGTTCTCGGGGAAGACGATCGAAGAAGCAGAGGCGGAGGCTGCAGGTGGAGAAACGACCAATACGGAGACACAGGAGGTGAGATGGTGTTTTCCGTTGACTGTTTATAGCTGTATTTGACACTTGACCCTTTTATGAAGGTGTTAATACAAGTGTGATTTGTTTTCTCAGGCTGAGCCCCCAGCTAAAAAAGGCAGAGTTAATCCTCAGGTCTACATGGACATCAAGATCGGAAACAAGCCGGCAGGAAGGCTACGCTTCCTTCTGCGGGCTGACATTGTTCCAATGACAGCAGGTATGTTTGTGTGTGTGTGCAGTGTCACCATGGCCACATTCTCCCCCCCCAAAAACACTATGTATCTAAAGAAAACACCTTCATTGAAAGATAAATATTACTATGTGCTATTATTAGTTTAATTCAACAAGACAAGAGACAAGACAGTGACAAACTAGAGAAAGACACCCAGTGGCGGTTCTGGAAACTTTGGGCCCCAGGCAAAGGATTCCAAGGCCCTTCCGAGACCTCCGCGACTACCTCAGGCCAAAAGCTAAATATTTATTGTCATAGATGACATTGTCAGAGAAAAACAAAGACAAAACCTTTGAAGGTATTACAGTTATGAATGGTGTGTGTGTCAGCTAGCATTAGCTAAACCCAGCTCAACAGATGCTGTGGTAACTATCCAAAATTAATTTCATCTTCCGTAGAAGAATTCTTCGCTCCTCACCTCACTAAGACCTCTATGAACATTCAGACTAGCAAGTTTCTGCTATGGTAACATATATATATATATATATATATATATATATATATATATATATATATATATATATATATATATATATACAAAAAAGTAAATCTGAAACACAATGTGGGGATGACGAGGCCCCCTGGTGTCTGAGGCCCTGACCTCTCCTAATGGTAGCACCGCCCCCTGAAGATACCATAAACCTCCTTTTCCCAAAATCCTCTGTAGAAAACTTCCGCTGCCTGTGCACGCACGAGAAAGGATTCGGCTTCAAAGGCAGCAGCTTCCACCGTATCATCCCTCAGTTCATGTGCCAAGGAGGCGACTTCACCAACCACAACGGCACCGGCGGCAAGTCCATCTACGGCAAGAAGTTTGACGACGAAAACTTTATCCTGAAACACACTGCTCCAGGTGAGGGGCTTTATAAGCAGTCTATGAGATGTGTTTTGTTGTTGTTGTTGTTTTACTGACTGGACAAACCTGTCTCTGATGCTCACAGGACAGCTCTCCATGGCCAACTCAGGGGCAAACAGTAATGGCTCTCAGTTTTTCGTTACTACGGACAAAACGGACTGGCTGGACGGCAAACACGTGGTGTTTGGAGATCTGGTGGAAGGAATGGATGTTGTCCGTGCAATGGAGGTAAATGTTAAAGGGGTTTATCTTTGCCAGGATTCCATTTCCATTCTCATTCCCATGTGTTTAGATGATGTTTCAAAGAAAATAATAGATATTAACATACATTTATAGCACTGTATTGCAGTCTTTGTGATAACATTTTGTTTTTGCAGGCTCAAGGCACAAAGGATGGGAAACCCAAGCAGAAAGTGATCATTTCAGACTGTGGAGAATATGTGTGAATGAGTAACACGTGTGCGCTTGACTGTTTTTGTGTAAATGTGTGAGAGCACGAGTGTGTTCCACATCTTCTGCCATGTAAATATTTCAATAAACACAGTTTTTCTACTAAGTCATACTTTTATAAATGAAATGTTGGGATTACTCTTTCTTACTGTCACATTTACACCTGTCACAACCCTGCTGCTTTATTATCTGTATATATGCACTTACTCCCAGAGTTTCTTTCCCTTTTAAATATTTTTTTAAAGAAGTTTTGATTCATTTACTAAACTGAAACCCTCAGCTTCTGGAGGCTTCTTATTTACTGTCATAAGATGAATAGAGCGATCACATATGTATCTGCTGAAACGTGTCAAAAGGACCCATTTACATTTATATAAACTGATGAACTGATATTACATTTTGTTTATTAGGAAAACAGACAAACATCTTATTCCTTGTCATGTATTGCACTGCACAAAATTCTTCTCTCTTTTTTTTATTTCCCCGAATTTGTTTGGTGTAATATAACTTAGTAAACAGTCTGAGATTTTATCTACACAAAGATGAGCCAGATGTTAAATAAATCAAATCCAACTGAAACAATAACAATAAAATACTGTAGAAAATACAAAAACAAACACAAATAAACAGGTCACGTAATAAAACTATATAAAAAAAAAAAGATTAAAAAGACTTAACGTTTTAAATCAAATTAGAGCTGTAATCTTGATTTGCTAAAGGAATTCACTAATTAGAATCCAAAAGTTTCATAACTATGGGGGACGAGACCTTACATATCAATAAATAAATAAATAAATGCTTTACATTTATTTCTACATTTCTGTCACAACACAGAATTTGGAAATTTGCCTCTTTCATTTGGTAAATGGAAATACTTTTTATTTCTTAAAAAAAAAAAAAGTTATTGCTCATTTTACCAAAACATTGTCTTATTTAGAAAAAAGTAAAACCAATACTAAATATACAACATATTAATTATTTCAGGCAACTAATGATAATAATAATAATAATAATAATAATAACAATTTAAAAAAAAAAACACTAGGTCCTGGAGGCAGAACATTTATGTTGATGTAAATCTTTACTGTTTAGAATAAAAAGGGCGTATCAAACTTGAAATACTGTGAATGTGTGCGTGTGTGCGTGTGTGTGTGTGTGTTGGAGCGTTACAGCCACACCTGAGCAGGTCGAGAGCTCTTCACACATCTCAGGCAAACAACTCCACCCTCTCTCTCTCTCTCTTTCTTTCTCCCTCCTCCCTCCCTCCTTCTCTCTCTCTCTCCTGTTGAGAAATCCTCACATTATCGCCGCACAAGTTTCATCCAAATCCTGTTCCTCCACTTCGACGCGGAACCGCAACGATCTGCGTACAAACTTGTGAGTATTCGTAAAGTCGCTTTGTTACGAAGTTCTAAGTGTAAATGTTTGGATTTACTCGATACTTTTTTGTTGTTTTTTGACGCGGACTTTTGTTCTTCTTTGGCGTTTGTGTGTGTTTTTTCCAACTTTGGATATGTATGCGTAAAAAAAAAAGCGCGTGCTCGTATAAAGTTGTGTCGCGCAGCGAGAGTGCTTTTTTTTTCTCCGTTGTTGTTTCCTAAAGTGTAATAAAACACCAGAGTCGCGTTTGTGCTCGTTTTTAAACACACGTTTGTTTGTAAACTCGCGTGTAAAAACGTGATTTCACATCGTAATGACTTAAATCCTTTGTCCTGTTGTATTTTTTTTTTGTTTGTTTCCTCCTGTACATTTTTTTTTAATGTGAGACTTTTTTGTTTTTGTCTTTGCTCCACTGACAGATTCCTAGAGTCTGCCCTGTCGTCCAGACAGACAGACTGTGAAGAAGAAACCTCGTCATGAACTGGTCGTTCCTCCAGAGCCTCCTCAGCGGAGTGAACAAGTACTCCACCGCCTTCGGCCGAGTCTGGCTCTCCATCGTCTTCCTCTTCAGGGTCATGGTGTTCGTCGTGGCGGCGGAGAAGGTGTGGGGCGACGAGCAGAAAGACTTCAAGTGCAACACGGCTCAGCCCGGTTGCCACAACGTCTGCTACGACCACTTCTTCCCCGTCTCCCACATCCGCCTGTGGGCGCTGCAGCTCATCTTCGTCACGTGCCCGTCGCTCCTGGTGGTCATGCACGTCGCCTACAGGGACGACCGGGAGCGCAAGAACCGCCTCAAGTACGGCGAGAACTGCCGCCGCCTCTACCAGAACACGGGCAAGAAGCGCGGCGGCCTGTGGTGGACGTACGTCCTCACGCTGGTCTTCAAGATCGGCGTGGACGCCACCTTCGTGTACCTCGTCTACCACATCTACGAGGGCTACGACTTCCCGTCGCTCATCAAGTGCGAGCAGAAGCCGTGTCCGAACAAGGTGGACTGCTTCATCTCGCGGCCCACGGAGAAGCGGATCTTCACCCTCTTCATGGTGGTCACCAGCCTGGTCTGCATCCTGCTCTCCATCTTCGAGATCGTCTACCTGATCGGCAAGCGTTTGCGCGAGTGCCTCACGCACATGCACCACTCTCGCAAGGCCATGACCAACACCATGTCCAGCGGGAGCAACCTGATGGACGGCGCCGTGGTGAAGCGGGGGAACACGCCGGAGACGCCGGCGCCCTCGTACAGTGTCGCCATATCTTGAGAGGAAAAGACTTTGCGAGCAAAGACACAAGACGAGGAAAGATGCTTCCTCTCACTTCCTGAAGGCACTTCCTGAAACTACACTGGAGTTCATTTTGGTTCCAGAGTCACACGAGACTAAATGTGTCATTGATCTGGAATGTGACCACTGTTTTTGGGGGATTGGTGGAAAAGAAAAAAGAAAAAGAAAAGGATTTTGCTCTTGAATTCACTGACATGAGTCACCGGGTGGTTTTGGAGAGTACAGTTCCATAAACACATGTGGTCTCTGTGTCAGATTTTCCCTCCGTTCGGTGCCCAGCCTTAAACCGTTCACCGCAGACTCTGCTGCTTTTATCCCCCTCTGCTTTACTCTGTAAATGTTGTACTTTTTAAAAAAAACATAATTTATCAAAAGGTTTTGAACGTGTGTTTACAGGCCTCATGAAGTCTTCATAATGCCAAGTTTTTGTAATTATGTGACATTGAGTTGTTGATATTTTGTTTTTTGATTAAAGATGATTATTTTCACGTTTGACGTGCATTCGTGTGCTGTTTTTTTGCACAGAGAAACATCACAGACTTTCCTTCTGTTTCCACTTTTACCATGTTTTCCCCATAAATCCCACCCTCTCCACTACTTACACTGATTTTTTTCCTGTTGCTATGCAGCGGCGCCGTCATTGTTTGGGTTGATTGGTACTTAGAGAAGGGTGGAGGAAGCAGAGGAGGAGGAGGAGCCTCCCCCTCCTCTGATTCATCGGCACTGACGCGTGGAACCACCCAGTGCAGGAATTTGAAGGTCTTTACAATTATCTGAATGGATGAATCCAGTATTTACACTGCTCAGATGTAGTGAGAGTGGGGGAAAGAGGATGTACTCTGAAAGTGAATATGTTTCAATCAGCAGCTGGCATCACTGCTTTTCCTGTGAAGAGTTGCTGTTGTTTTTGAATCACACCTGTTCACATTATGTGTGCACAGAAATGTAATAATACCTGAAAGACTGGATGCCACAGGATTTAAAGGGGAAACTATGTGTGTGTGTGTGTGTGTGACCTTACCTCCACACGAGTGGAAACATTCTCCAAAGAGATTGTGAGCTTTCAAGTTTCAAAAGTTCAAAAGTTTGGGGTCACCTACACTATTTTGTTTGTGTTTTCCCATCAAAACTTGAATAGAAAATATAGTTGAGACATTTCAGCTGTGCTAACATCATTGCACAAGGGTTTTCAAGGGTTTTCTAATCGTCCAATAGCGCCATTCTAACGCCATTAGCAAACACAATGTACCATTAGAGCACTGGAGAGAAATGGGCCTCTATACACCTATGTACATATTCCATTAAAAACCAGACATTTGCAGCTACACTCTTAGAAATAAGGGTTCCAAAATGGTCCTTCTACAAGGGCTGAGGTTCTACCTGGAACCATTTGCTTCTGAAAACCCCTTTCCTGAATAAAGGGTTTTAAAAGGGTTCTTGATGGAACCCTCCAAAAGGGTTCCAGGTGAAACCTTTATAAAAAGGTTCTACCTGGAGCCAAAAATGGTTCTCCTATGAGGACAAGCCAAAGAACCTTATATGGTTCGGGCTGTAGAAATAAATAAATAAATAAAAAAAGGCTCCAGGATGTTTGTTTCTTACCACTCCCACTTAATGGAGGGTGTTATCTATCTTTGCCCCAGCTCTCGCTCTCTTTGCTCTAGTACATTTCCTTCCTCTCACAGTACCCAGCAGAGTAGAGCGTTCCATCTTGTTAGGACTTGCGGCCCGGGCCGAGGCTGAGTCATGGGGTGCATTCCTGCAGGTGTGTCAGTGTCGACTGCCTGGACCAGTTCATCATCTGCAGCCAAAAACCTCTCTCTTCCTCCATTCCTCCCTCCCTCCCTCCCACTCTCTCTGAACACTCCTCTCATCTCTGTGATGTCTCTGTGAATGTTGCGATACTTCTAACAATACTCTGAGAGTTGTTGCTCAGGGCTGCGAGACTTTGAGACTCATTCTGTTTATCATTCAGACACAGAAATGGAACGTTAACGTGGCTAAAAAGGCGAAGATTCTGCCCTTTAATACGTGACGTAAACAAAGGGTTCATAAGATCTGAACGCAGGCTCCGATCTGCAAGATCTGGCAAGTTGTTGACAATAGGCCAAGGTTGGATAATCCACAGACCGGGGATTCATCTGTAAACATGACTAATAATGAGCAATTTCTTTTTAATGAAAACAGACATACGTACGGGAAGTTTTCTACTGAGAATTGTCAAAAAATGGAAACGTAGAAGCAAATATGAGTGAGAAATAAAAGTGCCAAGGAGAACCATATAAGGCTCTTTGGCTTGTCCTCATAGGAGAACCCTTTTTGGCTCCAGGTAGAACATTTTTATAAAGGTTCCACCAAGAACCCTTTTAAAACCCTTTATTCAGGAAAGGGGTTTTTAAGGGTTCTCTGTATCAAAATGGTTCTTACTGGAACCATTAGTGTTTTACAAAGGACAATGAAACACAATAGGGCCTTTTTCCATCTCAGCTGTATGTAGTCAAAAAACAAAAATGAGCAGGAAATGAACAATTAATACGCGTTTCCTTGTCGAGCGATGACACGAGTTCTTCCCGTGACCTCCTCACCTTTTTCCACAGCAGCAGTAACCCCGTCACAACAGCTTATACTCTGGAAGCGACCAAAAAAAAAAAGGGGGGGCAGAGGACATGCACGGCACAAATATATTCACCTCAGGGTGTGTCTGCTTCTGTTACGTACAATATACACCGCGGAACAAGTTCAGACAAAGAGACGTCATCATGGAAACATGGCACATAAGAACAACACGCCTACAACTTGTAGAAATAAACTATAATATGCTTCTTTTTAGATGCCCAGATTGGCACAGGAACAGAATTCTATGTTTTATGTATATATTTATTTCCTCACACTGACATTACAATATATAATAGGCCCTCACTGTCCTACTCACCTATGTCCAAGTACCTGGACATGGTTTATACCTGCTTTATTAACTGCATTTGAGCTGAACACTTTGAATGTGGCCATGGCACAAAAAAGAGAAGGAGGTGGAGAAAGAGAGGGAGGGAAGTAGAGCGAGAGAGAGAGAGAGAGGAAGAAAAAAAAAGAAAAGAAAAGAAAGGGGATCATCTGAGTCAGCTCCAGTTTTTCTTCTTTAACCACACCCACGAGCGCATTTCTCAACACTGCGTCCCCTCTACCTGTCTATAGAGACTAATCTGTGCGTCCCGGGAACTGAAACGACGTGAAAGCGAGCGACAAAAACAGTTGGAAATACGTGGAATCATGCAGCTTTCCCTCACGACCATGGATTAAAACGTCTTCCGGTGAGTGGAAACATTTTTTTTTATTTGTGTGCGAGTCTGAGTATGAGAGGATGTCTTCGCGAATGTCCGCGTTCGAGCCAGTCGAAACCCAGATGTGTTTATTCGCTCTCTTGAACTTCATCGTATTCATCAGGTCAGAGTTATAGTTCAGTAATTCCGCAGGAAAGAAAGAGAGAAAGAGATATGTTGTCGGCAATGTGCCAAACTTGGCCACGAAAACCGAAATGACGCACGGGAGCCGTGCGTAAAAGGCATAGAGAGCGCCCATATTATACTCACACGTGCGGTCTCGTCAACAGATTTACCACAGAATACTAATATTGTTCACACGTCTACATATAGAATACACATTTCCCTGTGAGTGATGTGTTAAGTTGCGCTTTAAGACAAACACAAAAGCAGCGTTCAAACATGACTGTTTTGCCTCGAGTTGCTCTGCCTCTTTGTCAGAAGTATAGAAAAGGTGGGGCTTATTTAAATGATATGCGAGAAATGTTTTCACATTCAATGACTGATTTAAAATATATCATTTGGTGTTTACTGGAGCCATTTGGATTGAAACCAAACTAAACAATTTTTTGTCCCTAACAGGTTTGAAGACAAACTGCGACGAGAAGAAGATTCTTCAGAAGATTCGTCTGATTTTCCGCCAAGGACATGGACTGGAAGACCTTCCAAGCTCTTCTCAGTGGGGTGAACAAATACTCGACAGCGTTCGGGAGAATATGGCTGTCGGTGGTGTTTGTCTTCAGGGTGATGGTGTACGTGGTGGCGGCCGAGCGGGTGTGGGGCGACGAGCAGAAGGACTTTGACTGCAACACCAAGCAGCCCGGCTGCGCCAACGTCTGCTACGACCACTTCTTCCCCATCTCCCACATCCGCCTGTGGGCCCTGCAGCTCATCTTCGTCACGTGCCCCTCCTTCATGGTGGTCATGCACGTGGCGTACCGCGACGACCGCGAGCGCAAGTACAGGGCCAAGCACGGGGAGAGCGCCAAGCTCTACAACAACACGGGCAAGAAGCACGGCGGCCTGTGGTGGACGTACCTCATCAGCCTCTTTGTGAAAACAGCCATCGAGGTCGTCTTCCTCTACCTCCTCCACTGGGTGTACGACAGCTTCTACCTGCCGAGGCTGGTCAAGTGTGAAGTGTCGCCTTGCCCCAACCAGGTGGACTGCTACATCGGTCACCCGACCGAGAAGAAGGTCTTCACCTACTTCATGGTCGGCGCGTCGGCCCTCTGCATCGTCCTGAACATCTGCGAGATCGTTTACCTCATCTCCAAGCGCATCGCCAGGTGCGCCAACAAGATGAAGAGGCGCAACCGCAACATGGCCGTGCATCACGGGGCCGACTACCACGACGACCCGTTCAACAACTGCAACCAGCCGATGCCGACGATCGAGGAGAAGGACAGCCCGCCGCCGACCTTCAAGGGCGCCCTCCCGTCATTTCAGCCGTCCACGCTGAAGCTGCACGACAAGATACGGGCCTCGGCTCCCAACCTGTCGTCCATGTCGTGATGGAAGCCAACATCGGGACAAATATCAGGAGCTCAGTGGTGTTTGGGCTTGAGACTCAGTTCAGTGAGCCAGAAACACAGTATGTGTGAGAACCTGGAGGCTGAGTTATCGTTACTGGATGCGAGAGACTCTTTTTGGAGAGCGTGAACTTTGGTTTCCAAGTCAACTTCCACAATATTTACAAGTCATTTAGAGCCAAATTGATTTGTTGATAATATGTTTTTTACAATACAATACCTTTCCATCTTCACAGTTTCTGTTAGAACATACCAGTGGAGTTTCACTCTTGTCTGTTGTGATTGGAGTTTTGACACAGGAAGGAAAGTCACTCACCAGCCATAGAGAGGCAGGACACACCTGGCAGAGGTATTCACCCTCCCTGCCAGAGTCTACAGTGGTGTGTCAGGGTGCTTTGAGTGTATAGTGTACAGTCCACTCATCTCTTTATTTAATTTACTCTCAGATCTTGGGACAGTTTTGTCGTCCCAATGATCTCAAGTGTCTATGAATGGTAAACACAGCTGCACCGGAGCATGGACGCTCCCAAAGTCCTGGAGTTATGGCTGATTAATACTTGAAGGTGTGTTAACTGGCCCAAAAATGACTTATTTTATACTTTTGAACAAGATTATTTCCCCAAAACTAAATCAATATATCATCACTTTATTCCTCTATGTTGCCTCTCAGGTTTGTGCTGCCACAGCCACATGTTGTACATACAGACCGCTGACGTTTTTTGTACACAAACTCGCCTTGTTGATTTAAACGGGGCGAAAAGGAATGCTGCTGTTCAATTCTGTTGCTGGAGCTGGAGCACAGCCGGAGGAAGCGCGGCCAACGAACTGTTACGAGTTGTTATTCCTCCGCTGTGCACATCAGGTGGGAATGGACTTTTCCCTGCACTTGTTACTGAACGTGTCCATTTTTATAACGTTGAATAAATTAAATTTAACTATATCGAATGTGTGTTCCGATGATTTTGTTTACGTTTGAGAGTAACGTTTGGATTCATTACACAGGAAATAACAGAGAAAGACAAAACTAAGGCTCGACATACACGGGTTTGGGGTCACCTATAGAATTTTTGTGTGTTTTCCAGTAAATGTCACTCTTATTCATCAAAAGAGTTGCAACATTTTTTCAATTTTATTCAAAATAATAATTTTGACCTTCAAGCACAAGGGTTTTCTCATCATCCAATAGCCTTCTAACGCGATTAGCAAACACAATGTACCATTAGAACACTGGAGAGATGGTTGCTGGAAATGGGCCTCTATACACCTATGTACATATTCCATTAAAAACCAGACGTTTGCAGCTAGAATAGAATAATGTTTTTCCTTAAAAAATAAGGACATTTTTAAGTGACCCACAAAACGTTGACTAATTTCTCGAGGGGCTGAATTTTCCATTGGTGCCAGCTCATAAGTCAAAACTCCTACACTCCTCATTGCAAATTTCCGTGAATCATCGTGACGAGCTGCTTTTTCTCCGTCACACATGAACGTCTCTGTCGCAAAGTGTTGACGAGGTTTGCAGTTAAGAATCTCAGTCTGCCTGTCGGACTCGTCGATCGGGTTTCCCTAAGGTGCGGCGGCGTTTATCTTGAATCTTTTCGGCAGCAAAGTGTAAGATTGTCAAAGATTAGCTCACGCTTTACTACTTAATATCATCGACTTAGCGGCTTTCGAGCATCAATGACACAATTCCTTTAGGAAATGTTTATTTTTTTAAATTTCACAACGTCGTTGGATATGTACAGGTATATTAAAATAAATACTTTTAACATATTAGAGGAAGACAAAGACACACATTTCATTCACATATCATCAACCACCACAATGCCCCACCACATCTATGTATAAGGACTGATGATTTCAGCCGGCAAATAAGGCACCGTGTTCCAGCAGTACACTTTCATGTAGTGATCATCGAATCAAATAGGGTCGTACCATCCAGATATTAAAATAATAATACTCTCATACACATATATTTACAGTTTACAGGTGGCCTGTGCCACTTTGGAGTTGCTCTTCCTGTTCAGGCTTCGGCAGATGAAAGCTCCGGCGGTCATGAGCTTGGTGAGATCCACTCCCTGATGAGTGAAGAGAGAAAGTCAGACGCTGACTTAAACTTAAGCATTTTAGGAGGCAACATGTTCACTATAAATAGCTACAACCACTTGCAAAAGGAAACTTGTAAGGTTTCTTTCTTGACTTACATCTGAGCCACACTGCTGCTAAGTTTTGCTATACATTTTTAACATGTCCAAATACTCAACTAAATGCCAGGACTGTACAGTATAAATATGTGCATCTAGAGTCCTGAAAATATCAAAACATTTAAGCTTTGTGTTTGTTATATATGTGACAGATCTAGCCACTGGAACTGCAAGAGATAATTTTCACAGTCTCCTCGATGAAGAGCAGAGACATGCACCTGAGATGTGCATCTCACCAGGCGGTGTCATCTGATAACATGGCTGCCTTAATGAAAAACAAGCCGCTTCACACACGAGTACACAACACAACTGTGGCTTCTTACCGTTTGAATCCCAAGTCCGTGCAACATGTAGACGACATCTTCAGTTGCGACATTCCCAGAGGCACCCTGGGCATAGGGACAGCCACCCAGTCCAGCTACTGATGAGTCTACCACACTGATCCCCATCTGTAAAACAAAGACGACATCCCCTTCTTTAGAGAGAGAACATTTCCCTTTTTAGAGAAAGTGCAACGACAATAATCGTAGCAGTCGCTGACCTGTAAGGCTACAAAAATATTAGCCAGGGCCTGGCCATAGGTATCGTGGCAGTGCACTGCCAGAGCACTGACTGGCACCTCTTTGGTCACTGCTGTCAACATCTGAGCCATGCTACCTGGAGTCCCCACTCCGATGGTGTCACCCAGCGAGATCTCGTAGCAGCCCATAGAGTACAAACGCTTCGCTACCTGCAGGACAGAAACAAAACATGAGCTTATATGTAGCTTAGGTGTCAAAGATCTTAAAATAGTGATTTTAGTAATGTAAACAAGCATCAAAAAAGAACTCACATGTGCAACTTTTTCAGGTGAAACGTTGCCTTCATATGGACATCCAAGAACACACGACACGTATCTGTGACCACAAACAAATCAAATATAAGACGCATGCAATAATCAAAACTGCCAGGGTGCAAAGATGCCAAGGATTTAATGGTTCGTTAAGCACAAGCTCGTATACTCGTACCCTCTGACGGGCACACCGGCCTCTTTAGCTGCTTTCATAACCTCGTCGAAGCGCTGCAAACTCTCGTCCACAGAGCAGTTGATGTTCTTCTTACTGAAAAGCTCAGATGCAGCTCCAAATATGGCTACCTCTGAAGCTCCTGCCTTCACCTGTAGAAAGCAAATGCAAGGAAAATGTACTATAGTTAATCTAACCTTTTAATGTATATAGAGCTACAGTTAGTTGGAATGTAATGGTGGGCACTCACAGCAGTCTGGAATCCCTTGAGGTTGGGGGTGAGGACTGGATAAGAGACTCCAGGTTTTCTACAAATCCCCTTCATCACCTCCACCTGGTCGGCCATCTGACGGAAAAAAAACAAAAACAGAAACCTATTACTGCTGACAAAGCAAGCCCCCTTTCATCCCTAGACGCTGTTGTTTCGGTGACCAACATCAGCACTTTGCATATGAATTGCTCTGGGACAACAGACTCACCTGCGGGACCCATTTTGGAGACACAAAGCTGGTGGCCTCAATGACCGCCAGTCCCGACTCTGACAACAAGTCAATCAGATTAATTTTCGTCTCGGTGGGCACGAGAGTCTGAGAGCGGGGACAGAAAAGCAACAATAGCAATCAGGGGGGACTTTAAAAACACAGCAGAAACTCAGACATAAATCTATCTATCTATCTATAAATGTGAATCTCAGTGTTAGTGCAATAATACATTAACATTACGTATTGAACCCTGATGAAGCAGATGAAAAACATACTGGACTTTGTTATTAAAATATGACTCAGCCCTAGCTACACAACACAGCTGACACGACAAACACCCTAAAGTGTTGTTTAAATAAAATATAAGCATGCACATGTGAATATTTACCTTCTCATTTTGAAGACCATCCCTGGGACCAACCTCCACTATTTTCACCTTCTCTGGAAGAACGGAGTTTGCTCTGACTCCAGCCTACACACACACAAACAGATTTAGCATTACCTGTCACAGGCTAATAAAAGACAGCATGTTGCGTACACACATTACGGCTTAAATAACCACACAACGCGTCACTATAAGCAAATAAGAGCACAATAAATATTCAAACTCACTGCTTGGACCTTTGCTGCGGAGCTGAACGTCAGGAACTGTTGGCCCATCGCTGAACTGTAGCTGCTTCTGTTGACAAACCTTATGAAGGCCGCCATGTTGTTCAGTGAACACTTCCTCGCCAGGAGCTACGGTTACATATAGCGCAAGGGCGCCATCTACCTGCCGCAGATCGGAACTACTTGAAATTGCTGTTTTAATGAATGCTCGTCGTGCTTTTTCCGTGCTGTTATTATGCCTCACTTATTACATTTTATCATAACATAACGTCCTTGGAAGAGGATAATGTTTTCATCTCTCTGTAAGACCATTTTCTATGGAAGCCCATTTACGCCATAAAAAAAGAGGTAAGTCAAAATGCTGAGATTATAAAATCGAAATTATAAGATTAAAAAAAAGTCATGATTATGAGTTTTAAAAGGGTCGAAATTATGAGATAAAAAGTCATAATTATGAGATTTTAAAAAGTCGAAATTATTAGATAAAAAGTCATAATTATGAGATAAAAAGTCGAAATATAAGTTAACGGCAATGTTTGTAATGGCCATTTCTGTAACAATGGGAATTGTTGTCATCATTCATGTTGTGCAAGGACGGACCGGAACTAGAGAACTATGCAAATTAGGAAATGACGTCAATTAGCGACGTAATTTAGCGAATTCTTGACTTCTTGACACCTGTGCGCATGGAGAGTCAAAAAAATCTCACAATGGCGGTGAGTTCATTTCGTATATATTATTACAGCTTTGACTGTCAAAGAAGTTGCATGACACTGAACTTTGTTAAGCGTTGTTGTGATTTTCTTTCTTAATAAAAGTTAACTGTGATGATAGTTTTTAGCTTAGCCATTGTTAGCCCTCACCTAACTTGCTATCGTGAATGCAGAATCACTTTTCAGCAGTGTTTGTTTGCTTCATCACAGGAATTTAGACGTTTTAGAATTAAGCGTGTTTGTTTTGGCTAACAACGGAAAGAGCCATTGAACAGGAACACTGGTTTGCTAGTCTGAGGAATATTGTGGTAAAATACCGCGAACTTGTGTTTTTGAAGTTGTACGTGACGTCCATTTTGTGTGTCGTAAAATCAGTAGAGGTGGTAAAGGATGCTAACGTTTCACTCAAGTAAAGGTGCTTTTATGTTGACAGTTATACTTAATACATTACAAAAAGAATTGTCGGTGTAAAAAAGTACCTTATTGAAAATAAAGAGTAGGAAGAGCGTTTCTGCTGTGGTGCAACAAGATGACATTAATCTCTAATTACAATGACACCCTTAAACTTAAGTGCAATGACAGTAAAATATGTGATTTCAAAAGAGGCCAATTCTGTGCAAAAAAAAAGCTAAAAGGCTAGGAACGTGTTTACAAAACTATATAAGACAGGTGTATTTTCCCTTAAATGTTACCTGAAAGCCCCACAAGAGTTAACGTTGTCTTTTGTAAATCGATTGGTCTCACTAGGAAAGGGGTGGTGACAGTGAGAATCAGCAGCCGCAGTGATGTACCAGTCAGAAGCAGCAGCAGTGGTGGAACAATCATAAGCATCAGCATAAACTCCAGCAGGAGCAGCAGAGGAATCCTCAGCAGTGGCACCAGCAATTCCAGCAGCAGCAGCATTAGCAGCAGCAGGGCCATCAGCACTTCAAATGGCAGCAGCACTAAAATGGAAGCAACAGCACCACTTTAGCTGAAAGCCTCCTGTAGGGGCAGAAGATGAAGGTAGTTTTTACCACTAGGTGACACACTATGACTATTGTCAACACACTGGAATTGTTGGCTGCAGTAACATGACAAACAATGACAAGACTGTAACATAAAGCACAGGGCAGTCACATCGGAAGGTAGTACGGGTTATGTCAGGTAGGGTATGTTGTGTGTCTGTGTGTGTGTAGAGTCAGTCACTAATGCAGCTAATGAGTACAGTTATAGTAATAATACTAACAGTAATAGTAGTAATACTAACAACAATAAAATAGTAACAGTGAGTACACACTGGTTTGTATATTAAACACATACAAATCAAAATGCATAAATGCAATGTGTCTTTGACTGATTATTTTATCATCTGTTTTTGTCACAGTCATCAGTGACTATCGGCCCGTGTTGATCAAGAATGCATTTGCATTTAATGTATTCAAACACTGCTGTCAGAGGAATGAGGTGTCTTGTATGGTGTGCTGCAGTTGAGAGAGTCTATATTATCTGTGTTATTCTCTATGTCTTTGACAGGGAGTTTGACATGGAGAGTGAAGAACACCATTATGTGCGTTGGGTCACCAGACACACAAAAGAGAATCCAAGGAGTCCAAGGTAAGAAAGAGCTTTACCAGAAATCTTTTGAATCAACAGATGTGTGTTTAGAATAAAACATGTTTTCTCTAAATAAGGAATGTTGTTTCCTTTTTGATGTGTGTTTTCTCAAGATGTCATGTCCGAGCTGTTCACTAAAGAGGCTTTGTCTTCACTCTGATGAACCATGTGACTGAACAGACACTAGGACCATGTGACAGTCAGTGGCAGCATCTGTCTGACCTCACGCACAGGTAAAGCATTCTCACTGTGGTTCTTAACAATCAGGCTGCATGGCATAAGAGATTTACAGAGATTTTGAGTCTTGCCTAGTTTCCTAGTTTCCTTGCCTAGTTATGTGCAGTTCACAGGTAAATAAACTGTGAAGCAATTAGGTTCTGTGCCTGTTTCTTAGTAAAAGCACTGTTGTCGTGAAAGTAGTGCATTTGTTGACTGAATTCATTCATTTGTTTTAACTAATACACTATTTTAACATGTAACAAATTGTAAATAACTGCCAGATATTGAAGGTTATTCTGAAAAAATGGACTGAAGCACTTATTCACAAGACATTTTATGGTCAACATGAGCAAAAAAAAAAGTTCAGGCGGACATTTTGAGGCTTAGGTGTTAAAGGACTTTTGATCACCCATACAAGGACACACAGCTCACTCACTGAATGATTTCAACAACAATTTTCACTTTTATGTTGTTTTTTTATAGTTAAGGTTTCCATGACTTCAGAGGGCATTGGCTTGCATTCATTTCCTGGAGACCTCTTACCTTAACCTTAGTTACTGGCCTAATACTAATCCTAATCTTCAACTTAAAATGTGGACATTTATGTTATGAGGACTCAGTTTTTTCCCCATAAGTAGTCCCTGTTATTATAATGTGACTGTGAATAAGGTTGCCTCAACATGAGCTAAACACACACACAGCATGTTGTGCCGCCCACCTCTTAAAGGTACAATATGTAGTATTTATGGGTTTATATAACCCAAAATCCACTTTTTTATACATACTATGTGCTCCTGCATTGTCTAGTCGCTGTATAATAGTTTTTGTTTCATTTTCGTAGTGTTTCAAAAAGTCATGTTAAATAACATGACCGCGGACCGCGGTTGCATAGCCACTGTTAGCAGCGAGACGGCATGTTTCTACCGGAGCCTGTAAGGACAAACGCGAGAGAACAAAACAAGCGTCTCTTTACTTGTCGTGGAAGTCCCGCCTCCTCTCTCTCCGCTTCGTCTGCTACGGCCGCGGTAGCTCGCCCTCTCCCTCGCCTCACGAACCTCATCTGCTGACACGGAGAAAGACAACGAGGATTTGACCAGCTGCGGATACCGTAGCGCTCAGGGAAGGGAGGGGTGAGTAGAGCAGCAGGTCTTTGTTGTAAATTTCAGCCTCTCCTCTAGATGGCACTATAAACTACTTATTTCCCCTTAAATGTCCCATATTATATCTTAATTCTCCAAGTTAAACTAGTTCCCTGGTGTTCTCATGAACATGCCTGTGACATGCTTTGGTCAAAATACCATAAGAATGAATCACCATAGCAGTCCAATCACCCTGCCAAAACAGCCCTGTTCAGAACGCTCTGGTTGGTAAGAATGAAAGCGAAACTTAAGCACATGAAATGAGGCTATTGGGAGCTGACAGCAGTTAGCATTTGGAAACGTGACCATTTGCAGGCTCTAGCAGGCACATTGCTGTCATATATAACATGTATCCACTGGACAGATAAATCCTCTGAGGCTGGAAGACTTGCTGTGCTGCACTGTGGAGCCAAGAATAGAACTTTTTGTAGACTTCCGGTTTTCAGATGCCGTTGCCCTCGCCAGCACGTGTTTTACGGACGAAGTGGAGCTCCACGAGTGAGTTTGAGTCATCTTTTTTCACACTTTGGCTACTGGTAGGGCCTCCACAGTCCCAAATATAAGTATTAAAATGATTAAAAAGTCGTTTTTTGGATAATATGGGACCTTTAAGGAGTTATTAGAATCTGTGGTTGTCAAGTTTGATGTCAAGACAGAAGGAGGCAACAGCAACATTGCACCGGTTAAGAGACACAGGAAGGAAACAGGGAAAGTTTCAGAGGGGGAAAAAAGAAGCGATGACTTAGCAGGAAGGAGAGAAATGACGAAGAAATAATGGTAGAGATCAAAGAAGTGCAGACATTTTGATGCACAGCACAATAATCGTCATCTTAAATGCTCCTGACAGAGATGGTGCTGTAATTTAAGCATAGTTTTTTTTTCTGTGCTTATTTTGGGGAACCCAAACATTGTTTAATTTAATCCTAAATGTAGCTTTTTGTTTTCTTCAAAATGATAATGATACAATACATAGTTTTATCTGTGTTGTGCATCTTTTGTTGACTTCATTCACAGAGGCGATTGTCACATAAATCCTCCACCTGTTCTCGCCCGCTGCTGTGGAGGTAACACGCTGGAGACGGTATATAAACCTGCGCTTTTAGATAAGGGTTCTTTCTGTCCGACTACAGCCATGACAAGTGTGAGGACAACACTGGTGCTGCTCTTATTTGCATGTGAGTAATAACAATATCGTGTTATGTTTATATGTAATTGAATACAAAGTCTGTCAAATAAAAAGAAAAGCGACAAGTGTGTTGAGTTAAGCCAAACCACACACGTGTCTGAAGTGCTCCAGTGCTTATATTTCCATTCTTATCTTCTTAAAAATTAGAAAATGTGGATGACAGCAGTCGGTAGCCTTCGATATTCACATATTCTGCATGTTCTATTGAGACAAAGTGTCATGTGTATAGCATGAGCACAGGTCTTTCTGTCAGCATTGTGTTACTAGTTTGTGCCTCTGATAATGTTTTCTTGTATCTCCAGATTTTCTCCCTCAGATCGCTGCAGTCTTCAAATACAGTGTCAAACCACCTATTGATGCATCAGAGTGCGACTTTAACTGGTCAACAGTAAACAGCACAGGAGGGGTCAGTGTTATGGTCATAATGCAAAATATTGAGTACAAGTCCAGTCCCTATTATTTTAATTGAAATCATGATGTACTAATATTGATAGTACTATGACAAAATTACATCACAGTGGGGTAATATTGTCATACCTGAAGGGATGCAGACATTATTGTCCAGTTATAAGATAAGCTTCAATTAAGAGTTATATTAAGTATATTATCAGTTAATTACTAAACTTATTTTTTATAAGCATCACACTGAGACACTTTGTTATGTGGTGTTTGTCATGACCTACATTAATTTGTCCTTTTGTTTGTTGACTGTAGAAACGTGTGTTGGCAACTCACAAAGGCAAATCACTCGAGCCCAAAGATGGAGTTGTGAACAGCAGTATCAGCACTCTATTCACAGACAATGCAGTTTGTTGGTGATGTCACAGTAGGTGTTTTCACGTTATTAGTCCCTCATTAAACATAATATGAACATTATTACCTTTAAACAGAGGATTGCGTGTGGGACGTAAGGGAGGTTGAATTCCAATAAAATCAATTTTTAATCCCAAACATGTTTATGTGAAGGTATTACACAGATTTGTAGCCTGTAGTCATTTTTTAGCAGGATATTACCTTTGAAATAACTTGGTATTACTGTAATATTACCTCCAGACTACTTATTTCTCATTGTTACTACCAATCTTACTTGGTAAAAGTTACTTTTTTTCATTACATTTGATAGCTTCCCCATATTATTACATTACAACTAATGTAAAGTGGTACCAGAATAATATTGTGTGCTTAGGACAGGAGAAGTGTTGAGTTTGGTTTATACACAAAGAAACGGTAAGTATGATTAATAACTTGGAGAAATTAAATTAAAATGATTATTATTATGATAATAATAATAATAATAATCTCACTGTATCATCTCTGTTTTTCTTTTTCACAGAATCTTCGTAAGGTCCCATTTGACATTAAGAGTGAGTATCGTTTACATGTCAGGCCTATTTCTGTATGAGGGCGACTTTCTCATTCAGTGAAGACTCATTTAGTTTAAAGTAGATTCACAGTATTTCCATTCAACCGCTGTTCTTATGTAAGAATCTCTTCTGTTCACAGCCAACTGCAGTGAAACTGGAGGGAGCACCGGAGGTGAGCATGTACTCACTGTCACAGTCTCTCACTCATTGGCCTTCATTGATCAAACTAAAATCACCAATCAAATATGCGAAATAAAATGTGTGTCACCCAATCCTTTGCCTGATCAGGGTTTGATAAATGCGGCAGCTGAAAATGATTATGTGACTTTCAGATTTTTTGATGTAATATGTAATGTAACATAACATTATGTGTCAATAGTTCCTGTTTGACATGTCACGCACAGCAGACTTTTTTTTCTGCCTCAGATTCATTTCCATTCCTACACGACAGACTTGTTTTTTTTTTTAAAGACTGTATTGGCTTCTTTTTCTCCACCCAGAACTGATGGAGGATTCAGTTAAAAACTCTTTGTGTTTGCATCTGTGGTCATGTGTCACTTTAACACCCCATTTCTACTGGTCGAGCAACCTGTTTAATCCCAGGTTTAAACTTTAGTTTGACCAGCAGTGGTCATGTGTTTAATCAGCATTCACTACCAGGTCAAGTGATGGTGGAGTGATGGAAGCGACCAGGATAGAAATAATAATAATAATAATAGTTTGTGCTCGATGATACTGTGTAACAAGACTGAGCAATAAATATACAGATGAACTGTGATAAGCATAACTTATCTTATTTTGTAGCGTACCACGCCAAGATGGCTCCTCCTGTTGTCGTGATTCTGCTGCTGCTGCTGGCGGCCGTTGTGCTGAGCTATATGTTCAGAAAATGGATCAAAAGGTAAAACCATATTTTTCTCTCAGTGCATTATTTGTAATCCCGTGTATTTGCTCATTGGGCGTGTTTTTACTAATGCTTTATTTAAGATGTTGGATCTCCCTAAGAACGAGAGGATGGACACCGAGATGTCTGCAGTATAGAAAATGACTGCCATCTTGAGCTGTGACCTTCACCTCCACAAAACTGGCTGCTGACATTTCCACAGTTTTTTGTACACACTGATACTTGCACAAACGATGCATGGTGGCATGCAACCCAGCAGTGGAGCTTCTCTTTGCCTCATGATGTTTGCGGCGGAGACATTATTTTTTCATTATTGATTATTAGCACAAGTAGAAATATAATATCAATGTATAGTAACACACAGTAATTTACTGTTTTCTGAACTTCACAGTAAATTACTAATCACTTCAACACACAATAATTATCTATCACTCTTATTGGCATTGTTTTGTTTTTAGTTTAGTGAATTGATTCAACGAGAAAGAGGATCTGATTTAAAATATTGTTTAAATTCTCAGTCCAAGTTGAAATTCTAACTAAATATCTCAGTTACTTTTAATATCACTATGTTAACCCTCTTTGTCAAACTAAACTGATTATATCAGTAAGTTTTCCCAACTAACTAAAGCAAATCTAACGACTCAAACACAGCATAATTAGCAGAACCATCACAACTGGTGTGCATCAACAGGGCCTAAATCAGCATGTGATCTTCATTTTACGATTCTCAGTGGTGACTTCACCTTTCAATCTTTTCAGTGGGGAAGGTTTGGTGTTAAAACATAGTTCTTAAATGACAAGGAACATGGTTTTAGTTACTGCATGTCATCTTCATCATCATCTGTCATGTCTACTTCTACTTGAGTAATATTTCATCAAAGTATTGGTACTTTTACTTGAGTACAATATTTTAGTACTTTTTCCACCTCTGGACCTCAGACAGGTGAACAGAGCAGTGATCCCCGATAAATATCCACTGCCTACAATGGAGCTGTCTGCTCAGTTCCATGGATCCACGGTCTTCTCCAAGCTTGACCTTCGCCAGGGCTACCTGAAGGTTCCCCTACACCCAGACAGCCGTAACCACACTACATTTGTGTCACACATGGGAGTCTTCCGCTACACCCGCATGCCCTTCGGCCTCAGCTCTGCTCCCAGCTGTTTTCAGAAGATCATGGCCACCATCTTCGCTGGCATTTCGGGTGTGGTCGTATACCTGGATGACATTGTGGTGCACAGGCAGACGGCTGTGTCCCACGATGGCCATCTTTCCAGAGTGCTTAATGTGCTTTCTCGCCACAACCTCACAGTAAACGGGGAGAAGTGCATCTTTGCAGTTCCTGTCATCGAATTTGTGGGGTTCCGTCTAACTGCCTCTGGCCTCTGGCCTCTGGCCTCAGCCCACTTCACTCAAACGTCGATGCCATCCTGCGCCTGCCTGAGCCCTCCTGTCCTGCACAACTATCGTCGTTCCTGGGGATGACTGCCTTCTATCTGCGCTTCCTTCCCCGCTACCCCTTCCCCCGTCTGCGTGGCAAGGGGTCTGTGCACGGTGGTCCCAAGCGCCTTGAGGGCACGTGTCCTGGCCATGATGCATGATGCATGAAGGTCACATGGGCCTGGAAAGGCAAACAACGCTGCAGGGGCTTGCTCTGGTGGCCGGGCATCGACAGGGACGTGGAGACAATGGTGAAGGACTGTACAGCTTGCCTCACCAGTGGTAAGACAGGCCTGCCCCCACCTCTGCCTCTGCAGCCCCTGCCATGGCCACCAGCACCGTGGACCCACATCCAGGTGGACATCCAGGTGAACTTCGTGGCGTCCCTCAGCACCAACGCTTCCTCCTAGTGGCCTATGACCTTCACTCTAAGTGGCCTGAGGTGCTGCCCACCGGTTCTGTCACTGCCAGGGTGGTCATCGACTTCCTGTCATCTCTGTTCGCCCACTGGGGTGTGCCCAATACCGTCACAACTGACAATGGACCCCAGTTCATCTCTGCCGAATTTCTCCTCCTTCCTGGTGGGGAGGGGAATCAAACATATTAAAACGGCCTTTTACCACCCCCAGGCAATCAAGACGTCATTGGGCTGAGATGCGCGGCTTGCTATGTTATGAGTGCATGTTGAAAATAAAGTACCGTGAGCACACAGCAGTGTCCGTATATTTGTGGACATAACATATTTATTACAGGAATCATGTTGTTTTTGTCTGATTTCCCTTATATAATTATATAACTATTATTAGGAACAACAACAACGTGTTAAAGCAGTTTTATAACTCCCGATTCTTTCACTCAACCGGTTTATATTCAACTATAATTCGCCTGTTCGTCACATTTAACAGTAACTTCATGAACCGGTGGGGAAGATAAGACAAACAGCCTCCCCGGGAATCACTGGTGAAGTGACCGCAGGTCTCAGTGCATCACACGGTCACAGCTCCACAGTCCACACCGTCATCAGTGTCCCGATGTCCGGGACTGAACACAGTGATAAAGTGCAGCATGTCAGTCTGCTCTCCTCAATGAATCCACACAGCAGCTCGTTAATACATCGATAATACGTTTGAAAATAAATGTTAATGAGCGCCGAATAAACAACTAAAACCTGCTTTGTCATATTATAAAACTGTAAACCAAACTCCCTCATTGTCTTCATTTATTCACATTTCTCATAAACTTTTCATGTCGTACGGTTCACTGACAGCAGTGCTGTTCCCGAGACGCCGCCACATGACCGCGCTTGGCTGTGCTCGTACACAGCTGTGACGTCACTCTGAGAAATAAGATTTGTCTGGGCTTTTTATGGCCTTTAGGAATGTTTTTCAAACATGAAACTTCGTGAATTGAAAATGTAGAATATAAAGATCTATAAAAGCCCGTGTCCATGTCTCGAGGTGTCCTGTGGACACGTTTACAGGCGTTTATTTTACTATTGCGGTCAATGGGAAAAATTGCTTTTTTGATTTTTTTTTGTTGCAGTACCCACAGTGGCCACCATGCAAAAATTGTCTTCAAGGCAGAGGGGGCGGAGCTCTATCCAGTTCATATTATATATCCATGAGTTAGACCTACTTGGCTCTCGTGGGTGTGAATAATAAATAATGGACCATCGGTGTGACAAATAGAAAGAGAGGGTGCTTGGCCATAAGTGTGGCAAACAGAAAAAGAGCACTGTCGGTGTGACAAATAGAAAGAGCGGACAGTCGGTGTGTGTGACAAATAGAAATAAGGGACAGTCGTGGGTGTGACAAATAGAAATAAGGGACAGTCGTGGGTGTGACAAATAGAAATAAGGGACAGTCGTGGGTGTGACAAATACAAAGAGCGGACAGTCGGTGGGTGTGACAAATAAAAAAGAGCGGACAGTCGGTGGGTGTGACGAAATAGAAAGAGAGGACAGTCGGTGGGTGTGACAAATAAAAAAGAGCGGACAGTCGGTGGGTGTGACAAATAAAAAAGAGAGGACAGTCGGTGGGTGTGACGAAATAGAAAGAGAGGACAGTCGGTGGGTGTGACAAATAAAAAAGAGCGGACAGTCGGTGGGTGTGACGAAATAGAAAGAGAGGACAGTCGGTGGGTGTGACAAATAAAAAAGAGCGGACAGTCAGTGGGTGTGACAAATAAAAAAGAGAGGACAGTCGGTGGGTGTGACAAATAAAAAAGAGCGGACAGTCGGTGGGTGTGACAAATAAAAAAGAGAGGACAGTCGGTGGGTGTGACAAATAAAAAAGAGAGGACAGTCGGTGGGTGTGACAAATAGAAAGAGAGGACAGTCGGTGGGTGTGACAAATAAAAAAGAGAGGACAGTCGGTGGGTGTGACAAATAAAAAAGAGAAGACAGTCGGTGGGTGTGACAAATAGAAAGAGAGGACAGTCGGTGGGTGTGACAAATAAAAAAGAGAGGACAGTCGGTGGGTGTGACAAATAAAAAAGAGAAGACAGTCGGTGGGTGTGACAAATAGAAAGAGAGGACAGTCGGTGGGTGTGACAAATAAAAAAGAGAGGACAGTCGGTGGGTGTGACAAATAAAAAAGAGAAGACAGTCGGTGGGTGTGACAAATAGAAAGAGAGGACAGTCGGTGGGTGTGACAAATAAAAAAGAGAGGACAGTCGGTGGGTGTGACAAATAAAAAAGAGAAGACAGTCGGTGGGTGTGACAAATAGAAAGAGAGGACAGTCGGTGTGTGTGACAAATAAAAAAGAGAGGACAGTCGGTGTGTGTGACAAATAGAAAGAGAGGACAGTCGGTGTGTGTGACAGAGAACGGTTCAGCATTTATAAAGCGTGCCGCTCCCTAGAGCAGCGCAGTCTTATGACCGAGGTAAAGACGTGATGACCGGAGTGAGGAGAGCACCAGCGCTCCTCACACTCGCATGTGAGTACGAACAAGAATATCTAATATCTTTATACACTATCAAGACCGACGAGTGCGTGACAAGTGAAGACAAAACCTCAACATATTTATTTACGCACATGTTTACTGTTGATCGCACGGAATAAGTATTATTACCTGAGCTAAATGTTCAGGGACCCGTTTACCCCAGGATTCCTGACACGACACCGTTTGTACGCGACTAAAATCACCGAGATGCAACTATAATCCACCTCCACGTCCGAGTGTTCAAACTTTTTCCACTGTTGAAACGAGACTCCGTGTCCGTCTGTGTGCGTTACTGCACGTGTGTACTGTGTTTGTGTGTATGGATTGAGTGTGTGAGTGTGAGGGGGGTTCATTCATCATGTCAACATAAATCTGTCAGAACATTCTTCTAAAGAAATGCAATCACGGTTTTTTTCCAATTATTAGAGGAACTTCAAGTAACAAAGGTTTTGTGTGTCAGTTCAAGTCTGCAGGAATATTGAAGAATATTGAAGAATAATATATGAAACTAGGATTATATGAGTCTTCCTTGACCCCGTTTATTATTTGAATAACTTCTCTGCATGTTCTGTTGAGGCAAACTGCAGTGTTTGAGCTTTGTGTCACAGTTTATGGTTTGTGCCTCTGATAATGTCTTCTTGTATCTCCAGGTTTTCTACGTCTAAGTTTTTGTGCAGTAGAACTCAACTGCACTGTCAGTCCATGCGCTGAAGGCTTCTGCTACACCGTCCAACATGTCAATGCCACAGGGTGCGACGAAACATGCTCAACAGTAGACGACACTGGAAAGGTCGGTCATCATCACACTGTAGACACTTCAGTTTTGTGGTGTTTGTCACGACCTACGCTAATTTGTCCTTTGCTTTGTTGACTGTAGGAAACTGTGGTGGCAACTCACACAGGGAACTGGAATGGAGTTGCGAAGTTGCCATCTTGCCATCCCAAGATGAAGTTTAAAGCAGATTGTGACTCACTGCAAAAATCCCAGGTACTGCACCTTTACTTTAATGTAATGTCGCTGCACACTGACAAACTCATGGGAAAGATGCAGAATTCATAGAAACGCAAAAACAAAAGTACAGTGAAGAGAGTCTTTGTGTTATGTGAGACCTGTTTAAGGCAGTAACAATGTGATGCTCATATTTTGTCTTAGTTCTGATGTAGTTACCATGTAACAGCTGTTTCCAGAGTAATATCCACGTCAAAGCTTGGTATGGAACACCATTTGTGTTTTTGTACAGAAGTCCAACGTGACACTGTTCATACTATGATCCATGAAAACACCTGCTGTAGTAGCCATCATTTACATAGTTTTTTTCCCTGAAATTCATATCATAAAGACAAAATCAAAAAAAAATTTTTTGGTATGAACCAGAACCGCCTAGCACTAGTCTAACTGTATCGTCTCTGTGTTTCTTCTCCACAGGGTTTTGAGCACTACTCATCTGTCTGTGAGAGTGAGTATCATTTACATGTCAGGCCTGTTTCTGTATGAGGAAGACTTTCTCATTCAATGAAGATTCATTTACTTTAAAGTAGATTCACATTATTTCCATTCAACCACTGTTCTCATTTAGGAATCTCTTCTGTTCACAGTCATCTGCAGTGAAACTGGAGGGAGCACCAGAGGTGAGCATGTGCTCACTGTCACAGTCTCTCACTCCATTGGCCTTCATTTATCAAACTAAAATCACTGTACGCCGAGACGAGTCTGCAGTTTGAGTATTTACAATGTATTATGAGTACAGCTCCTTAAAATGTGTGTAGTACTTTGAACATTTCTATCGTGCGCCAGCATCTGTGGTGTCATGTGTCCCTTTTACACCCCGTTTCTACTGGTCGAACAACCTGTTTATTATTATTAAAAAAAAGTTATTGAATTTTCAATTAAACAATTACAACAATTATTACATACATATACGACCACACATCAACTGAACAAAAAAACAACAATACACATTACTACAAGGGAAAGGGGGGACAGAACATTTATCATTAAAATAATCAATGAATGGCTGCCACACATTGTAGAACTTCTGAGTACAGCCTTGAGCGGGATACCTCCATTTCTCCAGCTTCAAATGTGCGAGTACTTCCTCAAGCCAGCGTTTGTGTGTTGGAGCATTAGGGCTTTTCCAATTAACAAGAATTAACTTCCTGGCAAGAAGTGTGACAAAAGCAACCATACTTGCTTGATTTGCTGAGAGTGTGATCCCTTCCGGTAAGGCACCAAATATTGCCATAATTGGGTTGGGGCTGATCCTTTCCTTACAAACATAGGAGATGCCATCAAAGACAGAGAGCTCAACACTGGGCACAACCAAAACATGCATGTCTGCTCTGGGAAAGGTGAAGCTTCTGAAATATCTTACACTGAATTAGACCATGTCTGATACAGATAGATGATACATTCACCCGACTTATTGCCAGTTGGCAGGTCACATCCGCTAACTGCAGATTAAGGTCCTCCTCCCATTTGGTGTTAATATGGTACAGGGAAGGAGCAGCTACATTTTGGACTGTGTTATATATAAATGAAACAAAGCCTTTTGTCTGTGGATCCAATCGTCCACTATGGCTACTAAGGAAGGTAAAAAACATGTCTTAGTAGTCAAATGAAAGTCATAGTCAAATTAAATAAAATGGCCATCTTTAAAGGAATCCTTTACGCATAAGAGACCTCTTCTTCTCCACATCTCAAATGCTGGATCTATGAGAGAAGGGGGGGTTGGCATTCACTACCAGGCCAAGTGATGGTGGAGTGTTGGCGTGGATGTGTGACAGAAGGATAGCAGCAACACTGAAATGGAAGGTCTGCAAGACGCCTGTGATGTATGACTTTGAGACAGTGTCACTGTTTAAAAGACAGGAGGTGGAGCTGGAGGTGACAGAGCTGAAGATGCTGAGATTTTAGTTGGAAGCCACCAGGATAGAAATAATAATAACAATAATAGTTTGTGCTTGATGATACTGTGTAACAAGACTGAGCTGTAAATATACAGATGAACTGTGATAAGTTAAACTTATTTCTCTTAATTGTTTTTGTAGCTTACTACGCCAACTTTGCTGCTCCTGTCCTGATTCTGCTGCCGCTGCTGGCGGCGGCCGTTGTGCTGATCCCTAAAATCAGAAATTGCATCAAAAGGTAAAACCTTATTTTTCTCAAGGCATTATTTGAAATCACATGTATTTGCTCATTTGGCGTGTTTTTAATAATGCTTTATTTTTAAAGGGTTGGAAATAGTGAAAAAGTGACTAAGATCGAGATGTCTGAGGTCTATAAGGACTGCCCTCATGAGCTGTGACCTTCACCTCCAGAAAATTGGCTGCTGACATTTTCCAGTTTTTTTGTGAGCGTACTGTATGAATATATCTATATATATATAGATATATATCTATATATATATATAGATGTACTGTAAAAAGTTGTTAACGATGTGGAAGGTCATGGACTCTTTGCTGGACCAGAGTGTGCACTTTGAGGACCAAAGCTCAACAGCAATAATGCAGTAACGTTGTCAGACCAGTGTCCAGTCTTAATGATAATCTGAGAACATTGCACACGGCACACATTGCACAAAGACAAATATGTATGAAATATAATATTAAATATTACAATATAATTTTATTACTATTATATTTTAATCAGGCCGACTCCTACTTGGCTGTTCCAGCCACCAGCACCCCCAGCGAAAGGGTGTTCTCTCTAGTCAGGAATACCATCACCCGACAGCGCGCAAGCCTTCATCCAGCACATGTGGAATCTTTTTGCATGAAAACCTGCAGCGCAAGTGCGCCAGGACCGTGAAAGAGGAATATGAGGGCGACTCCGAATAGGGTTACTTTGCTGTCAAGCAAGTGTGTTTTCATTTTTCTGTTACTTTTTGTTATATATATATGTATATATATATATACATATATATATATATACGTATATATGTATATATATTAGATATATATATAACGAAAATGTGCTCTTTTGTTAACATTGTTATCATGTTTTCTTTTGTTCAAATGTCTTTGAGAATACATGTTGATTCTTGTTGTTCGAAAGTGCACTTAACTGTACATGTTAATGTTACAGAGAACTAATAAAAGTTGTTGGACGGCTGTGTTCCTTCGCTGTGTCAATGTCAATGTGCCCTAATGTATACATATATATATATATATATATATACCTCAAACTGTTGCCACAAAGGAAACGTCACCTTAAAGATTGTCCTTCATTGGAGATAAGGGGCCAAGCCCAAAGCCTGATTGAAACACTTGAGTTCAATACTATAATATCATACCTCTGTATTAATAGTCCAGGCAAGTAACTCATTTTGGAGCCAAAAATAGAAATAATTGTAATAGTTTGTTTTTCAGCCTAGATCATTTCTATGAGGTGTCCAGAACAACATACTAAAAGACCTAAGAAATCCTAATTGAGGAAATATGTTAAATTATCATCAATGTTACTTTTCATGAGTACTTTCATTGTGTAAAGTTTCATTTTGACAGATGTAAAGGGAAAAAAATAGCCTCATCTATTACAATTAGTCTGACGGAAAACTTTTTTTCTTTTTAAATGAAATCATATTTCACTTCCCTTTTTTTTGCCTGTATTAAAAAAATTAAAAACAATGGGGGTTTTATTGTGTCTATGGCCGCAGGGATGTGGTTTTGTGGTCTGCTGATTCTGTGTCAGCCAATTGATGAGGTCGATGATGCCACTGTGGGTTGAGATAACTTGTGAGAAAGTTCACAGGTTGTTATTGAAAACACGTGTAAGTTTATAAAGTGACAATCTGTGGTGGATATGCAGGTGCTACTTCATAATGAGGATGACTAATGTGTGTGCTCACATAAAGTTCCTCTTATCAAACCAGAACACCACATTGCTCAACAACATTGTGTGCTGGAGGAATAAAGTGATGGCTCACTTTGTGTTGAATGAGATTTTCAATAAACAATTGTAAACTGATTGCGGTATTGACTTTGTTTGAATCAATAGATACATGATTATAAGTTGATAGACAGGCAGACACACATTTAGATGGATAGATAGACAAGTAGACAGACATTTGAAAGATGGATAGTCCATGGTCTCTATGACAATGGCTGCTTTTTTTTTATGAACCTGTGATGTTTGTTTTTGTACAGCACCTCCCAAGTTACTGTAGCATCACCTGCCAAGTTACTGGGAGGTGATGGGGAAGGAAGGAAGGGGAAAATCATGTGATTTTCCCCTTCCTTCAAGGTCCACACCTTTCTGCAGGTGAGTCAAGCACGTGCCTGTGCAACGCAGATCGTTTTCCTTTGCAAAGACAGCAGTGTGTTAGAGAACAATATGCAGCCTACACTATTTAAATGAAGCCTGATCAAGATACAGAGGGCAAGACAAGTTTATTTATTGAGCATATTTCTTTATATCCTTAAAGTAAGTCGAAATTATGAGATAAAAAGTCGAAATTATACGATAAAAAAAAAGTCATGGTTATGAGATCACAAAAAGGGTCGAAATTATGAGATTAAAAAGTCGAAATTATGAGATTAAAAAGTCGAAATTATGAGATAACGCTGCAGTGTTTGTAATGGCCCTTTATGTAACAAAGGGAATTGTTGTCATCGTTCATGTTGTGCAAGGATGTCTTAGAGTGACGGACCGGAAGTGAAAGTCGGATAACTAACTTCTCCAAATTAGGAGATGACGTCATTTAGCGACTTCTTGAAGCACCTGTGCACAGAGAGTGGCGACTTCAGAGACTTAGAAGCTGCAGTTCCACAAAAAATCTCACTATTTGCGGTGAGTTATTACAGCTTTGGCCGTCAAAGAAGTTGCATGACACGCACTTCGCTAAGCGTTCTCTTTTCTTTAAAAAAAATAACTAACGATAGTTAGCTTAGCCATTGTTAGCCCTCGCCCGACTTGCTCTCTTGAATACAGAATCACTTTTCAGCAGTGTTTGTTTGCTTTATCACAGGAATTTAGACGTTTTAGAATTAAGCCTGTTTGTTTTGGCGAACAACGGAAAGAGCCATTGAACAGCAACACTGGTTTTTGAAAGTCTGAGGAATATTTTGGGGTAAAATACCGCGAATTGTGTTTTTGAAGTTGTACGTGACGTCCATTTTGTGCGTCATAAAATCAGTAGAGGTGGTAAAGGATGCTAACATTCCACTCAAGTAAAGGTGCTTTTACGTTAACAGTTATAATTAATACATTACAAAAATAATTGTCGTGAATTGTTGTGAAAAATTACATTATTGAAAATAAAGAGTAGGAGTAGAGTTTCTGCTGTGGTGCAACAAGATGACATTAATCTCTCTGTTCATTTGAATTAAAATGACACCCTTAAACTTAAGTGCAATGACAATAAAATGTTATTTCAAAAGAGGCCAATTCTTCGCTAAAAAAAGCTAAAAGGCAAGGAACGTGTTTACAAAACTATATAAGATGGGTGTATTTTCCCTTAAATGTTACCTGGAAGCCCCATAAGAGTTACATTTGTCTTTTGTAAATCGATTTCATCATCACTGTGTTTGTATGTGATTGTGAATGGTCTCACGAGGGAAGGGGTGGTGACCGTGAGAATCAGCAGCAGCAGCGGTGGAACAGTCAGAAGCAGCAGCAGTGATGTACCAGTCAGAAGCAGCAGCAGCAGTGGTGGAACAGTCATAAGCACGAGCAGCAGTGGTGGCGAAACATTGAGAAGCGGCAGCGATACAGGGAGAAGCAGCAGCAGTGATGTACCAGTCAGAAGCAGCAGCATAAACTCCAGCGGGAGCAGCAGAGGAATCCTCAGCAGTGGCACCAGCACTTCCAGCAGCAGCAGGGCCACCAGCACTTCTAATCGCAGCAGCACAAAAACAGAAGCAACAGCACCACTTCAGCTGAAAGCCTCCTGTAGGGGCAGAAGATGAAGGTAGTTTTTACCATATGGTGGCGAATTATGACTATTTTCAACACACTGGAATTGTTGGCTGCAGTAACATGACAGACAATGACAAGACGGTAACATAAAGCACAGGGCACATGTTGTGCGTCTGTGTGTGTAGAGGCAGTCACTAATGCAGCTAAGCAGCTAATGAGAACAGTTATAGTAATAATACTAATGCTAACAGTAATAGTAGTAATACTAACAACAATAGTTGTACTAACAACAATAAAATAGTGAGTACACACTGGTTTGTAAGTAATATTAAACACACAAATTAAAATGCATAAATGCAATGTGTCTTTATTTTATCATCTTTTTTTTTTTCATTTTTGTCACAGTCGTCACTGACTAGAGGCCCATGTTGATCAAGAATGCATTTGCATTTAATGAGGTGTCTTGTATGGTGGGCTGCAGTTGATATATACTCTGTGTTATTCTCCGTCTATTCTCCGAGTGTGACATGGAGAGTGAAGAACACCATTATGTGCGTTGGATCACCAGACACACAAAAGAGAATCCAGGAGTCCAAGGTAAGAAAGAGCTTTACCAGAAATCTTTTGAATCAACAGAAGTGTGTTTAGAAAACATGTTTTCTCTAAATAAGGAATGTTGTTTCCTTTTTGATGTGTGTTTTCTCAAGATGTCATGTCCGAGCTGTTCACCAAAGAGGCTTTGTCTTCACTCTGATGAACCATGTGACTGAACAGACACCAGGAACATGTGACAGTCAGTGGCAGAATCCGTCTGATCTCACGCGCAGGTAAAGCATTCTCACTGTGGTTCTTAACAATCAGGCTGCATGGCATAAGAGATTTTCAGAGATTTTGAGTCTTGCCTAGTTTCCTCTGTGTACTATGTGCAGTTCACAGCTAAATAAACTGTGACGCAAGCAGGTTCTGTGCCTGTTTCTTAGTAAAAGTACTGTAGTCGTGAAATAGTGCATTTGTTGACTGAATTAATTAATTTGTTGTCAACTAATACACTATTTTAACATGTAACAAATTGTAAATAACTGCCAGATATTGAAGGTTATTCTGGAAAAAAATGGACTAAAGCACTTACTCACAGGACATTTTCTGGTCCTTTTATGGTCAACATGAGCAGAAAAGTCCAGGCGGACATTTTGAGGCTTAGGTGTTAAAGGTTGTGTAAAGACGTTTGAGCCACACAATGACATCATACAAGGACACACAGCTGACTCACTATATGATCTCAACAACAGATTTCACTTTAATGGTTTTTTTATGGTTAATGTTTCAGACTTTGACCTACATTAATTCCCTGGAGACCTCTAACCTTAACCATAATTAATGACCTAATACTAATCCTAATCCTAATCTTCACCTTAAAATGTGGACATTTATGTTATGAGGACTCAATTTTTTTCCCCATAAGAAGTCCCCGTTATTATAATTGTCTAACTGTGTGAATAGAATTAGGTTGCCACAACATGAGCTAAACACACACAGCACATTGTGAACCGCCCACCCCTTTTTGTTTTTAGTAGTTTTTAAAATATGTTTTCATTTGGAGGCATTTTGTCCCTTTTACCATTATAAAAGAATGGAGAGGTGATGCTCAACTGTGGGAATTCTAGTGTATGTGTCGTCTAAAAGGTGTGGCTCAACAACGTGAGCAGGTCACTGCTGGATCTGTTATGCCTTCATGCCAAATTCCACATTCCACGGAAGTCCCAGTTTATTCCCAGTTGAGGAAAACGGATGCGTCACCCAGCATTCTGGCACCCAACACAGGTGTTCATCTGGCCTTGAGCCATACCCTCAGAAAGCTTCTCTTCTTGCTTAAAGTTGACAAATATATATGAGACAGTACTTAACTTGTAGCATTACACACTGCTGATGCACAAACTCAACCACATGTATAACTATCACCGTCTCTCTGATTTTCACAAACACTGAACCTATTTGGTTCATGGTTCATGTCAGACTCAGCAACAAGTGGAGGTGGAAAGTGAAGAGTACTTCAGAGGAGCAGTGAGCGTGAGAGTGGTCTGACCACAGTTTCCACAGAAGATTGTGGTTTGCACTGTTGCCTCACAAGCAACAAGGTGCTGACAAAAAAGTGGCCAGTGAAAGGGTGTGGTGGTGTCTAACATGCTGTGGAAGATTGTTCCACAATCTTGTCACCTCTGAGCTTCCTTTTAGATTTTGGAGCAGCTGATCAGCTGATCTCGCCATTCGGAGTTAGACTGGATGTAGGATGATATGGCATAATCCAGGTTCAGCGTATTCTTATTAAAGTATGTGTTTGTAGAATCACTTGTATTAGGAATGCTGTGGGGTCCGGTTTGTCAGTGACTCACAGACCGATTTCCACTCTGCTTTCTTGTTGATGCACTGGACCAGACTGCTTTTTCCCCTGGACTTGAGAAAAACAATAAGGTCTTCTTAACTTTGTACTTAGGCCATTAAATATACAAGTACTCAGAATGGAAAAATAACAGAGTTGAGGCAGCTGGTCTTCAAGCCAACAGGTTTTATTGTTGATCCACAGGTCAACACCAACTGAAAACTTGCCCTCTGCGTGCCCTCACTCTTTTATGCTCTTTTCATATTATACATTACTCCACCTTCTTCTGAGGGGTCCAGGTGTTATCACCCTCATTTTTTTAATTACAACATGTCAACAAACGTGACGGATTCTAAGCAATATTAAGTCCTTAAGGCCTTGCTAGAGGAAGTTTCTAATCTTTCTTTTTGTCTGGCTTACTGCTCTTAATAATCTGCCAGCAGTTACTGAGGGATAATGATCGACCTTTTCCTCCACAAACTGTGTGCATTCTTGACTTGAATCAAGCCTTAAATAAGCCTCAATGAACTATCACGTTTACACCAGAGCAGGGCTGGCACACGGGGGTGAAGATCCACCCCCAACCCCGCTTCTCTCTCCCTCGCGTACACCCAAACAGAACCGCGCACTGCGCACACATTATTGACGCCTCCCTCTTATCTAGGGCTATATAAAGTTTCAGCCGGCTCGACAGTACGATTCAGGCGGCGTAGTGAGAACGTGCGGCTTCGAAGAGAGGCTTATTTTTTTATTTTTTTACAGCGGATGGTGACCGAGATAAAGTCATGATAACTGGAGGAACGAGAGAACTGGCTCTCGTCACACTGGCATGTGAGTAAGAACAATATTATATTATGTTTATACGCTATTAAGACCGTCGCCTGTCAAATGTAAAATAACGCGACTAGTGTGCGAAGTGCATCAACCGCTCCGTCTTTTCTCGGGGCACCGAGAAGAGCCCCGACGCGGGTAGGGCACCAAGTGCGGTAGGGGAATGCGGTAATTCCCGACCCGGCACCGGCTACTTGGAAACAACTTCTGAGTGGCGCTCGATGAATGCACCGCCGTCACCTCCTTTCTTCCTGTTGCGTGCTGCGCTGCGCTGCTTCGCCAAGTGAAGAAGACACACGCAAACATATTTATTTACGCACATATTTACTGCTGATATATTCGCACGGAATAAGTATAATTAACTGAGCTAATTGTTCAGGGACCTTTTTACCTCAGGATTCCTGACATGACACCGTTTGTACGCGACTAAAATCACTGTGTTCACACTAGCCACTCTGAAACTTCCTGTGCGTGTGTGCTTGTGTGTGTGTGTGTGTGTGTGTGTGTGTGTGTGAGAAGGGGGGAATTACAAATGCTTCATTCATCATGCCAACATGAATCTGTAAGAACATTCTTCTAAACAAAGGATTTGTATTTCAGTTCAAGTGTACAGGAATACTGAAGTCTAATATATAAAACTATGGGATTATTAAGGATTATATGAGTCTTCTTTGACCCTGTTTATTAATTTAATAGCTGCTCTGTGTTCTGTTGAGGCAAACTGCAGTGTTTGAGCATTGTGTATGTCTTCTTGTATCTCCAGGTTTTCTACGTCTAAGTTTTTGTGCAGTAGAACTCAACTGCACTGTCAGTCCATGCGCTGAAAGCTTCTGCTACACTGTCCAACGTGTCAATGCCACAGGGTGCGACGAAACATGGTCAGCAGTAGACGGCACTGGAAAGGTCGGTCATCATCACACTGTAGACACTTCAGTTGTGTGGTGTTTGTCATGACCTACACTAATTTGTCCTTTTGTTTGTTGACTGTAGGAAACTGTGATGAAAACTCACACAGGGGACTGGAGTGGAGTTGCAAAGTTGCCATCTTGCCATCCCAAGATGAAGTTTAAAGCAGATTGTGACTCACTGCAAAAATCCCAGGTACTGCACCTTCACTTTAATGTAATGTCGCTGCACACTGACAAACTCATGGGAATGATGCAGAATTCATAGAAATGCAAAAACAAAAATACAGTGAAGAGATTCTTTGTGTTATGTGAGACCTGTTTAAGGCAGTAACAATGTGATGCTCATATTTTGTCTTAGTTCTGATGTAGTTACCATGTAACAGCTGTTTCCAAAGTAATATCCACGTCAAAGCTTGGTATCGAACACCAGATCATTTGTGTTTTGTACAGAAGTAAAATGTCACATTGCTCATACTATGATCCAACATAGAAAACACCTGCTGTAGTAGCCATCGTTTCCATCTGTTTTTTTTCTTGAAATTCATATCATCGAGACAAAATCTAATTTTTTTGGTACTATGAACCAGAACCACCTAGCACTAGTCTAACTGTATCGTCTCTGTGTTTCTTCTCCACAGGTTTTTGAGCACTACTCATCTGTCTGTGAGAGTGAGTATCATTTACATGTTTCAATGAAGGTTCATTTAATTTTAATGCAGATTCACAGTATTTCCATAATTCCATTCATCCACTGTTCTCATGTTGGAATCTCTTCTGTTCACAGCCAACTGCAGTGAAAGGAGCACCGAAGGTGAGGATATGCTACTTTGTAACAAGACTATAGCTATACATATATATTTATATGTACGTTCAGATGAACAGTTCTAACCATAACTTATCTCTCTTAATTGCTTTTGTAGCTTACTACGTCGAGATTGCTGTTGCTGTTGCTGTCGTTGCGATTCTGCTGCTGCTGCTGCTGCTGGTGGCAGCGGCCGTTTTTCCTAAATTCAGAAATTGCATCAAAAGGTAAAACCTTATTTTTCTCTCAAGGCATTATTTGAAATCACATGTATTTGCTCATTTGGCCTGTTTTTAATAATGCTTTATTTTAAGAGGTTGGAAATACCAAAGTCCTGTGAAAGTGACTAAGATCGAGATGGTCTAGAAAAGGACTGCCATCATGAGCTGTGACCTTCACCTCCAGAAAATTGGCTGCTGACATTCTACAGTTTTTGTGTGAACATACTGTATGAACACAGTGATACAGCAGGGGAATCTCTAGATTATCCTTATTATTATTTGCTGCCTTGACTCTTTTGGAGATTTTCCTTCTGTTTTGAGACTTGGTCGGAAAACTTTGGGAAAATGTCTGCAGTAACTCTGGGACTTTGCTTTAAATTGTCCAGACTTTCGTACATGTCTGACAGCAGCTGTGAGTTTTTACGCTTCAATCAAACAATTCAAGCATTTGGGCTTTATTAGTGTGGATTGACTTTTTGCTTTTTTTGCAATATGTATAATTTTGGCAATGAGGCACCAGCTCTGCCAACTAAACTTTGGTGCTCTCAATACTTGGCCTTTTATAGTATAAGAGACTTTTGATATACAAACTATCTATGAATTAATGATAATTCAGGACAACTATGTATACAAATCAGATTTGACCTCTGGTTCATATCCACCACAGTTGCCTTCAGACATATTTATGACTGGACATTTAAGTCTCACATTTCTTTTGTTGCCACTTTTTAAAACCACACATTGTTAAAGAAAAAACGTTTTTTAAAATGTTTTTTAATCTCATTTGACGGAGCATCTCCTGTCGGTAGCTGACTGTGGGATGCAAACAAAACACAAACCGTAGTTTTAAGTGTAAAAATAATACTATATATATATATGTGTGTGTAATATATAATATTGATGTAAATAGTTCTTGACACTGTGGAAGGTCATGGACTCTTTGCTGGACCAGAGCGTGCACTTTGAGGACCAAAGCTCAGCAGCAATAATGCAGTAACATTGTCAGAACTGTGTTACAGTTACCAGTCTTAATGATAATCTGAGAACATTGCACACGGCACACATTGCACAAAGACATCACAGCGTAAACGGATAGCTTTAAATGTAATATTCTAATTATAGTACTATATTAAATAATAATATTTTTATAAAAACATGTTTATAGTGTGGGATAATGCACTTAATATAGTTATAAAAATTATATGTATGTGTTTATATATGTATGTCTATATGTATGTATGTATATGTGTATGTGTATATGTATATATGCATGTATATATAGATATATATAATATACACATAAACATATATATGTATGTATAAGTTGGAAGCGTCGCCTTAAAGATTGTCCTTCATTGGCTGAGCCCAAAGCCTGATTGAAACACTTGAATTCAATACTATAATATCATACCTATGTATTAAGGAAAGGATGTACTGATTCTCTGATTCTGGACCAAACTGTGTTGTGAGCCTTTTATGTCCACTTATTTTATGTCCTTAAGTTAAATACCTTGATTATTCCTTTTTTCTTTTCTTTTTTTTAATAAATGAAATCATGTTTCACTTCCTTTTTTACCTGTATTTAAAAAATAAGTAATGATGGGGTTAAAACAAAGTTTTTGTTTTTATTGTTTCTATTGGAACAGCAGGGGTGTGGTTCTGTGCTCTGCTGATTTTCTGTCAGCCAGTTGATTAGATGAGCTCGATGATGCCACTGTGGGGTGAGATAACTTGTGAGAAAGTTCACAGGTTGTTATTGAAAACACTTGTAAGTTTATAAAGTGATCTGTGGTCGATATGTAGACAGGCAGACACATTTAGATAAATAGACAGGTTCTTTTTATGAACCTGTGGCGTTTGTTTTTGTACAGCACCGCTCACGTTACTGTAGCATCATATGATTTTCCCCTTTCTTCAAAGTCCACACCTTTCTGTGGGTGAGTCAAGCACGTGCAACGCAGATCGTTTTCCTTTGCAAAGACAGCAGTGTGTTAAGAGAACAATATGCAGCCTACAATATTTCAATGAAGCCTGACCAGATACAGAGGGCAAGACAAGTTTATTTATTGAGCCTATTTCATTTCAGAGACACTCCATGTGCTTTACATAGGAGAAAACCATTGGAATT
Organism: Microchirus variegatus; assembly: GCF_963457635.1. Lineage (NCBI taxonomy): Eukaryota > Metazoa > Chordata > Actinopteri > Pleuronectiformes > Soleidae > Microchirus > Microchirus variegatus. The sequence goes on along the minus strand of NC_139822.1, from coordinate 14,032,723 downwards.
TTTCTAACGATTTCGGGAAATCTGAGAAGTTACAACGTCAAAGCTATCGTGGTTCTTACGGTAATTTTACCCCTGTTTCAGGAAGTGAAATTGCTTGCTTGTCTAACAGCATGACCACCATAAAGTAAGGTTAAAAGTGAGGATGGATTCAATGAGTGAAGTGTAAACCAGAGAAAGAAACATTTGCTGACAAAGGAGATGATCCTGGTCTAACAGTATGACCAGCTGCCTGCACCAAAAAGCATAGACCAGCATAGACCAGCATAAACCGGCATAGACCAGCAGCATCACAAAGATACAAGAACACACTAACTCTGTAACTGGAGATCATGTTACCGTCAGATCTGACTGCATGAAGCACATCGTAAATTCATTGTGACAATGACATCACAGTCTTTGCAATGTGCTTGTCTAGTACGACTGAAGAAAGTGGGGCCAAGGAAAACATTCAGAGGGGAATTCCTCTGCCAAATTTTCCACTGCTGCCGTTTTGCTCCCTCGGACATGTCTATTATTAGCAGTTCATTTTCACAACAATGACTAACACTTGCAGAGTTTGTGTTCACGGAGATTAAGTGGAAGCTAAATTAGTACCACAAAAAATATCACCAAAAATGTAGCTTTAAAATGTGAAAAACCAACATGGAAACTATTAGTGGCACTGATCTGGCACTGCCCTCTGCTGGTATCAAATATGTCCTTTGTAATCCCAAGCATTTTTAACAAATACTGTACATGCCATTAATAATAGATCATTTTAAATGTTTATCTTCCATGTACATTAGGAATTAATTTGTGCATTCCAAATGTTGTTATATGTATCGTCTATCAGTCCTGGTCAAAAGTCTTCACACCTTTACATTTCAAATACATAATAACTTGACCTTGAGCAACTGTATAAAGAGAATTCTCTATTCTCATCAATTCTGATGAAGTTTTAGAGAAATTTCAAGTTAAAAGTCCCACGTTTGCACTTTTTAATAGAACGCGATCTTAAAGTTACAGTTGAATGCAATAAAAACAAAATTGTTCTGGGCAAGACTGACCAGGTTGTGTTCATGACATCTATGACTACTACCACACTGTACATTTCAAATTAAAAGTCTCACATTTGGACTTTTTAATTGACAAAAAAGAAGATCAACTTTGAGGTGTAGTTAAAACACAATTCTCCATAAATTCTGGACAACATGGACCAGGTTGTGTTCAGGACATCTATGACCACTATTTTAATGGAAATAAGACATTTTTACTGTACACTTTTGGAGAAATGTCAAGCTAAATGTGCCACATTTGCACTTTAAAAAAAAAATAAAAACATTCTCAAAGTTATGCAATTAAAAAAAAAGTATCCATAATTTCTGGACAAGACTGACCAGGTTGTGTTCGGGACATACATGACTACTACCATACTGTAAATTTCAAATTAAATGTCTCACATTGGGTCTTTTTAATTGAAAGAAATGCATTAATTATCCATGACTACTAGCATAATGGAAATAAGATATTCCCAGAATGAAATGTCAAGCTAAATGTCCCACATTCTCAAAGTTATGCAATAAAAACAAAATTGTCCATCATTTCTGGACAAGACTGATCAGGTTGTGTTCATGGCATTTATACTGGAAATCAGTCATTAACTGTGCAGTTTTAGAGAAATTTCTAATGAAAAGCCTCACATTTGTACTCTGTAAATAAAAAATATGAGAAAACAGTACATATATAACTTATTTGCAGGTCATTTTCAGTTGGTAATCTATCTACGTCAGATCTATTATACCTGCTAAACATTTTGACCACGCCCACTTAACGTGTGCGTTAATGCACCTTGTGCGCGCGCGGGGACTTCAAATCAGAACGGAAGCTGTGTGTGTGAGACAGAAGCTGCAGCCCCCAAAAATCTGACCATGGCGGTGAGTTTATTTCGTCTCGGTAACACATTATTAGAACTTTGACTGTCAAAAAGGGTTAGTTCGGGTTAGTTAGGGTTTGTTCTCTTGACACACGAGTTTTCTTTCTTCATAAAAGTGAACTGTCACGACAGTTAGCTTAGCCAATGTTAGCCCTGTCTGACTGTCTATCGTGCATGCAGAGTCACTTTTGAGCGTCCACAGTGTTTGTTTGCTTTGTCAGAAGAATTCAGACGTTTTTGAGTGAAGCGTTTGCGTTTGGGCGAACAACGGAAATAACCATTGAACGCAAATATTAGTTTTCTCGTCTGGTTGTGGTAAAATAACGCGAACTGTGTTTTCGAACGTGACGTCCATTTTGTGCGTCATAAAATCAGTAGAGGTGGTGAAGGAAGCTAAGTTCCACTCAAGTAAAGGTGCTTTTACGTTGACAGTTATACATAATACATTACTAAAAGAATGGTAAAAAATAAGTACCTTATTGAAAATAAAGAGTAGGAGTTTCTGCTGTGTGGTGCAACAATATGACATTAATTTCTAATTTGCTAATTTGAATTAAAATGACACCCTTAAACTTAAGTGCCATGACAATAAAATATGTGATTTCAAAAGAGGCTAATTCTGTGCAAAAAACAAGCTAAAAGGCTAGGAAGGTGTTTACAAAACTGCTTTAAATGTTACCTGAACGCCTCACAAGACAAGAATTTACCACTGTGTTTGTATGTGATTGTGAATGGTCTTACTAGGAAAGGGATGGTGCATTAGGGTCTGTACATACAATCTGAAATAACAAAGAGCAAAAAATGACTATTAACACTTGAGTTAATTAATTCATTTATTATGTGATAAAGACTTGGGATCGCATGATTCATCGCATAGATTTAACTGCTAGTATTTAATTGTATGATCTGACTGTGTTTTTTTTTTTTCTTTCACAGACATGGATGAAACATTGCCGGAAGGGAAAACTTCTGCTTCAGAATGCACAGCCTGACTGGTTCGGCTGTAGGAACATGGTGGCGCACCAACGTGTCCTCTATAAAGCAAGGCCCTTGCCTAAAGTACATATAAAGTCTTATTCTTAACATTGACATCCAAACCATTTTCATTTAAAGTGATTATACATTAATACTAAAATGGGTAGTATAACTGTTCTCTGTTGCTACACCCTAAATGTTTCGCTGTACCTTTTACCCAATCTTTAATCTGAGTAACTTAAAACTTGCCTTTGCCTTTTTGAGTTCTGTAGCTTCGGTAAGTACAAAAATCTAAACGCACAAACTTGAAATGGTGAACAAAAATTGAATGTCATGACATTTGCTCAGATTCTTGATGCATTTGTTTATGGAATGATTTGTTTTGCTCAAACCCAGTAGTCCAGTGTCACTTGGCCACTCCTATTGACTACAATCTCAGATTGAGTGTTTCAACTCACGAGAGTCATGGAGCATGGCAGAGTAGTGGTCAATATGCGTGACCAGTACACACACTCCTTATGGTCTGGTCAATAAAAGTGCACACCAAAATGTGGACTTTTGTCACTTGTCAACATGCCACAGATGTCACAAATCATGAGGGAGCGTGCCATTGGCATGCTGAGTGTTGGGTTGAGCGTTACAGCTGTGGCAACACAACTGAATGTGCATAATTCCACGATCATTCCAGGCCACGATCGACAACCTGGTGATGTCCATGCGTCGCCGGTGTACCGCTCTGCGTGAGGCTAATGGTGGACACACACGTTATTGAAGTTTGTGAACTTGGATCATTGACCCCCATTGTGTTCTTCCTGCCATTACTGCAGGACTTTTGTTTTGAAAATGATCCTAATGCTTGTAAATTAAGGCCACTTTATTGATAAAGTTGTACTGTTATTTTTGGATAGTTAGTCTGTTTTGTCACATAACAATAACTACAAGTTTTTCTTTGTGGGTCTATATTTTTGTTGAGTGTATAATGCTCATTTTGTACTATATGCTCACACCTACAACTTGCTGTTTCAAGCTGAAATCGGTGATTATCGATCCCAATCGACGCCACGCGGCCAGCAGCAGAACAGTCGGCATCAGTAGCAGGACCTCCAGCTGCAGCAGTAGAGGTGGCGTAGCGGTCAGAAGCGGCAGCAGCGGTGGAGGAACAGTCGGAAGCAGCGGCAGCAGTGATGGATCAGTCGGAAGCAGCAGCAGCAATGATGGAACAGTCAGAAGCAGCGGCAGCAGTGGTGGATCAGTCGGAAGCAGCAGCAGCAGTGGTGGATCGGTCAGAAGCAGCAGCAGCAGCAATGATGGAACAGTCAGAAGCAGCGGCAGCAGTGATGGAACAGTCAGAAGCAGCAGCAGCAGTGGTGGATCAGTCGGAAGCAGCAGCAGCAGTGATGGAACAGTCGGAAGCAGCGGCAGCACTTCCAGCAGCAGCAGCAACAGGGCCACCAGCACTTCAACTGGCAGCAGCGCTAAAACGGAAGCAACACCAAAGCTGAAAGCCTCCTGCAGTGGCAAAAGACTAAGGTAGTACACTGTTTTACCACTTGGTGGTGCAGTATGACTATTTTCAACACAATGGAATTGTTGGCTGTAGCTTGTGTTGAAAGGGCCTCAAGTAACATGACAAGACGGTAACATGAAACACAAGACAGTCGCAGTGTATCTGACTGATTATCGCATCATCTTTTTGCTGTTTTTGTCACAGTCGTTGGTGACTATAGGCCCGTGATGATCAAGAATTAATTTGTATTTAATGTTTTCAAACACTGCTTTCATAGGAATGAGGTGTCTTGTGTGGTGGGTTGCAGTTGAGTCTATATACACGTGTTATTCTCTTTCAGGCCAGAGGTCTTTGACAGGGAGTTTGACTGGGAGAGTGAAAAAGACCATTACATGCGTTCTGTCACCAGACACATAAAGGAGAACCCAAGAGTCCAAGGTAAGAAAGTGCTTTACCAGAAATCTTTTGAATCAACAGAAGTGTGTTTAGAATAAAACCATGTTTTCTTTAAATAAGGAATGTTTCCTTTTTGTTACACTTTTTCTCAAGATGTCATGTCGGAGCTGTTCACTCTCATGAACGATGTGACTAAACGGACAACGGGAACAAGTGAGAGTCAGTGGCAGCATCCGTCTGACCTTACTCGCAGGTAAAGCATTTCTCACTGAGGTTCTTAGCAATCGGACTGCATGCCATAACTGTCTCACTTTTCAATTTCAATCTACTATGTGACGTACATTAATATGTGCAGCAATTTTGAATTAATTTGTTTTAACAAGGTTTTTTGTTCTTTAATAAACTATTTAAAGATGCACAGCTTTGTACAGCACAGTTATGTTGTTAGTACAGCATTTGATTTATCTGTGGCTAGTTTCCAATGCAAACACTATAAAACAAGCAAAAGGCTGGCACAGTTACAGCTCTGCAGCAGACACATGCTGCACACACATCCAGTGGCTCTGGGAAGCGTGGCTCAGCGATCTGTGCTTCTTTTCAGGAACTACCAAAGGAAATTTAGAAACTCTGCAGCAAATGTGACCCTGTGTGAATGGCAGGAAAAAAACTCTAAAAACACCTCACCTTTTCCAAGGTGAGGTTTTCAGAGTTTCTGAAGACCTGCCTTGCTGTCTCACACCAAAGTTTGCACTGGTTCTCTTTCTTATTTGTGGTGTGTTGTGTTTTTGGTTTGTCACTTTTAAGTGTTGCATGTGTATATAGATAATTAATTTTTTGCATGTTTTAAGGTTTTGATTGTTGAAATGATGCACTTAAGCATAAATATATGCTGTTTTATTAGATTAGAAACTATGCATGTTTTAAAGTGTATTTTTGACATTTTGTACATTTGTTGACGCCAAAAATATTCTTTAGAAATGTTGATCTGTACATATTTTTTTTTTTTATTGAGAGAAAAAAACCCCACTGTCATTGTCATATTTTACCTGTTAAATTTGAGCTGTATAAAACATTAAAAGTAACATTTGTCTGAGTCTTTGTTTCAATGTCCGAAAACACAGACCAAAATATGGAAACCGTACAGGTGTTCTTCCAACTCACTCCTCCTTGGCGACAAAGATGCTGTTTTGCTGGCTTCCTCCTATTTTATTTATTTTTTTAATTTTTAACTTAAAAATGACTGCGTGCCTTGGTGTAAAATTTTAGATTTTTTATGGACTTGGATTTAAAGATGGTCTCTTTTCAGGAAACTAGGAGCAGATGGGGAAACTGTTTTTGCTTTTAAATCTGGATTATTTTGCAACAATACAATTACATTGATGGAATATCCTCACAAAACAGGATTATACAAAAGGATTTGATACTTTTCTTGTAATACCTATTAACAAACAGTAGGGGCAGCAATGCGCCATCGTTGCGTCTGGTCTACCTAACTGAAGAAGAAGGTTATTATTTTGATCGCGGCCAATTAACGTATGCATTAATGCACCTGTGCAGCAGAGACTTAAAAATTACAACTGCAACGTGTGTGTGAGACAGAAGCTACAGCCCTCAAAACTGAAAATGTCGGTGAGTTTATTTCGTCTCGGTAACGCATTACAGCTTTGCATGACTTCGTTAAACTTTTTCTTGACGCGCAAGTTCTCTTTCTTCATAAAAGTGAACTGTGACGACAGTTAGCTTAGCCAATGTTAGCCCCTGTCTGACTTGCTATCATGAATGCAGAATCACTTCTGAGCTTTCACAGTGTTCGTTTTGTCAGAAGAATTCAGACGTTTTAGAATGAAGCGTGTGCGTTTTGGCGAACAACGGAAAGAACCTTTGAATGCGAATACGAGTTTGTCTGGAGTCTGGTTGTGGTAAAATAACGCGAACTGTGTTTTTGAACGTGACGTCCATTTTGTGCGTCATAAAATCAGTAGAGGAGGTGAAGGAAGCTAACGTTCCACTCAATCAAAGGTGCTTTTACGTTGACAGTTATACATAATACATTACTAAAAGAATTATGTAGGAGGAGAGTTTCTGCTGTGCGGTGCAACAAGATTACATTAATCTCTAATTTGTTCACTTGAATTAAGAGCAATGACAATATAACAGTGCTGTGCACAGGGTATCCGCAGGGTCTTAAAAAGTTTTAAATCCAATAATTTGAATTTAAGGCCTTAAAATGTCTTAAATTCTCCTAAAATCTCATAAAAGGTCTTGAATACAATTTTGAAAGGTCTTAAAAGTCTGTTAACGTTACTTTTATTTAAAACATGCATAAACCTCAGTCTCGCTTTTTGAGGATGCGATAACATAACTACAACACGGAACTAGGCCACCTGTGCTGCCCGGTGAGAAGTTATCGAGCACCACCAGCCCAATTTATACTCCTGCGTAAAGTGCTCTACGCAGATTACGCAGAGCCCTCTGCGTCGTCTCCGGCTGCACAAAATATTTTTTAAGTGTCCGTCACTCCGTCAAGGGACAACGGAGACGGCAAGGGCTGCTATTGGTCCTCAGGACAGGCCGAGCTAAGCTGCTCTGTGCCAGCTCACAGTGCGACAATGTCGCTGCCAAACTATAAATACGTTATATCTTAATACACACAGCACAAGTTTAGACTCTAAATGGCTAATTTCTCATCTCAACTTATCTTAAAACTGCGTTCCGTGATACAAAAAAGTGAGAAACAGCCACCGTTTCAATGTTATTCAGCTGCAACAACAGTCTTTCTCTCTCAGATGCCATTGCTCACTGTAGCCAGAAGCACAACAACCTTGCGTGGCGACCCCTACTGATCGGGTGGGAAATTGCATTGCGAGTGGTCTCCGTGGTTACGCAGTCGGATAACGCATTACGCAGTCGGAGAAGTACAATGTGGCCTTTAGTGTGCTGTGCGCGCGCAGCAGTGTGTTATAGCTTAGCATAGCAGCGGAGAAAATTTAATGAAAGCCCACAGCTAATCCGATTTGCTTGCATAAGATGGGTAAGTGCAAGGTCAACGATTTATGGCTCCAATTTTCTTCCATGTCTTTTGTACTTTTTTGCCTGTATGGATTTGAAATGGGTCTTAAATTGTATTCATTATGGTCTTTAAAAAAAGTCTTACATTTGACTTGTTGAAGCCTGCAGAGACCCTGTGTGCAAAAGATAACGCACGATACGTTTCCATGACGACTGATTGGAAAAAGACGCGAATGACGTCACATTTACGTGCCGCGACACCGGAGTCCAGGCACCCTTTACCAGTTAGCTGCATTAGCTCCTTTTAGCACCGGTTAGCGCGCCTACAGTGGAACTGGAGCGGTCTGTTTATTAAACGAAAAGAGCAGTGCTACAAATAACCAGCGTGTTTTTAAAGTTTAATGCTACTTTAGAGACTCATTTTAACAATCGTGAGTCACGTAAAAAAAATGACGTCACATGCTTGTCTTTTTCCAGTCAGTCGTCATGGAAACGTGTCATGCGTTAAATCGCGTTAACGTTGACGATGTAACGCCATTGACGCGTTAATGTTTGACAGCACTAAAATATAATACTAAAGTACATATACAGTCTTATTCTAAACATTGACATCCAAACTGATATTTAATCTGAGAAACTTTAAACTTGCCTTTGCCTTTTTGAGTTTTAAGCTTCTATAACTATAATGCTAAGACAAAATCCTGTTGCTGTACTGTATGCTCATACCTACAACCTGCTGTTTCAAGCTGCAGACAGTGATTATAGATTGCAGTCAGCGCAGAACAGTCTGCAGTGGAAGCAGCAGCGGAGTGGTCAGAAGCAGCGACAGCAGAGTGGTCAGAAACAGCGACAGCGGAGTGGTCAGAAGCAGCGACAGCAGAGTGGTCAGAAACAGCGACAGCGGAGTGGTCAGAAGCAGCGACAGCGGAGTGGTCAGAAGCAGCAGCGGTGGCGGCAGCAGAGCGATCAGAAGCAGCGGCGGCAGACTAAGGTAGTACAATGTTTTTACCACTAGGTGGAGCAGTATGGCTATTTTCAACACACTGGAATTGTTGGCTTTCAAACAGCTGTGCCTCAGCTACACACTGAGGGAGGTGATAGAATGTAATATACGTTTGCTAGCAATGTTTTTTATAACAGTAATAATAAGACATTTAGTCATAATTATCCCATTATTAAATGTATCATATACAACAGGGGTGTCAAACTCATTTTCACTGATGGCCACATCAGCATCATGGTGACCCTCAAAGGCCCAGATGTAACTGTCATACATAATAAATGTAACTAAAATAAAAGTAACAATAAAAGTAACTACTCCGTAACGTATTGCTAAATAACTTTCTGTATTTATTACTTATTCAATTTCACTCGTCACAAGATGCATATACTATGATACGCTGCGATCTAGTGGCAGGATGCCGTCACTTTGCGGGTAACACAATCGCCATGCATTGTGGGAAATGTAGTTAGTCGACGCATGCCTTAAAGCAGCATAGACCTATTTTAACACAGATTTTTTTATGATTGTGATTTGTGATTCAATTAATCACTCGCGAGCCACATAAAACGATGTGGTGGGCCACATCTGGCCACAGGGCCTTGAGTTTGACACGTGATAAATGTCAGTTTTTGATATTAATACATTACTTTTCATCGTAAATAGTATTATTAAGTATAAGTGTGATATCATAATGCAATATTGCACCATGACATCACACTAGGCCGACCCCCTCTTGACCACAATGCGCATTGGCCCCCAGGTCATTTGAGTTTGAGACCCCTGCTGTAGATTGTGTTGAAAGGGCCTCAAGTAACATGGCAAATAATGACAAGAGAGTAACATAACACACTGGGCAGTCCCATATGCCAGGTAGGGTATGTGTGTGTCTGCATAGAGCCAGTCACTAAGCAGCTGATGAGAACAGTTATAGTAATAATAATAATACTGACAGTAATATTACCAGTTCACACTAGTTTGTATATAATACTAAACACATTTTAGACTGTGACTGATTATTGTATCATCTTTTTGATGTTTCTTCATACAGTGACTATAGGCCCATGTTGATCAAGAATTAATTTGCATTTCATGTATTCAAACACTGCTGTCAGAGGAATGAGGCATCTTGTATGGTGGGCTGCAGTTGAGAGAGTCTATATACTCTGTGTTATTCTCTTTCAGGCCAGAGGTCTTTGATGGGGATGACTGGGACAAGGCAAAAGATTCTTACGTGCGTTTGGTGAGCAGGCACATTCAGGAAAATACTGCCCAAGGTAAGAAAGAGCTTTACCAGAAATATTTTGAATCAACAGAAGGGGGTTTAGAATAAAACATGTTTTCTCTAAATAACGAATGTTTCCTTTTTGTTGTGTGTTTTCTCAAGATGTCATGTCTGAGCTGTTCATGCTTTTAAAAGACATGACCGAACGCCACAGGACACCAGGAAGTGAGAGTCAGTGGCAGCACCCGGCTGACCTAACGTGCAGGTAAAACATTTCTCACTGAGGTTATTAACAATTTTAGTCCGTTTCTAAACAACTGTGACAAAAATAGTCACGTTAACACACCTTTGCACCAAAGTGTGCTCATTGAAACCCATTCAAATCACTATTTTTGATCCTGCTCAAATATAAAGTAAAAAACATGAATCATCAATTTTTTTCACATCATTTGAAGCAAAAGGCTTTAAATATGTGCTCTGACACATTTCCATCAAGATTACGTAATTTTTCTTTTTTTTGGCACATAAAAAAATGCTTTTTCTGATCGAGGGCACTCCCACTAAACCCCGCCCCCCTCTCTCCAGATAAGGTCTGAGGCAGAAATTTGGTGTGGGTGTGTTAGTACATGTGTGTGGGCATGTGTGCATGTGAGTGTGCCCGTGTGCACATGCACGTGCGCAC